>NC_092879.1:5483726-6683726 GCF_028372415.1 Notamacropus eugenii | reverse complement strand
CCCTGGTCCCTAAGCTCTGTGACGTGGAAGGGAATCATTGCCATGCAAAGGCAAATCCTCTGTACTTACATCATCTTGTCCAGGATCTCTCCTCCTAGGCCCACCCTGCCAGGCAAGGCCTGTTCCTCTGAACACCTGGCTGACAGCTGGGATTCTCTGAAAGGTGCTGGAAGAGAATAGTGCCAGGTTCTTTGTTCAGGAACAGCCTCAGACAAGAGCTGTGTCTAGCTGTGGCCTAGGTGGCGTTGGTGCTGGCTGCCACGGGAAAACCAGCTGGAGCTGGAGGCAAGTCCCCAAACTCCAGAGCAGGAAAATTTGTTGTGTGTGTGTAGAGGGGGGGCGATCCCTGCCTTCTTCCTGGCCTAAACTCAGCTCCCCCTTCCTACAGGAGGCCCAGCCTTGCCTCTCCCCTTCCTCCATCACTTAGTCATCTTTCGTTTTTGCTTTGTTATTGGTAAATCAATGTCCTTTCTTAAAAATAATCTTATATTCCTATTTTTTGCTTAGTTTTTTGCTTTCAAACAATCTCTATTAGTGAAATTACTACTTGAAATAGATATCTAAGACTATTAAACATTATTTTCTAATCATGTGCATTGATATACATACAGTAGTGTAAGGATAATTTTTAATGTCAAGTAGACTGTAATTCCCCCATAAACCTCATGTACACTGAAGAATAGATATGCTTTTACTTTAAAGACAGCAATGTGCTTTAGAAAATTCATGAATGAGAATTAAAATTATGAGGGCATCAAATTTCTTCTACGCTGGTTTTTGAATGCAATTACTACACAATGTCAAATTGAAAGATGGATAAAGTGATTTTCTATGTAAGAGGATTTGGAAATGTGTCAAGTGAATTGATGTTATCTGAATGGTAATTGCTGTGGTTTTATGTTTTTAAAATCCACAATATTGGTCATGCTATTTATAAGTTTTTAATTTCTCTTGTATTGTGATTTTTTTTAGAAATCATTGTATAAGAAGTGCTGCGAATTTGAAAACTATACCTAGAGAGTGATGAAATCGTATCCTTAGAAAATTAGCTTCTCCTTTAATTGGGATGCTGATAGATTATTAATTGAGCTGTTAGAGAATTTGGTGACAACTTGAAAGTTAAGATTTTTTTGTTAACATTTTACGTGTGAAGCTCCTTGGGGACTTATCAGATTCCTTGGGAGTTTCTGTTTGGGTAGGATCATAAAATTCCATCAGCTCTTCTGACAGCATGTTGTGAAATTCTAAAGCACAGGTGAGGGACCTGCAACCTCGAGGTCACATGTGGCCTTCTAGGATCTCAGGTGCATCTTTTTGAGTTTGACTGCAAGTTTGACAGAACAAAGCCTTTTCTTAAGGGGATTTGTTCTGTAAGGTTTGGATTAAGTCAAAGGGCGACAATTGACGTCCTAGAGGGCCACATGTCACCTCAAGACCACAACTTCCCCACCCCTGTAAAGGAACGAAGTGGGTTAATGAGAAACTAGGACCTGTCACAGTTGAAATTTAGGGACTTACAAATTTGATTTCTAAGAAGAAATTGTTATCTGAGAGACTGTTTGACCTTGGCTTATACAAATTATGAAACTGTAGCTGCAGTAGTATATGTTACAGTCAACTTAATCTTAATAGACCCTAGATTTAAAGATTTTATGTTTGCCTTATTAGGGGTTAATATGTAATCTCTTCAGACATGGATATCTGTCAGCATGACAGCTTATAAGGGGTCACAGTATTCCTGAGTTTTAAGCAAAATCCCAAGTGTGTCATTATACACACTGTACGTGTGTAAGTATAGAATGTGACTATTTTCTTAATTTCTAATGATTATGCTTCAGGATGGATTTAAACTAGAAAGGATGGATGTATATCCTTATATGAGAAAAATAATAAAAATTGTACCCAATCCTAATTTAAGGTAAGAGAAAATCTCCTGAAACTCTATTTTGTTATAATTGTTCTGACTTTTGATTTCGAGTATGATCGTCTGAATTTTCATTAAGTCAATAATCTATCATTCAGGGGAAAAGACATGGGCTGCTCAAAGGGAGAGATGCTACATAAGAGAAATGCTACAACTCCGTGCCTGGTGAAGATTGAGAAGATGACCTTGCTTAGGCAAAGGTAAGGGCTTTATGACTCAGTTTCCCTGCTGTGCTTATTGTTTTCTATAGAGGAGATTTTTTCCCCCTTGCTAGTCCTGAGCCGGGTCATAGCCAGGGAAGGTATTATATATTCTGTGAACAATGTGGAATTTTGCTACATGATTCACTGTTATCGTTCACTCTTCCATGGAAACAAATTGCATTAAAGAAACTTTATCCTGCTATGTTTATGTCACGTCAGCTCATGCCCTTGAAGGGACAGTTTTGATTTTCTTATACCCATGTCCTTCTCCCTTCCTTTCATAGTAAATTTCTCAAACTAAGGCAGGTGAGTTGTAAAAATTGTTGTTGTTGTGTTTATATGATTCATCTTATTGTTGCAATACTCAAACACCTCTCAGTGACTACAATAGGGTTCAAGGACGAAAAAGATGAATGGTTTTGATTTGCCTATCCTGAATTTGTGGTCACTAATTTTTTCCACTTCCTAACCTAAGCAGCTAGATAAAATAAGTCCTTAGGCTTGTCGGGCCATCCCCCTGTTAATGATTAAGCGTTAGGATCACGTCTGTACAATACCACCTCTTTTCTGCATGGTGTAATGAGAGAGAGAGAGAGAGAGAGAGAGAGAGAGAGAGAGAGAGAGAGAGAGAGAGAGAGAGAGAGAGAGAGAGAGAGAGAGAGGGAGAGGGAGAGAGAGAGAGAGAGGGAGAGAGAGAGAGAGGTCCTAAAAGTGGACAGTGAAACAAAGATTTGATATGATCAAGATGTAAAAAAGGTTATAACTTTCAAATTTTATGTAAAAGTGTCCAATTTTAATGGAAGGGTGAACTTCACTTTGAGAAAAGCAACAATATTAGATTGGTTTTTAAAGAAATACTATATATATATATATATATATATGTATGCACGTATATACAGACATATACCTTTACACATGCACAGACACTATATGTGTCTGATTGTATTCTAAAAATGTTTCTATTAAGAACAAGGACAAAAAGACAAATAAACATGATGGACAATATATTGTTAATAATTTTCTTTTATTCCTGAAGGTAATTAAGAAGAAGACTGAAAAGGTATTGAACAAAGTACTGAACAATCCTTCAGGTTCAACTGAATATATATAGATGAATTTTTTTAAAACTTTCTTCTTTCTTTTTTCTGGGATCTACAGTAATAAGTTCTCAATATTGGATTAAGTATTTTAAATGTAAAATTTCATTAATAGTAATAAAATATAACTTATAAATAGTTTTAAAATATATATTTAATATTTAATACACAAAATATATATTATGTATAATTACAAAGGATGTATGTTATATATGATATATGTTATATATGTAATATATTTTATGTCTAAATATTTTATATATACTAATTAAATTTTAAAATGTATTTTTTTCTGTTTTCAAGTAGTCTAATATCAATAGGTAATATTAAGAGACAGAAAGGGTTATTTTCCATGTCAGGCCCTTATGGATCTTTTTAAAGATCCTTCCTGCATCCCACTGATGGCATTGTCCATATCAGGTACAGGGTTCAAGTAAAGACAGAACGAGCAAGTGCGTAAAAACGGAAATTCTCTGCCTTTTCAGAAAAAATTGCGGGTTGCTAATATAATATTCTTCATGTAGCTTTGTTGTCGATAAGGATAGTACCATAATATTTAAAATGGATTTCACCACATGAACTAATCACTGGAAAACCAAATTTCCGAAGTTGTATTAGGCCTTACTAAATTGCCATCAGTCTAATCACTAGCAGATTTTAGCAACCTTAGCTTGGCAACGTCTGCAGGTGAATTAGTACCAGGGAGGCGGATGTGCTAGGAAGAACCCCTGCACCTGCCCTGGTGATGAGGTCTGTGCCCGAATTGCTAAGGGATAGTGTTTCCAAGCACTAGATGGCGATGTGGTGCTTCTTAGGCAATAATCACAAGCTGATTAAATGCACATTTGGAGTGAGGTTCCAGGAACAATCTGATCAAGGAGACCTTGTGTTATTTAACATGGATGATCATTATATGACTCTTGTATAATATTTCCAGGCCTTCTGTTTACCTGCAGAGGTATATGCCCATAGTCAAATGTGAACTTGTGCATGAGAATGGGGGAAATTGTGACGGGAAATATTCATCTTTCATTTCCTATTACTAATTACTTATGTATCTATCCATCAATCTTTCTGTCTGTTTGCTTGTTTATTTCTTTATTTATTTTTGGTAAGGCAAATGGGATTCAGTGACTTGCCCAGGGTCACCCAGGTAGTAAGTGTCTGAGGCCTCCTTTGAACTCAGGTCTTCCTGACCCCAAGGTTGTTGCTCTATACATTGTGCGACTTAGCAATCTTTAAAAAGAAAAAACCTTTTACATCCTAAAAGAATCTACAAGATTATAACATGTGAAAGAATTATTCCTCTGCCACTGGCATAATTTGGTCAATACAAAAGCTTCTTTAGAATCCTACTTTTTTCTCAGGATTATTTTCCCCATCCTGAACCTGTGCTTAAACCTAATAAAACCTAAGTTTTTGCCTGTCTAATGTCAACATTGTGGTAGATTTATTTCAGCAGTAGTAACCCACCACACAATCTCTAAGTGATCTTTTTCCCATAACAACATAAACAAGATCTGGATATATAAATTAAGAAAAAGCAGGTGATATTTGAACCCAGGCCTCCTGATCCTATGTCCAGAACCCATTCTATGACACCACACTGCCTGTCCTAGGTCCCCCAGTCAGCAGCGCTTCCCTTCTCCAACAGAACAGCACACAGAAAGGTATTTTCTATTAGAGCAGGAAGTGACTGCCAGCTTCCTTTCCCTTTTTTGTTGGGTAGCCTACTCCAAACCCTCCACCAAAGGGTTCCCAGTGCCCTTGATAGCTGGGTCCTACAGGGTATGCAGTGCCAGGCCTGCAGTCAGGAAAGGCTGGGTTCAAATCTGGTCTCAGACACTTAATTAGCTGGTGACCCTGGGAAAGTCACTTAAGCTCTGCCTGCCTCGGTTTCCTCATCAACAAAATGGAGATCATAATAGCACCTCCCTCCCAGGGTTGTTGTGAGGATTAAATGATATAAAGATGATAAAGGACTTATCAGCACTGGCAGTGTTTTATACATGTGATTTCTCACTATTATTACTGCATTGTTGTTGTTCACTGCTTTATAAATGCTAGTTACTACTGCTACTTGTACTACTGCTACTACGTGGTTGTTCAGCCATTTAAGGTTGTCTTGTCAAAGACACTGGAATGGCTTGCCATTATTGTCTGCAGCTCATTTTCCAGACGGGGAAGTTGAGAGAGAGTTTAAGTGACTTGCCAAGGGGCCCACAGCTAGTAAGTGTCTGAGGTTGGTATTTTACCCCAGGAAGATGAATCTTCCTTATAATAGTCCTGACTCTCCATCCACAGGACCACCTAGTTGCCCTACTACTCCTCCTCCTACTTCTCCTCCTCCTACTACTGTCTTGAAGACTGAGGGCAATTTGTATGACCTGGTGCCAGTGTAGTGTGTAGGTATGTGAGAAATGTGTGTGTGTGTGTGCGTGTGTGTGTGTGTGTGTGTGGCAGCTGAGGGAGTGAGGGGCAGGAGTTGGAAAGGCAAATGTAAAAGACTGAGTTTTCCCCCAACCTTCCAAAAAGCCACAGTGGGGAAGTATTAACTTTGGGGGTAGTGCCCTGAGCCCTGAGTCAGGGAAGAGGTGAATAGAGATCAAAGCTAGTTAGAAGTCCCAAGGACCTCTGCCTGAGAGGGACAAGTCAGACAGTCTTGATTGCTACCAGAATGACCCATTGCTGGGCCAAGCACACAGGATGGTAGGCCTGACAGAGCTGGTGAAGACACACAGGCTTAGGGGAGAAACGCTGAAACACAACACTGGCCCACCTCATTAGGGGCCATTGCTTCTAGAGAAAGTAGGGGGATGTGGGTGAGCCTCTCACACTGGAGATCAGTGCATGCATGCTTCCAGGATCTCTGTGTAGGAAGATCAGGTAGGGGAGGCCTCCAACCCAGGGTTACGGCCAAGAGCAATGTGGCTTTCTCTGCCTCGGGGTCTCTACCTGCTGCACCAAGGCTAGATGGCCTCCAGGGTCCCTGATTCTATATATTGAACCTGCAAATATCTGGTCGCACCCCCTTCCTCCTGGGCCCCCAAAAGTTGGAGGAAGTGCACATGGGAGGGGATGTTAGACCCGCTGCTTGGGCCACTGCAGGTAGTAAGTAGAAGCTTTAGAACAAGGTTGAGTGGCCCTTACAGAGACTCGGGGAGAACTCCCCACATTCCCAAGAGGAAATCCCCAGGTGAACTAGGCCCTATTCTTATGGGATCAGAATGTATCAACACCAGGGCAAAGGTAAAGCTCGCTCTTACTTGATTTCATAGCTGGGTGGATCTCTGGGGTGTACTGGAACTCACAGAACAATGAACACACACATTTTTTTTTTTATTTTGAAAAAAATCAATATATTTTCAACATTTGAACGTTTTCAACATCTGAAGAAGGATCTCTCTCTACACATCTGTCAATATAGAAAATATTTTCTTATCATCTAAATGTGTATTGGAATCAATTGGGGCACAGAGATAAGCATGCAGAAGACATCTCATATACCAGATAATCCAGCACCCCCTACGCCCTCCCATTAATGTGGTGACATTTTTGGCACCAACAGTTATCAGTCAAGGTTTTTGGACACTAATCATTCCCACAGGTCCTAAGTGCTGAGATTTAAAAGCACAGAACCATCAAAATATGTATACCCTATTTGGTCAGGAAAATCAATACATTTTTGGACACTTTTCAGACCCCTCTGAAGGAGGAGCTTTCCTAGACATCCCTGAATTCAGATGAGTGTTTTTCTCATCACTCAATTATGCATTAGAATCCACATAGCAAACAGCAGAACACTTCAGTAATGCGCACAGGGAGACAAAGTACTTGGAAGAGAAGCGTGGGCACCTTGCAAGAAGGAACAGGTAACCAGCCAGAGTCCCAGATAACCCAGTTAACGTGGCAGTATTGTTGACACTAACAGTCCCCTCAAGGTCTTCTCTTCCTGAGCAGTCCCACAGGTCCTAAGTGCTGGAACCATCAGAATGCAAAGGCCACGGTGTGCGATGTGGTGGTCTAGGCAGGCGGGAAGGGTCCCACTCGGCATCCCAGTCTCTATGTCCATTGCTGCAAACACTAGGGACTGTTCTGCAAGAAAAGAAGAGGCTACCTCCATGGAAGCAGTTAAGGAAAAAATTAAAGAAACAATCATCAACCCCCCAAAGCACATTATAGGAACAGATCATTTCGGCAAGATATGGGCTGATATAGCCAATGGACTGGCTCCAGGAAATGCTCATGCAGCAGGAGCCCAAATCCCCATGCCTTTATGCAACTAGTTTCAGGTGCTCCTCAGAGGCCGGCTCGTAGTCGCTGGCATCAAGAAACAGCAGAGAAGGGTTGTCGGCCAGATAATTTAGGAAATCTTGCACGTGGCTCAGCAGCACATTCATGCTGCTGTCCTCCAGAGCAGTGCAGGTGAGCATTGGGCCCAGATGCTCAAAGAGACGCAACAGGTGGATACCTCCATAGAGCTCACACATCTGGCTTGAGGGGTAGCTGACCACCAATTCATCATATTGTGGCCTCTCAAAATCATAAAGCAGCTGGGTGCTTAGGAGTACATTAAAGTATTCCCTGAGCACAGCCACCAGACCCCAGACAGCGCAGCTTTGATCTCTGGTGCGGTGCTTCAGAGGGAAGGCGGCATATTCAAAGAGGATGGCATCGGCGCTGACCTTGGCTGGCAGATTGCAGAGCATCTTCCTGAGGGTCACCATGTCCCAGCCTACCACGAGCAGGGGCCTCAGGGACATGGGCTGGTCGACCTGGACTTCACGTCTGCCTGGGGTGGAATCCTGTTGGGGATCCTCAGCATCACCTCGGCAGCTCGCTCCCCGTGATCCGGACTCTTGTCGGACCCTTTCAGGGCGGCTTTGCTTGGGGCGTGGCGGCGGCATCATTCCAGAGGTGCTCCCTTCACCTGGGTCGTGGTGGGCGCGACCACGCCAGGTGCGGGAGAGTCTGCCCCTGAGGGCAGCCTGTTCCTGCTCTTTCCTGGCAGCGGACAAGCGGATAGCTTTGTTCCTATCCTGCTTTAACTGGTTCCGAGAGTAGCGGGGCACCCGATTCTGGGGGATCCACTCGTAGTCCCAGCCACCGAGCGGCTCTTGGGGGGCTTCTTTGGGACCGGAGGATTGTGGGCCGGTGGTTATGGCTCTCCTGGCTCCCTGGAGAATGGGCCCGCTGCTCTGGCTTCTCCCACAGGGGGCCTCGTGAGCCATGGCGCCCCCTGGGGAGTTGCTGCCAGTGCTGCTAGTGCTGGTGCTGCTGCTGCTGCTGCTGGGGCCTGTTCTGCTGGTGCTGCGCTTGGCCTCGGCACTATTCGCTACTGAATCAGGCTCCTGAGCTGAGCCCGGGCCTCGGGAACGGTGGGCCTTCCGGGGCTTGGCACAGCAGGGGCTGGTCCCAGTCGCTGGGCTGACCTCAGTCCCACTTGGGTACCGTACCAGGCATTTCACTTCCTTGTCTTCCACCATCACTCTGATACAGTGGCCCTGGCGCATGGTGGGGCCAAGGAAGATCAGCGCCGGCTCCTCTTCTGGGAGCTCCTGGGCTGTCTCCCTCTCGAATGCGGTACGCGCCATCCGAACTAGCAGGTGAGGGCCTGGAGCGCCCGAGCTGGTGGCGCAGCTTCGGCAGGAGGGCCTCACAGCAGGCGGGCCGGACGCGAGGCGGGCCTCCTCGCACATCCTCAGGTCTCAGGACTGCCCGCCCGACTGGCTCAAGGCGGCTGCCCCATCTCGGCTCTGACGGGAAAGCTCGGGCTCTCAGGGCGATGAGACTGGAGGCCGAGGCCCACTGGGGACAAGCTAGCAGACCGTGGCTCTTCCCAGGAATGTGGCTGGGAAGAGGAAGGAGAGCCGCTGGAGGCTCCTCTTATGGGCAGGGGAGCGAGGCTGCGAAAGGCGCCAGCCAATCATCTGGCGCTGCTGGGGGCGGGGGGAGGATTGAGGCCAGGCGGGGGGCGGGGGGAGGGGGGAGGACTGAGGCCAGGCAGGGGGGAAGGGCGTGTCACGGCCTGACCATCTGGTGGGGGGGAAGCTCCTCTCTGAATTCGAAGTCAGCTCCCGGCGGCGCCGTCCCCTCCCCCACCTCAGGTTCCCCACCTTCGAATGGGGCGCGTGGGGGGGCATGACGCTGAAACCCGCTCTATGGCCCAAGGTGTTGTTTGTGGGGGGACGTCAGTAAACTTTGAAATCACATTGCATTTCTCTCTTAGTTTATTTTTCTTTGGGAACTGATTTACGTCCAGCTAAATTTCTTTCTCCAATACTGAGTCATTTAAGCAATCTAATTCTCTCTCTGTTCCTCCGGGTATTTTATATTTTTCTAAGTTTGCATCCATTTCCTCTAATTACTTATGCTATTAAATGACTGCACAAAATAGATTTTTAATTTTCTTTGGAATTACTGGGAATGTTTCTTTTGCATTTTAGACACGAGCCATTTGATATTCTTCTCTTTGAAAAAATCAGATGACCTCACTACTTCTTCATGTTATAATTTTTCAATTTTGATTATTTTTATTTTTCAGATCACCAGTACTTTAAATCCATTTGTCTCCCAACCTGCGCTTCCCACTCCCAGCTGAGTAAATGTTAAAAATGGAAAGCATATCCCTCAACACATAAGCACGTTTTCTGGGGGGAAAATAAGGTTCCCCCATTGGCCAAGTCTAAACACGTAGGCCCCTTTTTACCCTTTAAGTTCACCACCTTCCTGCCTGGACCTTAGCTGCAGGGTTCCTCTTTATTCATCGGTGGTTTCCCATTTTGTCATCATAGACTCTTTCTATGGATCCCAAAGCTACTTTGCTCCTTTCTCCCCTAATTTGTTTATACTTTGCCCTTGTATACCTGAGTCCTGTATCCATGTGAAGCTCACCTTGGTGGAGGCTGTGAATGCTGGTCTGCACCTCAGTTCTGTCAGCTTTACTTTCTAATTTTTCCAGAAGTATTTGTCAACTAATGCGTCCTTCCTCCCACAACCTGGGACCTTTGGGTTTATCAGACAATTTGTTTCTGTCAGCTCCGTACCTAACCTTTTCTGCTGAAAGACCTTTTTAAAACCAATATCAAATTGTTTTAATGGTTACTGATGTGTAATACAGTTTGAGATCCAGGACAGATAGGCCTCCTCACTTCCCATTTTTCCATTATTATGCTTCAGATTCGTGACTGGTTTGTACCTCCAGAGTGATGGTTAAGTTCTTTTTCTAGCTCCACAGTCTATTCTTGTGGGACTTGTATTGGGACAACCTGGAATAATTATGTTAGTGTTGTCATTTTTATTATGTTAGTTCTACCTACCCTTGAGCAACTGAGTATTGATACTCATTCTTCCTGCCAATTGTGATCCATAAATTACACTTCTGCTCTGACCCTCTTGCCAGTCTTTTCTCCTTGTCTTCCCCCAGGATCCCAGGTTCTTAGTCTTATTTTTAACCCTCCCCCTCTTCATGTTCCTCTCTCCAGCATTTCGGTTGATTTTTGCTTTTGATTATTCTCTTGCCTACCCTGCCCTCTCTCTTAAAGTTACTCTCTGGTCTTCTCTTGTCACTTAGTATTTTCCTTTCCAGTTTATTGTATTTCTGTACTGAGATCTGTGTGTGTGTGTGTGTGTGTGTGTGTGTGTGTGTGTGTGTGTATGTTGTGTTTGGGGGCGGGGTGTAATTGTGTTTAACTCCCTTTATCGATTTCATTTGAAAGTGAAGTAAAGTTTCTGGTATACACATTTCTCTCACCCTTTCTTCCATAATTAATAACTTTTCATCTTATTTCTCCATTGTATTCATGACGGTGATTTCCTTCTCATTTACTTCCAAGTATGGTCCCCCCATTTTCTCCTATTTTTACCCCTGACACAATCAGTACAGAAGAAAGCCATCCAAAGGCCCTCGGTCTTGTTTTTCCTTTCTTGTGACCATTAAAGATCTTAGTATTCCCATTCCTTCATCAGCATGTAAACAATTCCTCCTCACATAATGCCCTTTCAGTTACACCAGTATGTGTACATTTCTATATTTCTCTTCACTCTAATAGTTCCATTTCAAAGTGTCTACTTGGGTGTCAAGACTTTTTGAATCATACTCTTCAGATGATCTGATATTTCTTAGATTATCTTTCCTTGGCCAGCTTCTGGATCACTTGTTTTTCATATCGTTTCTTACATTTTCTTATTATTTCTTTGTGTTTCTTTTACTATTCATTTATTTTTACTTGTGATTTATTTCTAATTAGATCCTCCATTTAATATTTTTGTTACCTTATTTAGTCATTGTTTTCTATTTGATGCTTTGTGATTTCCAGGGAATTCAGGTCTTGCCTAAGTTATCAATTCTCCTTGGCTTCTATCCTTTCTATAGACTTCATTATGCATCTCTTCTTTCATTTCTTCCAAGTACTGCTATAATCCTTTGGGCCAAAACACTTTTCCCCCTGACGTTTCCCTTGCAGAGACATCACCAGCCTTCTTGTTCCTTGGGTTTACCTGTTGGGCCTCTCTCCCTTCAAGGTATTTCCTTACAGTATTCAGGTGAGTAGGAGGGATTGGTTGCTTGTCTCATCATCCCTTCACTAGGGTTAAGCTTGCTCATAATTATACAGACCTTTCTCTTCTTCTTTCCTCTTCCATCACCGTGGTCACTGTGTATATTTTTTCCTGGCTCTGATTATTTCCCTCCACATTCACTCCCATAAGTCTTCCCGTGAAAAGCTTGAGATTTACGATCAGCTTTAGATCTGTCCATCTTTGTCCCCCTCAACAAACAACCACACACTTCTAGCTGTGAGGCACCTGAGTTCTCTCTCCCAAAAATGGGGCATGTAAGAGTGGGGACAGTGAAATTATTTTTTATAAATAGAAAGTATGATAGTGTATACACATTTAAGGCAGTTACTTTGAATGGCCCCTAAAGGGTAAAGGGGAGCATTTCTACAGTACCTCCTATGTGCCAGATACTGTGCTAAGAGCTTTGATTCTCACAGCAACCCTTCCAGCTGGGTGTTACTTTTATCGCCATTTTACACTTAAGGAAAATGAGGCAGACAGGGGCAAAGTGACTTATCCAAAGTCACGCAGCTTGGAAGCTTACTGTAATCACTTGCTACTGTGTGTTACATGTCTACTCTGTTCTACTTATATATCTTTCTATTTCTTAGCCAGTACCAGACAGTTCTTACAATTGCTGCTTCATAGCGTAGTTTAAGGTCCAGCACTGCTACACCTACTTCCTTTACATTTTTCATTCGTTCCTTTGATGTTCTTGATATTTTGCACTTCCAAATGAATTTTATTATTATTTTTTCAAGCTCAGTAATATAATTTTCTTGTTATTTTATTCAGATGGCATGAACTAAATAGATTAGTTTAGGCAAAATTGCCATTTTTATTCAAATGCTTTCTTGTAATTGCTTTTATTTCATCTTTGTTAGTGGTATATACATCCTTTTCATTTTTAGTATTGGTGGTTTGGTTTTTTTTTAATCTCTTTTTTACTCATATTAACCAATGGTTTATCTATTCTTTTTTCATAAAATCAAGTCCTAGCCTTATTTATGAATTCAATGGTTTTCTTATACTCAATTGAATTAATCTCACCTTTAATTTTTAAGATTTATCGTGTTTAATTGGAGTTTTTTAATTTATTCTTTTCACAGTTTTTTGCTGTACACCCAATTCATTGGTCTACTCTTTCACTATTTTTTAATATAAGCACTTTGAGATATAAATTTTCCTCTGATTATTGTTTTTACTGCATCCTATAGGTTTTGACATTTTGTCTCATTGTCATTCTGGAGATCATTAAAAAAAAAAAAATAACAGTCTCCCTTCTAAATTAAAGCATTTTTGTAAAAAATCTATAGGTCTTAAATAGTTTTTGAAGCCTTACAAAGTTCAAATTATAATGCAGATTACCCAGTGCAGATGTCTTCTCATTTCATGTTTAAATCTATTACGATACTTCATTCTTTTATTATTTTGTAAAGTAAAAAAATTGAGGAAGGGTAGATTAGATCATCTCATAGGACCCCTTAATCTCTGACCCTTTGGTTCAAGACTGGCAGACTCTTAGAGATAGGACACAGGGGGAAGGAGTGTTGCATTTGGAACAAAAGGAGCTGGGTTTACATCGCCCTAGCCGTGTATCTTTAAATCAGCCTGTTTCCATCTCAGACCTCAGTTGCATCTTCTCTAAAATAACAGGGCTATGTTTAGTCATCTTTAAAAGTACTTTTCATCATTCACGTTCTATAATCGTTGGGTCCCTTTGACATTAGCAGAGGGTTATTCCGGGATCCTCCACTTGCATCTCCTTACAGAATAAGCTAGAGCATATGATTGGCATCAGGCGGTCTGAATTCCTACAAAGGCTTTGCTGCTGTCTAGTTGGGTGACTCTGGAAAAAGACCCCATGGCAGGGTACAGAAGGGGGAGGGGAGAGAAAAAAGCATTTATAAAGCACCTACTATATGGCAAGCACTATACTAACTCTTATCGAATATTGCTTCATTTGATCCTCACACCAACCCTGTGAGTTAGGTGGTATTGTCATCCCCATTTTACAGACAGGGAAACTGAGGCAGACAGCAGTTAAGTGACTTGCCCATTGTCACACAATAATTAGGGGTCTGAGCTCAGGTTTTTCTAACTCCAGGTCTGTCCACTTGCCCGCCAAGCCCCCTTATAACTAGTCTGTATTAGGTGACCTCATA
Source organism: Notamacropus eugenii (assembly GCF_028372415.1). Lineage (NCBI taxonomy): Eukaryota > Metazoa > Chordata > Mammalia > Diprotodontia > Macropodidae > Notamacropus > Notamacropus eugenii. The sequence continues at coordinate 6,669,778 of NC_092879.1, read as the reverse complement.
TGTTCCTGCAGGGCAGAAAGGGAGGGAACCATTCCTGAAGCATGACTCTGATGTGCAGGGACAGCAGCCACAGAAGGAGAGCATACCACAGGGGAAATGGACATCCCCTAGTGCTCCCAGCTCCGTGGGAGACAGGAGGCTTTGGAGCCTGGCAGGATGAACACGACAATCCAAGGCCCAAAAACACTTCCTCAGGAGTCCAATTTAGGGAGAGTTGTAGACAAAGAGCTGACATGGCACTAAGAAGAGACTTCCCATCACCTATGAATCAAGGCAGTGGGACAGTCTAGACCAGAGTACGTTAAATACATGCCCAGGTGGGGCCATTCTCCTCGGCTTTCTACGCCTCAGTTTCCCTTCCAGGAACAGCAAGGGGTTAAATTATAAGAGCACAATGGGTCCTGGCAGCCTTTGAGTGATCTCACAACAGTCACTTCAGCTGAAGAGGCCTTAGTTTGGCTTTCAGTGAAAGCAGGGCTGAGAACTCCATTATGTGAGAGGCGTCTACCAAAATTTTCCTCATCCTACACCCGTGACTTCAGGTTGTGCAAGTCAGTTTCTCTTTCAATACCTTGCAGGCTTACCACTGAGATGGAAACCCAGGATCAGAAAGATTTAGTGACCATTTTGACTTCTTCCAGAAGATGGCAGGCTCCTTTCAGATAACTTATTGCTAGATACAGATTTCACTGAAAGGGAAAGTGAGGCCTAGAAAGCTGAGCTTCCAGGTGTCAGAACAACCAGAAGTTTGCAGGGCCCTCTCACTCCACATATTTAACCTGGCCCTGTTCCTGAAAAGGAAAAGGAGACCTAGAAAGCTCAAGGGGCAGGAGGGAGATCACCCATAGTTTGACCTGTCATTCTCAGTGGACATACTTTGTTCTGTCCCTGTTGTTGAAAGAGAAACTGAGGCCTGGAAAGCTGAGGGAAATGGAGTGATATCCTCCACAAGGAGGCTGTGAGGGGCATCTCAGACTTTAGAACCCAATCCCTCTTGTTACTGAAAAGAAAACTGAGGCCTAGAAAGCTGAAGTCACTGGTGAGGGATCACTCAGAGGGTGGCAAGGAGGGACATCTAAGATCATGGAGTCTAACCCCCTGCTGTTAGTGAAAGGAAAGCTGAGAGACCTAGAATGCTCAGGTGAATGGCATGATATCCCCCAAAGAGTGCCAGGGAGGGGCATCTCAGTCCATGAAGTCCAACCCCCTGCTCTTACCACAAAGAAAACTGAGGCCTAGGAAGCTGAAGTGACCAGTATGAGATCCCCCATTAACTGGCAGTGACTATGACATCATAGTGTTCAACCTGATGCTGTCACAGAAAGAGAAACTGAGACTCAGAGGACTGAAGAGACTTTTAAGATCCTTCACAAAGTGGTTGGCCCCTGTCAGGTCAAGGGGTCCAACCTTCTGCTGTAACTGAAGGGGAACCTGGTGCCTGGAAAGCTGATCTAGGAAACTGAAGTGACTGGTTTGAGACCACACAAAAGCTGCCAGAGTCCATTAAGTTCATATCATTTCAACTTTCTCGTAAGAAATTAGTAATTTTTTTATAGTTGCTAATAACTAATAATCTTAGACACAGAATTTTCCGACATAAAAGGAAAATAATCGATTCTTATTGTGACCCTTAAAATTGGTCATTGGGTATGTACATTATATTTCTCCTTACATTTTTATGTCAAATGTTCTATTAAGTTGAGGTTTTTTTTTTTTAAACAAAGTCTTGAAAGTATGACAATTCATTAAATATCCACTTTTTTTATTCAGAATTATGCTTAACTTTTCTGAGTTTAATATTTTCATCCAGAAACACAGTGCTTTTGCTCTTTGATATACAGTGTTCCAAGTCCTATGATCTTGTAGTGTAGTTACTACTAGGCCTTGTGTGATTCTAATTGTGGCATGACCTAATGTATTTTTTTCTTTTTGCTCGTAATATTTTATCCTTGACTTGGGGGTTTCAGAATTTGAGTATAATATTCCCGTGAGTTTTCCTCTATCCTACCCCACCCTCAATTTATTCTGTTCTCTCCTTTAACTTCTCCTTCCACCAAAGAGTTTGCTTCTGATTACCCCTTCCCCCAATCTGCAGCCATTTCTACTGTGCCCCCTCTCTTATCCACGTCCTCCCTGCTTTTCTGTAGGGTAAGATCAACTTCCATATCTGAATGAGTGTGTGTGTTATTTCCTCCTGCAGCCAAATCTGATGAAAATAAGGCTCATTATTCCCTCTTATCTTCCCCTTCTTCTCCTCCATTGGAAAAGCTCTTTCTTGCCTGTTTTATGTGATATGATTTGCAACATTCTACCTCCCCCTTTCTCTTTGTCCTAGTGTATTCCTGATGAAAGCCTAGAGCTGCACTGATGCTTTGAAGTGGAAACATAGCATTCAACAGAAGGCAGCCCAGGCTCCCAGGTGGAACCCTGTCTAAATCCACTTCTGGAGCTGAGTCCCATCACTGAGCCATTCCCAAGCATCATCATGCCAACCTAGGCACCTCAGGAGAGTAATAAAGTGGAAGGTGGACACAAACAGAGGAAGAGGGGAGTATTCTGCTGAGCCCAAATGCTCTCTCTGCTTAGTGTATCCAGGACCTCAACCTAAGCGGAGATGCTGGGGAGACAGACAAGGGCACTGCAGAGGGAGGAAGAGTTGTCTGGACTTTTCCAAGCACATCCCATCAAACGAACATTTGTTACTTGCCTGTTGTGTACGCGCCAGGCAGTGTGATCAAGATCCAACCCTATGAACTTTGCATTTTTCACCAGGTAAAATAAAAGGTTACCCTACATGTGTTATGTCATGCATCTGATTGCTCCCATGCAAGTTTAAGGTCCTTTCCCCTTTCTTGTAGAGAATTAAACGTCAAATTCTGATGTCGCCAGGGGCACCTCTGGTTTGGTGGCAAATGCTGCTCTGGAAGGCAGATTTGTATTCTGGAAACAACTCCAGCTTCTGTGGAGTCAGAGGTCCTGGGTTCAATTTCTACTTCTAAGACTTAGCACCTGTGTGATCCTGGGCAAAAACCGAACCTTGTTTGACCTCAGTTTCTTCTCTCCAGGCTAGGAGATCAGGGAGGTCACCAGTGTGCCTGGGATGATGCCTGGTTTGTTCCCTGACGAATGCCTTATAGCCACAGTAGATCGTTTTACACGTCTTCTTGTGCATACTGTTCTGTGGCTTGCATCCACATGTCTCTTCTAGTGGGTATCTCCTGATGCTTTGTACCCCCTGGTGATTCAGATCTGCACCCAGCTAGCAGTCAGGAACAAAGCTTGGAAGAAGCTTTCTCTTCTTCCTGGCCCGGGGATCCTAACGGAGGTCTGATACGGAGCTATCTTTCTGCCTGTGTCTGCTCTTTAAAATGTTCTCTGATCGCCTTGAGAAAGACCCCCTGGGGTGAGGCACCACCACGTGCCTCCCTCTCCCATGTGCCTCCCTCCCCACTTGCTTCCCCTCCCCCCCGCCCGTGCCTGCCCCGCCCAACCACAGGGCTGGAATCCCCCACCGCCGCCCAACCGCCCAACCGTCCTTCCTCGTTCTGGTGGTGACGGGCGGAGACCCCCCTGGACATTCTCAGCATGGCAGGCAGCGAGGAAGACCTGCTGCTTCTCCTCCTTGCCCTCGTCTTCCTGTTGCCCCTCCCTCCCCTCCTCTTCCTCATCTTCCTTCCCCTCCACCACCTCCTCTTCCTCTTCTGCCTTGTCCTCGAGGACGACCTCGGAGATGACCCCGAAGATGACCCTCAGCCTTGAACTACCAGAAAAGACATAGTTTGACCTTTCTCCTGCTGCCTGACAATCCAGAGATCCTCTTCCTCCCCCACCTCCCATTGCCCCCACTCCCCCACTCCCCCCCAGTCCCCTCTCTCTCCCCCCAAGTTTAATACATTTGTCCTGGTCTCATTTTCAGCGAAGTTGATTATTGCTGACTATGATTCCTTTCATGCTCTATGGGTCAGGAAGTTTGTTACCACACCAAGTCACCACAGTCATCTGATCTGCCATGTGTTGAGGAGAAGTGCCCCCCATTAATCTGAGAATTCATTGTGCTGGAAACACTGGGAGAAATGGGAAGTCTTCCTTCACTTCCTTGGGCTCTGGATTTCACGGTGAAAAGACTGACGTGCATAGGTTGGAAAAACCAGGAGCAGATTAGTACCTGAGTCAGGGTGGCAGCATTTGAAGATTTCAGGATCTAGCCCATGCCGAAGTGGCAGGGCAGGGTTGTGCCTTCATTTAAGAACTACAACTGGCAGAGGAAAAGATTTTGAGAAATCACTCATGAACGAGATTTAGTCTAAAGACTAAGCTCAGACACAGATCTGGAGAATCCTGTCCACTCCCTTTTCAGGATAATCTCTGGGAAGCCAACGGTACATGTAATACCATATAAATGCTGGATATGGTAAATATATGTGTGTGCTCATGTACATGTATATTGGTTACTGTAATCAGTGATTATTGTAAAATGTGTTAAATGCTTCCTTCTGGTGTTCAAAAAATAAATAATAAAATGTTTCTAGTTGTTTCTCTCCATAATTTTCTTGCACGTTCTTATTTTTTCTAATTTTCATCAGTCTCTCATTTAATATTTTGAGGTATCTGTCAGTTCATTCAAGTACTCTTTTTGTGCTGATGTTTCCCACTGAAAAAAGAATGGCTTTTCTACGTCCATTGTCTTCCTCTGAATATGAAGCAGATCTTCTCTATCCCCATACTAACTACATGTGATTGAATTCTTTCTCCTATGCTTACGTATTTTGTTTATTTATTTTGGACATAGGAACTATTAGTGTAATCAACCTGTAGTCTGGAGGTATGGGGCATGATAACACAAGCCTCAGGTCCTTCTTACTATTTTTTCTGTATCATCTTTACATAAGGGAATGTAAACAATCAACCCTTATTGAGTTCCTTATGTATTCTCTTTCCTGTTTATCTTTTAATGCTTCTCTGTGGTGTTGTGTTGATGAATGCTTACAATTCTTCCAGTTCATCAAATATCCATTTTCCTCCTGAATGATTATACTCAGTTTTGAAGAGCAGTTTATTCTCGATGGTGATCCAAGCTCTTTGCTTTCTTGAATATCACATACCAGGCTCTCTACTCCTTTGACATGGAAGCCTTAACTCACATGTGACCCTGATTATGTCTCCATGACGTTTGAAATGATTCTTTGTGGCTGCTTGTAATGCATACTGGGAACCAAGGAATTCAGCTAAAATATTCCAGGGAGTTTTCATTTTGGGATCTCTTTCAGAAGGTGATCAGTAGATTTTTTCAATTACTATTTTGCCCTCTGAATCTAAAATAACAGGGAAGTTGTTTTGAGTATTTATTTTTGGATAAATCTTAGGCTCTTTCTTTAATTATGTGTGTCAAGTAGGAAAATGAGTCTTAAATTATCACTCTCCCATGTATTTTTCAGACAAGTTGTTTTTCTCAGAATATTTTATCATATTTCCTTATATTTTTTCATTCTTTAATTTTGTTTTATTGCAGAAAGCAAGTCACTGTCCACTGAAACAGACTGCAGAAGGAAGAGCTAGTGTTGACAAGCAACACCAGACCGTCACCTTCCAGAGTATGCACTAAGATATTACTGTAAGTCACAGAGACTAATGATCATGGTAAGAGGAGTAGTGGGGAAATGAAGAGATAGAAGAGACATAGCTCAGCAGTGGTAACTCTTCACTTGTAATAAGTGGATGTGAGCTGGAATCCATCAGGACGCAATCCCCCAATGTTTCTGCAAATGGTTACATGCCCCAGCCCTGCTGAATCCCTTCCCCTTTCTGACCCTTCTGACTAGTAGAGGGGGGACGTCCTTCTTTCTCATGGTGGTGGCTTTGGGGCAGTCACCTCCAGACGCTGAACTCTGCAGGGCAGGCTCCCTGATTTGTTCTAGGGAGTCCTTGGACTTATCATTTGCCTTGCTGCTGCCTCACTTGGTGACTTGCCTTTCTCTCCAACGCTGACATCCACAATTTGAGTGAGCGATCCTTGAGAGCACAGACTCTCTTTATCCACTTGTAATAGCAGCTTTTAGCATGGTTCTTGGCATAGGGTAAGTACTTAGCCAGAACTTTCCCTTTATTCATTCATTTACTTTTCAATTAAACTACTTGTGCTTTGAACCTCCTGAGTCAGTCAAGAAAGCTGATACTGCTGATGGAAGTGGGAATGGATTGTCCAGTGGTAAAGGTCCCATGTTATCTGAAGGGGAGGGGCTGAGATGGGAATTGGTGAAAGACATGAAAGGTCTTTAAAGGTATCTGAACAATTCATTAGAAGAGGGAGATACTGACCAAGGGTCATTTTGTCCTTTGCCTAAAGGGCAAATTCATCAGAGACTCGAGTTTCCAGATGACACATGAACCAAATCCTCAGTTGGACAGCAGACGAAAGAGATTGAGTTCCCCTACAGGGCACAGGATTTTGAGTGACTGTGACAACATATGTAGCTCCTCCACTGCGAGTGTGTGTATTTGTTTGAGTTCATGTGATGGCCTGTGTGAGAATGGGTGACTGTGCTAGAGAGAGAGCACGAAAGAAGTGGGAAAGCCCAATCCAGCAAAGATAGCTCTCTCCTGTTCTTTCTTTCTCCTCCTACCACACTTTCATCCCTCTGCCTCAGAACCTCAACAAACTCCCTGTGCTCCTGGTGGACACCCTAGACACTGACTTCTGTCTAACGTTCCATATCTCTTCCAGGCCTTTACCAGTGACAGAGGAAGGCAGTAGGGCAGCACTTTCCTGGGGTCTCATTCCTTCTTGTCCTACAGAGTTATCATCCTTAAGGATGGGGGAAATTGAGAAACAGGAATGGTGCTGCTTAACCTTGAGGGCTTCAGAAGGGTTCAGCAGAGGTAAAGGGAGCAGTGTCACTAGCCCTAATGGGAAGGTTGGAGCTCTGACCTCTCTCTACGTGGCCTATCAATTAGGAAAAGAGGTGTTTGTGTGTGTGTATGCATGTGTGTGTACACTTGTGTCTGTTTGTCCAATGCACTAAGCCTAGTCAGTAGCTGCTTTAGCTAAGGTGGTTTCTGGTTGCAGAAATACAAGCATGGGATAGAGCCAGTAGCAGACTATACAGGGCAAGTCATAGAGAGAGACAGACGTGGGTCCAGTTCCTACCTACTGCCTTGGCCAGGTGACCAAACAATGGAAACACCGCTGTGTCCCAGGCTACAGCCTCATCCACGGATGATTGGTATGGGAAGCAGAACTCTCCAAATTGGAGTGCCCTCAAACCACCGAAATCACAGAGCTGGCTAAAGCAATTATGCCAATGATGGAAGCAATTCTTTTCAGCCCTGGTCAAACCATACCTAGAGTATCATACTTGTTTGTAGGATCCACATTCAGGAAGGACATTTACAAATAGGGATGGTGAGGGGCCTAGAAACCTCACCCTCTGAGGAACAGATGAAAGTTGGAGAGAATTCCCAGCAGGGAGGGTCCCAGATCCCTCAACCTAAAATCGACAAAGAAAGCTCCATAGGTCAGTGTGGGAGGGCTTTCCAGCTGGGCGAGAGGGTAGTGGGGTCCCATGCAGTGGCAGAGGTGGTGACAGCAGCAACAGCAGGCAGCTACAATGAAGCAGGCTGGGTCCATTGTCCAGACAGCTCCCCTTAAAGCCTCTGGCAGGATTGAGTAGCTGATCTGAACCTCAGCCTTGAGCACAGTGCTGGGGAGAGGAGAAGCACTAGGACCCCTCTACTGTCAAAGGATTCAGAAGTCAAGTAACTGGCTGAGAAAATGCCCAAAAAAGAGGGGGGAAGACCATAGAAGGTTACTTTCTTGGTGAACAGGTGTCTCCTTCCATCCATTATGATGAGGAAGAGCAAAGCATACTGTCAGAGGAATTCAAAGTCTCTGCCTCCAGTAGCTCCAAAATGAATATGAAATGGCCTCAGGCCATAGAAGAGCTTGAAAAGAACATCAGCAGCCCACCAAAAGTAAACCAAAAAAATGCTGAGCAAAATAACATATTTAAAAATAGGCTAACAACTGGAAAAAGAGGTTCAAAAAGCCAATGAGGAGAAGGAGACTTCAGAAAGTACAATTAGTCAAATGGAAAAGAAGGATCAAAAGCTCACTGAAGAAATTATTTATTTAAAAGAGAGAATTCAGGGAAGCTAATGACTATGAGATTAACCAAGAAGTTAGAGAACAAAACAAAAATTTGAAAAAATAGAAGATAATGTAAAACATCTCATTGGAAAAACAAGTGACCTGGAAAATAGATCTAGGAGAGAGAATTAAAAATTATGGTGCTACCTGAAAGCCATAATCGACAAAAGACTCTAGACATCATCTTTCATGAAATTATCAAGGAAAACTGCCTTGATATTCTAGAGTCAGGGATTAAAGTAAATATTGAAAGAATCCACTGATCACCTCCTCAAAGAGATCCAAGAAGAGAAACTCCTAGGAATATTGTAAACAAATTCCAGAGTTCCTAGGTCAAGGAGAACATATTGCAAGCAACTGGAAACAAACAACTTGAGTATTGTGGAAGTACAAGCAGGACAACACAGGATCTGGTAGCTTCTTCATTTAACAATTGAAGGGTTTGGAATATGATATTCCAGACATCAGAGGAACTAGGATTAAGACCAAAAATCACCTACCCAGTAAAATGCAGTATAATACTTCAGGGGAAAAAATGGTCATTCATTGAAATAGAGGGGTTTCAAGAATTCTTGATGAAAAGACCGGGACCGAATAGAAAATTTGACTTTCAAACACAGGAATCAAGGGAAGCGTGAAAAGGTAAATGGGAAAGACAAATCATAAGGGACTTACTAAAGTTGAACTGTTTACATTCCTACATGGAAAGACAATATTTGCAACTCTTGAAACTTTTCTCAGTACTTGGGTGGTTGTAGGGATTATACAAATCCACCAACACACACACGCACACACACACACACACACACATATACATACAGAGAGAGAGAGAGAGAGAGAGAGAGAGAGAGAGAGAGAGAGAGAGAGAGAGAGAGGGAGGGAGGGAGGGAGAGGGAGAGAGAGGGAGGGAGAGGGAGAGAGAGAAAGAGCACTGGGTGAGTTGAATAGGAAGGGATGATATCTAAAAAAAATAAAATCAAGGGGTGAGAGAGAAATATATTGGGAGGAAAAAGGGAAAAATGGAATGAGGTAGGTTATCTCTCATGAAAGAGGCAAGAAAAAGCTTTTTCAATGGAGAGAAAAGGGGGTAGTTGGGAGGGAAAAAGTGAAGATTGCTCTCATCACATTTGGCTTAAGGAGGGAATAACGTGAACACTCAATGTGGTACGAAAATCTATCTTACCTTACAGGAAATTAAGCGAGAAGAGGATAATTGGGTTGGAGGATGATTGAAGGGAGAGCAAATGGGAGGAGGGAGTAATTAGAAGTAAATTTTGGGGAGGAACAAGGGCAAAAGAGAGAATAGAATAAAAGGGGGCAGGATAGGATGGAGGGAAATATAGTCTTCTTACACAACATGACTATTATGGAAGTTGTTTGCAAAACTACACACATATATATATATAGCCTATGTTGAATTACTTACCTTCTCAGTGGGGATGAGTGTGAAGGAGGAAGTGAGAGAAGTTGAAGTTCCAAGTTTTAGGAACGACAATTGAGGGCTGTTTTTGCATGGAACATGGAAATGAGAAATACAAGCAAAGGGGTATAGAAATTTATTCTGCCCTACAAGAAAAGAGAGAAGATGGGGATCAGGGAACGGAGGGGTGTGATAGAAGGGAGGGCATATTGAGGGAAGTGGTAATCAGAACATAAGGCATTATGGGATGGGTGGAGGGCAGAGATGGGGAGAAAATTTGAAACTCATAATTTTGGAGTAATGAATGTTGAAAACTAAAAATAAATAAATAAACAACAAAAAAAATAAAAAACAAAAAAATGTTTTAAAGCAAAATTCATTAGAGGCAATCAATACATTAAAAATGTCTGACAATAAATGCATGTAACAATCCCTGCAACCTGTCACCTCTGGAAAGTAAGGGTAGGACATGTCTTCTTCCCCTTTGGAAGGGACGTACTCATTGAATTTGTATTACTCATGTAGAATTGTTCTCCATCAATATTATATACTTTTATTGGTTTCCTTTTTATCTTTGAATTCCTACTACACAGCATGTGACTCGTACAAAAATATTTTTTGACTTGTATATTGTTATTGAAGATTATGTCACAGTCGGTCACATCTGGTAGCCCAAAAAATAGATATTTAAGAGTAACTTATCACGGTCTTCCAGGACATCTACTGGTCCAGCTTGATACTGCATAATTTAAAATTTTTTAATGCCATCTTTTAGACAGAGACGATATTAGATTGTAATGAAAATTTTAGGCCAAGGAAGAATATATTACACAACTGACACCCTTGCCTTGTGACCAAAGCAGATATTGCACCTTTATTATGAAGAGAGTAATGAATTCCTTCAGTTTCAATATGAATTCATTAACATCAAAATTATCTATTAAATTCTTTCTCATATCAAAAGTCATCTAATACAGTGTAGGGCATCATAGCATTGTTTGTGATACCATGGGCATCACTTGGGATTTTCTTGACAAAGATACTGGAGTGATTTGTTATTTCCTTGTCCAATGTGTTCCCATTTTACAGATGAGGAACTGAGGCAAATAATGGTTCAATGACCTGCCCAGTGTTACGTAGCAAAGAAGTAACTTAAAGCCAGTCTGGAAATCTGCTCTCCTTGGTTTCAAGTTCACTGTTCTTGCACCATTTAACAGTCCTGTCTGGGCCCAGTTTGAAAAAAAAAACAACTTAACAATAATGCTGAAAGTTTTGAAAACCAGAGAACAAGGATATCCTTGTAATCATTGCCTTCAGGAGTAGGCCTTGGACTCCAACTCTAAACCAAGTAGGGGACCTCACCACTCTTTAGAGTGTAAACAGAATGTCATATAGGGGAATTCCAGCACTGAAGCATTAAGTCTGTGAGTCCCACAGTTTAGAGTGGGGTAATCCAGCTTATGAAGGAGAACAACCAGACTAGTCTGTGTAGACATGGATTCCTTTGTCCAGGTTACGGTTCGTGGCTGAGTCTCAGGGTTAATTTTCACCACTCGGGAGCATCTCATCTCCAAAGGTATTTAAGCATTCAGTCATCTCCACGGTTTTGTCTTTCATTATGGAGACAGAGCACTGACCATGCTAATTAACAAACCGATTATTAATTACACTCTCTCTGTCTCTCAGGCTTTTCATTTGTTTCATTGCCTGTGAAGCATGTTCTCTGACCCTATCCAGCTGATACATTCCATTCAGAACAAAGGCATCTTTCTCCTTTCAGACACTCCAACATCCTCAAATGTGTGGTGTTTTTCTTCAGTCTTCAGTCACTTTCTAGCCAGTCATTCTTTTAAGGCCTTCAATGGGTACACAGGATGATAGGATCCTAGAAATGGACATGGGAGGCACCTTAGATATCATATCTGGCCCAATTCTCTAATTTACACAGTTGATTTACCCAAGACCATGCACAAGATATTAGAATAAGAAATAAAAGGATTGTCCGAGGCTATCTACCTAAATTATTCAATTTACAGATGAAGAAACTGAGGTCCCAAGAGATGTCACTTGCTTAAAGTCAAACACAATAACAGAGATCTGGTGATGGAAGGGATCTCAGAGGAGATGTAATGAAAACTTATCATTTTGCTGATCTGGGAACTGAAACTCAGAGTCTTTAAGTGACTTGCTCGAGGTTACACAGGTCATCCGTGACAGAGGCAAGATTTGATCCCAGGTCTCTTTGACTGCACATGCAAATTCCCGCCATTCTCCCACAAAGTGACCCAGTTTCCAGTCTCCACTTCTTTCTGTTTCCAGATAAGGAGGTTTGCTATCAACAAAACAATGTCTAACTTGGTGACTCCTAGTGAGAGAAAATGGGAAGGAGAAGAAAAGAGCAAGGCTATTTACTTCTGGGAGGCATGTTGAGGCACTTCTCAGGGAGTGCTGTTCCCTTACTCCTCATCTGTCTCCTTCTCTACCTTCCCTTGTCTGCAGAGCCTAGCCCTATGTTGGACAGGCAGTAAGGGCTCAACAAATGGGGTTTTTCAAGAGTGAGCTGACTTAAAAGCCAATGAACAGGGAAGCGATATCTCAGATTTTCTTTGACCATCAACTAATTAATGTTATCCGAAATTTTTTTGAGTCTAAGAATTCTTTGCTAATTTTTGAACTATTTCCATAGACAAAGTTATTGAAAATTTCTTAATCTGCCCCTGCCAGACCTTCAAATGGAAAGTAGAAAGCAGTGTTCTGTTGAAATTTCCATTAGCTCTTTTTTAAGCAGTTTTGAAACTGGTCACCTGGAAGAAAAGAGCAATTGATCTCATGAGTTTCATTATTCTTTTTCCTTAGCACAGTAGCTGTACAAAGAATATTTTCTGAGAAAAGATAACCCGGGACCCAGGTTTTACAAATAGCTAATCTTTTTTGCTCCTATATGACAATATTTGATGTACTAATACCTATGGAAAGCATCAAATAAAGGTATCTGAGTGACAAAGACACGATGCATTCCTATCATATTCCATTGGAGAGCAATTTTTCCTCAAAACCTTAGGATGGTAAAACTATACTGTCACCTTATGTGTCCTCTGATGCATAAGTCAGTATAATTGGATTCAATTGTTTCTGTGATGGGATGCCTGCAGGAGGTTTTGAACATCTTTGGTGCTGAAATGATTTTTGTTTCTGTTTCTATCTCATTAACTAAGTTGCTGTCTAAATCCTTTCAAACCTCTCAGATCAGCAAGAGGCAAAGCTGGAGTACAGGAAGTGACAACTTCAGGGTAGAGTATTTTGTAGACAGGAAGATAAAGAATTCATTTCGAGCCAATGAAGATCTACTGAGTCCTTAATAGAGGAACCTTTCCATTGAGGGGAAGTTATTTTTCCTTTTAACATCAAAACCCTCAAATCATTCCTCATGCCATTAGTCTTAGACCTTCTAGAGAGATGAATGTAATTTAATGAGATGGAGGAATAGAAGGCAGCAGGGTAGAATGGATTTAGCACTGAGTTTCAATACAGGAGAACCCATGATAAAATTCTGCCTCAGAAAGGTACTAGCTGTGTGCTCTTAGAAAAATCACTTGAGTTGCTCAGATTCAATCCAGCTCTTTCTCTCTCTAGCTGAGACTCTATCTTGTCCAGTTGACAATACAAGAGTAAGGCTCCTTAAGAGTCAACCCAATAAGGGAGCAGAGCCAAGATGGCAGAGTAGAAAGACAGACCTCTAGAAGCTCCCTCCACATAGCCCATAAAAAACCTGTAAAAATGACTCTAAACAAATTCTAGAGCAGGAGAAGCCACAAAACGACAAAGTGAAGGATACTTCTAGCCCAAGACAGCCTGGAAGGTCAAAAGGAGTACAGAATGGAGTGGAGTGCAACCCAGCATGGACTACATGGAGTAGCAGGGACATGACCAGAACAGGCTTCAGGGCACACCAGCAGAAGCACTTCCCGGATTGCTCAACCCACAAATGCCAAAGACAACTTCAAATGTCAGTGAGAAATCTCTTTCACCTGAGTAAGAAGGGAATGTGATCTGGACCTGCCAGCAGCAGTCACTATAGTGGCAGCATACATTTTTGGAGCTCTCCACTTAGAGACCCTGGGAGAATTGAGCTGCTGGTCTGAATCTCAGCTCTGAGTAGATCTCCTGAGGTGGAGAAGAGTGCTGGTGGTAGAGCTGAGAGGTAGGTCTAGAGAGGGAAACCTGCTGGCAGATCCTGGGCAGAACAAAGTGCTTCTGGTTGCTCTCAGACCAGAGAGAAAGCCAGGATAGGAGTGAACCCCTCTTCCATGACTGTGCCACCTTGGAGGAACTGGGAACTTACAGGTACCCAGAGGTTACCCTCCTCTTCACAAAGGACTCAAAAGTCAAGTAAGTGACTGGGAAAATGCCGAGAAAGGGGAGGAAAATGAGACTATAGAAGGCTATTTCCGTGGTGAACAGGTATTTTCTTCCATCATTTCAGATGAGGAAAATCAGTGCGTACCATGAGAGGAAGACCTGAAAGCCCAGGCTTCTGCATCCAAATCCTCCAAAATAATTATGCAATGGTCTCAATCCATAGAAGAGCTGAAAAAGCATTTTGAAAATCAAAGAAGAGAGGTGGAGGAAAAATTGGGAAAAGAAATACAAGAAATTCATGAAAAGCGAGTCAGCAGCTTGCTAGAGGAGATTCGAAAAAATGCTGAAGAAAATAGTACCTTTAAAAATAGGCTAACTCAATTGGCAAAAGAGATCCAAAAAGCCAATGAGGAGAAGGATCCTTTAAAAAGTAGAATTAGCTAAATGGTAAAGGAGATTCAAAGGCTCACTGAAGAAATCAGTTCTCTAAAAGTTAAAATGGAGCAAATGGAAGCCAATGATTTTATGGGAAACCAGGAAATTAGAAAACAAAACCAAAATAATGAAAAATAGAAGATAATGTGAAATATCTCATTGGAAAATCAACTAGCTTGTAAAGTAGATCCAGGAGAGACAATTTAAAAATTAAGGGACTACATGACAGCCAACATCAAAAAAAGAGGCTCCACGTCATCTTACATGAAATTATTAAGGAAAACTTCCCTGATATGCTAGAATCAGAGGGCAGAATAAATATTGAAAGAATCCACCAATCACCTCCTGAAAGAGATCCAAAAAGAGAAACTCTTACGAATGTTGTAGCCAAATTTCAGGGTTCCCATGTCCAGGAGAATATATTTTAAGTAGATAGAAAGAAATAATTCGAGTACTGTGGAAATACAATCAGGATAGCACAGGATGTGGCAGGTTCTACATTAAGCGATTGAAGGGCTTGGAATATGTTACTCCAGAAGTCAAAGGAACTAGGATCAAAACCAACAATCACCTACTCAGTAAAACTGAGTATAATACTTCAGGGGAAAAATGATCATTCAATGAAATAGAGGACTTTCAAGCTTTCTTGATGGAAAGACCAGAACTGAATAGAACATTTGACTTTCAAACACAAGAATCAAGAGAATCATGAAAATGTAAACAGGAAAGAGAAATCATAAGGGATTTTCTAAAGTTGAACTTTTCACATTCGTATGTGGAAAGACAATACTTGTAACTCTTGAAACTTTTCTCCGTATTTGAGTAGTTCGAAGGATTTTGTATACACACACACACACAGAGCGTAGGGTGAGTTGAATAAGAAGGGATATTTAATAAAGTAAAATTAATGGGTTAGAGAGGAATATATTGGGAGGAGAAAGGGAGAAATGGAATGGGGGCAAATTATCTCTCATAAAAGAGGGAAGAAAAAGCTTTATCAATGGAGGAGAAAAGGGAGGAGTTGAGAGGGAAAAAGTGAAGATTACCCTTATCACATTTGACTTAAGGAGGGAATGAAATGCTCAATCAATTTGATATCAAAATCTGTATTACATTACAGGAAAGTAGGGGAGAAGGGGAAAGGTGAGGTGAGGGGGATGATAGAAGGGGAGGGCAAATGGGAGGAGGGAGCAATTAGAAGTAAAGACTTTTGGAGAGGGACAAGATCAAAAGAGCTAATAGAATAAATGGGGGCAGCATAGGATGGAGGGAAATGTAGTTGTCTTACACAACATGACTATAATGGAAGTCTTTTGCAAAGCTCCACACTTATAGCCTGTACTGAATTGCTTGCCTTCTCAGTGGGGATGAGTGGGGAGAGAGGAAGGAAGAGAAGTTGGAACTCAAAGTTTTAGGAGCAAATGTTGAGAATTGTTTTTGTGTAAAACCGGGAAATAAGAAATAGAGGTGATGGGGTATAGAAATCTATCTTGCCCTACAGGACAAGAGAGAAGATGGGGAAAAGGGAAGGCCCAGGTGTTAGAAGGGAGGGCACATTGTTGGAAGGGGCAATCAGAATGCAAGACGTTTGGCGGTAAGGGGAGCAGAGAGATTGGGAGAAAATTTGGAGCTCAAAATTTTGTGGAAATGAATGTTAAAAACTTAAACATATAAATAAAAAGTCACCTGGTGAACTAGTTTAAATGCTAACAGGACATATATGTTTTCTAAAACTATATTATTAAAATATTAAGGTAGTCGCTGAAAAAAATAAAATGCTAAATCTATATCTTGAAAAAAAATTTTCTCCTTGACCTGGGAACTCTGGAATTTGGTTACAATAGTCGGAGAAGTTTTTCTTTTGAGATATCTTTCAGGATGTGATCAGTGGATTCTTTCACTTGCAAATAGAGGAGCAGGATTGGAATCCCAGCCCTACTGCTTACTGAGTACAATTACCACAGATGTAGCCTTACTATCTTATTCGTATACTCCCAGAGTGATGGTTCTTTTGAATTTACTAGCACTGCTCACCAGCGCCATTACTGTGCCTTAATTCACAGTGGTCAAAGCACATTCAAATTGTTGATAGTTTTTAACAAATTCCCATCAAAACTAAGATCACACTTTTTTTTAAGTTGCTCTGAGTATTGGGCTTGTGATTGGGTAATATCAGTGTCTTAGTTGAGTAATTGGTACATTGGAGGTTGAAACCAACTCAGTGGTGTCTCCATAGCCACGAATTCTTGTCCTACATCAGATGGCTTTTGTTACAATCTAGAGGCTCTTAGGTAATTTTGATACTGATGATTTGGCCTGAATTCCTACTTGCACTGAAGGAATTCATTACTTCCTTCATGTTCTAATCTCAGGACTTCATTTACCTCCATTCCTTTTCCCCTTAACCAGGAATAAACTGTCCCACAGCTTCAAATCCAATAAAAGTAGACTCTGGAATTCATCTGTGTGGAATAATAGAAGTTGAACACAACATAGAATATAACCATGAAATAATATTTGATGTCAATAAAAGAGGACATTTGAAGTATTTTTCTTCTTCCTGAACTTTAAGTAAACAGCAGTATCCTGACTGAACACGAGATACCACAAAAAGCCTGGGCTGCTGGTCGATGGCAATTAATTGATCAACAAACATTTAATATGCACCTACTTTCAATTCAATTCAATAAATTTTCATTTATCCCCTGCTACTTGCCAGGCACTTTGTGCAACCATGGGAGACTTTTGAAATTACGTTTCGTGTGTGAGGAATAGTAAGTAGGTAATTACACTAAGGTACCAAAAAAGAATTGTATATAAGGAAACCAACCAGGCAGGATACAAATTAGAATGTTAAGGGCTTTGAGTTGGCCCGCTGGCATCCCTCACCCCTTAGATATCCACTCCCAGTCTCCAAGGTCCTCAGAGAGCCACCAGCAAAGCGGATCTGGCTCTGGGCAAGGTGGACCCTGACTGGGTACCAGTGGCCGATGATGTCAGGGGTGACTTTTATGCAGCAGGAGCCTTCCTCCCGCCGACCTCGCTCCTCCCTTCTCTGGCTAGCTTCAGGTATCTCACTCAGGGACTCCTTGCTGTCAGCATCCCCACCCCATCCACCCACTGGAACTCATTTCTCCTCCCCCACAGCCCTCTCAAGCTCATTTCCCCCATCCCACCACCGCTACAAGACGACGGATCTCTCAGCAGCATTACGTGACAGTTGTCACTTCAGGAGCCGGGTACTGATGGAAAGGACCCGGGGCCCAGGAACAACGACCCTCTGCTGTGTGTCCAAGCGGCCCTCTGTCCATCTCTTCAGAACTGCTGGGCTTTGTGTGCATAAGTGCTGGAATATTTCCTCTGCATATTTTTTGCCTTTGTATCTTTTTCTCTTTCTATTCCTCTTTATGAGTACTGAACGACTCTCCTACTCATATGTGTGTGTACATGTGCATGTGTAGTGTGTGTATAGGTATATGGGTATGTGTGTATACACATATGATCATATCGTGGTATATATGGGAAAGAAGTCATAAAGTTCATTGATTTACATATCCTCTCTATTCATCAATGCATACTCATCCTTAAGACTTCAGAGTCTCCTACAGAATACATATAAAGATAGGACATATGAGTACTGATATGAATAACTAGGCAGTATAGGAGAGAATTCATACACTCACTACATAAGGAGAACATATTAATGCTCAGATGAATGAATACATAGAGTGAAGATGTAAGTACTTCGTGAGTACTTGGTCAAGTCAGTGGCCAATGGAATATAGGAATCCTCATTTCTGAGGCAATATTTTAAAATCTTCCATCATTCTTTTCCATAAGAATTTCCCTAGGAGGTAAGGTTCTTCTCCTGCCTTGCTTATGGCTGCCCTATCTCTCCATGTCCTAAGTCACTCAGATATTGCCAAAGGCACTTTTGAGACTTTCCTTTGCGTCCTCACCTGGATTTCCAGTTGAAACAGATTAAAATTCATTATTGAATATTTTCTGAGTTCACAAATGTGAGTGTTGAAGATTAGGGGCAAGTCTTTCTGTATATGAGTGTATGGGCTTGTCCCAGATTCATCCCATTCAGTGCTCCATCACTGGTGCACCAGTGTGTGGGAAAATGTGTGAGTTTGTTTCTGTATGCCTCTGTTTGTGTGCCTGTGTTTATGTCCTAATTTCCATCCCACGCCCAGGACAATCATAGCTAGCCCATTAGAATAGGTCAGGTTGGAGTATACTTTAATGGAGACCACCTCTTTCTCTATGGCGCTTTCCTTTGGGTTTCTCCTAATTATAGTATTTGCTCCAATCAGTTTGGCTCATTGATGAATGTTTATAGCTTTGCTGCTGAAACTGATCCCTTCTACTTCTGATCTGATTTTTACAAAAATTGGATTTGGTAATTGCTTCTAGAATCTTCAGGTTATTTTGAGAAGAGGACAGTCTTACAGATAGGTGTCCATGAGGTATATCTCTGCAGGTGGTGGGAGAAGCAGTCGTTCCCTTGTGGGCAGAACCCTACTGACATGCCCAGGGTGGGAAAGGATAGGGCACATGAGTTTTCACGGGGTCATTCCAACTTCTTTCCCCATCCCTGATTCCTATAGCATCCAACTGAAGCTGAAAATTCTCACCTCTATTCTGTTGATAACCTGCAACTTCCTTCCCATCAATGAAAGTCCAATTGCCACTCAGTTCCCCTTTGCCAAGCAGTTCTGAATCCCTGCCTCTCCATGGCTTGCCTCCTTGGGCCAATACTTTGCCACTACTGCCCCACTTAGCATGTCTTTCTTTACTTCCTTCTAAGTTTTCTATTGTTCTGTGCTGTGCACTCTTTAGTTTATTTTCCCCTCCCTCCCATGAAGACAACAATTAAGCATGGATGTATATACGTATATATGTATATATACACACACATATATATTCACACCTATATATGTGTGTATGTGTATACGTATATATATATATATAATGTATAAGTTTATGTATATATCTGCATATATGTATCTATAAATACATACTTATAAAAATATATGTAAGACACCTCTATGCTTATTTCCTCCTGTTTCTTTCTCTGAAGGTGGATAGCATCGTCCTTCGAAAGTACAGGTATTTCCATATTTTTCTAAATCAGCCAGCTCAGCACTTCCTATACCACAGCAATATTCCAACACAATTACAAATATCTGAGATATTGTCTAAGATAATTTTCTTCATTCCTTCTGTTCTTGGTTACATAAGTCTTATGTTTACATGAAAATTTTTATTTAAAATAGACGAAATTATTCTTTTTCCATTTCAGCAATGCTCTCGCCTTATACTATACTTTAAGGTCTGATAGTGCTGAATCTACTTCCTTTACATTCTTTTTTCCCTGTTGTCTTTGAAATTCCTGACCTTTTTTCTTCCAAATGAAAAATGTTATTACTTTTTTTTCGAAGTAAAACAAATTTTTAACAGCTTAATTGGGAAGACATTGAATTAGGAAAAAATTGTCACCTTAAAAATTATATTGGCTTTAACTACCCACGAAGAATAAATATTTCTTCAATTATTAGCGTTTAACTGCATAAAACATATTTTATATTTATGTTCACATAGTGCCTAAGTCTGTTTCAGCATATATTCACTTACATATTTTACACTGTCTAGAATTTTAATTGGTCTTAAATAGTATCAAATAATATTGCTGACAATGTAGTTTCTCTAGTTTTCACTTCTGATTTAACCTATTTTAGCCATAACCTTTTCTGAGTTTAAGATTATATTTCCTCCTTTTTTGACACTTAATTCAACTACTGCTCTTTATTTTATCTTTCTGTGTCTCTCATTTTTATACTGTTTCCTGAAAGCAATATCATGTTGAATTCCAGTTTTAATCAGCTATCTATCTGTATTTTATGGGTAAATTCATGTCATTCACATTCTGATCTACAATTACTTGTAGTGTATTTTCCACCCTCCTAATTTTCCTTGCCATCCTTCTCACCCTATGTACCCTACCCCTCCTCACTCCTCTATTTCATTTCTTCCCACTATGTGGCCATCCCATTCCTTAACCTACTAAACCCCTCTAAAATTCTCTCCCTCATCCTCTCACCCCATGCTATCCCCTTGCCCTCTTATTTCTTTCTGAATTTAGAAGACATGTTTGTATGTATGTATGTATGTATGTATGTATGTATGTATGTATGTGCATTGTTCCCTCTTTAACCCATTCCACATGAGAATAAGATCACAGCACTACCTGCCCTCCATCCTCGTAGTTAGTTGTGTATCAGTTTTTCCTTTCTTGCTCCATTTGTGTGACATGATTACTCCTTACTATCTCTTCCTACAGTTTTATTTTAAAATCTGCCTAGGCAGAGGAGCCTGAGCTGTGCCTGGAACTGCTGCCCACTGACTCCCTCCTGCTCGTATTCTCCTTCCTGGACTATCAGGACCTCATCAGCTGCAGCTGCGTGAGCCGACGATTAAACCAGCTATCAAACCATGATCCTCTCTGGAGGAGACAAGACATACTGGCTTTTGTCAGAGGCAAAAAAATAAAAAAATAAAAAAGGCAGAAGAACAAGAGTTGGAAAGCTCTCTTCAGAGACACTTATGTTGATCTGGGAAGATATAGTCAATATTACGCTACTCTTAAAAAAGTTTTGGATGACCTGGAAGGATACTTGGGGAAGAGGTGTCTAAGGATGATCGGATCTCTGAAAGACAGCGTGGAGGAGCGCGAGCTGGACGCCATGGAAGTATAGATTGGGTGCAAGCTTCCCAATGACTACTGCTCCTCTTTTCAGATCCTCAATGGGCAGAAGCTGGTGGTTCCCAGGTTGATGGGTAGCATGGCCCTTTCCAACCACTACTGCTCCAAGGATTTGCTGGCCATCGACACGGCTGCAGGTGGATTCCAGCATAGGCAGGGTCTGAAGTGGTGTCTCCAGCTCACTTTCCGCATACACACTGGGCTGAGTCAGTATATTGCATTGGAAAGTGTAGAAGGCTCCAACAAGTATGAGATCTTCTATCAGTGTCCAGACCAGATGGCTCAGAATCCGTCAGCAATTAATATGTTCATTACAGGTGCTTCCTATTCAGAATGGATTACCTCTTAGGTGCATAATGTTGCAACAGGGACTACTCATCATCAGAAACCAGATTTTCAGGTATGTTCGTGATAAAGCATGTGTGGCAACAACTGGAGACATCACAGTGTCTGTGTGCACGTCGTTTCTCCCAGAACTTAGCCTTGTTCATCTGCCTCACTATTTCTTCACTTACCAAATCAGGATTGAGATGTACAAAGATGCTTTTCCTGAGAAGACTTGTCAGTTAGACAGCAGATATTGGAGAATCACCAACGCTAAAGGTGAAATCGAAGAGTTTCAATGACCTGAAGGGGTGGGAGAGTCTGCCATCCTCAGCTCTGGCCTGGTGTATGACTACACCAACTGTACCACGTTCTCCAACACATCAGGATACATGGATACTTTTCATCTCCTTTACTACAAGGACAGGATATTCCACATGGCCATTCCACCTTCAAGGTCTCCACAACCCCAAGAAAAACCAGCCATGATGAATGTTTTGTGATGGAAGAAGATAAAGAAGAAGATTCCACAGATTCTGATGACTGTGGTGAGCCTAGACCCATCAACTATTCCCCTGGTCTCCAGCCACTGCCCTCCGCACACCTGAGCCAGCGTCTCAGTGTTTCAGAAGAGTGTAAATAAATATCATCTGTCTCTGGGTGGCAAGCTGGCATCGGGCCAAGCTGCGGTTTCTACCAGACATTTATCTTAGGAGTTGATTTGGGCTTTTTGCGTTTTCTGTAAGACGGAGGAGATGGAAGGAAAATTTTTGTTTACTTATGTTAAATGCGAAATTTGTTCTCGAGCGGCGGGGCTGATATTACTGCCTTGTTTAAAGTATTTCGCATTTGTAATACTTACAGAAATTGGGTGTGTGTAGGTGGAGATGGGGAGGGTCGTTTTTTAATATATACATGTATTGCAAATGTGGCAGCAGTAGAAAGGTAGTAGCGCAGATCTATAAGATCCTCTGCCATCTTCAATCCTTGGGTTATCGTTTCCTGCCACTGTGAGTTGTATACAGAGGAAACACACTTGTAACTAGCCCTTTTTAGCCCAGGAACATATTTTAGGGGTCCTCTCCATGTATATCCCCCGAAAACACCAGGGACCCTTCTCCCCTTGAAGACAATCCATCCTTGAATTTAATTCCCATTGCAGTCGTTTTAGAATGTGGTATACTAAAGCATATGCTGTGTTGTTCACGGCTAACTGGAGCAATCTTGGCAATAGCTCCTATAGTATATATATATATATATATATA
Source organism: Notamacropus eugenii (assembly GCF_028372415.1). Lineage (NCBI taxonomy): Eukaryota > Metazoa > Chordata > Mammalia > Diprotodontia > Macropodidae > Notamacropus > Notamacropus eugenii. The sequence goes on along the minus strand of NC_092879.1, from coordinate 6,647,063 downwards.
TATATATATATATGTGTGTGTGTGTGTGTGTGTGTGTGTGTGTGTGTGTGTGTGTGTGTGTGTGTGTGCATGTATATATATATATATATGTATATATATATGTAAATAAGATTTCTGCTTTTTTCTGCTTTATAAACTGTCTTAACTTTGTGAGAAGTGACAATTTTATGTTAAGCTAACTTTGTTTTCCTGAAACACAGGTTTTTTCAAAATTATCAGATTCTGAATCTGGAATGAAATCTTGCAGGTGCTTAATATCACATATTTAAAAGTTAAAAAAAAATCAACCTGTCATTCTCAGTGTAGTATATACTTTTCTTTCCAAATACCCAAATAATGATGTCAAACATAAGTGCACTGCTAATATTTTCACATACAGGGAGTAAACAATTTTTCCTGGGTACTTTATAATTGGTCTTCAATATCCACCATATTTTTCTCCTAGATTCTATATTTTGACTTTTCGATTTTGGAGATTTTCTTGTCACAAAAACCTAAAAGTCTTTGTGGTCATTAAATATCCATTTTTGTTAATTTCGGATTATACTTCACGTTGCTGGGTAAACTACCCTTGGGCATAACTCTAGCTTTTTTGCTCTATGCAATTTAATTTCGCAAGATCTAAGGTCCTTCATTGTAGCAGCTCCTAGGTCTTTCATAGTTGTGTGTATAACTTCATGATATTTATATTGCTTTCTTCGTGTTGCTTCCAAAATTTTCTGCGTTCCCTGGGAGCTTTGAAATTTGGATTTGATATTCCCATAAGTTTTCTCCTGACATCCCTTTCAGGTGGTCATCCATGGACTGTTCTTCTTTTGATGCTTTGCCTTCTTGTTCTAGAACCTCAGGGTAATTTTCCTTGATGATTAGTGTGGCATTCCGTCAAGATTCTTTTTAGTGTTATACTTTTCAGGTAGTCTGACTATGTTTAAGTTATTTCTCCTGGATTAGCATTCCAGAACATTTTTTTCTCCTGAGGAGTTGTTTCCTTTTTTCTCTTATTTCTCTCATTCTTTTGATTGTGTTTCATTATTTCTTTGTGTCTTACAAAGTCATTAGTTTCCCTTTGCCAATTCTAGTTTTCAAGGAATTATTTTCTTCCTTGAGTTTTTATTCTCTGTTTCCATATTGTTGTGCTTCTTTTCATAATTTTCTAGATGTAACAGGCAACTTTATTAGATTTACTATTATTTTTTCTAATATTTCTCAATCACTTATAATTTATAGTTTAAGCCCTTTTTAAGTCCTTCAAAGAACTGTTTTTGTGCTTGGGTTCATGTGATGCTTCTGATTGCAAAAGGAGTAGCTTTTTGGGCCCAGTATCTTCCTCTGAAAATGAACTCCAATCTTCTCTAGCCCTATCATAGCTATCTGTGGATAAGTTCTTTCTCCTTTGCTTACTCATTTTTAATTATTTATTTATATTTTATATTGTTTAGTTTTTAGCAGCTGTCAGTGTAACCAAGTTATAGTCCCAAGGTATGGGGAATGATGTCCCAAGCCTCAGGTCCTTCTTATTATTATTTTCAGAGGTCTCTCTTTGGGCTCAACCTTGGACTCTCCCCTCCTAAGTCATGGTTGGGGCTCTTAGTCAGACTGTCCTTCAACTCATCTTGTTCCCTGAGGTCCTTCCAGTGCCTGCAAACGACAGCTCTCCTCTCTGTTCTGGAACTGAAACCAGGGTCTCCGCTCCCCTGTCAGTGCCCACAGCCACCAAGGTCCCTGTCCCTCATTACTGACCTCACCAAGTATGTGCTAGTTCCTTTTGCATACAGTCACAACCCAGGACATGTCAACACAGCTGTGCTTGGTGGCCTTCAATGGTGGATGGTCCTTCAATCTTTTCCTACTCGGATTTCAGACTCCCACACTGTCAAGGAGATGAAAGTTCCTAAGACTGAGGCAGCCTTTCCACCAAGCTGCCTCCAGAGCTTATGATTTATTTATTCAGAAGAGTGGGCTTAGAGGTGTTTGCCCTTCACTCAGGTCTGAAGGTCAGGTCTTTCCTGGGGTCTTCTCAAATGTCTTAGCAGGACAAATGCTTCACCCCATGTTTAATTCTTACCCTCTAAGCCCATGATCTGTCCTTTTTTTGAGGAGGAAATTTGGAGAGTGAAAAGATTTTTACCTACTCTGCCATCTTCCTAGAATTCTTTCCCCTTTGTGACTTTAGTAAGAACAAAATGAAAGGCTCAGATTCAATCCAGCTCAGACTTTGTCTAGCTGGGATTCTATCTGAAATACTTAGGCTCCTTAAGAGTCAACCCAGTTTGGTGAATCTTTAATAAACTTTGTTTTCTTTGGCTATAAGAAGGCTTGAGTCGAATTCATTCTAGCAGGACCCAGCGTGTCGCTATTTTGTGGTGCCCAGCACCCCTAAACCTCCTCATTTATGGTTCCCTGACCAGGAATAGCTGCTAATCTCAAGTTCTTCCTCCAAGACTGGAAGTTATGGAGAAACCCTCTTTAAAGGAGACTTCTTTTGCCATGAACATGAGCTCTTCCCATAATCAAGAGACAGTGTGTGTGTGTTTGGAACGGGAGAATTTGGGAGATCACTAGGGAATAAGGTGTTTCAATGTCGCTACTCTGTGATTTATGGAAGCCAAAACCCTGGGTTATTTGGTCTGCACCCCAAATGAATTGAAGTCTTGAGCTATGCAGAAGCTGCCCAGAGGTCTGATCTTATAATTGTAGCACTCCACAGAAAACATTATAATTTTCTTACAGAGTTACTTACACAGGAACTAAAAGGAAAAGTATTGGTGGACATCAGTAACAATCTTAAAATTAATCAATATCCTGAATCCAATGCAGAATGTCTTGTGGAACTGGTTCTGGGAGCCAAAATCGTGAAAGCGCTTAACACAATCTCAGGCTGTGCTCTCCAAATATGCACACTGGATGCAAGCAGGCAGGTCTTAGTCTGTGTAGATGATAAGGAAGCTTAGCAGTGAGTGATGGATATTGGTCGTACCCTTGGTCTTACTCCAATGGATCAAGGATCTCTCAAGGCAGCCAAGGAGATTAAAAACTAGCCCCTGCAGCTCTTTCCAATGTAGAAGTTCCCTCTACAACTCTCTGCTGCCTTATGTGTTTTTTATTTTGTTTACTGTATGTTAAGAGAAGTCATCTTCCCCTACATTCATGAAGAGAAAGACAACACATTCTTCTTGGCCATTTCTATTCCAAATTGTACCTTTCCAGGATTGGCTCTCAATTTTCTTGCTTTGATTTACCTCTCTATGATTATTACTGCCATCCTAGAGCTATACCGAGGTATCAAACATAGCTGTTTCTCAAACTAGCTTGACAGTGGATGCTTTGCAGAAAACAACTCGGACTTCTGGCATTGGCCTTTGCCTTCCTCTGCTTCATGTAAGTGCTTGTGATACCCATCCGCCTTTATGTGAGATGGGAAGTGGAGCAACGGTGTGATTAGTCAGATAAAAACCAATAAGACCAATCCTTTTAATGTTACCAATGCTTGCCTCAGTGATTCTTTCCTAGCCCTGGGCATACTGGGATTTTTTTTTTATTTGTCCTTTCGGGAATCACTTCTTTGCCATCAGTCAGCAAGAGGGTCAACTGGAGAGAGTTTCGATTCGTCCAGTGCAAACTGGGTTGCCTGATACTGATCTTATGTACAGCTCACACGCTTATGTTTGGTGGAAAGAAATTCCTCAGCCCTTCCATTCTCAGATGGTACCTCCCTTCAATCTGTGTGCTAAGTCTCATCACCCCTGCATGTTATTGGTCCTGAAGTTCATCCTGGTAATGCCATGCTTCGCCCACCCACTTACACGGACCCGGCAAGGTTGGGAAAAAAACCCCAAAGTCTCTAAAAAGGCCCAGTTAGGAAATGGTAACACTGGGATGTGAAGTATCTGACCACCACTTCACCATGTCATTTTCATGGGGATTTCTCAACAATGGACTTGAATATCTCTTGTAGATTCTGCTTTTGTTTCCTAAGTCTTCCTCTTCCTCCTCTCTCCAGAGTATAAAGAGCAGGAATGGGGGAGGACTTTCTGCTAGGTAGACCCCAAGAAACCACTGGTCATCTAGAAGAAGGGGTCCACTCTCCCTTGACTTCACCTTTGATGACAATATGTGCAAGAAGTTTGATCTCTCTCCCTCCCCACTTACCTTGTCACCTCAAAGGTTTCATGATTTCACTGGGCAAATGGCAGAGCCCTCTATTGAGCCACATGGTGACTTCTACTCTCTCCATCCCACCCACCCCCAATGCATCTTGTTAGTCTTCGTATGTTGCTATAGAAAAAAAAATCTAATAACCAGCCTCTGGCATTGGTTATCTCTAGTCTTATCTAGGCTAGTCCTCATACAATACTACTCATCATCCTTGACCAAGTCCCTATTAACTTGATGAAACCTGCCAAAACTTGTGCCCTGCTGGCTTACCTTTTTAGAACCTAATATGACTTGAGTGTTAGGGAACATCGAGGAAAAGCCTTCATGGAAGGCAGATTCCCTAGCATATGTATTATTTTATAGGGAGAAACAATCTATTGTGAAGGAAGGAACTAGAATTAGAAAATTCCCACCATCTTCCCTCTGCCCCCCCCCTGAAAAAACAAAGATGGGGTGGAGCCGGATAAACAATGCCATATTGTTGTATCATGGATCACACTGGACTCATTGCTTCTGTATGTTTCATTATTTGTGTGTGTCCAAGTCTCACTCAGAGCTGACTACATGTAATATTATCCTATTACACAATCCACAGGAACACCAGTTTCTATAACTCATTAAGATTCATTCTTTTTGAAACAATGAAATAGAATAAGATAATTAAACACTGGTAGATCTAAATGGGGATTTGCTTAAGGAACACTAGGTGTTTAAGTTTACAAAAGAGAAGACAGGTGGGAGATGATAGCTGCCTTCAATTTTTTGAAGAGTTATGAAGTAGAAAAGGGATTATACAGATATATTCTTGTCTCCCAAAAGCAGAGGAAAAAGTGAGGAGAAATGTAGGGGCACAATGGTAAAAAAAAGTTTTAACAAACCACTTTAGGGGGTGAGGGGTAGTGCTTTAAGATTTAAAATACATTATTAACCATTATTTATCCGTTTCTTAAATCTGGTATAATAAAATAACAAAGTATGAAAACAAACAGACAAACAAAAAGAACAGAATTAAAAAGCAAAGAGGGACTCACTCCAGGATCAGGTAGACTACATTTGCACCATACACACTCCAGATTCTGCAAGAAGTCAGATGGCAGGAAGAAGAGTTTCATCTTAATTGGCTTTGAAGGATCAAAGATCCTAGGCAACCATATCAATAAAATTGACCTCAGTTCCACTACCTTATTTGGAAGATCTCTAGCACAAACTCTGTGACCTTGGGTAAATTCCTTTACAGCAACGGTATTCAGTGTTTTGAGGAGCTCACCCTCCCCAACCCCGAATTCACTAATTGAGCACATTCACCCTCCCTACCCCACATAGTTCCAAACACACCCAGAAATGAATGGGGACTACATTATTTTTCTTGGGAAGTGAACAATGTTTCTAGCGTCCCTCAAGTCTTGAATGTGGCCAAAAATATGCCCACACAAATGTAGTTTGATTCCAGATTTCCCCAGTCTGTCTGGGACATGAGCAATCGGTATTATCATGCTGAATACGATATGCTGAAGTCTGTACTAAAGGAAGAATTTTTGAAAGAGGCTTCCAGGCCAACCTGCCCACAGAGCTGCTCCTGTGTGAACCAGGGCTGGGCAGGGAACATAAAGTCTAATTGAGAGTCTCTGGGAAGGGATAATTGCCTGAATGGCTTCAAAACTGGAGAGGAGGAGGAGCTGGGCAAGTAGAGGAGGAGATTATCAATAATCAATTATCCATTTGATGAAATGATCAATTAAATTGTTTGATTAATTATACTTGCCTCCTGCTTTTCTCCTGATGGTTTCCTAGATTTACGTGATTCGTAGCCTGTCCCACTGTTATTGATTTTGCCCTTCCTTCTGGAAGAAGACAAATGGTATCAGGAAGGCTATATCTTGACTTACAAGTGAATTGGGTACCAAAGAGACAGAGTTGGCAAAGTAACCAGTCTCACTATCTCCTCCAGAGTCATCTGGATCCAGTGACAAGATATGGATCAGGATGACTGGAGATGGTCCCAAACTCTGTGAGAGCCCTGTCCCATTATTTTACTCCAGGCACCTGCCCCTCACCTTACCATGAGGTTAGTATTGAAGATATGAATATGTCTGGGCCACCCGTGGTCTAAGTACTGTGGGAGCTGTGCCACAAAAGCAGAATACACTAATGAGACCGACCCTGGTGCTTTCCACATTAGGTAACCTTGTGTTGTGCTGGGTTTGTGACCCAGGAGTGATGGACAGAGGAGACACAAGAAGAAAGTACTCAGGGTACTCATCTACACAGACACATCCCCAACCCCCACCCTTCCACCAGAGGAATATTTAACCTGAGCGTCCAGTGAAACAAACATGATTTCAGCCCACCGTTTGATGGCTGGCCAAGAAGCCAACTGCCCTGAGGTGGAAAGACAAGTTTGGGGTGGAATTAGCTGATTAAATGGCACTGAACTCACATTTTCTAAATTCTCTTATACAAATAGCATCTTCAAAATACTAATCAGTGTCACAGACCAATGTGAAGCCTTCCTCCACTCATGCTTCCTCCTCAGCTTTGGGGGAAGTTAGCACCAGAAATTAAATTCTGTCCTTTTGCTGTACAAGCATTCCCTCCCAGCTCCAGGCCTGCCATGGTTATACAGGGCTGGTAGGCTTAAGGGTTAATTATTTCCAGCTGTAAGAGGAAGAGGTGGCTGAAACTCTCCCTCAGGCTTACCAATGGGTCACAGTTCTAATTTCACCTTCCTGAGTAGGCCTACTTGGTTAATACTGAGGGACCTCTCCTTTGCTACATGTCTATATTCCCATGTGACTTTATATCTGGCTGAATTGGTATTCATCTGCCCATGTCCTCCTATGAAATATTTGGTTATGAGAGTCAACAAAACATTTTGAGACATTCTGCTGTAGTTGGATGCAATGAGCACTTCAAAGAATCACCCAAAGTCCACTCTCAGTTTGTATGACCCCAGGCTCCAGCTCCACCCTGGCCACTACCTCTATCCCATGATCCTCAGTCTCCTCAAACCCTGTATCCAATCAGTTGCAGAGTTTTGTCATTACCACCTCCTCACAGTGTCTTGAATCCTTTCCCACTCGACACACAATATCTTTTCACTTCTTACCTGGACTATTTCTACTAGCCTCCTCCCAATTCAGGGTTTCCCTCAACTCTGATTTTTCATTCACTCTATAGTCAAAGGGGTATTATGAAAGCTCTTGTCAATCAATCTCTGCAGTAAAGTTCAGAGGCTGCTCAGTACCTAGAGTATCAAATACAGATACCTCTGTTTGTCATTGAAAACCCTTTCAACCCTGGCTACATCCTACCTTCATAGTCAAACTATATACTACTCCATAACAATACCACTATTCAATAAACATCTTTAAGTACCTACAATGTTCCAGGCACAGTGCTCAGTGTTGGGGATACATCATTAAACAAAAGACAATTCCTGCTCTCGAGGAGAGCCAACTCTGAGGGGGGTGACAGCAAACCAATACATACAAATGAGGTAGTTACAGAATATATAGGAACTAATTAACCAAGGGAATGCACTAGAATTAAGAGGTGGTAGGAAAGACTTCTTGTAGAAGATGGGATTTAAGTTGGAACTTAATGAAAGCCAGGGAAGCTAGTAGGTAGAGATGAGAAGGAAGAGTAGTCTAAGGGTGGGGGACAGCCAGAGAAAATGACAGGAGCTGAGGGATGGGGTGCCCTCTTTGTGGAAGAGCAAGGAGGCCAGTGTCACTGGATCAGAGACTAAGGTGCAAGAAGACGGGAATGTCAGAGGTGGTATTCTCCTTCAGTAGTTCTATTCAGCAAGAGTTTCCTGCCTACTCTTCCTCACACATGACACTTCATTTCCCATCTACACGCCTTTGAAAAAGGGATTTCCCAGGACTTCTATAAAGTAGCCACTGAATAAGTGCTGATTGATCAATTAATTGCCTTTAAGGAACGTAACCAAGTATTTGGCCGATATCTGGTTATTCAAAATAATGGTGCGATTTACTGAAATCTATAAACCTCTGCTCAGTAAATCTGTTCATTCAACTCCAGTTGTATGGAATTGTATTCGACTCCTCGCTGTAAATCTTGGATAAAACAGAGACCACTCCCTTTGTCATCAATTTAGTTACATCCTGCCTTGTTAATTTCATTATATACTATTCTCCTTTCTGTACTTTGCTGTAATTACCTACTTATTTTCCCTCACACATGACACAGTTTCACAAAGTTCCCCATGACTGTAAAAAGTGCCTGTCACATAGTAGGTGCTCAATAAATACTAATGAATTGAAAGCACATACATGCTAAATGTTTGATGACCAATGAAATGTTCTTGACACACATAAATCAGTCTTTCATTGACATCTACTGGTCAGAAGTGAAGTTACAGTTCATATAATAAGAACTAATAAATGTTTACTGAATTGAACTGAAAAGTAGATGCATAATTAATGCTTGTTCACTGATTAATTGCCCTTGAGGGACATAGCATAGTTTTTCACTGACATTGCCTGTTCAGACTGGATACTGCAGTTTACTAAATAATTTACGGTAATGAAAAGTACTCCAAAAGTCATCAATGAATGACATCAAAAATGATCATCATGTCGTGGTTACTTTAAGGCTGTTATCTTTTGTACAGCTCCTAATATTACAGTCAGACAAATTCCAGAGTCTAATTTGATTCCTGGTTAAGGGAAAAAGAATGAAGTTAAATGAAATCCTGAATTTATGGCAGTGAGTAACGAATTTCTTCAGTGCAAATAGAAATTCAGGTCAAATCATCAGTATTAAAATTACCTACGAAACTCTTCATTATGAGAAAGGTAATATGATGTAGAACAAGAATTCATAGCTGTGGAGACACCACTGAGTTTGTTTCACCCTTCAATGTACCCGTTAATTGGGTCAAAGAGGAGCAATATTTACAGCAAAAAAAAAAAAAAAAACAAAAAACCAAAACAAAACCACACAAGAATAGGAGTGATTTCAGTTTCGAAGGAAATTTATTAAAGAAATATCAAATAATTAAATGAGACTTGACCATTGTGAAAGCAGGCATGCACTGGAGCTGTGAGCTGTAAGTTCAAAAAACAAAAACCCTGGGAGTATACAAAACCTGACGGTAAATGAGACTACAGCTGTAGTCATTGTGATTAGCAGTAGGGCGGGAATTCCAAACAGGCTCCTCTGCTTCCAAATGCTAAATTGGAAACCATCCATCTCCCACTGTTATATTCCATTCTAAAGAAAGCCATCTTTCTCTGTCTCACTCCCTCCTTCCTTTACTCCCTCCCTCTCTGTCTCTCTGTCTCTTTCATTCTCTCTCTTTATCTCTATCTCTTTTAAGGCACTGCCAAGCTTATGGTGTGTATATATTGTCTCAGTTCCCTCTGTGCTCAGTCATTCACTTGGCGTCTTCGAGGAGTCCTTGGCATCAGAGGATTACAGATGTAGAGGTAGAGGAGATGCCACAGGCTGCCTAGTTCTAAGCTCCTAAATTTATAAAGTGTGAACCTGGAAACCGCAGGGGTCACATGATTCATCTAAGAGCACACAGTTACTGAGTGTCTGAGGCAGGATTTGAGCCTAACTTGATATTCAGTGCTGCATCCACTACCTCCTTCTCTCTTCTATTATGCTGCCTTCTATGTCAGTAAGCTACACTCATCCCTCTAGCAGTTCTAACACTAAAGGTATAAGGAAGGGTTGGGGTTATTTGATGGGAAAGGAAAAATAATTTCCCCCAAATGGAAAGGTTCCGCTACTAAACACTCAGTAGATCCTTACAAGCCTGAACTGAGTTCTTTGACTTCCTTGCCACATAATAGTCTGTCCTGAGGTTGTCACTTCCTTTATCCCAGCTTTGCTCATACAGAGAGTTAGGTTATGAGATAGTGAAGATAGAAAAATATATAAAAGTCATCATTTAAGTACCAAAGATGATATAAATCTCCTAAAGACATCCTAACATGGAAACAAGTGAATCCCAATAATACTCACTCAGACATCAGAGGGGGCCTGGTGTGATATGTTATTATGACTACACTGTGCTTCCTATGAAAACATTCTGTCTAGTGGAGTCTGATTGGAATACAAAATCTTCTCACCTAGCTCCATATATATATGAGGATTACAGTGGGGATCAGTGTTTCGAGTATTGTCATCAAAGAACAAAATGAAAAACTGTGTATAAAAGTTGGGTCCAGGTTGATCTCTTCCCAGAAAAAAAAAAAAAAAACTTCTTTCTAGACCTACTGTGCTCTGAAGGAAACAGAATAATGCAACACTTGAACCCAGTTGGTTTGCTCTCAGGTGACCATTCTCAAAACACCACAAAGCCACTAACAATGAATCTGCTATGCTCAGAAAGGAACTGATCTGAATGTCAACAGAGTATTTTGTTCAGCCTCCCATTCTAAGATCTGACAGGGGACAAAAGAGCTAGGAAAATCTTGGAGAACCTTGGCTATGTGGAGGAGGTGCAACAATTAGCAAAGATTTCTTAGGCTCAAAAATGTTGAGGGAGAACTGAGCAATAGATGGTCAAAGAAATTCTGCGTTATCAGTTCCTTGTTCATTGGTTTTTAACTCAGTTCATTCTAGATACACCCTATTTGTTGGACCCTGAATGCCTGCCCAGCAGAGGGCTAGGATCTGTGGAGAGGGGAAGGTACAGAATGAGAGTGAGGATGAGTGAGGAATACAGGAACAGCCCTCTCTGTAAGATGAGGTCTCGATTTTTCTCCCAGAACTGAATGGGTTTGCTCTTTTGTTTTCCTTCCCCTTTTCCCTCACCTGAAGTCACCAAATCAGACCTTGCTTTATGATAACAACACTTCTTACCTGAACACAGAAACAGGAAATGGGGGGCAACAGGGCCACTGTGTGGGAGAATAAAAGGGGCTTGGATTTGCAGTCACGGAGGTCCAGACTCAAATCCTACCTTAATCTTAATTTAATAATTGGTTACTAACATAATAGATTTGGAAATAGAAAAGCTGGATTGAAATCCGAGCCTCGTAGCAAGACCAATGACTATCGCTGTAGCCTTGCCATCTGATCTTTCATACACCCAGGGTTATTGGGCTTTGGTTTTGGTATTGGTTTTGTTTTGTTTTGAACTAGCCCTGGACAGGGAACTTAGTGCATTGGGTAGAACACAGAGCATGGAGTCAGGAAGATCTCAGTTCATTTCTGGCTTCAGACACTTACTATGTTGTCAATTCAGGTAACACTTATTTGCCTCAATTTCTCATCAGTTAAATGGGAACACGTTGGAGGAAGAAATAGCAAACTACTCCAGTATCTTTGCTAAGAAAACCACATGGATAAAAATCCATGGCATCACATAAAGTCTGACATCAGCTAAAGGCTGACATCATTGAATGATTGAACAACAACACACACGTGGATGCCTGGTAAGATGTCAAACAAACTTGATATTTCTTTCATGAAATTCCTTTAAAGCAAAGATGTTTCTTTTGTTTGCTTTATGCACTCAAAATTTCCGACTCCTTTTGTTGGACAATATTAAACCATTTTCCATCTAACCACTTTGGAAGGTAAAATCAGCCCAAAGGTGTCCCCACACTGCGATCAAGGCTTATACTGTATCTGATGACTTTTAATATGATGGAGCATTAATAGATAATTTTGATGGTGATAATTTCATCTGAATTTGCATTGACACTGGCTGACACTTCATTCCATAAATGAAGGATTTTATTTAATTTCTTTCTGCCTGCTTGACAGGAAAGGAGCTGTAACATGGGCTGTAATTGAATAAAATGGGATTTAAAATGAGTAGGAGGCTTAGACATGAGATGAAAAACTAAAAGTATGATATCTGCATTGGCCACAGGCCAGGGATTTCAGTTTTATGACATATTCCTCTCTGGCCACAAACTTTCATCATGATGCCATATTCTATCTGTCCATAAGACAGCAGAAAAAACTGGCAAATTCCACAATGTCGATCTTGACCACGATATGTCAGGAAAGACTGTGCTACAATATTCCTCGATATCATTCTTTTGACCAGCAAAGGTCAACAAAAGACTGTGACAATTTTCAATGATACTAAATTGGTTAAAAAACGTGTTAAAAGTCTAAAATGGATTGCACTCTGCTCTGGGTGCTAGGAGTCCAAAGACAAAAACAAAACAGTTCCTGTCCTGGTGACACAGAGCCTGCAGACATTAAACAGCTGATGTCCTTCTAAGTAGAGAAAGTCAAAAAAGATATCTGGTGGTTATGAGATTAAGGAGACATTACAAAAAAGGGCCCCCTGGGTAGCATAAAGGCCCCCTGGGAACAATCTTTGGAGCCTATCACCACGTCCCCTGTGGAGAAGGAATTGAATGAGGGCACTTGTGTATTTGCTTTTGTAAGAGACATTGCACCTTTCAAGCACAGAAGAGCACAGAGAAAGAGATGCCCCTCCCCGCAAGCCCATTCAAGCAGTGCCAAAGCAGACAGTTCACGGGAGTCTCTAATTTTAGTCCTGAAAAGGACTGGGAGTCAGCCTCTCATTTCCTACCTGAGACACAATGATTTCTCCCCATGAAATCCTTGTCAAGAGGCGAGGCCATCCAATCTCTGCCTGCAGTTCCTTCAGTAATGGAGAACTCACTACCTTCCCACCTAGGTCATTCATTTTGAAAGTTCAGTTTTTCATTATCAAGGCAAATCTGCATCCCTGTTATCTATTCATTAACAGATCAATCTCAGAAGCATTTCTTAAGCACCTACTATGTGTCAGGCACTTTCTCTTTGCCTTTGATTCTGTTTCCTTATTCTGAAGCTAGAACAAAGTCTTATCCATTTGCCTTGGGGCAGGCATTCACATAATGTCAGGACAGCTACCACTGTCTCTGCTGTCTTCTATTTTCAGAGTGAAATGCCACACCCTTATAGACTCACAGAATTTACAGCTGGCAGGGTCCAATCCCCTTCCCTTAAACTAGAGGACACAAGCCTGGAGAGGGAGGTTCAGTGAATTTCCCAGGGTCTCACAGGCAGTAGGGAGTAGAATTTGAGTTCAAAGTGAGTTCCTGATTCTACACCCAGGGCTCATCCCAGTACACAACGCTCCTCCTTTCATTTGTTCCTCATAGGGTGATAGTCCAGGTCCCTCATCATCCCTACCTGTCAATGCCCTTCTTAAATGTAGATGCTAAAAGTGAACATGATATTCTTGGTGAAGTGCGCCCAGGACCACAGGGAATTTCATCTATTACTGGCATGATTATTTTATCCAGCCCTGTCATTTCAGTGGTTTAGGAGCATTCCCGTTTTGGAGACTCCTGCAGTTCATGTCAGTCAGTCACAGATTATGGAGTTGCCTGGGACACAGAGGGGTTAAATGATTTACTTATGGTCAGGTGGCTAAGACTGTAAGTAAGACTTGGACCCAGGTGTTCCCAATAGGAAGATTGGCCCTCTATTTGAATCATGTGACTCTCAAGAGGGAGAAGTTTAAACAGATTGTTAAAATTCAAAGATGAAGTTGTTATACTTGTAACTGAGCAACAATCCCATATTTTTCATTTTTTTCATAATGACATGGCTTTCAAAGCCATGTTAGCTTTGTTCTTCCAGAGGAATATGAGTCTCCCTGTCAAGTCAAACCCAGGGACTATATGAATACTATTACAAAACACTGTTCACTCATATAAAGTCAGATTCAAATACTTGGGAAAATATCATTTTCTCATATTTAGGCTGAACTAATAGAATACAAGTGACAATTCAACAGAAATCAATTGACTTATTCAATACCATACCAATCAAAGTACCAAAAATGTTATTAGTACTAGAAAATATAATAACAAAATTCATAGGGAAGGACAAAGTATCCAGTATATCAAGGGAATTAAGGAAAAGGAAGGGAAGGTGGTTTAGTTGTACAAGATCTTCAATTGTTTTATAAAGCAGCAATCATCAAAACTACTTGGTACCGACTAAGAAACAGAGTGGTGGATCACTGGAATAGTTGAAGTACACAAGACAGAACATTCAATGACAATATTAATCTACTGTTTCATAAATCCAAAAACTCTGGCTTCTGGGGTAAGAAATCACTATTTAACAAAAACTGCAGGAAAACTAGAAAATATTATGGCAGAGAGTACGCATAGAGCAACATGTTACCCTGCATACCAAGATCCAGTCAAAATGTGTACACAGTTTAAATATAAAGTCTGATACTATAAGTAAACTGAGAGAGAAAGGAATAGATTTCCTGTCAGATTTATGAAAAACGGAAGACTTTATGGCCAAGTGAGATAGAGAACATTATAAAAAAGCAAAATGGATGATTTTGATTACATTAAACTGAAAAGCTTTTATAGGAATAACACAAATGCAACCATGATTAGAATAGAAAGAGAAAGGTGGGAAACAATATTCACAACCAGCATCTGGGACAGTCTCATTTCTAAAATATAGAGAAAACCGAGTCAAATTTATAAGAGTGTAAATTCATCAATTCATCAGTGGTTAAAGGATATGAACAGACAGTTTTCAGATGAAGGAATTAAAGCTACCTACACTCATATAAAAAAATGATCTAAATCACTACTGATTAGAGAAATGCAAGTTAAAACATTTCTGAGATAATATCTCACACCTAACACATTGGCTACCATGAAGGAAAGAGGAAAATCATAAATTTTTGGGAAGATGTGGGAGAGTTGGAATCCTAATGCGTTGTTGGTGGAATTGAGAACTGATCCGAACACTCTGGAGTGCAATTAGGAATGATGCTGGAAGCCCTACAAAACTGTTCATGCACTTGGAGCCAGCTATACCTCTTCTAGGTCTGTATACCAAAGAGATCATAAAAATGGGAAAAAGATCCTCATGTACAGAAATATTAATAGCAGCTCATTTTTTGATGGCCAAGAATTGTGCATTGAGGAGAGGTCCATCAGTTGGGGAAAAGCTGAACAAGGTGCAGCATATGAATGTAATGAAACACTATTTTTCCATCAGAAATAACGAGCAGTTAGACTTCAGAAAAGCCGGGGAAGACTTAAAGGAACTGATCTCTAGTGAAGTAAGCAGAACAAGGAATAAATTGCACACAGTAAGAACAGCATTGTGAGGTGACTAGCTTTGGCAGACTTACCTCCTCTTAGCAATGCAAAGGCATGAGACAAATCCAAAAGACTCATGATGTAACATGCTATTCACATCCAGACAAAAAATTATGGGGTCTCAGTACAGGTGGAAGTACAGTATTTATTCTCTTTCTTTTTTTTCATGTTTCTTTTTTCTCACGGTAACTCCCACTGATTTGAGTTCTTCTTTACCACATGGCTAAAGTGAAAATACGATTAATGTGAATGTATATGTAGTATATGTAGACCCTATATGAGGTTGAATGCCATCCTGGGGAGGGGGGAGGAACTGGAGGTAGGGAAAAGTTGGAACACAAATTCTGATGTAGATGAATGTTGGAAACTGAAAATTAATTATTCAATTAGTATTTTAAAGAAGTGCATATTTGCCAGATATATTCAAAAAGTCAGTGATTTAAACATGTTGATTCAAGGAAACATGCAGCATATTTGTTAAAAGATGAAATTGAAAGTTTTACTGAAAAAGTCAACATATGGAAGAACTGGGTGGAAAATGGTTCTTTAGAAATTTTTCTAGCTACAGATGGCTTTATAATTGAAAAGTAACCTTCCTAAAGATTTAATTATAAGAGTTGTAATTGATCATTTGAGGTCTATGGAGGAACAGTTTCAGGAACACTTCCCTTCACATTTTGATCCTACAAAAGTTAAGTTGGGTTTACAAAAGTTAAGTTGGGTTTATAAACCATACTTAATTGAAATAGAAAGAAAATAGTCACCTACCTTTCAAAGTTCAGGAAGAATTTGCTGAGCTATCAGGTGACAGATTTAAAACTTGAGTTTTGTAAGAAGATCATTCAATGAATTTTGGCTTGCCATTAGTACAGAATCGCCTACAGTTTCTGAAATGGACTTCAATATACTTCTGCCATTTTGTACTGTGTATCTTGATATCATTCCCAGCTTTGATGATTATAAAGTTGACATCGTTATCAACTCTAAAAAACATTGAAGATGCTCTATATTCTGCATTATTAAATGCTCTGCAAGATTTAATTCTTTATGTAAAAATAAATAAGCATAAGCCAAGACTGCAGTTATTGACTCAGCTTGTTGACCTTGACGAGCTCAGAGAATATCTCCCTGGGAAAAATCCTAGAACAGTGGGAGTAGCAGAAGTGGTAAGCAGTGTCTTAGCCAGTGAAGCTATAAAGATCTCTAAGGAGCGTCCCTCCTTCTGTGGTTGAAGGGGACCAGTATAGGACCTGATCTGCCCCACACAGCCCCACCTCAGCAAACCAGGAGAAGATCCTGAGTCCCAGGGGGGTGAAGC
Organism: Notamacropus eugenii; assembly: GCF_028372415.1. NCBI lineage: Eukaryota > Metazoa > Chordata > Mammalia > Diprotodontia > Macropodidae > Notamacropus > Notamacropus eugenii. Next base: position 6,630,494 of record NC_092879.1, on the reverse strand, counting down.
CAGCAACCTAAGGGAGCTTAACCCTCTTCCATTGTATGAGTGACTAGTGTTACCTGGTTGGGCTTCATCACTGCAAGTTATTGGTGAGATGTATCATTTGATAAATGTAAATATGAAAGCAAAAACAGACATTGAAGCCCCCTGAGCCAAAAAGCCGAAACACTGGACTGAAGGATGCATGCCTCAGACTTGTTCAATGAGTAGGGAGTAGGATGGGGGTCTCACACTGTTGCTATCACTTAAGCTACCACTTTCTCTGACCTCCATGTTGATTCATCAGTCTGGAGGAGGGGAGGGCTTCTTACCAGCTTTCTGTACACACAGGTATGGTATATACTAAGAGAAAAAGAAAAAAAAAGGCAGACATAGAGATGCAGAGCCAGACCAATGGAAAGAGAAATTCACATGTGTGTGTGTTCATCCTTTATTGCCAAAGAAGAATATGCCATCAGAGAAATAATGACATGACTTACACTTAACTTTGCTTTGAGTGAAGGAGGGTTGTGCAGGTCACCAGCCTGACTTCTCCTCCAGAGCCATCTGAATCCAGTGACCAGATATTCCTCAGGATGACTGGAGATGACCAAGGATAAGGCAGTTGGGGTTACATGATGGGCCCAAGGTCACATAGCTGGTGAGTGTCAAGTGTCTGAGGAGAGATTTGAACTCCAGTTCTCCTGACTTCTGCACTGGTGCTCTATCCACTGCACCACTTAGCTGCCTTTGCTGCATAATAGTATACAGAAGAAGACACATAAAACAAGGAACTGTTGCTATGAGACAGGCATTGGTTAAGGTGATGGTCATGTATTGACTTGTCATGTCCATACTGTCCATCTTTCCATTAATTGTCTTTCAAAGGCAATCTACATCACAGTCTAAAGGAGGTAATAGATACACTCAGGCAATCAGAACATGTCCTGAAGAGGAACTGCCAGGCACTATTCTTTTAATCTGCAAAACTGGCATGGAGACAGTTACCATGGCAATTCCATTTTTTCCTATTCTCATCTCATTTGTATTTTCATGATGTGTTTGTCATTTTCTTTAGATTCTTTCCAGAGAAAATTTGGTAGAGGTTATTGATTGTTTAACAGCCCTCAATCCATCATCTATTCAAGGAGGGATCTTTACTGCCATCCATGAATGAATGAATGGATGGATGGATGATGGATGGATGAAAGACAGCAACATTTGTTGAGCACTAACTAAGTGCAAAGAACTGTACCAAGTATTGTAGTCCCTCCTCCCACTGTCAGCCTCCTCTTCCACTTTCTGAAGCACTCAAATCCATCTTCATATATTCGATGGTATTACCCCAAAAGCATTTCTAATTTGGTGAAACAGTCCTTTATTATCCAAAGGGAATGGGGGCAAACAGGAAGGAGAACAGAACAGCTAGTCCAGGAACTTGCTCCAGGAATGTTGTTTCTCCTAATCTCCATACTTCCTCATTCTTATCCCCCCACCATTCCTTTGCACGGCCTAACATTATGTTGAACATTCAGTAGGTACTCAACAAACGGTTTGTTGTCTAAAGCAATTTGACTTCAAATCTAATAGAAAGGGAGCTGCCTGATTCAGATTTTGTTTTGTCATCTCTGCTGTGCCTCAAACTTTTTGAGCCTAGAATCGTGTTCCCTGTTCTCCTAACTCTTTCATGAATATAATTACTGTTATGGTTTTTCTTCTCTCTGGCCCTAACAAACAAGAACAGTGTTGATCCTGTAGTTCCTACAGCTAGTAGGGGTTTCCTTTGGACTGTGTCTGTCAATCCAGAAGTGACTGAGAATCCATCCCTGTTGTGCCAGGCTGTTAGAGGAGGCTGAAGCCACAGCAATCTCTTAATTCAGGGTCAGTGTTGGGATGAAATGAGGTACTTGAGAGTCACTGGACAGTTGACAGTAGCAGGTTTCCTTTCAGCTAACAGACTAGCAACACCACAATGAGACAGCGTTAGCTTCTTTGGACAAAGACCCTCTCGTCTTCATATAAATGCACATCTGGTTATCAAAGCAGGGTGCCAGGGAAGACTTGAGTGACCTTCGGAAATCCCCCAAATTTGAGAGGGCCTGACTGCCTGTTTGTGGGATTTTTTATGCCCTTAAGAGACCCGGAAGATACATGAGGGGAAAATGGGGACAATAAGACTCCATTCAGTCAACAGGCATTTTTTAAGCTGCTTACTATGTGCCAGGCTCTGTGATAAACTGGAAATATGAAGAACAGTAAGGCAGATGCTGCCTCTCAAGAAATACAGAGACCAATGGGGGAATCACCATTCAAACATTTATGAGCAAAAGCAGAGTAATCCATTTTATCCTCTGGGATCCTCTACATCTCTTATTCTATCATGACCTCTCCCCCTTTCTGTAGCTGGAAAAACTCATTCCCTCCTTACTCCTTTAATTTGCTGTTGATTGATCTTTCATATCTAATTCATGAATCTATTTGTAATTTAATTGAATGGGTGATACGGAGTTTAACGTTCTATCAAATTTCTGGCAAAATTCTTTTACTTTATACCTTCTTTTTTTAATTGGTGTGTCCTCCCCTTCCCCAACTTCTGCCTCACTATAGCTGCTGGATTTATTGAACACCACTTTATTTTATTTCTTTGCTTCTATATATTGTATATCCAATCTTTTCCATTGATCACCCTCTTAATTTTTAACAAGATATTGTTTTCCAGGTAGCTAGGTGTCCCACTGGGACTGAAGGCAGGAAGACTCATTTTCCTAGTTCAAATCAGGCCTTGGATATTTCCTGGCTCTGTGACCATGGACAAGTCGCTTTACCATGTTTTTTTTTTCTTTTAATTTTTCATCTGTCAAATGACCTGCAGAAGGAAATGGCAAACTACACTAGTATCTTTGCCAAGTAAACCCCAAATGGGATCGTGAAAATGCAGACAGGACTAAACAACAATTTTAATAATCACTAATTTGTTGTATGGCTTGAGATCTGCTATTGATAACCACTAAACCCAAACCCTTACTTTTCTCCTTCTCCCTCCATTACTATCCATGAGATTCTTGAAAACTCTAAAAAAATTTTGGTTTTTCTGTTTCTTAAGTCACAGGGGTATCTAATTTATCCCACCCTCTCTCCCCAACCTCAAGAGCGATCCCAGGTAATCAACAGTACTTTTTAAAAATTTTATGGAGAAAAAGAAATTGAGCAGAACTGATTGAAATATTCAGGAAAAGTTGTGCAGTACATAACACCTATGAATTGCTCCCCTCCTGGAGAGGATAGATTGGTGGTTGCTTCTCAGGTTTTCTTTTCAGTCTCAATTTTTATTTACCATTCTGTTCTGTGTATTTTGAATTTTTTAGTGTGTTGTTCTTTCCATTTAAATTGTGTTAACTGTGCATATATACTATTTCCTTGGCTCTGCCTACTTCGCATTACTTCAGTTCACAAAGAGCATTCTATACTTTCCTGAACTTACCACTCCCATAACTTCTTTTCTTTTTAAAGGTATTTATTTTGAACCCAACACCAAAACAAACAAAAAGAAAACACATTGTTACATACATTGCAAAACAGGAAAGAATTGTATACAACACTACAAATCTCTATCTTTTTTCCTACAGAAATTCAGGGTACAAGAGAGAGATTTCACAAATTTGGAAAATGCTTTCTTTTTTTTCAGATACATGGTTCTTTAATTTTTAAGATATTCCTATTCATAGCGAAGAAACAAAAGTCTTTCCATTTAAGAAAACTGATGATTGAAGATGTAATTTATCACAAAATTTCAAGTAACTAGAAGTTTATAAAAAGCAGAGTTATTATATTATAAATTAAAGGTTTATACAAATTTTACAAAATCAACAGAAAAAGAAAAAGAGGAAAACAGGGAAAAAAGGCATAAAGAATCAAAATTAAAGAAAAGTTACACTAAATTGTATATTTAATAGCTTTTACTAGACATTGTTCCCCATAACCTTGAAAAATGAAACATTCATGTTAAATAGCTATTCTGAAGTTAAATTATAATTGCACCATGAAACTGTAAACACCCATGATATAGACATTAAATCTGTCTTTTTTTTTTCTATGAGAATGAAATATTACCACACAATTATTAGAATAACCACTTTTGAGTGTGGACCTGTGATTTTATTGATTAAAAAAAACTCCCAGTATATAAACTCCCTTGTCCATTTCAAATTCCAGATAGATTTCAGATTTAAGTGCTTAGAAGAACCACATAGGTTATCCAGCTCAAACTTTTCCTTTTAAAGAAGAGGAAACAGATTGGTAAATTGCACATAATTTATAAGCTTACTGAGTAACACAGGCACTGGTGAGGTTAAGTAACTTGCCCATGATCACACATCTAGTATATGTGCAAGGCAAGATTTTCTGACTCCCAGGCTTGTTTTCCAAATACTATATGACTGTCTGATACAAAGGTAGAATGGAAGGGACATTGCTACTTGGAATAGGAAAGTGTATCCATATCATCACAATGAAACCTAATCATTGTGTGGTTTGGACTGCACCAAATCAACACAGCATAAGAAAAGAAACCCATGTTGTTTGTTGAATGCATTATTTTATGTAGAGGAAAAAATGGGGCTTAAATTTGGCAGGATTACATAGAATGTGAAATATATTTTTAATGAAGCATTGGCCAGGAAACACAACTTAAGGCTGCATGAATTGAAGTACATCTCTCCTAACCCTTGCCATTTAAATCAAGAATAGTGTGCAAGAAGAGAAGAAATGTTAGGCGCTGCAAATTAAAATTGAATATTCTCTACAAAACCAAAATAAACCACCACAAATTATCTTTCAAATCACTAAAATGAGAAGGGAAAAAAAGGTCAATTCATCAGTCCACGGTAATGATAATGAAAAAAGTCAGATTTTTTTTTTATATGGATGAAAGGCCTTACAGTTAAGCCTTTAAAAATTTATTTATCTCTAAGTGAAAACCTCAAATTTTTAACAATGGAGTGCAATGATATTTACGAAAATCAATAAAAGACTTTTTGTTTTGTTTGGCCCTGGAAGTTGCAAAAGTTAAAGGAAGCAGGTTTTAGCTGAAAATAAGGAGCATTTTTTAACAATTACAGCTGTCAAAAATGCTTAATCACTAAAGGTCTCCCAGCATCAGATCAGAAGCAATTCATGATTCAGGTAGGGGGACTAGATGAGGTTACTCCCTTGCAGGTTGCCCCCAATTCTTCAATTCTATGATTCTAGAATGAATTCAATGAATCTTTTTAATTTAGACCCCTCTAATTTGGAATATGTGATAAATGTAGCTACTATCTAGACTGAAGTTCATTTCAAGACTATGACAAAGAGATTGCTAAGCAAATGAATAGGGTAAGCAAGGGTAGGAGAGGAATGTTTAATAAAATTGAAGTATTTTTAAGCCCTTTAAAAGCATCATTCATATGTTAACCACATGACTACAAATTTTAATATATTAAATAAATATGGAAATAACTTTAGGCAACACTAGTTCATGTTGCCACACATAGCTTAAGGTAATAATCCTGTATTTCTTTAAAATTGTTACTAATTTAATAAAGGTTAGATTTTCCTCTCAATTGGTCCAGGTTCATAAGGTTTTATTCCAATTACAAAAGCTGCATTGTATAATGATAATACTAATGATACTAAAAATAATAATACTAATGAGTTTATTTATTATTTTATTGTAAGGCAAAATAAAAACTCCCACTTGCTTCCATAGACAACCGACACATTGCAATGCCCATTCAAAGTATTGTTTTTTTTCTTCTCTGGCTCTGCAGAAAAAGGCTGAATTTTAAAAGGATTCCATTCCCCTGCTAAGGAATATTACAAATCCAACACTTAGGAAAGATTACACATGTTCAAATTACGCTACTTAGAAAAGAATCGGGAATTTCACTTTCCTTTATAGTATTCCTCTAGTTTTTTAGTCTCAAGACCAGACTTGTCGTAGGGCACCTATGTTCAAATTATCCTAAATGTTCCTAATTCTAAAAGACCATAGTAAGAGGCAGACAATTATCTTTATATCTGTTCTAACTTATTATTCAGAAAATGAGGCAGCTCACCAAGAAGTATATGTTTTTCTGCATCAATACACTTTCTCAGCAGCTTTTCTTGACAGAACATTTATAATTTCTCCTGTTTTATTTAATCTGATGGTGAACAATCTGCTAGAAAAAGTGAAGGAGTCAAGAGACCTATGCTCTAGTCTCAGGTTGGCAACTAGCTGTGCTGGACACTTCACTACCACTCTGTGCCTCAGCACATTTCAAGTAGTGGTAATATCACCTGACTCATAGGCATAACGAGTATATAATGAGGTAGTGGGAAAGCAACTCGAAAAGTTGTAAACACTACACAAATGTAAGGTAATACTATGTGCATTTTTATAACAACTGTTACACAATCTGAAATTTAACCGAAATAAAAAGCCTGCAAAATATTTAAAAATTTAAAAATACAGTAGTTTTATAAGGTGATAATGTTTAATATAAAATTTTGGAATAATCTCTTTGTTCTCTCTGAAGCAAACTTAGAAAATGCCTCTTCCTATGTCAACAAAAGCCTGCCAAGGCTGACTTAACATTCCTTGAGAGACTTTTAACCTAAGACACTATCTTGAATAATGGGACGTTTTCCATATCTTATTATCTATAGACATATACTATGTTATGGCATATTAATGGTAAAGAAAATATAGACATCTTAGGTCGTAATTTCTATTGAACTTTGTTTACCCTTTCCTATGTCAGTTATCTGTTTAGGGCAGGAAGCCAGCCACTCACTAGTGGTGGGATTTCTTTCCTTGTTACCAAGACATATGTTTACACAGCCTGGAATCACAAGGCCCAACCTACATTACTTTGTTAATTGTCTTGTCTTACTGAATTTATGATTTGTTCAACTAGGAGAGTGCCTTTCTCACGGCAAAATGTATATAAGCCAGAAGATTTCTGCACTGGGTAGCCAGAATATTTCTGGCTCCATAGTGCATTATGTTACCGTTTTCTTTAATAGGGAATTGATCAATTAATTAATTAATTAAATCATAGAATGTATGCATTTGGCCTGTTTCCTTTTCTGTAACCAAGTTTTCAGGTCAACAAAGGTAAACTTGACCTTGAACTTAAACTTGAACAGCACAATGTTGCTCTATACTTAGCTTCTGCCATGCTATTTTCCAGTTTTCCCAGGGGTTTCTGTCATATCATGAGTTCTTCCAGACATTGCCATCCTTGTTTTTTATCAAACAGTAGATTACTATATGCCTTGACTACTATGTCTTGTACATAGAAACAATTCCACTGATCCACCCCTCTGATTCTTAGACAGTACCAAGCAGTTTTGATGATTTCTGATTTGTAATAGTTTTTTGTTCTTCCAGATGCATTGTGTTATTATTTTTTCTACCTCTGGAAAATACTTTTGGTCCCTTGATTACTATTGCACAGTATAAATAAATTAATTTAGGTAGAATTGTTATTTTCATCATATTAGCTCAGCCAACCCAGAAGTAACGGATATTTATCAAGTTACATACATCTGACTTTACTGGTGTGAAAAGTGTTTTATAATGGCTTACAGATAAGGAAGAGAATTGAATTACATGAACTCTACATAATAATTTATTGATCATCCCTAGACTACAACTATTTAACAGTCTCCTGCATGATAATTAAAAGTCATCATCAGGTTCACTGAAACGCTTTAGAAAAATCACAGCCTGGCATTATAATTTAAAAGTTTTTGTATTTGTGCTTTCCAATGAAGTATGCAATATTTGAAGAAGCTATATATTTAAAAATGCATGGTTCTGAGTCATTCTTAAAACCAAATTCTTAGGGGAAGTTTCATATCTTTGAATGCCTAGATGAATCAAATACAGAATGAGGAGATCAACGAATTGAGCATGCAGCTGAAAAAGCTTGAAAAAGAACAAATTGAAAGTCCTCAAGTAAATGTCAAATTAGAAATACTGAAAACCAAAGGAGAGATAAATAAAAGTGAAATTAAGAAAAGCATTTAAATAAGTTATAATTCTGTAGTATAAATCTTTAATCCTAATTCTAAGACTTTAATTGTAATTCTGTGCTGTAAGGTTAATTCTACTTCTCCCTTTTAAGACTAATTCTAAATCTCTTTACCAAAAACTTATTTCCAGTTCTGTATTCTAAGATTCATGGTTATTCTCTGTTCTAAGACTTTAATTCTGATTCTCTGTTTTTAGATTTTAATTCTAATTCTGTGTTCCGAGATTAGTTCTAATTCTGTGTTTGAATACTTTAATTGTAAACCTGTCTTCCAAGACTAGCTGTAACTCTTGTGTTTTCAGACTTCAATTCTAAATCTGTCTTCTAGGATTTTATTTCTAATTCTATTCTCTAACTATTTAATTCTAATTCTGTGCTCTGAGACTTTTAGTCTAATTCTCTCTTCTAAGAATAATTTTAATTCTGTGTTCTACGGCCAATTCTAATTCTTCTAAGACTTTATTTTGATTCTGTGTTTTTACACTATTTCTACTTCTGTATTCTAAGAATTTAATTATAATTCTGTGTTCGAAGACTTTCATTCAAATTCACCATTTGAACACGTTCATTCCGATTCTGTGAACCAACACTATTTCTAATTCTGTTTTCTAAGATTTCAATTCTGTGTTACCAAAGATTTTAATTCTAATTCTGTGTTCTAAGAATTTAAATATAAATCTGTTTTTTTAAGACTTGAATTCTAATTCTGTGGTGGAAGATTTTAATTCTAATTCTGTGTTCTAAGATTTTAATTCTGATTCTATGTTCTAATATTTGAAATGTAAATCTGTGTTTTTAAGACTTGAATTCTAATTCTGTGTTGTAAGATTTTAATTCTAATTCCGTGTTCTAAGACTTTAATCTTTATTAGGAGTTTGAAGACATTAACTCTAATTCTACATTCAATGACTCGTTCCAATTCTGTGTTGCAACATTTTAATTCGAAATCTGTGTTCTGATACTTTAATATTAATTCTGAGTTCTACGATTTTAATTCTAATTCTGTTTCCTAAGAATAATTCTAATTCTGGTTTCTAAGACCAATTCTAATGTTTCTTTCTACGACTTTAATTGCAGTTCTGGGTTTTTAGGCTATTTCAAATTCTATGTTCTAAGACTCATTCTAAATCTGTGTTCTAAGACTAATTCTAATTCTGTATTCCAACAATTTAATTTGAATTCTCTGTTCTAAGACTTTGATCCTAATTCTGTGTTCTAAAATTTTAATTCTAATTCTCTGTTCTAGGAGTTTTCTTCTAATTGTGCTCCCTAATTCTTTAATTCTAATTCTGTACTCTGAGTCTTTTATTCTAATTCTGTCTTCTAAGAATAAATATTTATAATTCTGTGTTCTAAGATGAATTCTAATTATGTATGATGATAATTATTTTCTAAAATATCCAAGGGGCCCTTCTTGCCAAGGCAAACTCTTCTGCATTGAATAAGCGATTTCATTCCATTCCATTCCTCCAAAAGATCTATCACCCTCTATCGCCCCTATTGTCTTTAATATCGTTAATCTCTCCCAGTCTCCTGGATGTTTTCTTATGGCTTACAGACACATCCATCCTTCAAAAAATCCTCACTGGATTCATCCAGCTCCAGCAGTTACCATCCTCTACATCTCCTGCTTTATGACTAACTCCTTGACAAATCCATTTACAATCAATGTTTCCAATTCCTGTCCTCTCATTCTCTTAAGTCTTTGCAGTCTGGCTTCAGACCTTTCCATCCAACTGCAACTTTTTTCTCCAAGGTTAGCAATGAATAGTTAACTGTGAAATCTTTTCTCCATTCTTATCCCTCTTGACCTCTATGCAACCTGTGACACTATCAATCTCCTTCATTTATACCATACTCTATTCTCTCTAGGTTTACTCTCTCCTCATTTTCCCTTTGTCTGACATCTCCTTCTGGGTCTCCTTTTCCTTCATCTTTATCCAAGTGATGATCACAAATGTTCGCACACCTAATGCTCTGTCTTGGGCCCTTTTCTCCTTCTATCTATTTCACTTGGTAACCATATCGATTACTATAACTTCAATCATCTCTATAAAGATGATTCTCAGGTCTATTTCTCCAGCCTTAATCTGTCTCTTGACCTTTAGTATCACATCTCCAATTGCTCACTAGATATCTCAAACTGTATGTCCCATAGACATCTTAAACTCAACGTCCAAAACCGAATATATTATCTTTCCCCAAGAGTTCCTTCCTCCTAACTTTCTTATTACTGTCAAAGGTACCACCAACCTCATGATCACCTAAGCTTGACCTCATCCTCAACTCCTTTTTCTCTCACCTACTGTATCCAATCAGTTCTCATGTCCTATTGTTTCTAGCTCTGTAACAAGTCTTGTATACACCCTCTTTCTGCCTCTGACACTTCCACCAGCCTGGTGAAGCCCCTCATCATCTCCTGCCTGGAACAGTACAAAGGTCTTTGGGTTGATCTCCCTGTCTCAAGTCTCCTGACTCCCAGTGTTCCTCCACTCAATTATCAAACTGATGCTCCTAAAGCACAAGTCTGGCGGTTTCCTCTTTATTTCCATTCAATGAACTCTAGTGGTTCCCCACTACCTCTATGACTAAATATCCAATCCTCTACTTGGTTTTTAAAGCCCCCCATAACTCAGTTGAGTTCCACTTTTCCAATATTCTTACATGTTACTCTCACCCCTCTGGCATTATAAGATCCAATGATACCAGTCTCTTTGTTTTTCTTAATATATGACCTCAATCCATCTCCCAACTTTAGGCATTTTCAGTGGCTATCCCTGAAACCAGAATTCTCTTTCTGTTCAATTCTGACTCCTAGCTTCTCTGACTAAACTCTTACCTAAATATAAGAACTTAATGAGTCCTTAATTTCAGTGTCTTTGCCCTGAGATCATCTCCAATACATCCTTTACATATCGTACTTACACAGAGTTGTTTGCATGTTGCCTCTTCTATTAGACTGTGAGCTCGGTTGTTGTTGTTGTTGTTGTTGTTGTTGTTGTTGTTGTTGTTGTTGTTGTTGTTATGAACTTTTCTTTATATCCCAGTGCTTAGTGCAATGCCTGGCACATAGTACGTGCTTAATAAATGCTTGCTGCGTGACTGGAGCAATGGATATATAGATCTGGGATGACAGTTGAACCTATGACAGCTGATGAGATAATCAAATGATAATACATGGACAAAGAGAAGAAGGCCTAGGACAGGGACTTCACTGAAGACCCACAGCTAATGAGGGTGACATGGGTGAAAACATAGCAAGAAAGAAAAATGATAAGTGGTCAGATAGGCATAGGAGGAGAACTAAGAAATCTGTGTCACAAAAACCCGGAAAGGAGAAACGATCAACCTTAAAAAATGCTGTCAAGAAGGATGGGATTTTGAAAAGACCATAAGGTTTGGTAATTAAGAAGAGTTCACTAGTTACTCTGAAGAAAGTAGTTTGAGATTAGTGGGAGATGAGAAACCATATCGTAGGCAGTTGAGAAGTGAATGAGAGAAGCAGTGACAGAACTCACTACTTCTCACAGATGGCTTTTTTAAGGTCAGCTGAAAAAAGAAAGGGATAATAGATGATTATCTTGTGGGGATGGCAAAATTTGCTAAGCACAAAAAATTCGTTATTCAAATACCATGAGGATCATACAGTTCTTAACTCAGGATTCTGAAGATCTGTATACACACACACACACACACACACACACACCAAATAGTGGTAATTGGCATTTATAATCTTGATATATGGACATATCATATACATATAAATATGTATATATATCAAGATTATAAATACCAATTACTACTATTTGGTACTATAAAAGAAAAACGTTTTGGTTATCTAAGTATTTTGTTCTTTCATAAAAGCAGAAATTTACCATGTTATTATTTGTTAGTCCCATCCACAGCATGCAAAATACATTGTACCTGGTATCTTCAAACTTCTGGACCTTTATAAAATGAAAATGTTGATTCAATTTAAAACACTTGGGTTTTTCAGAAATAGAATTCCGAAAATTTAATTCATTAGGAATAAAAATAAGAGGTAAACTCCATAATCCAATGCCACGTTTTGGCAAAGAGATGACTCTAGGTTCCCAAAAACTATTTTAGCAGGACACAACCAGCCAGATTCTTTTATGCTGAAAAGGCATTGAGTTTTGTCCTAATTATGGACTATGTCTACTAGAACTAAAATCTACTCTAACCCTCTCTAATTGCTAATGCATGCCTCCCATTCACCAACCCTTCATTTTACCTGGTATCTCTCTTTTGCATATATGCATGTTTGCCCCATTAGACTATAAACTCCATGGAGACAGAAGTCGTTTCACTTTCATCTTTCTATTCTCAGCACCCAGCAGTGTTTTGTAGATAGTCATAGTCAGAGAGCAAATATTAGAGAGATAAGAGTATAAGAGGATGAGTAAGAGAAAGTAAGAGGCATGTACATATTAGGAGCCTCATCTTTAAAATTATAGATGTGCATAGTAGCTTTAAAATGTTAAAGGCCCATGAAGAAGATAAATAAAATAATGTATTTATTTTTTAAAGGAACCAACCACAGGTAAAGTCCCCCAGTCCTAAGCAACTGGCACACCCAGAAGTTCCAAAGTATAATTTGAGAAAAATGAAGTAGAGATAATACTTCGAAAGAGAAGTGTAAAAGGGAAGAAATAACACAGTTGGACTGTATCAGTTCTTTTCTCCTAATACTTGTGCTTTTCTATCAGGTTCAAGAGATATGTCCTCTTTAACAGTAGAGTCAATCAGAAATAGAAATGGACTCCTGTGGGTTATATGTTGACACAGAAAAACCTCAACTTAACTTTATCTATGTTTTACTGTATTTTTACATTTTTTGATAAATATTTTTCAATTACATCTTGATTTGGTTTAGAGTTTGACACCACTGCTCTGGAGAATTTGAACAGTAGACCGTAGGCCATCACAGGCAACTATGGCCCTTCATTGGGACAAGCCAAATATAGGACTTATATTCTCACAGAAACATACTAGTCTGTGTCATTTTTTCTGTGCTTTCCATTCTGTTTATATGGAATGCTCAGAAAAAAAATAGTATCTAGCTATGGTATAGATCTCAAAAGTAATTCCCCTCTTCACCTTAGTGGAGGTAGTGCTTATCACTAGCTGGATGCTATTAATAAGACTATTTTCAAACAAGATGGTAACCTTGGAGGAATTAATACACTGGGGATGAGGACAAGAATTTATTACCTGTCTATATGCCAGGCAATAATGACTTGCACAATGACTAGAAAGAACTGTGTGTGTGTGTGTGTGTGTGTGTGTCTGTGAATGCAACTGAAATGTGTCAAACAAAAAAAAAAAGGAAAAGTAATCATAAAAGAAATTATGATCTGTTCACACATGCAATGGTTCATTCAGATACACACACACACACAGAAGTAGTAGAGACAATACCTCAGAAGAAAGATACAAAAGGACAGTAATAGCACAAACAGATTGTACTCCTTTCTCCAAATGCTTATACTTTTACATCTGACTGAGAAGACGCATGTGTGTTTCTGTATGCATATGTGTACACACAGAGATCTATAGATACATAGATCGTGATATGTAAACTTAAGGGAGTATTAACAAATTCCTTTATTGCTGTATTCCTTGTGCACCTCTTTCCCCATACAATCTTTTTGAAATCATACCTGACAGTATCATTTTTGAGGTAACAAAGAGAGGAAACAAATAGGATCCAAACAATTGTTTAGGCTGGAGAATGCCAACTCAGGGTATAAGCCAAGCAGGACAAGTTACGAGACCTCACTCTACTCAACAACCCCTAACAATCCACAGGCAAGAGTAAGCATGGGCATAAGGTACTGAAAGGGATTAACTCCAGGAAGATTGAAAGGAAAGGTCAACATTCTCAGTATTTGCCCTCATCGTTCATATCCTGAAAGATTTAGATTTTTTGATTTTTTTTTAGATTGCCATTATCTTTAAATAGCTCTATACAAGAACTTTCAATGGCTGCCACTGAACAAAATTTTCATAGAAAAAATGTTACTTCTATGTGCTCTAAATCCGTTAGGTGGTACAGGGGTTAGGCGTGCAGGGCCTGGAGGCAGGAAGCCCTAAGTTCAAATCCAGCCTCAGACTTTTACTAGCTGTGTAACCTTGGGCAAATCACTGAACCTCTGTAGGTGTCAGTTTCCTCATCTGTAAAATGGGAGTAACAATAGCTCCTACCTCAAAGGGTTGTTGTGAGAAACAAATGGAGATATTAACTGTAAAGTACTTCACAGTGACTGACGCTTAGGAAGTGCTATATAGCAATGTTAGCTATTATTAAGCATTTCATTGGTGTGGGGAACTCCCCCCACCAAAGCAGATTGGCCAACTCTTTTGCAATTTATTGCCTTAAAGAATTGCCTGGAAGCACCAAGTGGTTAATGGTCATGCCTAGGGCCACACAGCTGGTACCTGTCAGAGAAGAGCCATCTTAGGTCTTCTGACTCTGAGACTGATTCTCTCTCCACCTCGCCTGGCTCCATTTCTGTGGAAGTAATCTTTCAATATGTATCCCATGTGACCTTCAATAAGGCAGCCACAAAGGAGCCCATTTAAAACTTTGATGACTTTAAAGTTGGGGAGTAGAAAAAGAATGTTAGACTTGGCTGTAGAAATCTTGTTTTGAACCTGGAAACTGACATTTATTATCTGTGTAACCTTGCGCAAGTCACTGAATTTTTTTTATTTCTAGTTTCCCCCTTCTGTAAAATGGGAATAATACTACCATTTTATCTGCCTTTTCTTGTGTGTGAAACTTCAAAAATTCTATGTAGATAAATGCGAGTTATTAATGCTTGAGTTTTGCTCACCTGAAAACTTGGTTAGAGAAAAGGCCAAATGCATACATTTTCTGATTTTATTAATTAAACAATTCATTCCCATAAAGTAACAGTTGCATACTATTATGGATCCAGAAATTATCTGACTGACTCAGTACAGAAATCGACTGTCTTAAATGCATTTTTCCATGAGAAAGGAACACTCTTAGTTGAACAAATGATAAATTTAGTAAGTAAAACATAAATTTAGTGAATAAATTTAGTAAATTCTTCTTTCACCAAAGAAAGGCAGGACTGAAAGCAGAGATGGGGGTCTTACATGGGGAATAATTGACCTGTCACAGCCCATATGGTTCATGGGCAATTCATGGCCTTCAGAGTGTAAGATGGGCCCCCAGTGTCAGACTTATGGGAGAGGATGAAAGAAAATGAGACCTGATAAGTAGGCAGGGATGGATTAAAGATAATGAAGACATCAAGGAACTCAAAGAACCCTTGTAGTATTGCAGTAACCACACGCTACGTAATTAGTTGTTTCTTCATAGTTAGCATCCAAGAATGAGGGTGAAGGTGGGCTTGGGTGAGGGAGGGAGGGGGAACCCCTGACAACAAATCTATGCTTTTGGAAAGGGAGCTGACACTGCGTTTGAAGCCAAGGGTGTCCTGCTCCTATCCCCCAGATTGGGAGACCTGGGAGCCCCTGAAATACACCATTCTTGGCTCATGCTATAGCCTGCCATACTTTAAATCTGCTCCTTCTACCTGATACCCTGAAAGAAAGTTTGAGGTGGAGGAAAGAGTGTACATGCTGGGCCTGGGATGCCTGGCAGCCTGTGCTCCTTCTGTCCCCATTCTTGTTGTGTTCGTCCTTCAGTGCTGAAGAAGACCACGCCATCAGAGAAAAGAGGACATGACTTGTGCTTGACTTTGTTTTGAATGAGGGACGGCTGTGCAGGTCCCCAGCCTCCCTTTTCCAGAGCCCAGAGGGGTTGTTCCTACCAGTGGGGAAAGCTGTAGGCTTAATTCAATAGATAGAATTTATTGAGAGCTTTAAGGTTTGCAAAGGGTTTTATATAGATTATCTCATTTGAAACTCATACTGGGAGGTCAGTACTGTTACTTTCATTTTGTAGAAGAGGAAACTGGAGCTGAGGGAGTTTGCCCAGTGTTATCCAGCTGGTTAAGTGTCTGAGGCAGGATTTGAACTCCGATCTTCCCCAACCCAACTGTGGCAATCTATTATGGTGCTAATTCGCCTTTAATCTCTATGGGATCCACCAGATAGCAGGTTTGCCTCAGTCCCATAACCCGGTTACTTAGAAGAGTATAGTCCCTTTATGCTTACTGCCCTGGGGCAACTTTTCTACCCTTAGGCGATTCTTGGCCATATTCTCACCAAGACCTGTCTGCCCCACCCTAGCTCTTCTCTTAGGACACTGTAACCTTCTAAAAAATAAGCACTAGGGCAGGCCCCCACAGCCACCTGTTTCATCACACAACACCATGATGCTTATTTCCTATCGACTTTAGATTCTTACCGCAAATTGTAATCAATCACTCTCTTCTCATAGAAATGGCTGCACTTGTGTGTTTCTCCCCTTCCCAAGTCTGCAGCATCCTGATTTCCTCATAGTAATAGCTTAAAGCAGGATTTAAACCCAGGTCTTCTGACTGAGATTTCAATGATCTTTTTACCACATGGTATTGATTCTGACCTCTAATCTAACAATCTTATAGATCTTCCAACTAAAATCTAATGAGAGTGGATAATTCAAATGCCCTTGCAATGAGCCAGTGTACGTGGACGTAGTTTGTATCAGTAAAGTTCTCTATACATGTAAGCTATTTTTGTGAAGAGGATGGTACTTACAAACAAATAATAAAACTAATGAGAATTCTGTAGAATGCTAAGGATCGTTGCAGCCATAGGAGTATAATCATGTCAGAGGTGAGTCAAATGTTTAGAAGGCAAGGGAGGAAATAAGCATTTATTAAGCACCTATTGTGTCCCAGGTGGGTAGTTAGGTGGCACATTGGATAGAGCACTGCGCCTTGAAGTTGGGAAGACTTATCTTCCTGAGTTCTATTCTGGCTTCAGACCTAGCTGTGTGACCCTGGGCAAGTCACTTAACCTTGTTTACCTGAATTTCCTCATCTGTGAAATGAGCTGGTGAAGGAAATGACAAATCACTACCCTATCTTTGCCAGGAAAACTCCAACGGGGACAAGAAGAGTCAGACGATAAGTGCTTTACCATTATTATTTCATTGGATGCTCACAACAACCCTGGCAGACAGGTGCTTTTATTGTCCCCATTTTACAGCTGAAGAAACTGAGGCAGAGATTAGTCAACTGGGCCCCTAAGTGAGTGTCTAAGGCTCATTTTGACCTCAAGTCTCTGCTACTCCAGGTCCAGCAGTGATTTGCCATTTTCTTCTCCAGCTCATTTTACAGATGAGGAAACTCAGGTAAACAAAGTGAAGTGACTTGCCTGGTACCACCTAGCTGCAAGGGTAAAGGGGTGGGCATGGATGATCATATGAGGGAAAGAGAATTCAAGGGACAGAATAATAACAGAATAAATACGGAAGTTTTTCTAGGCTAGACAAGAGTGTAGGAAATGCTAAGTACTGGAAGTATGATCATAGAATTGAAGGAGCCAGCTGGTAGAAGGATTTGAGAACAGTGTGATTTAATGGAGAGTGTTGGACTTGGGAGTCAGAAGAAACTAGGGGCCAGCGAGGTGGTCCAGTGGATACAGTACTCGTCCTGCACGATCTGAATTCAAATCCCACCCCAAACACTTATAAGCTGTATGACCCTGGGCAAGTCACTTAACCCCATTGCCTCCAAAAACCTAAGAAGGGAAAGAAGGAGGAGGAGGAGGAGGAGGAGGAGGAGGAGGAGGAGGAGGAGGGACAGGAGCAAGAAGAAATCACAACAACTAGGGCTTGCATCCAATCTCTGCCACTTGCTAGTGATGCGATCCTAAGCCCTCAATCTCTCTGATCCGCAGTTTCCTCAGATGCAAAATCAGTGAAACGATGCCTGACAGTGAAATTAGTGAAATAAACCTCACAGCGTTGTTGTAAGGATCCAATGAAAGGCTTTTTTTTCTTTGCAATCCTTAAGGCATGACAGAAATATCAGTTGTAATTATTTAGAGTATAAATCAATAAAGGTCAGCTATGAGGCAGGTACCATGCTGCAAATACAAAGATTTAAATAAGAGTCCTTGCCCTCAAGGGAGCATTCTATTCAGAGGGACAAGTGCACATACAGTCATATGCAAAACACACAAAATAAATACAAGGTATTTGGGAGGGAGGAGGCTCTAGCAGCTGGTGGAATCAGGAAATGCTTTAGGTAGGAGATAAAGTTCAAAGACAAGTTGGGATTCTAAGTAGAGGAGGTGAGGAGACAGTGCACTCCAGGCCTGGGGGACAGACAGTCTGTGCAAAGTCATGGAGGTGGGAGAAGTCATCTTGTGTGTGAGCAGTACGAAAAAGGCCGGTTTGACTGGACCATCCATGAAGGCAGTATTGTCTAACAATTCAGGAATCTCTTCTGCATTGTTTCCTAGAGGCTACAAAATTGTGGCTTCTTTCTCAACTCCAGCTTCTCCTTAAACTGTAGGATCTTTCAGTTATTTAAGGGTAGTAGAAAAAGCAGCATAAAACTTGTAAGGGGTGGATTAGGGTAGAGAAAATATCCTAAAAAACACTAAAGGAAGATGTTCTTTAATTTAGAGAATTAGCCTTTGAGAGATTTTTGAGCCAGAAGGCATTTTAGAACTCATTCAGATGATTCCTAGAAAGGTTTAATGACTTGGCCAAAGTCACAGAACTATCAGACAGCAGACACAGGTCTCCTCATGTGTTCTTTTCATTAAAAACATGTTCTAGTCCACAAGTAGGAAAGGATGAAGACTGGCTGAAGGAAGGCTTAGCATGAAGCTGTTTTCAATCAGGACTGGATGAAAGTTGTAGCTATACAAATGGAGAGGAAACAGACAAAGGATGGACAGGATAGGGGGATGTATTGAAGGGAGGGGGCATAGAAGACAGGGTGCCCAAGAATGATGCCAGAATTTTGATCTTTGAAGATTACAAGTGTCACTTATTTCATAAGAGAAAAGGATCAATGATAAATTCAAATTTCACACTCAGTTTTAAGTACTGACAGAATATTCAAGTGCGGTACCCTGAAGACAGTAGGAGATGCCCAGTGGGGGAAGGAGAAATAGAATTAGAGAAATACACAGATATTTAGGAATTATCTTTATACAGGTCATAATTGAAGCATCAGAAATGAATAAATTGCCTAAGGGAGTGAGGGATATAAAATGTTAAGGATCTTTCAGTTTCATAAGATTATAGATCTAGAGTCAAAAGGAATCTGAGAGGCCAGTGAGTTCTACCCACTTATTACTAAAGACAAGGAAATGGAGGCCCAGAGAAGTTGTGATATGCCACTAATAAGTAGCAAAGGTAGGATTTGAACCCAGGTTTTCCTGATTCCAAGTTCAGTGCCCTACTCATTGTATAACACAACTTTTCAAGTAAGTGTTTTAAATGACATATTTTAAATAATACCTCTTCTTTTCTATCTATATTCATAGACGATTAGCACCAAGTGTTCCTACGATAAACAGGTTTGCACATATAAAGGAAAGTTAGTCAAAGTCCTTGCAAACAATTGATCAATCCATGCATAGATTTCACTGAAGAGTCTCCTTTGTATTTGTCACTGGAGTAGGTTTGTGTATATAAAGCAACTTTTTTCCTGCCCTTACAGAGTTTACATCCTGTCAGGTGAAACAGAATATATATATTCACTCACACACACACACATATATATGTAAATATGTATATATATATGTATATATACACACATATGTATATATGTGTGTATATATACACACACATATACGTATATATATACACATATGTATATATATGTAAGTAATTGTACGATATAATCAGAATAAGAGAGGTAACATGGCATTGCTGTTCTTTGCCCTTATTTCTTGAAGAGGACCAAGGACAACTCGAGGGTGATGTCTTGACTTGTGCACGAACTGGAAAAAAGCAAGACAGATGCTGATGTGAGTAAGACTCATGCCTTTGTGCAGATCTGCCTCACAAGAGAATTAAAATAAGAGAGATAACATGTTATAATGGTTTAGCTGGCCTTGGAATCAGGAAGACTTGGGTTCTAGTTTAGCTTCTGACTCAGCCAGGCAAATTCTTCCAGAGGATTAGTTGAAGAACACCTGCTGACCTGTGTTGGCACACTGCTTTTCTCCATGGGGGTTGTCTATACCACTGAGGTCACAGGTCAGTCCCCAGTGAAAAATGCAAAAGTAAATGCAAGATTGATTCTGGGGTAGAAGAAAACTCCAGCAGCTGATAGAGTCAGGAAAGGACTCATAGAGGAGGTGAAACTTGGCCTAAGGTTTGAAAGAAACTTGGAATTCCAAGAGGAGAGGAGATCAGAATGTCCCTGGCCTAGGGGGGAAGCCTGAGCAAAGGTAGACAGATGGAACATCATATACTGTATATTAGAAATGGAAATCTGTTTTCACTTTACAGATGAAGAAACTGAGACTGAGAGAGAGTAAGTAATTTGTCCAGTAGCAAACAGCTAGAAAATGTTTGCGGCAGTAATACAGAAAACAGAAATCTGTTTTCACTTTGGCATATTCTTTCTACCTATATGGAAAAGTAACTGTCTGGAAGTCAGGAAATGGCTATTGAACAAGATTAGATTTGTATTAGGGGACATATTGTAGCATCTTTGTATCGCTGTTTGGGTCAATATGCAGTTAAACTGTAACAAACCACCCTAGCATAAAAGACCACAAGCAAAGAAAGACATAGACAGCAGTGAGTGAAATATTTGAAAATCCTTTTTCATTCCTTTCATGGTCCTGAACTTTATAAAGGAGCTTGTCCTATGTGTGAGCGTGAGATGAAGGACTTGATGGAGGCCATATAGGTGTATCAGCTGTATAGAAGTGTAACACCAGATAAGCATGGGATAGCCCATATAGCCAGTCAAAGGCTTTGCTGGCCCCACTTTCACCATTTCAATCAATCAGGAAACTCTAAGATATAGATAAAGTCAGGCACCTAATAGCGATGATTGACAGATAAGGACAGGCACACTGTTTAGGGACCTGTGGATTGGTCCCATCCTTCTGCAGAACAATTTGTGATAGACAGTGTAGTGGAAAGAGTGTTGGACTCAGAATTGTAAAACTGTAAGATCTGAGTTTGAATCCTGGCCTCAAACATTCACTTAGCTGTTTGATATTGGACAAATCATTTACTCTCTTTCACTCTCAATTTCTTCATCCGTAAAATAAGGATAGTAGTAGCATCTGCCTCCTAGGGCTGTTGTGAGGTTCCAATGAAATAACATGTAAACTGCTTAGCAAACCTTAAAACTCTGCATAAATGTGATTATTATTCATTTCCAAACTGCTAAACATTGGCTCAGGAATATCACTACTAGGCATACACTGCAAGGAGACCAAAGACAGAGGGAATATTTATAGGTGTACTTTTTATGATATTAAAAAACCATAGACACAATGTGTGACCATTAATTAGGTAACATCTCAATAAATTATGATGTATGAATACTGCACAATCTTACCGAATTATCAGAACATAATTTGTGGTAGTGAAGAACTGAAAATTTTGGGCATGTCTGTCAACTGAGAAATGGCTAAACAAATTATAATAATTATATTAAGATTGTGATGGAATATTACTGTGCTATAAGACATGTGATGCTTGATGATCTTAGGAAAACATGGATAGACTTGCACAAAATAATGAAGAGCCAAATAAACAGAATCAAGAGAATGTTGTATACAGTAACAGCAATACTGTTTTAAGGATAATTTTGAGCAAATAAGTCATTTTGACTATTATAAATACATAAGTCAACTACTAAGGACATACGAAGGAAGAATCTGCATCCAGAGAAAGAACTGATAAATAGAAGCATATATAGAATGATTTTACATATGCCTATGTATTTGTGTCTAATGTTAGCCATTTCTAAGGAGAAGTGGGTGGAGAAAGGGAAGAAAAAAAGAAACTTACATGATAACTTTAATATATCTGTAAAAGGAATAACTTTGCAGTTTCATGTGTAACCAGCTTTTCCTTATTATGCTATGTTATGGAAATGCTTGTTCTTTTTCGCAAACTAAAAATAAGGAAAAAGATTTTAAAATGATGCCTAAGGATACAAAAACAAAACCAAACCCCAAACTACAATCCACATCTTGGGAAGACTTACATGAACTGATGCAGAATCAAGTAAACGAGACAAGCAAAACAATTTGCATGATGAAGATACAGAGGAACTCAAACTGAAACACTTAACAACTCTGACCAATGCAACGACCAATCACAACTTCTGAAGACCGATGGGAAAACATGTGTCTTGTTTCTCAGCAGAGAGATGGTGGGATACAGGTGCAGAATGGGGCATATATAGCCAGTATCTTAATTTGTTGATTGACTACACTTGCTAATTACAAGAGAGTATTCTGTACACTGGTGGGGTGGAGTGTAGGTAGAGTTAATGGGAAGTGATAATGCTATTAAAAAATGAAAAAGGAATGAAAAAAATCTTTTCTTTTAAAGAAGCAAATCAGGGGTGGAGAAGAAAAGGTACCAGCTCATTCCTCACCAGAAAAAGAAGATAAAAGAACAGACACCAAGTCAGTCTTGGCACCACACCCAAGGATTCTTTCCATCGACCTGTGGCTAGAGTGGCATAGAAGGCATACTTTCTGGGGAACTCAAACAACAATGCACTGGGGAGAGGGGACAAAGGCAGCCATATCTCATCCTCACTATGACTGTTTGGCTGTGTCATAACTATCTTTGCAGGGACTGCTGAATTAAAGCAAAAACAAAGGCATGTAAGTGTTATGCTATTTCCATGCCAAGGGGTGTCCAGTGTCTCTCTGCAATCCAGATGCTAGAGCTAAATCTGCAATGAGAGATTACTCACTACGGTGATGCTGGACATAGTCCCTACTTGGCAAGTGGAGGCTCTTAAAATCTCATTTCACTACCCCAGTTCTTTCTCCTGTCTCTCCCAGGCTGGAAGTGAAGCAACCACTCAGGTACTTTATTCCAATATTCATTGGTACTGGAGCCTGACAGGGTTAGTTTTGGTTTGCCCCTCCTTAGGGAGCCTAGTAGCCACCCACTTCCAGGGGGTTCACCGTATTGTTGAGGATACCTGATGGACTTAGCCCACTGCATGTCAGAAACCCCAATCTCAAATGATCTACTAGCGTCAGTCTCTACTGCAGCAGGGATGACATGTGTGGTGCTTGTCCTCCCAAAGTAAAACCAGGGGATCATATAATGGGAAAATACCATGCCGTTGGCACTTCTTATGTGGAGGATCTCATTTTCTCTAGGGAATCCTGGTTCCATCTGGACTTTTTGAAGGATGTTCTCTATGAAAGAGGTGAATGCCCTTGTGGAACATACAGTTAAATGTATACCTCATTAGATATTAATAATCAAATGATCACTGAAAAAAGTTGTATCTCTTGTTACATCTATCAAGGAATATTTTACTTAGTTCAATGAATGTTTATTATTCTGGGCACAGAATAAGCACTTAATAAATGCCTGCTGAAAAATGGTTAAGTTGCTTGCATAGTGTCTAGGCACATAGAGTATAAAGATGAAAACAAAACTTCCTTGCCCTCAAGATGTTTACAGTCTGCTGCAGAAATACACAGAGAAGTAAAATATCAACTAACATCCAGTTTTATTCTCTGTATTCTATGAACCTATCCTAGTTGCTCTCCTCTAAACATTCTCTAGCTTTTCAATTTCCTTCTTAATTTGTGGCGCTCAAATGAGCTCTGAAAATGAAAGGTCAGTGGGGGAAGGCAGTCAAGATGGTAGAGGGGAAGCAGTGCAGTGAGCTCCTTTCCACCAACTTCTCCAAAAAGGTCTAGACAACATACAAGACAAAATCCTGATGGGGAAATCCAGAAGTGGTTACAAGGAGTCCTTTGCTAGCACAGTCCAGCACAGGGAGACAAATAGGGAGTTTTTCGACATTAGACACAGGGTTGGGACAGAAGTACACTGTGTGTAGAGTATTCTAGTCTACATCAAAAGGTTGTGCTCTAGGTCCCATAGCAAGCATCACCAGACCCATACCTGGTCATGGGGATGGGAAGAGGTGTTAACTGATAGCTTTGCACTGTCTATCCAGGTCTGGTCACAGATCCAAGGTGGACTGAGAGAGGGATCTGCCCAGGGAGTGACCTTCCCCAGTAGGGAGGTCCTGGGTTGTGAAAGGAGTAAGTTCAGAAGCCAGCAACAGCACTGGTGTGGCTCAGACTCTATGAGCAAACAGCGTCCCACTTCCAGCCTTGATCCCAGCTTTGAGACCAATGACAGGAATTTCAGGTGAAAGAGGAATCTACAGTGCTGCCATTCTGAACCAACAGAGCTTTCCAGCTGACTGACAGGCTGACTCCAGCAGTATTCTGCTCTTGTCCAGACCCTAACTCCATTCAGAAACTTCCAGAGCTCATACAGGGGGAGAGGAGGCACAGACGTTGCCCTGGATCAGACTCTTTTGAGAGCACTGAAAGCTTACAGGTAACTAATCTGTACCAAAGATCTGAGAATAACACAATGCTCAATACTCTAAGAAAATAACAAGATAGCCCAGACCTTCCCTCCAGATGTTTGATAGAGTCTAGCCCCAATCTCAAGTCTGAAGTTAGGAAAAAATGGGCAAATAAAAGAACCCCACAATAATGAGCAATGATAGTAGGAACACTCCAGACACAAGTCCAGAAGAAGAAATGACTAAAATATCTACAAGCCATGCCTTAGAGAAAAATGCAGCTTGGGCACAAACTCAACTAGAATTCGAAGAGATAAAGGGAGAGCTAATTTTAAAAAGTTTAAAAGTATTTTTTATAAATGTAATGCAAGAGCTTGACGGGAAATTGGAAAAGAAATGAAAACTATGGAAGAAATGGAAAGAGAATTAACATCTTGGCACTAACGGTACAAAACATTGCCCTAGCAACAAATTCCCTGAAAATTAAAATGGTTAGAATAGAAGCCAATGGCTTTATGAGGCAGCAAAAATATTAAAAGAAAGTCAAAAATCTGAAAAAATAGAAGAAAATATAAGGTATCTCATAACAAAAACAACTGACCTGCAAAATAGGTCAAGGAGAAAAAACTTAAGAATCATCAGTCTATCGGAATGCCATGAACAAAAAAAGAGCATAAGCACCCTATTTCAAGAACTCTCTCTGAGAACTGACCAGAGCTCTTAGCATCAGATGGCAAAGTAGAAATAGAAAGACTCTACGAGTTACCTCCTGGAAGAAATCCCTAGCTAAAAACTCTTAGGAATATCATAGTCAGAATCCAGAGTTTCCAGGTCAACGAAAAATACTGCAAACAGTCAGAAAGACAGAATTTAAATACCAAGAAGTCATAGTGAAAATCATATATGGTTTAGCAGCCACTGCTACAAAGGAGAAGATAACTTGGAATATGATATTCCAGAAGGTGAAGGTTATGAGCTTATAGTCAATAACAGCTTACATAGAAAAACAACCTAATGCTCAAGGGGGAAAATGGATTTTGAATGAAATAGAGGACTTTCAATTTCTTGATAGAAAAAGACCAGAGCTTCATAGCAGTGAAAAGAAACATTCAAATGTAAATATGAATGAACAATGATAAA
The DNA here is from genome assembly GCF_028372415.1 of Notamacropus eugenii. Classification (NCBI taxonomy): domain Eukaryota; kingdom Metazoa; phylum Chordata; class Mammalia; order Diprotodontia; family Macropodidae; genus Notamacropus; species Notamacropus eugenii. The sequence continues at coordinate 6,604,855 of NC_092879.1, read as the reverse complement.
AGTCTAAACAAGGACAAATTACTTACATTCAAGTAAGTGGAGATGACACATGTGTCCCTTGGAACCTTATCATCAGGTTTCATAGAGGAAGTCCAATTAAACAAGGCCTGAAAGAAGTTCTGTTGTGTCTTGGGGATATAAAAAAAAAAAAAGAATGGAAAGAGAGGAAGAAAAATACACTACGGAGAAAGGGAAAGGAAAATTAGGTAAAATTATCTCATAATCAGGGTGTACAAGTAGACAGCTATACAAACAAGGAGCAGGAGAGGAGGAGGGGAGCAGCTAACACTTGAATCTCTCTATCCATGTCTCTCTCATATTGGTCATCTGAAGCTGATTTTTCTTTACCCAGGTGTAAGGCTTTACATTTAAATCTAATGAATTTTTACTTATCTGATTCAGGCCAGTGCTTTCACCTGCCAAGTTTTTAGAATTACAAATCTGTCCTGTAGCGTTTTAGCTATCCTATCCAACTTAGTGTCATCTGAAGATATGATAGCTTTCCGTCTATGTCTTTATCCAAGTCATTAATAAATATGTTAAACACATTGGACTAAGCAGGGATCTCTGTGACCCTTCACTGGAGCCACATTGACACTTAAGCCATTAACATTTAAGGTTTGAATCTGTCCATCCACACAGTCCTCAGTCCATCTAATTTTGTCATCTAATTTATCTCGTCACATTGTCCAAAAGACTAGTATGAGATACTTTTATCTAAAGTTTTGCTAATCTATGGAAGCTATATCCACAACATTGCTTTCATCTGCTTGTTTAGTAATACTGTCAAAAAAGGAAATGATAGCCATCAACTGGGGAATGGCTGAACGAGGTATGGTATATGAATGTAATGTAATACTATTGTACCATAAGAAATGATGAGCAGGCAGACTTCAGAAAAACCTGGAAAGGCTTATATGAACTGAAGCTGAGCAAGGGGAGCAGAACCACGAGAACTTTGTGCATAAATTACAGCCACATTGTGAGATGACTAACTTTGATAGACTTGGTCCTTCTCAGTCATGCAAGATTCTAAGACAACTCCAAAAGTCTCGTGATGGAAAATGCTATCCACATTCAGAGAATTATGAAGTCTGAATGCAGATCGAAGCATACTATTTGCTCTCTCTCTTTTTCGTTTTGTTTCTTCTTGCTAGTGATTCATTTCATTGGCTATAATTCTTCTTTGCAACATGGCTAATGTGAAAATATGTTTAATGTGAAAGGATATGTAGAGCCTATATCAGATTGCATGCCATCTTGAGGAGGGACAGGGAGATCATTTGGATCTCAAGAGCTTGTGGAACTGAATGTTGTAAACTAAAAATAAATAAATCTGAAAAAACAGAAGGAAATGAGGTTAGGGTAGCACAATGTATTCTTCCTGGAACTGTGCTGGTTCTTTCTGATCATCATTTCCTTTTCTAGTTGTTCATCGACCATATCTTTAATGATCTATTCTAGAATTTTCCTAGGAATGAAAGTAAAGCTCACAGACTTAGAGTTTGCAGATTTTGTTCTCTTTTCCATTCTTCCCTTTTCCAAACTTCTCATAAACTCTCCTGTCTTTATCTGAATTCTAAAAATATTTCTGACATTGACTCAATAATCACACCTGCTGTTACTATCAGAATCTGAGAATGCAGTTTTTCTGGGCCAGGTGACAGGGCAACCATGAGCGCTCTTACTACTGGGTCCATTCCATTAACCATTTTTGTTCTGTCACTTCTGGCACAAAGCTCATTCTAACAAAATAAGAAATGAGTAGCTCTGCCTTCTCTCTCGTCACGTATGATTCACTTCTCCCTCTCAAACAAAGGTTCCATGCCTTTTGTGAGGCCCCCTTTTCTCCCAAGAGAGCTAAAAAATCCCAATATTTCTGCTGATATGTCTAACTTCCCATTAGCTCCAGTTCATTCTCACCAGATGATCCAGAGCATCCTTGATGCTACTTTTACAAGAAAACCTTGTCATAATCATATACATAAGTGCACATACACAGAGGTGTTTATGTATAGATAGATTTAGACATATAACTAGATATACACATGCATATAGATATCTATATCTAGCTTTGTAGATATCTATCTGCATATGCCTATGCAACAATATAGATATTTGTATATTGCTAGCTGTACAGATATCATCTACATGCTACTTTTACAAAACCTTGTTATGATCTCTTATATCAACAGATAGCTAGATGTAGATGCAGATAGATATCCGTATCTATCAATATAGAACTCTACCTATATGTACACATATTTACATGTACACACATATGTGTATATGTAGAGATCTATAAAGATCTGCATATACACATATATAGACACACATAAAAATATAGGCATTTCTATATGTAGATACACATATTTATATTTATGTATTCACATGTATATATGCGTGTAGACAAAAATATGTTTATGTAAATATACACATACTTATGTATGTATAGATACATATGTGTATACATAGATATCTATGGACAGATATGGATGTCTACGTACATCTACATCTATTTATCTAGAAGCAAGATCAGGGAAGAGAGGTTGTGCGTATGTACAAATGTATATATATATATGTATATTTAAACATATACATATATCTATATCAATATCCATCCATTCCCCTTCTAAAAATATCCATCTGTCTAAAAGATCTTAGAAATGTCTTGTAAAAGTAGCATCAGGAATGCCAAAGCTCAGGAGAGAGGGAGAGAGAGAAGGAGAGTGAGAAAGAAAGAAAAAGAAAGAAAGAGAGAGAGAGAAAGAGAAATTTTGTTTGTATATAGATATTTTAAAAGGGGATATATACATATATATATATCTGTACATATATGTGTATATATACATACATATACAGAGACACAGACAGAGACACACACTATTATCTTCCCTGGTCTTGTTTTTACTCTGTAGATTTTCTTTTAAAACCTCATATCTCATCTTGGTTGATGAGCTCCCTGTGTATCCACATTGATATCTTCAGACAAATCCCATTTTTTCCTCCTTACCGAAGTCTTTAGAGTTTTGGGGTTTTTTGCCCATAATTCTTATTGTGGGAAGGTTTCAGATGTCATGGGAACTGGAGAAAAGACCTTGCCTCTCCCCCTTCCCTCAATTTGTTGGTCACATTACCCAGAAGAGCTAGCACTTTCTGCTTGAACTGTTCCTTTTCTTTCTGGTCTTACTCACACCCTCCCCTCTCTTTCCTCTGACAATATGAAATCTAACGTCTATGCATCTAGGAGTCCTCTTAGATCTGTCCAGATCTCTTCTCCTCTATCACAAACCCTAGGAACGAGTAGCCACTTCCTCTCAGCAGAGGTGAATCATTCCCACACCAGCAACAAATTCTTCTCTGTTAGTGAGAATCAGGTCCAGAATGAAACTTCTTTTTGTGCTTCTCCCCCTTTACAAACGATGAAATTATCTGTGAAGCAAATTAAGAAATTATTAGCTCTTCTACTTTAAGCAGAGAGAGAAGGAAGTGGTAGAAAGCTCCAGCAATGTCTGAATAATTTGAGTCTTCTATGGCTACTCTTTCTTGTCTCCCCATCACCTCCTGTGACCAATTCTTGTAATATATTTTCTGGGTAAATAAGTCTTGTGAAATTTTAAAATCTTCCCAAATTTTTAAGTATAGTGAGCCTTTGGATATGTAGAAAATACTGCTAGCAAACCAACATAAGCTAACATACCTGCTATGTAGTAGAGGCCCATTTTTCATGTTATCAGAACAGTACACTTCCAATCTCAGCTCATTATGCTGGAATAATGACTTTCTTTGAGAAGCTACAATCCTTTAAAACTCCCAAATACCCCCTTTTAAAAGGTTTTTAAAATGAAAAGAACAAAAGAGGCAATTCTGCATATGCAGTATTCATATACACATGTACATGTAGTCAGTTAAAATAAGACCTGGAGATGAATGTGACTCAGATCTTGAGCTTCTTATTCCAAAATTTAGACTTAAATTGACGGAGTGAAAAAAATCAGCAGACCGTGTAGTTATGACCTAAATAACATTCCTTATGAAAAGAAAGTGGAACTGATGAATAGATTTAAAGAATTAGAGCTGGTAGACAGAGTGCCTAAAGAACTAGAGACGGAGGTTCAAAATATTGTGCAGGAGGCAGCAACAAAAATCATTCCAAAGAAAAAGAAGAGAAAGAAAGCAAAAAGGCTGTCTCAGGAGACTTTACAATAACTAAGGAAAGAAGAAAAGGGAAGGGGAAAGAAACACTCAACGGAATGCAGAATTCCTAAAAATAGCAAGGAAAGATTTCCTTAAACAAGCAATGACAAGAAATGGAAGAAAACAATAGAATGGGAAATATAAGAAATCTCTTCAAGAGAATTAGAGATACCACGGGAATGTTTCATGCAAAAATGAGAATGATAAAAGACAGAAATGGTAGGGACTTAACAGAAATAGAATGAGTTAAAATGGCAAGAGGACACAGAAGAACTTCACAAGGAAGATTTTAACATTATTGATAACCACAATGGTATGGGTACTGATCTAGAGCCAGACATCCTGGAGAAACAAGTCAAATGGGCTTTAGGAAGCATTTCTAACAATATGACTAGTAGAAGTGACGGAATTTAAGCTAAGTTATTTAAAATCCTAAAAGATAATTCTGTGGAAGTGCCCTACTCAATATGCCAGCAAATTCTGAAAACCCAACAGTGGCCACTGGATTGGAAAAGATCAGTTTATTCCCCAATCGTAAAGAAAGGCAATCCCAGAGTGTTCAAATTGCTGAACAATTGCATTCATTTCACACACCAGCAAGGTTATGCTTAAGATTTTACAAGCTGGGCTTTAGCAATTTGTGAACCAACAACTATGCAGAAGAGTAGGCTGGTTTTTGAGGAGGCAGAGGAACCACAGGTCAAATTGCCAAAATTTGTTGGATTATGGAGAAAGCAAAGGAGTTCCAGAAAATATCTACTTCTGCTTCATTGACTAGACTAAATGTCACAACACAATGTGAGGACAAGCCCTCAAAGAGATGGGAGTACAGATCATCTTACTTGTCTCTTTAGGAACCTGCACGTGAGTCAAGAAGCAACAGTTAGAACCAAACATGGAACAACTGACTGGTTTAAGAGTGGAAAAGCAGTATGACAAAGCTATATATTGTCACCTTAATGTACACGCAGAGTACATCACGTGAAAGTCCAGGCTGAATGAATCAAAAGCTGGAATTAAGGTTGGTAGGAGAAATATCAACAGTCTTAGATATGCAGAGAACACCACTTTGATGGTAGAAACTAAGAAGCCTTTTAATAAGAATGAAAGAGAAGAGTGTAAGAGCTTGAAGCTTAACGTTAAAAAAAATTAAGATTGGGGCAAGGAGCCAAAATGGCGGAGCAGAAAGACACACATATGCTAGCTCCTAACCAACAGCCCCTAAAATACCTGTAAAGAAGAACTCGCAACAAATTCTGGAACAGCAGAAGCCACACAACAACAGAGTGGAGGAGATTTCTGTTCCAGAGAGACCTGAAAATCCGACACCAAAGGTCTCTCGCACACCTGACCCAGAGCAGAGTCCAGCCCTGCCTTGGCCGCACAGCACCAAGAGGAGCATATCTGAGCAGGCTTCAGGTACAGAATCTCCAGCAGCAGTGAAGGTCCCTCCACCACAGGCGCCAAAGGTCAGTGAGAGAGTCTTCTTGACTGGCCGAGAGGGGAGTGGGGTGTCCCCAAGACTCAGGCCCCCTTGGGAGGAAGCAGCAGAGGTGGCAACAGACACGGGCTCCCAAACCAGGCAGGAGCCTGGATCCATTGTGGAAGGTCTCTGTGTAAACATCCTGAGGGAACTGAGTCCTGGGTGGCCCTGCCCCCACCTGAGCACCAGATCTTAATCTTACACTGAATAGCAGCCCTGCCCCCGCCAAAAGCCCTGAGGCTGGGAAGTAGCATTTGAATCTCAGCCCCTAAGCGCTAGCTGGGCGGAACCAGAGGCAAGGTGGGTGCGGAGAAGAAACTCAGAAGTCAAGTAACTGACTGGGAAAATGCCCAGAAAAGAGGGAAAAAATAAGACCATAGAAGGTTACTTTCTTGGGGAACAGGTGTCTCCCCGCATTCTTTAGGATGAGGAAGAACAAGGCATACTGCCAGAGAAAGTCAAGGGCCCTCCCTCCAAAGGGGACTTAAACTTGACTCAGGAAATAGAAGACCTTAAAAAACAAGTTAGCAGCTTACTAAAGGAGAACCAATAAAACGCTGAGGAAAATAACAGCTTTAAAAAGAGGCTAACTCCATTGGAAAAAGAGGTTGAAAAAGCCAACTAGGAGAAGGAGGTTTTAAAAAGCAGAGTTAACCAAATGGAGGAGAAGGTTCAAAAGCTCACTGAACAAAATAATTCATTGAAAGAGAGAACTGAGTCCAGGGAAAAAAATGACTATGAGTTAAACCAGGAAGTTAGTAAACAAAATCAAAAATTAAAAAAAAATAAAAGATGATGTGAAAGAACTCATTGGAAAAACAGCTGACCTGGAAAGTAGATCCAGGAGAAATCATTTAAAAATTATTGGACTACCTGAAAGCCATAATCAAAAACAGAGCCTAGACACTATCTTCCATGAAATTAACAAGGAAAACTACCCTGATTTTATAGAATCAGAGGGCAAAATGGATATCGAAAAAATTCATTGATCACCCCCTGAAAGAAAGCTGAACAGAGAAACTCCTAAGAATATTGTGGCCAAATTTCAGAGTTCCCAGATCAAGGAGAAAATACTGTAAGCAGCTAGAAAAAAACAATTTGAATACTGTGGAAATACAATCAGGATAACACAGGATCTGGCAGCTTCAACATTAAGGGATCGAAGGGCTTAGAGTAGAATATTCCAGAAGTCAAAGGAACTGGGATTGAGGCCAAGAATCACCTACCCAGCATATCTGAATATAATACTCCAAGGGAAAAAAAAAATGGACATTCAGTGAGAGGGACAAATTTGAAGATTTCATGGCGAGGAAAAGACCAGATCTGTATTTAGAATTTTGATTTTCCAAGACAAGAATCAAGAGAAGCATGAAAAGGTAAACAAGGGAAGAAAAAAAATCGTAAAAGACTCTCTAAAGCTCAACTGTTTACATTACTACATGGAAAGAAAATATTTTTAACTCTTGAATCTTTTCTCAGTATTTGGGCAGTTGGAGAGATTGTACACACAAACTCACACACGTGCACATAGATAGAGAGAGAGTACAGGGTGTGTTATATCAGAAGAGATGATATCCTCATATATACATACACACACACACACACACACACACAAAATAAAATAAAGTAAAACAAAATAAAATAGAAACTAAGGGGTGGAGGAAAATTCCAGGAAGAGAAAGGGAGTAATGGAATGGGATAGGCTATAACTCATAAAAGAGATAAGAAAACTCTTATTCAGTGGAGGAGATAAGGGAGAAGGGGAAGGGGGGGGGGATAAAGCTACTCTCCCCACATGTGGCTGAAGGAAGGAATAACATGCTCACTAAATTTGATATGAAAATTTATATCACACCACAGGAAAGCAAGAGAGGAGGCAACAAGTGGAGCGAAGGGAATGTTAGAAGGGAGAGCAAATGGGAGAAGAGAGTCACTAGAAATAAACACTTTCGAGGAGAGACAAGGTCAATTGTAGGGGAGGAAATAAGGGGGATAGGGTAGGTCAGAGGGCAACATAATTAGTATTACACAACATGATTACTATGGAAGTCTTTTGCAAAACAACAAATTTTTAGTCTGTATTGAATTGCTTCCCTTCTTAGTGGGGCTGGGGAGAGAGAGAAGTTGGAATTCAAAGTAGTAGAAACGAATGTTGAGAATTTTTACTGCATATAATCGGGAAATAAGAATTACAGGGATATGGGTTTGGAAATTTATCTTGCCCTGCAAGAAAAGAAGGAAGATAGGGATAAGACAGGGGTGAGGTGTGATGGAGGGGAGGGTACATTGAGGGAAGGAGCAACCAGAATGCAAGGTATTAGGAAGTGGGGGGAGGGGGATGATGGGGAGAAAAATTGGTCATGTTACAAAGTGAGGTAAAAGCAATTAGTATTAAAACATTAGACCAAATTAATTACTGAGAATAAATCAACGACATCTTTGGTTTGGAGAAAAGAATTTCAGTCTAACTTTCCAAGAGGAAGGTAACCTCTGATAAAATTTGGCATTGATGGAAAAGTCAAGGTTTTAGTGGTAAATTTGATTTCATGATTGCCATTTAATCAGGAACTAGAGCATGTATAGAAAGACATGTAGGCCACTTAAGACTTGCCTAAAAGATGTTCCTTAGCCAAAGTGAAACTATAATCATATTTTAAATCTGGGTATAGGAACTTGTCATTTTTAGACGATGTGGGACTACTAAGTGACTGTTCTTCTGAGTCTAACTCCAGGTATGGGAAGCAAGAAAGGCAATCCGAGCCTCCATTACATGATGCCAGTATGCTTATGAGATGCTCGTATGAACTGCATAGGTGATCTCAAGGGAAGAGTGGGAGAGTAGCTGTTCAGCATGGGCTGAGGTGGGATTCTCAGGACTCAATTTCCCCAGTGACACCTGGCAGACTTTAAGCCTGACTGAATACAAGTGGACAATCTACTCCTGCCTGGAACAGACATGAAGTTGGGGAGATATTGTTTCGCTGCAATGTCCCTACTCTTGGTGGCAATTCCCTATAGTCAAAAGGTTTGTAAGCTTAATACCACATCTACTCAGTTATAGATTATGGGTACAGGAACATCCGAGGGTGCCTAAAATTAAGCTTTTAGGCATAGGACTTTAGACCAACAACATTAAGTTAGGGTCTTTTTATTCTTAGTAATACTGAGGAGACAATTAGATCAAGAGACTGTGAAGGTAGCAACATAAATATTATCTGTGTCTCAGTTGGCTTATGTTTAAAAAAAATTCTTTTGTGGTCCATATTGTAAGTGCTTTAAAAAGATGTATCGCCTGACCAAAAGTTTGAATTGCTTTATCTGTTATACACTGTGTTAAAAATAAATTTAAAAAAAATTAAGATCATGGCAGTTGGTCCCATCACTTCCTGGAAAACAGAGGGGAAAACAAAAGGAAGCAACGTCAGATTTTGTTTTCTTGTGTTCATAGATCAGTATTGACAGCAACTGAAGCCATGAAATTAAAAGATGTTTGCTCCTTGGAAGTAAAGCCATGGCAAATCCGGACAGCATACTAAAAAGCAGAGACATCATCTTGCCAACAAAGGTTCACAAAGTGAAATCTATGTTCTTTTTCAAGTAGCAATGTATGACTGTGAGAGCTGGACCATAAGGAAAGCTAAGTGCTACGGAATGGATGCTTTTGAATTTTGGTGCCACAGAAGACTTTTGAAAGTCCCTTGCAGAAACGAAGTCAAACTAGTCAACACCTAAAGAAAAAAATTCAGACTGCTCATTGGATGGACAAATATGAAAGCTGAAGCTTAAATACTTTGGCCACATAATGAGAAGACAGGACTCATTGGAAAATATCCTACTGTTGGGGAAGATTGAAGGCAAAAGGAGAAGGGAACTGCAGAGGATGAGATAGATAGATAATGTCATGGAAGCAATGAATATGAGCTTGGACAGACTTTGGAAGAGAGTGGAGGATAAAAGAGTATAGTGTGCTATGGACCATGGGGTGTTGAAGAGTTGGATGTGATTGGGAAACATACATATAATATATACATATAATACATAAATATTACAACACATAAGACATGCCACCAGTCTCACTATCTCCTCCAGAGTCATCTGGATCCAGTGACAATACACATCAGGATGACTGGAGTTGGTCTCAAATGCTGTGAGAACCCTGTCCCATTATTTGACTCCAGGTACCTACCCCTCACCTTAGCATGAGGTTAGTATTGAGGATACGGATATGTCTGGGGTTTACAGAATATATGCGGAATATATAGGAACAAATTAACCAAGTGAATGCATTATAATTAAGAGGTGGTAGGAAAGACTTCTTGTACAATATGGGATTGAAGTTGGGACTTAATGAAAGCCAGGGAAGCTAGTAGGTAGAGAAGCAGAATAGGGGTGGGGGACAGCCAGAGAAAATGCCAGGGGCTGAGGGATGGGGTGGCCTCTTTGTAAAAGAGCAAGGAAGCCAGTGTCACTGGATCAGAGACTAAGGTACAAGAAGACGGGAGTGTGAGAGGGGGTATTCTCCTTCAGGCGTTCAATTCAGCAAGAGTTGCCTGCTTACTCTTCCTCACACATGACACTTCATTTCCCATCTACACGCCTTTGAAAAGGCGGTTCTCAGGACTTGTGCAAAGTAGCCACTTAATAAATGCTCATTGATCAATTAATTGCCATTAAGGGACATAACAGAGTCTTTGGCTGACATCTGGTGGTCCAAAATAATTTTGCAATTTACTGAAATCTTTAAACCTCTGGTCAGTAAATCTGTTCATTCAACTCCAGTTGTATGGAGTTGTATTCAACTCCTCTTTGTAAATCGTGGATAAAACGGAGACTACTCCCTTTGTCATCAATTTAGTTGCATCCTGCCTTGTTAGTGTCATTTTATACTATTCTCCTTTGTGTACTTTGCTGTAACTACCTAATTATTTTCCCTCACACGACACAGTTTCAATAAGTCCCCCATGACTGTAAAAACTGCCTGCCACATAGTAGGTGCTCAATAAATATTAAGGACTAGAAAACAGGTACATGCTAAATGTTTGTTGGCCAATTGAATGTGGTAGATGAGCATAGATCAGTCTTTCACTGACATCTTGTGGGCACAAGTCAATTTACAGTTCATAGAGTAGATCAATAAATGTTTATTGAATTGAACTGAGAAGTAGGTGCATAATCAATGCTTGTTGACCAAATAATTGCCTTTGAGGGACATAGCACAGTCTTTCATTGACATCACCTCTTCAAACAGGACACTGTAGTTTATGAAATAATTTAGGGTAAGAAAAATACTTCAAAAGTCATCAGTGAATGACATCAAAAATGATCATCATTTCGTGGTTACTTTAAGGCTGCTAACTTTTTGTATAACTCCTAACATTACAGTCAGACAAATTCCAGAGTCTAATGTTATTGTATTTGAACTTGTGAGTAGGTATATTCCTGGTGAAGGGAAAAAGAAGGAAGTTAAATGAAGTCCTGAATTCATGACAGTGAGTAACAAATTCCTTCAGTGAAAATAGGATTCAGGTCAAATCATCATTATTAAAATAACCTATGAAACTCTTCAGTACAAGAAAGGTAACATGATATAGGATAAGAATTCATAGCAGTGGAGACACCATTCGGTTGGTTTCACCTTTCAATATACCCATTAATTGGGTAAAAAAGGAGCAATATTTACAGTAAATAAACACAAAAATAGGAGTGATTTCAGTTTCGAAGGAAATTCATGAAAGAATCATCAAATGTTTGAATGAGCCTTGACCATTGTGAAATCAGGCATGCAGGTAACTACAGGAGCTGTGAGCAGGGCTAGTAGGTTCAAAAACCAATAACCCTGGGAGTATACAAACCCTGATGGTAAATGGGACTTCAGCTGTAGTCATTGTGATCAGTAGTAGGGCTGGAATTCCAAACAGGCTCCTCTGCTTCCAAATGCTAAATTGGAAACCATCCATCTCCCACTGTCATATTCCATTCTAAACAAAGCCATCTCTCTCTGTCTCTCCCCCTTCTTCCTTCACTCACCCCCTCTCTGCCCCTCTCTGTCTTTCACTCTCTCTCTTTATCTCTGTTTCTCTCTATCTCCTTTCAGGCACTGCCAAGCTTATGTGGTATATACATCTTGTCTCAGTTCCGTCTGTGCCCGGTCATGTGTGCACCTGGAAACTGCAGGGGTCACGTGATTCATCTAAGAACACACAGTTGTTAAGAGTCTGAGGCAGAATTTGAGCCTGACTTGAAATTTAGGGTTGCATCCACTACATCCTGATGCCTTCTAATATGCTGCCTTCTATGTCATTAAGTCACTGTCATCCCTCAAACAGTTCTAAGACTAAAGATACAAGGAAGGGTTGGGGTTATTTGAAGGAAAAGGAAAAATAATTTCCCCTAAATGAAAAGGTTTCTCTGTTAAGCACTCAGTAGATCTTTACAGGCCTGAACTGAATTGTTGGCTTCCTTTCTACATAATAGTCTATCCTGAAGTTGTCTTTTCCTTTATCCCGGCTTTGCCCATACAGAGACTTAGGTTATGAAATAGTAAAGATAGAAAAATATATAAAAGTCATGATTTCAGTACCAATGATGATATAAATCTCCTAAAGACATCCTAATATGGAAAAAAATTGAATCTCAATAGTATTCACTCAGACATCAGAGGGGCTCTGGGGTGACATGTTAGTACTACCACCCTGTGGTTCTCAAGAAAACATACTGTCTAATGGAGTCTGATTGGAATGCATCCTCTTCTTCTCACTCAGTTCCATATATCTGAGGTTTATAGTAGGGATCAGCATTTTGAGTATTGTCATCAAAGAGCAAAATGAAAGACTGTCTATAAAAGCTGGGTCCAGGGTGATCTATTCCCAGAAAAAACTTCTTTCTATAGCTACTGTGCTCTTAAGGACAAAGAGTAACGCAACACTTGAACCCAGTTGGTTTGATCTCAGGTGACCATTCTCAAAACACCACAAAGACATTGAAAATGATTCTGCTATGCTTAGAAAGGAACTGATCTGAATGTCAACAGAGTATTTTGTTCGGCCCCCCATTCGAAGATCTGACAGGAGGCAAAAGAGTAACGAAAATCTTGGAGAACCTTGGCTATGTGGAGGAGGTGCAACAATTAGCAAAGATTTCTTAGGCTCAAAAATGTTGAGGAAGAACTGAGCAAAAATGGTCAAAGAAATTCTGAGTTATCAGTTCCTTGTTCATTGGTTTTTAATTCAGTTCATCCTAGAAAAACCCTATTTTCTGGGCCCTTAATGCCTGCCCAGGACAGAGCTAGGCTCTGTGGAGAGGGGAAGGTAGAGAATGAGACAGAGGAAGAGTGAGGAATACAGAAACAGCACTCTCTGGAAGATGAGGTCTCAACTTTTCTCCCAGAACTAAATGTGTTTGCTCTTTTGTTTTCCTTCCCTTTTACCCTCACCTTGAAATCACCAAATTAGACCTTGCTTTATGATAATGTGTCCTAATGTGATATAATATGTCCTCACCTGGACACAGAAACAGGAAATGGGGACTGGCAACAGGGCTACTGTGTGGGAGAATAAAAGGGGCTTGGATTGGCAGTCATAGAGGCCCGGGCTCAAATCATACCTTAATCTTAATTTAATAACTGATTAATAGCATAATGGATTTGGGAATAGAAAAGCTGAGTTAAAATCCGAGCCTAATACCGAAGCCAGTGACTACCACTGCAGCCTCACCATCTGATCTTTCATACACCCAGGGTTTGCGGTGTTTGATTTTGGTATTGGTCTTCTTCGTTTTGAACCAGCCCTAGACAGGGCACTTAGTGCTGTGGATAGAACACAGAGCATGGAGTCAGGAAGATCTCAGTTCAAGTCTGGCTTCACACACTTACCATGTTGTCAATTCAGGTAACCCTTATTTGCCTCAGTTCCTCATAAGTTAACTGGGAACACGTTGGAGGAAGAAATAGCAAACTACTCCAGTACCTTTGCTAAGAAAATCACACGGATACAAATCCATGGCATCACATGAAGTCGGACATCAGCTAAAGGCTGACATCATTGAATGACTGAACAGCACACATGGGGAACATATTTACCTGAATGCCTGGCAAAATGTCAAAGAAACTTGATATTTCTTTCATCAAATTTCTTGAAAACAAAGATGTTTCTTTTGTTTGCTTTATGCACTCAAAATTTCTGACTCCTTTTGTTGGGCAACATTAAACCATCTTCCACCTAGTCATATTGGAAGGTAAAATCAGCCCAAAGCTGTCCACACTGTGATGAAGGCTTATCCTGTATCAGATGACTTTTATTATAATGGAAAATTTAATACATAATTTTGACGGTGATGATTTCTTCTGAATTTGTATTGACCCTGACTGATATTTCATTCCACAAATGCAGGATTTTATTTAATTTCTTTCTGCCCGCTTGACAGGAAAGGAGCTGTAATATGGGCTGTAATTCAATAACCTGGGACTTAAAATGAGTGGGAGGCTTGGACATGAGATGAAAACTAAAAATATAATATCTGCCTTGGCCACATACCAAAGTTCTCAGTTGTTTGACATGTTCCTCTCTGACTTCAAACTTTCATTATGATGCAATCTTCCATCTGACTACAAGATGGCAGAAGAAATAGGCAAGTTCCGCAATGTTGGTTTTAACTACGAGATGTCAGGAAAGACTGTGTTATAATGTTCCTCAGTATCATTGTTTTGACCAGCAGAGGTTAACAAAAGACTGTGACAGTTTTCAATGACACTAAATTGGTTAAAAAAAATGTGTTAAAAGCCTAAAATGGGTCTCAATCTGCTCTGGGTACTAGGAGTCCAAAGACAAAAACGAAACATTTCCTGCCCTGGTGACACAAAGCCTGCAGACATTAAACAGATGGTGTCCCCCTAAGAAGAGAAAGGCAGAAAAGACATGTGGCAGTGAAGAGATCAAGGAGACATTACATAAAACACCCCCTGGGTAGCATAAAGCCCCCCTAGGAACAATCTCTGAGGCCAATCACCAGGTACCCTGTGGAGAAGGGATTGAACGAGGGCACTAGTGTATTTGCTTTTGTGAGAGGCATTGCACCTTTCTAGCACAGAAGAGCATAGAAAAGGAGAAGCCCCTCCCCACAAACCCATCAAAGAAGTGCCATAGCAGACAGTTTACAGGAGCCTCTAATTTTAGACCTGAAAAGGACTGAGAGTCAGCCTCACTCTCTCCTTCAGAGTCATCATATAGTCCATTGGCAGGACAGAGTCAAGACAATGTTCTCATGCCTTCTCAGTCACCAATGGAGTGAAACAAGGCTGTGTGTTTGCTCCCATGCTTTTTGGCATGATGTTTTCAGTCGTGTTGACAAATGCTTTCAATGAGGATGAACATGGCATCAAGGTCAACTACTCTCCTGATAAGTTCTTCAATTTGAAAAGGCTACAATCCAAGACTAAAGTGGAGTGAGTGTTGGTGCATGATTTTCTGTTTGCAGATGATTGCACCTAATGCAGCCTCTGAAGCTGAGATGCAACAAAGTATGAATCAATTCTCTGCTGCCTGTGCTAATTTTGGCTTAATAATTAACACCAAGAAAACACAGGTGTTCCATCAGCCACCACCACACCACCCATATGTGGAACCATCGGTTACAACAAATGAAGAAGTTTTGAATGCTGTGGATAAGTTCACTTACCTTGGTAGTGTACTTTCCAGGGATGTAAGCTTTGACAATGAGATTGATGCATGCATTGCCAGAGCTAGCTCAGTGTTTGGGAGGCTCTGAAGAAAAGTTGGGGAGAGAAGAGGTATTAGAATGACTACTAAATTGAAGGTCTACATAGCGTTGTGCTGACCTCATTGTCATATGTTTGTGAAACGTGGACAGTCAACCAGTGCCATGCCAGGAAACTGAATCACTTCCATTTGAACTGTCTTAGGAAGATTCTGAGGATCACCTGGCAGGATAAGATACCTGACACTTAAGTCCTTGCTCGAGCTGAACTGCCAAGAATTCAAACTATGTTTCAGAGAGTGCAACTCCGATGGGTTGGCCACGTTGTTCCAATGCAAAATGTATGCTTGCCAAAAAGACTATTTTATGGAGAACTTGCATGAGTCATGCAATCACATGGTGGCCAGAAGAAGCGATATAAGGACACTCTCAAGGTCTCACTCAAGAACTTTGGATTTGATTATGCACCATGGGAGACACTGGCACAAGACCACTCAGCGTGGCATGCCCACATCAGCAAGGGTGATGTGCTCTTTGAGCAAAGCAGAATTGAGACAACACAAAGTAAAACAGGATGCACAAATTTGGGATATCCATCCCAAATATTCACATGGACTCTCTGTGCCCAACCTGTGGTAGAGCATTCTGAGCTTGAATTGGTCTGATCGGACACAGTTGGAGACACTGAAATTTCACTTGATCATGGTTATCTCATTCTGGTCCTCTTCCAAGACGAAGGACAACAACCATATAAAGCCAAGCGCTTTTAGTCTTCCTTATAGCTGTAGACACCAGAGTATTCTAATTACTTAACAGGTGCTTCAGGTGGTTTTGCTCTCAGCTGTAAATATTCTATGGCTTTCTTAATATCAGTATCACAGAAGACAAAAGTTCTATTGCCAAGTCCAATTGTGGTAATTAAAAAAAATACATATTCAGGCTGTCAACAAAGGCAGCTAAGCACTAGGGAAAGGAAAGGCCTGCTCTTACCTGGCTATCCCACATTCTTGTAAAACATATGACTTTCCTTCGTTCTTATCTAAGAACATATCTCATTTCGGTGGCTAATGACTCAGATTCATTCTTACACAGCATGAAACAGTCCCCTAGTCATCTGAAAGAACCACTGAGTCTTCCTAAGCACCTCACCTAGTAGGTACTGGAAAGAAGACAGCCCATTGTGCCACATATATGAAAAATGCCCCATGGAGAGGACTTCTGCTTGGAAGTCCAATAGTGCTGTCCAGGGCTAATACTGAAAAACCACCTTCTTCACAATGTTGGGAAAAAATTTAAAAAAAAAAAAGGTATGGGGAGAGTTGAAATGAGAACAAATGTGGGAGCAACTCATTCTGATCTCTTTGTTGAGTCCACAGACTAACATCTGAAACAATACTGGAGACCACAGTATAAATGCCTTCTTTCCCAGAAGCCAGTCTCTACCTGTACCTCTACCCAAGGAGATAGAATCCAGAGAGTTGAGTTCTGGACTGTTTCTGGTCTAGAGGATGGGGCGAGATTCTTACAGTTCAGGGACGATTCTGGACCCTAAGGGGGTCTACTGGTATACTGAATTGAAATATAACCTGACACCTAGAGGGGGCCTTTCCTACAGGATGGAGATCTATTCTTGGTATGATTCAGGGCTACAAAGGACTTTTCAGACTTCTTCCTGTCCAGTCTTGTACTTTTGGCATTGGCTTGTGTAACCTCCTTTGGAAAAGGAATGAGTGTGTGTTTGTGTGTGTGTGTATGTGTGTGTGTGTGTGTGTGTGTGTGTGTGTGTGGTTGTAGTATGGAATGGTTATTGAGACATTTGCTTCACTGTGTGACTTCTGGCATGGACTGGTCATTAATTCTAGGTCTACTACAGCCTTTAGCACACTATTGGTAATGGATGCTTATTATTTTTTTATTTCCTATGTGCGTTGAATGCTATAACAGGGATTCTTAACCTGTGCTTTTTTCCTAATAGCTTTTTAAAATTGTTTTTAAAAATTATTTATTTGTTTTCAATTTTCAACATTCACTTCCATAAATTTCAAATTTTCTCCCCTATACTTCCCCTTCTTACTCCAAGACAGTATGCAATCTTATATGGGCTCTATGCATACATTCTTATTAAATGCATTTTCACATTAGTCATATTGCATAGAAGCTAACGTTTTGATAATAGCATTTGAATATCCATACAATAGGTTTCCTTTGTAATCCTATGTATTTTATGCATTTAAAAAATTATTTGGAGAAGGGATCCAAAGGGTTCACCAGATTGTTAAAGGGGGCCATGGCAAATAAAAATTTTAAAAACCCCTTCTATAAATACTGGATTAAAAGTTGCAAGAAGTTGTAAGACATGGATTTGAGTCCTAGGTCTGACCTCTGACACATGCTGGCAAGCACTCTGACACTTGTACCTTGGGTAAGTCATTTCCCTCCCATTCTCAGCCTCAGTTTCTTCATCTGGAAAGTGAAAAGGTTAGATTAAATTATCCCCAAGATTCTTTGCAGACCAAGTATTTTATGCCTCTGTGGTTTGGAAGATGGACCGGGAAGATTAGCTACGGTTATATTAGTAATATGTAAGGGACAAGATATTAAAGGGGGACTTTTTAAAAATTGCATTCATAATGGCTAAATAGAACTTCATACCACAACAAAATGTATTCTAACTACATGGAATTCTTAAATTATAGGATTAGTTATACATTTGATTAGGAAAAAGTAACATTCCACTGTGTTGTTTAAAGAACACTCACCTAAAAGTCAGGAGACCCTGACTGTAGTCCTGATGCAGTCACTAATTAGCTGTGTGACTTTGGGTAAGTTATTTCACCTCTCTGGGTTCCAGCATCCTGGTCCTGCCTCCTTGATTTTATGATTATTGAGACTGATACCAGAGAGACAAAAGGCCATCCAGGTTGGTCTCTAAGAACTGACCCCCAACAGCTTTAAAATTCTGGGACTTGTGCATAGTTTTAACTCAAAAAAGTATTGGATTGAATGGCCAAGATTCTTTTTGTCTTTGAGTTAATAAATAATAATGTCATACATTCATGTCAAAGGCACAGAGGGCCAAGGGTCACTATTTAGGGATATTTCTCACCCAGAATGCTGGAGAAATCTCTCTCGGGGACAGTCTAATTATACTGATGCAAGCATGCTGACCACATCACATCCCAAGCAGTTTTATTACTCAAACAAACCAGAAAGGGGGACAAAGAGAAACCCACGAGTGGTTTGCTGTGACCACATTATCTTTAACTGAGTGTCTCTGGGAGATCATAATGTCCCCACTGCTGGTCTGATAGATGCTTTTCTAGTTTCAGTTTTCTCTTTAATTCAGGGCTTCTGTAGACTTCTTGTGGAGTGTCTCTGCAAGACTGGAGATCTAACATCTAGTAAGAGATGCCTTTCCTGCAGTTCTTTTCTGGGGCTTGGAAAACTCCCTGACTATCTTAACTCTCTCTCCCAAGAGGCAGTGTGGTGCAAGGAAAAGGGCCAGATTTAGAGTAAAAGCACTTGAGTTTGCATTGTGGCTTATCACCTTTATCCTTATCACTTTATCACCCTTATCACCTGTGTGAACTTGGCCCAGTCGTTTGTACCTCCCTGGGTAAGATGAGAGAGTTGGACTAATTGACCTCTAAGGTCTCTTTCAGCTCTAAAACTGATTCGGATACTACTGAAATGCTTCTATGTCCTCTATCCTCTCTTACTATTTTCCTCCCACAAGAGGGTCTCTCTGCTTTTTGACATAGTATTGCTTTATCTTAGAGCCCTCCTACTCCGTCTTCTGGGTGAGATTCATCTGATCTCTTTGTTAAAACCTTATCCTAATTACAGAGACAAAATAGATAACTTTTATTATGATAAACTGGAAAGATTTTGCACAAACAAAATTAATGTATCCAGGATAAGAAGTGAAGTAGATGACTAGAAAAAAAATTCTTTGTATTAAATGTCTTTGAAAAGGGTTTGGTCCCCAAGATACATAGACAATTCAGTCAATCAGCTCAGTCAACTCAATCAATTAAGCACCTACTACATGATAGGTATTATGTTAGCAGCTAACAGAAATATAGAAGATCAAAGGTCACTTCTCAATAGACAGATGGCCAAAGCTTATGAACAAATAGTTCTCAAAAGAACTGCAAACTACTAACAACCCTGTGAAAGAATGAACCACATTACTAACAATAGAAGAAAGGTAAATCAAAATAACCCTCAGTTTTTACCTCACATTTAGCTAATGGACAAAGATGCCAAAAGGTAGGGGGTCAATTTTGGAGAATGTGTGGAAAGACGGCTAGACTGTCTTAGAAAGCAATTTAGATTCTACAAATAAAATGTCTATTTCTTTTAACCCAGAGATTTATTCTACTACTCATCATGTACTGCAAAGAGATCTTTAATGAAGAAAGGCTACATACACACCACAAACATATAGTGGTACCTTTTATATTATCAAAGAAATGGAAATTTGATGTCCATCAGTTAGAAAATGGCAAAATAAATTGTCATATATGAATATAATGGAATATTGCAGTGCGGTATGAAACAATGAACTTTTTTTTTGGCATAAATTAGGGACTTGACAGACTTCAGAAAGCCCTGGAAAGACTTATATGAACTGATGCTGAGTGAAGCAAGCAGAACCAGGAGACCATTGTACACAATAACAGCAGCACTGTGAGATGACTAACTATGATAGACTTAGCTCTTTTCAGCTATGAAAGGATCTCAGAAAGCTCCAGAAGACTCATAATGAAAAATGCTAATATCCACAGAGAAAGATCTAAGAATTCCAAATGCAGATGGAAACATATTATTTGCTCTCTCTTTTTTTTGTTGTTTTGTTTTGTTTCTTCTTTCTCATAGTTCTTCACATTGGTCCTAATTCTTCTTTACAACATGACTAATGTGAAAAATATGTTTAACATGAATGTATATGTAGAACCTATATCAGATTGCATGTCATCTTGGGGAGGGAAAGAAAATTTGGAACTCAAAATCTTATGGCAGTGAATGTTGAAAACTAAAAACAAAAAAAAATAATTTCAATGTAAAAAAAAGCCTAGAAGCTTAAGAAATTGCTATTGATTGCCTGATCCCAATATCGCTATCTAGTCCAGATAAAATAAAACTGTCTCCCACGTGCCAGCCCTTCAAGTATGTGAAGCCCCTCGGTGACTTAGTGGATAGAGTGCTGGATATGGAATTAGGAAGACAGAAATTCTGCCTCAATTATTAGCTCTGTAATCCTGGGAAAGTCACTTGACTTGCTTGTCTCATCTATACTATCACCTACCTACCAGGGCTGTTGAGAGAATAAAATGAGATATATGTAAAGTGCTTTGCAAGCCCATATAAATGTTAGTTATTATAACTTAATAAGAAGTTCTCAAGTGGAAGAGACAACGAATAAGATGAATACAGAGAAACAGACTATTATATATTAATGTAATATATTACACTATTAATATTACAACATTACTCTGCTGTAAAAAAATGATGAGTATGATGACTACAGAGGAGCATGGGAAGACTTATATGAACTGATGAAGAAAGCAGAGCCAGGAAAACACATATAATGATTAGAACAATGCAAATAAAAAAAAACTACAAAACAATCAAAACTGAATAGTGTGATAATATAAAGAAGATGCTTAATCCCAAAGAAAAAGACAAGTCTTCCCACCTTTCATTCTTTAGGGGATAGGGAGTGCAGAGATATAGAACGTTGCATACAATGTTGGATTTTTTTTTAATATATTGATTGGTTTTGCTGAATTTATTCTCCTTTTACTTTTCTTTAAAAAAAATGTGTGAAGAGATGGTTTATGGAGAGGAGGAAGATGTCAGGACATCTAAGTGAAGGTGCCCTAAGGACAGAAGAACATGTTCAAATGGGAGGAAGTGATACAATCACATAAAGAAATAATTATTTAGGAGTCATCCGATATAGATCCTAATTGAAAGATCAGGAGTGAATAAATTGCCTGAGGAAGCAAGCTTTTTAGGAGGACATTGGCTAGCTTTTGCTTTCACTTAAATTCCTTAAGTAACTGATATTTAAAAGAAATTTCTTTCATCTTTCACCAGAGAAAGGCAGAACTAAAAGCAGTGATGGGAGTCTTACATAAGGAATAACTGACCCACAGCCCACATGGTTCATTGGCAATTCATGGCCTTCATCGTGTTAGATGGGCCCCCACTGTCAGACTTATGGGAGAGAATGAAAGAGAATGAGGCCTGATAAGTAGTCAGGGAAGGATTAAAGATAATAAAGACATTAATGAACTCAAAGAACCCTTGTAATATTGGAGTAACCACATGCTATGTAGTTAGTTGTTTCTTCATACTTTGCATCCAAAAATGAGGGTGAATGTGGGCCTGGGTGAGTGAGTGAGTGAAAACATGAAAACAAATCTATGCTTTTGGAAAAGGAGCTGATATTGGATGTGAAGCCAAGGGTGTCCTGTCCCTATCCCCCAGACTGGGGAGACCTGGGAGCTGCTGAAATACCCCATTCTTGACTCATGCTTTGGCCTGCCATACTTTAAATTTGCTCCTTCTGCCTGATACCCTGAAAGAAAGGTTGAGGTGGGGGAAAGAGTGTACATGCTGGACCTGGAATGCCTGGTAGCTTGTGCTCCTTCTGTCCTCATTCTCGTTGTGTTCATCCTTCGTTGCAGAAGAAGACCATGCCATCAGAGAAACGATGACATGACTTGCGCTTGACTTTGAGTGAGGGAGGGCTGTGCAGGTCACCAGCCTCACTTCTCCTCCTGAGCCTAGAGAGGCTCCTCCTACGAATGGGGAAAGCTATAGATTTAATTCAATAGATAGCGTTTACTGAGAGCTTTAAGGTTTGCAAAGGGCTTTATAAAGATTTTCTCATTTGAAACTCATCCTGGGAAGTCAGTACTATTATTTTCATTTTGTAGAAGAGGAAACTGGAGCTGAGGGAGCTTGCCCAGGGTTATCCAGCTAGTTAAGTGTCTGAAGCAGGATTTGAACTCCGATCTTCCCCAACCCAAGTGTGGCAATCTACCACAGAACAAATTTGCCTTTAATCTCTATGGGATCCACCAGATAACAGGTTTGCCTCAGTCCCATAACCAGGTTACTTAGAAGAGTATAGGCCCTTTGTGCTTACTGCCCTGGGGCAACTTTTCTACCCTTAGGCAAATCTTGACCAGATTCCCACCAAGGTCTGACTGCCCCACCCTAGCTCTTAGCACACTGTAACCTTCTGAAAAATAAGCAGGCCCCCACAGCCACCTGTTTCATCATGAAATAGCACGATACCTATTGCCTATTGGCCTCAGATTCTTACAGTAAATTGTAATCAATCCCTCTCTTCCCACACAAATGGCTGCATTTGTGTGTTTCTCCCCCTCCCAAGTCTGCAGCATCCTGATTGCCTTACAATAATATCTAAAGCAGGATTTAAACCCAAGTCTTCTGACTGAGATTGCAATGATCTTTCTACCACATGGTACTGATACTGATCTCTAATCTAACAGTCTTATAGATCTTCCATCTAAAACCTAAGGAGAGTGGATAATTCAAATGCCCTTGCAATGAGCCAATGTATGTGGACGTAGTTTGTAGCAGTAAAGTTCTCCATACACGTGAGCTATTTTTATGAAGAGGGTAGGTGGTAGTTACAAACGAATAATACAACTAATGAGAATGCTGTAGAATGCTAAAGACTGTTGGAGCCATACGAGGATAATCAAGTCAGAGCTGAGTCAAATGTTTAGAAGGCAATGGAGGAAATAAGCATTTATTAAGCACCTACTGTGTCCCAGGTGGGTAGCTAGGTGGCACAGTGGATAGAGCACTGGGCCTTGAAGTTAGGAAGACATCCTTCTGAGTTCAAATCTGGCCTCAGACACTAGCTGTGTGACCCTGGGCAAGTCACTTAACCTTATTTAATTGAGTTTCCTCATTTGTGAAATGAGCTGGAGAAGGAAATGGAAAATCACTACCCTATCTTTGCCAAGAAAACTCCAACGGGGACAAGAAGAGTCAGATGATAAGTGCTTTACCATTATTATTTCATTTGATGCTCACAACAACCCTGTCAGACAGGTGCTTTTATTGTCCCCATTTTACAGCTGAAGAAACTGAGGCAGAGGTTAGTCAATTGAGCCTCTAAGTGAGTGTCTGAGGCTGATTTTGACCTCAGGTCTCTGCTACTCCAGGTCCAGCAGTGATTTGCCATTTTCTTCTCCAGTTCATTTTACAGATGAGGAAACTGAGGTAAACAAGGTGAAGTGACTTGCCCAGTACCACCTAGCTGCAAAGTTAAAGGGGTAGGCATGGATGGTCATATGAGGCAAAGAGAATGCAAGGCACAGAATAAATACAGAATAAAAATGGAAATTTTTCCTAGGCTAGACAAGAGTGTACAAAATGCAAAGTGATGGAAGTATGATCATAGAATTGAACGAGCCAGCTGGTAGAAGGATTTGAGAACAGTGTGATTTAGTGGAGAGTGTTGGACTTGAGAGTCAGAAGAGATTAGGGGGCAGCTAGGTGGCCCAGTGGATACAGTACCCACCCTGGAGGATCTGATTTCAAATCCCACCCTAGACACTTACAAGCTGTATGACCCTGGGCAAGTGACTTCACCCCATTGCCTCCAAAAACCAAAGAAGGCAAAGAAGGAGGAGGAGGAGGGACAGGAACAAGAAGAAACCACAACAAACAGGGCTTGCATCCAACCTCTGACACTCGCTAGTGATATGATCCTAAACACTCAATCTCTCTGATCCTCAGTTTCCTCAGATGTAAAATCAGGGGAATAATGCCTGACAGTGAAATTAGTGAAATAAACCTCACAGCGTTGTAAGGATCCAATGAAAGGCTTTTTTCTTTGCTGTCCTTAAGTCATGACAGAAATATCAGTTGTAATTATTTGAAGTATCAGTCAATAAAGGTCAACTATGAGGCAGGTACTATGCTGAGAATACAAAGACAAAAATAAGAGTCCTTGCCCTCAAGGGAGCATTCTATTCAGAGGGACAAGTACACTTACAGCCATATGCAAAACATACCCAAAATAAATACAAAGTATTTGGGAGGGACGAGGCTCTCGCAGCTGGTGCAATCAGGAAATGCCTTAGGTAGGAGATAAGGCTCAAAGACAAGTAGGGATTCTAAGTAGAGGAGGTGAGGAGAGAGTGCACTCCAGGCCTGGGTGACAAACAGTCTGTGCAAAGTCATGGAGGTGGGAGAAGTCATCTTGTGTGTGAGCAGCAGCACAAAGGCCACTTGGCTGGACCATCTATACAGGAGTAACGTCTAACAACTCAGGCATCTCCTCTGTATTGTTTCCAAGAGGCTACACAATTGTGGCTTCTTTCTCCACTCCCCCTTTTCCTTAAATTGTAGGATCTTTCAGTGATTTAAGGGCAGTAGAAGAAGCAGCAGAAAAGTTTTGTAGGGGGTGAATTGGGGTAGAGAAAAGATCCTAAAAACACTTAAGGAAGATGTTCTTCAATTTAGAGTATTAACCTCTGAGAGATTTTTGAGCCAGAAGGCATGTTAGAAATAATTCAGATGATTCCTAGAAAGGTTAAATGACTTGGCCAAAGTCACACAGCTATCAGACAGCAGAGACAGGCCTCCTCATGTGTTCTTCTCATTAAAACATGCTCTAATCCATAAGTAGGATAGGATGAAGACTGGCTGAAGGAAGGCTTAGCATGAAGCGGTTTTCAATCAGGACTGGAAGAAAGTTATAGCCATAGAAATGCAGAGGAAGAAGACAAAGGATGGGCAAGATAAGGGGATGCATTGAATGGGGGGGACAAAGGAGAGAGGGAGCCCAAAAATGATACCAGAATTTTGATCCTTGAAGAATACAAGTGTCACTTATTTGGTAAGATAAAAGGATTAATGAAAACTCAAATTTCACATTCAGTTTTAAGTATTTAGAGAACATTCAAGTGTGGGTACCCTGAAGACGGTAGGAAATGCCCGGGGGGGAGGGAAAGGAGAAATAGAATTAGAGAAATACATAGATATTTAGAAATTATCTTTATACAGGTCGTAGTTGAAGCATCAGAAATCAATAAATTGCCTAAGGGAGTGAGAGTTATAAAATGTTGAGTATTTCTCAATTTCATAGGATTATAGGATTATAGATCTAGAGTTAAAAGGAACCTTAGAGGCCAGTGAGTTCTACCCCCTTATTATTACAGACAAAGAAATGGAGGCCCAGAGAAATTGTGATACGCCACCAATAAGTATCAAAGGCAGAATTTGAACCCAGGTCTTCCTGACTCCAAGTTTAATACCCTAGTCATTATACAACAAAGTTTTTCAAGTAAGCGTTTTAAATGACATATTTTAAATAATACCTCTTCTTTTCTATCTATATTCATAGACCATTAACACAATGTATTCCTACAATAAGCAGGCTTGCAAGTATAAAGTAAAATTATCAGAGACCTTCCAAACAATTTTACTGTTTACTGAAGAGCCTCCTTTGTATCAGTCACTGTACCTGGTGTGTGGACATAAAGCAGCTTTTGTCCTGCCCTTACAGAGTTTACATCCTGTCAAGGGAAACAACACACACACACACACACACACACATGCATGTATATAATATATATATGTAACTGTACAATATAATCAAAATAAGAGAAGTAACATGGCTTTGCTGTTGTTTGTCCTTCATTCTCGAAGAGGACCCAGGACAACTCGAAGGTGAAGTATTGACTTGAGCACGAACTGGAAAAAAGTGAGACAGATGCTGATGTGAGTAAGGCTCATGCCTTTGTGCAGATCTGCCTCACAAGAGAATTAAAATAAGAGCGATAACATATTATAATGGCTTAGCTGGCCTTGGTATCAGGAAGACTTGGGTTCTAGTTTAGCTTCTGGCTCAGCTGGGTAAATTCTTCCAGAGGATTAATTGAAGAACAGCTGCTGACCTGTTTTGGGACACTGCTTTTCTCCATGAAGGTTGTTTATACCACTGACATCACAGGTCTATACCCAGTAAAAAAACATAAAAAGTAAATGCAAGGCTGATTCTAAGGTAGAAGAAAACTCCAGCAGCTGATAGAGTCAGGAAAGGACTCATGGAGGAGGTGAAACTTGGCCTAAGCTTTGAAGGAAACTTGGAGTTCCAAGAGGAGCAGATGAGGACAGAGTGTGTCCCTGGCATGGGGGGAAGCCTGAGAAAACATAGACAGATGGGAAATCATATACTGTATATTAGAAATGGAAATCTGTTTTCACTTTACAGATGAGGAAACTGAGACTGAGAGAGATTAAGTAAGTTGTCCACTATCAAACAGCTAATAAATGTTTGAGCCAGTAATACAGAAAATGGAAATCTATTTGCACTTTGGCATATTCTTTCTACCTATATGGAAAAGTAACTGTCTGGATGTCATTAAATGGCTATTGAACAAGATTAGATTTTTATTAGGGGATGTATTGTAGCACCTCTGTATCATTGTTTGGGTCAATATGTAGTTTAACTGTAAGAAGCCACCCTGGCATAAGAGACCACAAGCAAAGAAAGACATAGACAGCAGTGAGTGAAATATCTGATAATCCTTTTTCATTCCTTTCACGGTCCTGAACTTTATAAAGGAGCTTGTCCTATGGGTGAGTGTGAGATGAAGGACCCTACGGAGGCCATATAGGTGTATTAGTTGTATAGGAGTGTAACACCAGATAAGCATGGGATAGCCCATATAGCCAGTCAAAGGCTTTGCTGGCCCCACTTTCACCATTGCAATCAATCAGGAAACTCTAAGATATAGATAAGGTCAGGCACCTAATATTGGTATTTGATAGATAAGGACAGGCACACTGTTTAGGGACCTGTGAATTGGTCCCATCCTTCTGGAGACCAATTTGTAATAGACAGTGTAATGGATAGAGTGTTGGACTCAGAATTTTAAAATTGTAGGATCTGAGTTTGAATCCTGGCCTCAAACATTCACTTAGCTGTTTGATGTTGGACAAATCACTTACTGTCTCTCAGTATCAATTTCTTCATCTGGAAAATAAGAAGAGTAATAGCATCTACCTCCTAGGTTTGTTGTGAGGATCCAATGAAATAACATGTAAGGTGCTCAGCAAGCCTTAAAATTCTACATAAATGTGACTTTATTATTAATTTCCAAACTGCTAAGCTTTGGCTCAGAAATATCACTACTAGGCATACACTGCAAGGAGACCAAAGACAGAGGAAATATTTATAGCTGTACTTTCATGGTATTAACAATCATAAACACAATATGTGCCCATTAATTAGGTAACAGCTCAATAAATTATGATGTATGAATATTGCACAATATTACTGAATTATTAAAAAGTGATTTGTGGTGGCAAAGTACTGAAAATGATGTCAACTGAGGAATGGCTAAACAAATTATAATAATTATAATAAGATTGTGATGGAGTATTATTGTGCTATAAGACATGGTGCACTTGATGATCTTAGGAAAACTGGGATAGACTTGCAGAAAATAATGAAGAGTCAAATAAACAGAATCAAGAGAATGTTGTATACAGTAACAGCAATACTGTTTAAAGGATAATTTTGAGCAAATGAGTCATTTTAACTATTGTAAATACATACGTTAATTACTAAGGACATACAAAGGAAGAATCTACATCCAGAGAAAGAACTGATAAATAGAAGTATATACAGAATGATTTTACATATGCCTATGTATTTGTGCCTTATGTAAGTCATTTCTAAGGAGAAGTGGGGGGAGAAAGGGAAGAAAAAAGAAATCCACATGATAACTTTAATGTATATTTAAAAGGAATAGCTTTGTAGTTTCATGTGCAATCATCTTTTTCTTATTATACTATGTTACGGACATGCTTCTTTTTCATAAACTAAAAATAAAGAAAAACATTTTAAAATGATGGTTAAGGATACAAAAACAAAGCAAAACAAAACCCCAAGCCACAACCCACATCTTGGGAAGACTTATATGAACTGATGCAGAATCAAGTAAACAGAAGCAGCAGAACAATTTGCATGATGAACCCAACAATATAAAGGAACTCAAACTGAAACACTTAACAACTCTGACCAATGCAATGACCAATCATGACTTCTAAAGACCTACGGGAAAGCATATGTCTTGTTTCTCAGCAGACAGAAGGTGGGCTACATGTGCAGAATGGGGCATAAGTAGCCAATATCTTAATTTGTTGATTGGCTACACTTGGTTATTGCAAGAGAATATTCTGTACATTGATGGGATGGAGTGTAGGTAGTTAGTGGGAAGTGATAATGCTATTAAAAATGAAAAAGACATCAAGAAAATCTTTTTTTTTAAAGAAGCAAATCAGGGGTGGAGAAGAAAAGATACCAGCTCATCCTACACCAGAAAAAGAGGATAAAAGAACAGAGACCAAGCCAGTCTTGGCACCACACTGCTCAGGGATTCTTTCCATTGACCTATGGCTAGAGTGGCGTAGAAGACATACTTTCTGGGGAACTCAAACAACAATGCACTGGGGAGAGGGGCAAAGGGAGCCACATCTCATCCCCACTAGGACTGGTTGGCTGTGGCATGTCTATCTTTGCAAGCACTGTTGAATAAAAGCAAAAAGCAAGGCATGTTAAGTGTTATGCTATTTCCATGCTGTGGGGAGCCCAGTATTTCTCTACAATCCAGATGCTAGAGCTAAATTTGCAATGGGAGATTACTTCACTCCTTACTGTGAAGCTGGACATAGTCCCTACTTGGGAAGTGGAGGCTCTTAAAATCTCATTCCACTACTCCAATTCTTTCTGCTGTCTCTCCCAGGCTGGAAGTGCAGCAACCATTCAGGTGTTTTATTCCAATATTCATTGGTACTGGAGCCTGACAGAGCTAATTTTGGTTTGCCCCTCCTTAGGGAGCCTAGTCGGCCCCCACTTCCAAGGAGTTCACCGTATTGATGAGGATACCTGATCGACTCAGCCCACTGAATCTCCGAAACCCCAACTTCAAGGGATCTACTAGCGTCAGCCTCTACTGCAGCAGGGATGACAGGTGTGGTGCTTGTCCTCCCAAAGTTAAAGCAGGAGATCATATCATGGGAAAATACCATGCCCCTGGCACTTCTTATGTGGAGGATCTCATGCTCTCTAGGGAATTCTGATTCCATCTGGACTTTTTCTCTATGATACAGTTGAATGCCCTTGTGGAACATACAGCTAACTGTATATCTCATTGGATGTTAATAATCAAATGATCACTGAACAAAGTTACATCTCTTGTTATGTCTATCAAGGAATATTTTATTTAGTTCAATGAGTGTTTATTATTCTGGGCACAGAATAAGCACTTAATAAATGCCTGTTGAGAAATGGTTAAGTTGCTTGCACAGTGTCTAGGCATATAGAATATAAACACAAAAACAATACTTCCTCACCCTCAAGATGCTTACAATCTGCTGAAGAAATACACAGAGAAGTAAAATACCAACTAACATCAAGTTTTATTTTCTGTATTCTATGAACCTATCCCAGATGCTCTCCTCTAAACATTCTCTAACTTATCAATTTCCTTCTTAAACTGTGGCACTCAGATGAGCTCTGACAATGAAAGGTCAGTGGGGGAAGACAGAGCCAAGATGGTGAAGGAGAAGCAGTGCAGTGAGCTCCTTTCCACCAACTTCTCCAAACAGATCTAGAAAATATGCAAGACAAAATCCTGATGGGAAAATCCAGAAGAGGTTATAGTGAGTCCTTTGCTAGCTCATTTCAGCACAGGGAGACAAATAGGGAGTCTGGGGACATTAGGAACAGGGTTGGGACAGAAGCACACTGTATGTAGACTATTCTAGTCTCCATCAAAAGGCTGTGCACTAGGTCCCTTAGCAAGCATCACCAGACTCATACCTGGTCATGGGGATAGGAACAGGTGTTAACTGGTAGTTTTGCACTGTCTATCCAGGTCTGGTTACAGATCCAAGGTGGGCTGAGAGGGGAATGTGCCCAGGGAAATGACCTTCCCTAGTAGGGAGGTCCTGGGTTGTGAAAGGAGTAAGTTCAGAAGCCAGCAACAGCACTGGCGTGGCTCAGACTCTATGAGCAAACAGATCTCACTTCCATCATTGATCCCAGCTTTCAGATCAATGACGGGAATCTTTGGTAAGAGAGGAATCTATAGTTCTGCCATTCTGAACCAATAGAGCTTTCCAGCTGACTGACGGGCCGAATCCAGCAGTATTCTGCTCTTTTCCATACCCTAACTACAGTCAGGAACTTGCAGAGCACATACAGGGGAAGAGGTGCACAGACGTTGCCCTCGATGGCTTTTCTGAGAGCACTGCAAACTTACAGGTAACTTATCTGTACTAAAGGTCTCAGAATAACACAATGCTCAATACTCTAAAAAAGTGACAAGATAGCTCAGACTGTCCCTCCAGAAGTATGACAGAGTCTAGCCCCAGTATCAAGTCTGAAGTCAGGACGTCAGCTGGAAAAAAGGGACAAATAAAAGAACCCCACAATAATGAGTTATGGTAGTAGGAACATTCGACACACATCCAGAAGAAGAAATGACTCTAAAACATCTACAAGCCATGTCTCAGAGAAAAATGCAGCTTGTACACAAACTCAACTAGAATTCCTAGAAGAGATAAAGGAAGAGTTAATTAAGGTTAAAAGTATTTTTTATAAATGTAATTCAAGAGCTTGAGGGGAAATTGGAAAAGAAATGAAAACTATGGAAGAAATGGAAAGAAAATTAACAGCTTGGCACTAAAGGTACATATCTTTGCCCTAGCAACAAATTCCCTGAAAATTAGAATGTTTTGAATAGAAACCAATGACTTTATGAGGCAGCAAAATATATTAAAACAAAGTCAAAAAGCTGAAAACATAGAAGAAAATGTAAGGTAACTCATAACAAAAAAAACTGACCTGCAAAATTGATCAAGGAGAAAAAACTTAAGAATCATTAGTCTATATGAATGCCATGAACAAAAAAAAAGAGCTTAAGCATCCTATTTCAAGAACTCTCTCTGAGAACTGCCCAGAGTTCTTAGAACCAGAGGGTAAAGTGAAAATAGAAAGACTCTACCAGTTACTTCCTGAAGGAAACCTCTAAGTAAAAACTCTTAGGAATATCATGGTCAATATCCAGAGCTTCCAGGTCAACGAAAAATACTGCAAACAGTTGGAAAGAAAGAATTCAAATACCAAGAAGCCATAGTCAGAATCATACATGATTTAGCAGCCACTACTATAAAGGAGAAGAGAACTTGGAATATGATATTCTGGAAGGTGAATTGTATTAGCTTATAGCCAATAATGACTTACATAGAAAAAACAACTTAATGGTAAAGGAGGAAAATGGATTTTGAATGAAACAGAGGACTTTCAACTTCTTGATAAAAAAAGAGCAGAGTTTCATAGAAGTGAAAAGAAACATTTAAAGGTAAATATGAATGAACAATGATAAAAGTCTAAACAAGGACAAATTACATTCAAGTAAGGGCAGATGATACATGTGTTCCTTAGAACCTTATTGTCAGGATTAATAAAGAAAATCCAATTAAACAAGGCCTGAAAAGAAGTTCTGTTGTGTCTTGGAGATAGCAAAAAAAAAAGTGGAAAGAGAGAGGAAGAAGAATACACTAGGGGGAAAGGGAAAGGAAAATTAGCTAAATTTATCTCATAATCAGGGTGCACAAGTAGACAGCTATACAAATAAGGAGCAGGAGAGGAGGAGGGGAGCAGCTAACACTTGAATCTCTCTATCCATGTCTCTCTGTTATTGCTCATATGAAGCTGATTTTTCTCTACCCAGGTGTAAGGCTTTGCATTTAAATCTAATGAATCTTTACTTATCTGATTTAGGCCAGTGGTTTCACCTCCCAAGCTTCTTTCGAATTACAAATCTGTCATGTAGTGTTTTAACTATCCTATCCAACTTAGTGTCATCTGAAGATATGATAGCTTTCCATCTATGTCTTTATCCAAGTCATTAAAAAATATGTTAAAACACATTGGGGTAAGCAGAGATCTCTGTGACCCTTCACTGGAGCCACATTGACACTTAAGACATTAACATTTACGGTTTGAACTTGGCCATCCACACAGTCCTCAATCCATCTAATTTTATTGTCATCTAATCTATATCTCGTCATATTCTCCAAAAGACTAGTATGAGATACTTTTATCTAAAGTTTTGCTAATCTATGGAAGCTATATCCACAACATTCCTTTCATCTGCTTGTTTAGCAATACTGTCAAAAAAGGAAATGATAGCCATCAACTGGGGAGTGGCTGAACACGTTGTGTTATGTGAATGTAATGGAATACTATTGTACTAGAAGAAATGATGAGCAGGCAAACTTCAGAAAAACCTGGATAGACTTATATGAACTGAAGTTGAGTAAGGGGAGCAGAACCAGGAGAATTTTGTGCATAATTACAGCCACATTAGGAGATGACTAACTTTCATATATTTGCTTCTTCTCAGGCATGTAAGATTCTAAAATAACTCCAAAAGGCTCATGATGGGAAATGTTATCCACATTCAGAGAATTATGAAGTCTGAATGCAGATCGAAGCAGAGTATTTGCTCTCTTTCTTTTTCATTTTGTTTCTTCTTGCTCGTGGTTCATTTCATTGGCTATAATTCTTCTTTGCAACATGGCTAATGTGAAAATATGTTTAATGTGAATGGATATGTAGAGCCTATATCAGATTGCATGCCATCTTGAGGAGGGAGGGGGAGATAATTTGGCTCTCAAGAGCTTGTGGAACTGAATGTTGTAAACTACAAATAAATAAATCTGAAAAAAAAAACAAAAGGAAATGAGGTTAGGGTGGCGCAATGTATTCTTCCTTGAATTGTGCTGGTTCTTTCTGATCATGATTTCCTTTTCTAGTTGCTCCTCGACCGTATCTTTAATGATCCATTCTACAATTTTCCTAGGAATGAAAGTAAAGCTCATAGACTTATAGTTTGCAGACTTTGTTCTGTTTTCCCTTCTTCCCTTTTCCAAACTTCTTATAAACTTTCCTGTTTTTTCTGAATTTTAAAATTATTTCTGACATTAACTCAGTAATCACACCTGCTGTTAGTACCAGTAACTGAGAATGCAGTTTTCCTGGGCCAGGTGACAGGGCAGCCATGAACGCTCTTACTACTGGGTCCATTCCATTAACCATTTTTGTTCTGTCACTTTTGGCACAAAGACCATTCTAACAAAATAAGAAATGAGTAGCTCTGCCTTCTCTCGTCATGTATCATTCACCTCTCCATCTCGAACAAAAGTTCCATCCCTTTTTTGAGGCCCCCTTTTCGCCCAAGAGAGTTAAAAAAATCCCAACATCTCTTTTGATGTCTCTAGCTTCCCTTTAGCTCCAGTTCATTCTGACCAGATGATCCAGAGCATCCTTGATGCTACTTTTACAAGACAACCTTGTCATAATCATATATATAAATGCACATATATGGAGGTGTTTATGTATAGATAGATCTAGATATATAACTAGATATACACATGCATATATATATAGAGAGATTTATAGCTCTCCATCTGCATATGCCTACCTAACAATATAGATATTTGTATATTGCTAGCTATACAGATATCACCTATATGCTATTTTTACAAAACCTTATCAAGATCTTTTATGTCAACAGATAGCTAGATGTAGATGCAGATAGATATCCATATCTATCAACATAGAATTCGACTTATATGTACACATATTTACATATACACACATATGTTTATGTAGATATAGATCTATATAGATCTGCATATACACATATGTAGACATACATATAAATATAGGCATTTGTATATGTCGATACACATATTTATACTTATCCTTATATATTTATATGTATATATGCAGTTAGACATAAATATGCTTATGTAAATATACACATATTTATATATGTATAGATACATATATGTATGCATAGATATCTATAGATAGATATGGATGTCTACCTACATCTGCATCTATTTATCTAGAAGCAGAGTCAGGGAAGAGAAGATATACATATCTACAAATGTGTATATAAGTATATTTAAACATACACATATATCTATATTAATATTTACCTATTCTCCTGCTAAAAAAAAATCTATCTATCTAAAAGATCCTAAAAAGATCTTGTAAAAGTAGCATCGGAAGTGCCAAAAATCAGGAGACAGGGAGAGGAAGGAGGAGAAAGAGAAAGAAAAATGAAGAAAGAAAGAAAGGAAGGAAGGAAAGAAGGAAGAAAGAGAGAGAGATTTTTGTTTATAAATAAAGATTTTAAAAGGGGACATATATATATATATATATAGAAAGAGAGAGAGAGAGAGAGAGAGATAAATATACAGATATGTGTGTGTATACACACACACACACACACACACACACACACAGACAAAGATACACACTTTTCTCTTCCCTGATCTTGTTTTTACTCTGTACATTTTCTTTTAAAACCTAACATCTCATTTTGGTTGATGAGCTCCCTGTGCGTCCCCACTGATCTCTTCAGACAAAACCCACTTTTTCCTCCTTACTGAAGTCTTTAGAGTTTTCTTTTTCCCATAATTCTTATTGTGGGAAGGTTTCAGATGTCATGGAAATTGGAGAAAGGACATACTCTCTCCCCCTTTCCCTAGCTTGTTGGTCACATGACCCAGAAGGGCTAGCGTTTTCTGCTTGAACTGTTCCCTTTCTTTCTGGTCTTACTCACATCCTCCTGTCTCTTTCCTCTGACAGTATGAAATCTAATTTCTCAGCATCTAGGAGTCCTGTTACATCTGTCCAGATCTCTTCTCCTCTGTCATAAACCCTAGGAACAAGTATCCACTTCCTCTCAGCGGAGGTGAATCATTCCCACACCAGCAACAAATTCTTCTCTGTCAGTGAGGATCAGATCCAGAATGGAATTCCTCTTTGCAGGTTCTCCCCCTTTATAAAGGATGAAATTATCCCTAAAGCAAATTAAGAAATTATTAGCTCTTCTACTTTGGGCAGAGAGAGAAGGAAGTGGTAGAAACCTTCAGTGGATGTCTGGATAATTGGAGTCTTCTGTGGCTACTATTTCTCGTCTCCCCATTACCGCCTGCGCCCAATTCTTGTAATCTATTTTCTGGGTAAATAAGTCTTGTAAAATTTAAAGATCTTCCCAAATTTTTAAGTATAGTGAGCCTTTGGATATGTAGAAAATACTGCTAGCAAACCAACGTAAGCTAACATACCTACTATGTAGTAGAGGTTCATTTCATGTTATCAGCACAGTACACTTCCAATCTCAGCTCATTATGTTGGAATAATGACATTCTTTGAGAAGCTACAGTCCTTTGAAACTGCCAAATGCCCCTTTCAAAACATTTTTCAAATAGAAAGAACAAGAGAGGCAATTCTACATATGCAGTATACACATACCCATGTACATGTAGTCAGTTAAAATAAGATTTGGAGCTGAGTGTGGCTCAGATCATGAGCTTCTTATAACAAAATTTAGACTTGAACTGAAGGAGGGAAAATATCAGCAGACTGTGTAGTTATGACTTAAATAACATTCCTTATGAATAGAAGGTGGAACTGATGAATAGATGTAAGGGATTAGGGCTGGTAGATAGAGTGCCTAAAGAACTAGAGACAGAGGTTCTCAATATTGTGAAGGAGGCAGCAACAACAACAACAAAAAACATTCCAAAGAAAAACAAGAGGAAGAAAGCAAAAAGGCCATCTGACGATACTTTACAATAGCTAAGGAAAGAACAAAAGGGAAAGGAAAGATACACCTAATGAAATGCAGAATTCCTGAAAATAGCAAGGAAAGGTTTTCTTAAATGAGCAACCCAAAGAAATGGAAGAAGACAATAGAATGGGAAATATAAGAAATCTCCTTAAGAAAATTAGAGATACCACAGGAATGTTTCATGCAAAAATGGGAATGATAAAAGACAAAACCTGTAGGGGCTTAACAGAAATAGAGCGAGTTAAAGTCGCAAGAGGACAGAGAAGAACTTTACAAGGCAGATTTTAACATTATTGATAACCACAATAGTATGGTTACTGATCTAGAGCCAGACATCCTGGAGAAACAAGTCAAGTGGGCCTTAGGAAGCATTGCTAACAATATGACTAGTAGAGGTGACGTAACTCCAGCTGAGCTATTTAAAATCCTGAAAGATATTTCTGTTGAAGTGCTGTACTTAATATTCCAACAAATTCTGAAAACTCAACAGTGGCCACTGGATTGGAAAAGATCAGTTTATTTGCCAATCCTAAAGAAGGGTGATCCCAAAGAGTGTTCAAATTGCTGAACAATAGCACTCATTTCACACACCAGCAAGGTTATGCTTAAGATTCTGCAAGCTAGGCTTTAGCAATTTATGAACCAACAATTATCCAGAAGAGCAGGCTGGTTTTTGAGGAGGCAGAGGAACCACAGGCCAAATTGCCAAAATTTGTTGGATTATGGAGAAAGCAAAGGAGTTCCAGAAAATATCTACTTCTGCTTCATTGACTAGACTAAAGCCTATGACCGTGTGTGTCACAACAAAGTGTGAGGACAATCCCTAGAAGAGATGGGAGTACAGATCATCTTACTTGTCTCTTTAGGAATCTGTATGTGGGTCAAAAAGCAACAGTTAAAACCAAACATAGAAGAACTGATTGGTTTAAGATTGGAAAAGCAATATGACAAGGCTATATATTGTCACCTTACTTAATTTATATGCAGAGTACATCACGTGAAATGACAGGCTGGATGAACCAAAAGCTGGAATTAAAGTTGCTAGGGGAAATATCAACAATCTTAGATATGCAGAGAATACCACTTTGATGGCAGAAATAAAGAATCCTTTTGATAAGAGTGAAAGAGGAGAGTGTAAAAGCTTGAAGCTGAACGTTAAAAAAAAAATTAAGTTCATGCCAATTAGTCCCATCACTTCCTGGAAAACACAGGGCAAAGAAAAGGAAGAAATGTCAGATTTTATATTCTTGAGTTCATAGATCACTATAGACAGCAACTGAATCCATGAAATTAAAAGATGGTTACTCCTTGGAAGTAAAGATATGGCAAATCTGGACAGCATACTAAAAAGTAGAGACATCATCTCGCCAACAAACGTTCACAAAGTGAAAAGCTATGTTTTTTTCCAATAGCAATGTATTACTGTGAGAGCTGGACTGTAAGGAAAGCTGAGTGCTGCAGAATGGATGCTTTTGAATTGAGGTGCTAGAGAATACTTTTGAAAGTCCCTTGCAGAAAAGAAAGCAAACTAGTCAATACCTAAAGAAAAAAATTCAGACTATTCATTGGATGGACAGATATGAAAGCTGAAGCTAAAATACTTTGGTCGCATAATGAGAAGGCAGGACTCATTGGACACGATCCTGAAGTTGGGAAAGATTGAAGGCAAAAGGGGAAGGGAACTGCAGAGGATGAGAAAGACAGATAATGTCATGGAAGCAATAAATATGAGCTTGCACAGACTTTGGGAGATAGGGTAGGATAGAAAGGTCTGGTGTGCTATGGTCCATGGGGTGGTGAAGAGTTAGATGTGACTGAGCAACAACTATATAATACATGTGCACATTTATGAAGTATATATATAGAAAGTATATACATATTTTTATGATATGTACATAAGATACACACATATTTCTAAGATATATCTGTGACATATGTATACATAAATATACATATGCATGCATATATCTATGCTATATGTATCAACACACATCTGACACCTAAAATATATGCATACATGTACACATATTTATGACATATGATATATAAAAATGATGTAGACACATGAGTGTATATATAGTACCTATACATAAATATATCTAATATACACACATATTTGTGTATACATATATGTGTCATACATATGTATATACAAAATGTACACATATGTGTATATATTTGACTTTATAAACAAGGAATGATAATTAAGTTTTTTCAGTCAGGTTTATGGGCAAGAAGGTGGAATATTACTTGCAAAACTGTGTTCCTTTGCTATTTTGAAAGTCCCCATTTACAGCCTTTTTTCCCCGCCTTCCCATGGTTATGTTTTGTATCATTCTAGCTGTATGTGTACTCACATATCCCCCTACTTATGTCGGTGCATGAATGCTGACAGCTCTCAGAAGTCGGGAGTGTTCAGTTGTGTTATGAATATCACTTCAAGCCATGCTCCATCCATCACAAATACCAGCTGATAGTGATGATAGAATATTTTATACTTATCACAGCCTTTTGTTTCCAAAAAGGTGAAAAGTTATGAATGATCTCCATTATTTTGAGGTTTATTATTATTATTTTTGTATGTATGGTGGCACACAAATATACCAAAAAGCTTTAAAATACTCTAAATTGTTTTCCAGTCCTTCTGCATGAACAAGGTTACTTTTGATCATTCATCGCCTATTTTCTCCTGTAGGTATTACTTTTAAAAAATTCACCGTAAAAGAATAATTGAGGTCAAAAGGTAGTAACAGAAAAAAAGCACCTGACTGAGCATTGGGGAGAAAGACATTCTCTTCCATTCTTCCTTCCTTTTTTGTGAAGCAATGGGGGTTAAGTGACTTCCTCAGGGTCACACAGTAAGTATCTCATTTGAACTCAGGTCCTCCTAACTCCAGGGCTGGTGCTCTATCCACTGGACAACCTAGCTGCCCCAGTTCTAATCTCTCTCTCTCTCTTTTTTTTTTGTGGATTTGAGTTTTTTTTTTAATTTATTTATTTAACTTTTAACAGTCATTTTCACAAAATTTTGGGTACCAAATTGTCTCCCCCCTTGTTCCCTCCCCCCACCCCAAAACACCGAGCATTCCAATTGCCCCCATCACCAATCTGCTCTCTCCTCTATCATCTCTCTCTGCCCTTGTCTCCATCCTCTCCTCTGTCCTGTAGGGCCAAATAACTTTCCTAACCTCTTTACCTGTATTTCTTATTTCCTAGTGGCAAGAGTAGTACTCGACAGTTGTTCTTAAAACTTTGAGTTTCAACTTCTTTTCCTCCGTCCCTCCCCCCACCCTCCTTTTGGAAGGCAAGCAATTCAATATAGGCCAAATCTGTGTAGTTTTGCAAATGATTTCCATAATAGTCATGTTGTATAAGACTAACTATGTTTCCCTCCATCCTATCCTGCCCCCAATTACTTCTATTCTCTCTTTTGATCCTGTCCCTTCCCATGAGTGCTGACCTCAAATTGCTCCCTCCTCCCCATGCCCTCCCTTCCATCATCCCCCCCACCCTGCTTATCCCCCACTTTCCTGTATTTTAAGATAGGTTTTCATACCAAAATTTGTGTGCATTTTATTCCTTCCTTTAGTGGAATGTGATGAGAGTAAACTGCATGTTTTTCTCTCACCTCCCCTCTCTATCCCTCCGCTAATAAGTCTTTTGCTTGCCTCTTTTATGAGAGATAATTTGCCCCATTCCATTCCTCCCATATATTTCTCTCTCACTGCTTGATTTCATTTTTTAAAGATATGATCCCATCCTCTTAAATTCACTCTGTGCACTCTGTCTCTATGTGTGTGTGTGTGCGTGTGTGTGTGTGTGTAATCCCACCCTGTACCCAGATACTGAATAGTTTCAAGAGTTACAAATATTATCTTTCCAGGTAGGAATGTAAACAGTTCAACTTTTATAAGTCCCTTATGACTTCTCTTTGCTGTTTACCTTTTCACGCTTCTCTTCATTCTTGTGTTTGAAAGTCAAATTTTCTTTTCAGCTCTGGTCTTTTCATCAAGAATGCTTGAAAGTCCTCTATTTCATTGAAAGACCATTTTTTCCCCTGAAGTATTATACTCAGTTTTGCTGGGTAGGTGATTCTTAGTTTTAGTCCTAGTTCCTTTGACTTCTGGACTATCCTATTCCACGCCCTTTGATCCCTTAATCTAGAAGCTGCTAGATTTTGTGTTATCCTGATTGTATTTCCACAATACTTGAATTGTTTCTTTCTATCTGCTTGCAATATTTTCCCCTTGAGCAGGGAACTCTGGAATTTGGCCACAATGTTCCTAGGAGTTTCTCTTTTTGGATCTCTTTCAGGCGGTGTTCTGTGGATTCCTTGAACACTTATTTTGCCCTCTGGTTCTAGAATCTCAGGGCAGTTTTCCTTGATAATTTCATGGAAGATGATGTCTAGGCTCTTTTTTTGATCCTGGCTTTCAGGCAGTCCCATAATTTTTACATTGTCTCTCCTGGGTCTATTTTCCAGGTGAGTTGTTTTTCCAGTGAGATATTTCACATTATCTTCCATTTTTCATTCTTTTGGTTTTGTTTTGTGATTTCTTGGTTTCTCATAAAGTCATTAGCCTCCATCTGTTCCATTCTAATTTTGAAAGAACTATTTTCTTCAGTGAGCTTTTGAACCTCCTTTTCCATTTGGCTAATTCTGCTTTTGAAAGCATTCTTCTCCTCATTGGCTTTTTGAACCTCTTTTGCCAATTGAGTTAGCCTATTTTTCAGGTTGTTATTTTCTTTAACATTTTTTTGGGTCTCCTTTACCAGGGTGTTTACTTGTTTTTCCTGCTTCGCTTGCATGTCTCTCGTTGCTCTTCCCAGTTTTTCCTCCACCTGTCTAACTTGATTTTCAAAATCCTTTTTGAGCTCTTCCATGGCCTGAGCCCATTGAGTGGGCTGGGATACAGAAGCCTTGACTTCTGTTTCTTTCCCTGATGGTAAGCATTGTTCTTCCTCATCAGAAAGGAAGGGAGGAAATACCTGTTCACCAAGAAAGTAACCTTCTATAGTCTTATTTTTTTCCCCTTTTCTGGGCATTTTCCCAACCAATGGCTTGACTTCGGAGTATTCTCTTCACACCCAGTTCTCCTCCAGATGCTCCCAGCCAGCGCTTGGGGTCTGAGATTCAAATGCTGCTTCCCAGCCTCAGTGTTTTGTGCGGGGGCAGGGCTGCTATTCAGTGTGAGATTAAGTTCAGGCACTCAGGTAGGGGCAGGGCCACCTCACAGGCTCAGTTCCCTCAGGGGGTTTATGCAGAGACTTTCAACAGGGGATCCAGGCTCCTTCCTGCTTGGGGAGCCACTGTCTGCTCCCGCCTCCACGGCTGCCTCCCAGGGGGCCTGAGTTATGGGGGCACCCCACTCCCTTCTCAGCCCACCAAAGAGACCCTCTCATCAACCCCTGTCACCTGTGGGTGGAGGGACGAGTGCAGCAGCTGTAGATTCTGTCCCTGAAGCCCGCTCAGATCTGCTCCTCTCTGTGCTGCGAGGCTGAGGCAGGGCTGTGCTCAGCTCCTGGTGCGCAGCACGAAGGACCTTTTGCAAGAGATTTTCAGGCTCTCTGGAACAGAAATCTCATCCGCTGCGTTGTTCTGTGGCTTCTGCTGCTTCAAAATTTGTTGGCAGTTCTTTTTTACAGATATTTTATGGGCTGTGGGTTCGGAGCTAGCATATGTGCATCTTTCTACTGCGCCATCTTGGCTCCGTTCCCCCAATCTCTTTTTGACATGAATTAGATATGTGGACTTCTGCAAGTCTCTGTTTTTCCAAGTCTTCATTTCCTCATCTGGAAAACAAGGGAGCTGGAGTACGTATAATCTAACTATTAACAATTGTTCGGGGGAGCGGAGCCAAGATGGCGGAGTGAAAGCAACGACTCACTTAAGCTCCTGGAAAAACTCCTCTGGATATCTCTGGGGTGAGAGTCTGACCAGACTTTGGAGGTGTAGAATCCAGTGGGTGACGGACTTTGACGGATTCGGAGCCCAGGTTGGACTGGAGGGTCCACGGGAAGGATCTGTTCCCCGGGGGTAAGACCCAGGAGCACAGCGCAGCGCGGTCGGCGCGGCAGGGTGGAGGGGACCTGAGGGGCCCGAGAGTGGCGGGTGAGACCAGTGGGGCAGGAGTTAAGCCAGGCCGAGCCGATGAGAGCCGCTGAGCGCCAGATATCAGCGCAGCAGCCCTTGAAACCTTCAGCCTGAAGACTGGACTTCGGTGGGTCAACTACTTGAACTTCCAGGAGCTGGGATGGCGGAGTGATCAGTAAGTGCTCTCTCCTCCCCCCTGATGACCGTGAGGGAACCATAAAATTCTTCCCCAGATTAATCCTGGATCAGCAGGAACAGCAGAAGGGGGTGGGTGGTCTCATAACACCAGAGGCTGAAAAAGTGGCAAGGGGGGATTCTTCCTACTGTGGCGGAGGCGATCTGGAGGGACAGACGACCGAGGACAGAGAAAATTCGCACTGAGACCCAGGCAAGCTTCAGCGCTG
The DNA here is from genome assembly GCF_028372415.1 of Notamacropus eugenii. NCBI lineage: Eukaryota > Metazoa > Chordata > Mammalia > Diprotodontia > Macropodidae > Notamacropus > Notamacropus eugenii. The sequence continues at coordinate 6,562,237 of NC_092879.1, read as the reverse complement.
GGAGACGAGCCCCAGGAGGGGCAGGAACACGCGTGAGCTTCTAGGCGTGCCCCAGCCCTCCAGGGGAAAAGGGAAGACAATAGGGAAGCTGGGATCACCATCCCCTGACCTTGCCTTTGCCTCAAGTCAGCTGAGGAGATCTCCTGAGACCAGGCCACCCCTCCCACACACCTAACAAGCTAACCCCAGGGTTGATCTGGGAAACAACAACAACAAAAAAAAGCCTGCTTTTAGCCTAGACACACATCAACTCAACTTAAAAGATCTGTATCTTCTGACTGAAAGAATCAAAAGCTACAACACTCAGCCAACATCATGAATCGGAAAAAGCAGACGAAAAGTGAAAAAACCATAGAATCTTTCTATGGGGATAAGGAAGAAAACACAAACACCAAAGAGGTCAGAGCTGAGACTGTACTTCCATCTGAAACCTCAGATGGGACTATGAATTTCTCGCAAGCACAACTACATTACCTGGAACATGTGAAGAAGGATATAAAAGAAAAACTGGCCAATGATTTTAAAATTATAAAAAAAGAATTCACTGATGAGAACATCACTCTGAAAAAGAAAACTGAAGAAATGGAAAAGGAAGTTCAAAAATTAACTGGAGAGAATAATTCCCTAAAAGGAAGAGTTAATCAAACGGAAAAGGAAACCCAAAACCTAATTGGGAAAATTGATCAGATGGAAAAGGAAACCCAAAACCTAACTGGGACAATTGGTCGAATGGAAAAAGAAGTACAAAAATTAAATGGAGAAAATAGCTGCTTAAAGGGAAAAATTGGTCAGATGGAAAAGGAGATGCAAAAGCTAACTGAAGAAAACACTACGATGAAGATTAGAATTGGGCAAGTAGAAACTAATGACTCAATGAGGCAACAAAAATCAGTCAAATAAAATCTAAAGAATGAAAAGATAGAAGAAAATGTAAAATATTTAATTGGAAAAACAACTGACCTGGAAAATAGATCCAGGAGAGAAAATTTAAGAATTATTGGCCTGCCAGAAACCCATGATGAAGAAAAGAGTCTGGACAATATCTTCCAGGAAATCATCAAGGAAAACTGCCCAGAATACTAGACCCAGAGGGCAAAATAGTCATCGAAAGAATCCACCATTCCCCTCCTGAAAGGGATCCCAAACTCAAAACCCCAAGAAATATAGTTGCCAAATTCCAGAGCTATCAAGAGAAGGAGAAAATACTACAAGCAGCCAGAAAGAAACAATTCAAATATCAAGGACACACAGTCAGGATCACACAGGACCTTGCAGCTTCTACATTAAAAGATCGAAAGAATTGGAACCCAATATTCCGTAAGGCAAAGGAGTTGGGACTTCAACCAAGGATCAACTACCCAGCAAAGTTCAGAATAACATTTCAGGCAAGGAGAAAGTCATTCAAGGAAATAAGGGATTTCCAGAGCTTCCTGACCAAAACACCAGAACTCAATAGACAATTTGATCTTCAAATGCAGGTCTCCAGAGAATCATAAAAAGGTAAACAGAGGGGAAAAAACAAAAACAAAAACTTGCTACTCAATTAGGGCAAAGTGTTTACCTCCCTATAAGGGAAGATGATACCTGTTAATCTTGAGAACTGTGCAGCTATTACGATAAAAGGGATATATGTAGAGGGAACGGGCATAAAGTAAATGATGTCATGTCAAAAATATGATTTAAGTATGAGAAGGGAATGTAATAGGAGGTGTGGAAAGGGGGAAGCAGAAAATGGCAAATTATATCACAGGACGGAGTACAAAACTATAGTAGAGGGAAGGAGGGGAGGGAGATGAGCATTGTTTGAGAGGTACTCTCATCTGATTTGTTCAAAGGAGGGAAGAATAATCTTAAGTAGATAATCCTAACTAGCTCTATAGGTAGTAGGAGGGGAAGGGGGAAGAAAGGGGAGGGTGGCTAAAAGGGAGGAAAGAAGCAATAAGAGTAAAGGGGAGTAAAAGGGAGGGGGGCTAAAAGAAGGAGGGGAAGGCTGCAGGAGGAGGGGGAGAAAAGTGAATACTATTGAGGAGGGGAAGGGAGACAGGAGAGCTAAAAGCACAAATGGTGGGAAAGAGGTTGGAGGGAAATACACAGATTGTAATCATAACTGTGAATGTGAATGGAATGAACTCTCCCATAAAACGGAGACGGATAGCAGAATGGATTAAAAGCCATAATCCAACAATATGCTGCTTACAAGAAACACATTTGAAACGGGGGGATACACATAGGATAAAGGTCAAAGGATGGAGCAGAATATATTGTGCTTCAGCTCATGTAAGAAAGGCAGGAGTAGCAATCCTAATCTCAGACAAAGCAAAAGCAGAAATAGATCTAATCAAAAGGGATAAGGATGGAAACTATATCCTGCTAAAAGGCAACATAGACAATGAAGCAATATCATTACTAAACATGTATGCTCCAAGTGGTATAGCATCCAGATTCTTAGAGGAGAGTTTGGGGGAGTTGAAGGAAGAAATTGATAGCAAAACTATACTAGTGGGGGACCTCAAACTCCCCCTTTCTGAACTCGATAAATCCAACCTCAAAATAAACAAGAAAGAGGTTAAGGAGGTAAATAAAACTCTGGATAAGGTAGATATGATAGATCTTTGGAGAAAATTAAATGGGAATAGAAAGGAATATACCTTTTTCTCAGCAGTACATGGAACATTTACAAAAATTGACCATGTACTAGGACATAAAAATCTCACAATCCAATGCAGAAAGGTAGAGATAATTGATGCATCCTTTTCAGATCCTAATGCATTAAAAATTACATGTAATAAAAGGCCATGGAAAGAGAAACCAAAAATCAATTGGAAACTAAATAATCTAATTCTAAAGAAGGGTTGGGTTAAAGAAGAAATCATAGAAACAATCAACAATTTCATTCAAGAGAATGACAATAGTGAGACAACATACCAAAACTTATGGGATACTGCAAAAGCAGTTATTAGGGGAAGTTTTATATCTTTGAATGCTTACATGAATAAAATAGAGAAAGAGGAGATCAATGACTTAGCCTTGCAGTTGAAAAAGCTAGAAAAAGAACAAATTGAAAATCCCCAAATAAATACCAAATTAGAAATACTGAAAACAAAAGGAGAGATTAATAAAATTGAAATTAAGAAAACTATTGAATTATTAAATAAAACCAATAGTGGGTTTTATGAAAAAACTAATAAAATTGATAAACCTTTGGTCAATCTGATTAAAAAAAAGAAAGAAGAAAACCAAATTACTAATATTAAAAATGAAAGGGGTGAACTCACCTCCAGTGAGGAGGAAATTAAAACAATAATTAGAAAGTACTTTGCCCAACTTTATGCCTACAAATTCGATAATGTAAACGGGATGGATGAATATTTTAAAAAATACAAATTGCCCAGATTAACAGAAGAGGAAGTTGAATATTTAAACAACCCCATCTCAGAAAAAGAAATTGAACAAGCCATCAATGAACTCCCTAGGAAAAAATCTCCAGGGCCAGATGGATTGACAAGTGAATTCTATCAAACATTTAAAGAACAGTTAATTTCAATACTACGTACACTATTTTTGAAAATTGGGGAAGAAGGAGTCCTCCCAAATTCTTTCTATGATACAAATATGGTTTTGATACCCAAACCAGGAAGAGACAAAACAGAGAAAGAAAATTATAGACCAATTTCCCTAATGAATATAGATGCAAAAATTTTAAATAAGATTTTAGCAAAACGAATACAGCATCTTATCACGAGATCAATACATTATGATTAGGTAGGATTCATACCAGGACTACAGGGCTGGTTCAATATTAGGAAAACTATTCGCATTATCGATCACATCAACAACAAAGCTAACAAAAACCACATGATTATCTCAAGAGATGCAGAAAAAGCTTTTGACAAAATACAACATCCATTCCTACTAAAAACATTGGAGACCGTAGGAATCAAGGGAACTTTCCATAAAATAATAAGCAGTATCTATCTAAAACCTTCAGCAAGCATTATATGCAATGGGGATAAGCTAGATGCATTCCCACTAAGATCAGGGGTGAAACAAGGTTGTCCATTATCACCACTATTATTCAATATGGTACTAGAAATGTTAGCTGTAGCAATTAGACAAGATAAAGATATTCAAGGAATAAGAATAGCCAAAGAAGAAACTAACTTATCACTCTTTGCAGATGATATGATGATTTACCTAGAGAATCCCAGAGATTCAAGTAAAAAAATTACTTGAATTAATAAACAACTTTGGCAAAGTTGCAGGGTACAAAATAAACCCACACAAATCTTCTGCATTCCTATATATTAGCAACAAAGTCCAACAGCAAGAGATAGAAAGAGAAATCCCATTTAAAGCTAGGGTTGACAGTATAAAATACTTAGGAGTCTACCTGCCAAAACAAACCCAGGGATTATATGAACACAATTACAAGACACTTTTTGCACAAATAAAGTCAGATTTAAGTAAGTGGAAAAACATTAGTTGCTCATGGGTAGGCCGTGCTAATATAATAAAAATGACAATTCTACCCAAATTAATATACTTATTTAGTGCCATACCAATTAAACTATCAGACAATTACTTTATAGAGCTGGATAAAATAATATCAAAATTCATTTGGAAAAACAAAACGTCCAGAATATCAAAGGGACTAATGAAAAGAAATGCTTGGGAAGGTGGCCTAGCGCTACCAGACCTCAAACTCTACTATAAAGCAGCAATCATCAAAACGAGTTGGTATTGGCTAAGAAACAGAGAGGGAGACAAGTGGAATAGACTTGGCACTCAAGATGCAGTAGGCAAGGAATATAGCAACCTTCTGTTTGATAAACCCAAGGACCCCAGCTTCTGGGATAAGAACTCATTGTTTGACAAAAATTGCTGGGAAAACTGGATAACAGTGTGGCGGAAATTAGGCATAGACCCATACCTGACACCGTACACAAGAATAAAGTCCAAATGGGTACATGATTTAGGTAAAAAGATTGATACCATGAATAAACTGGAGAAGCAATGAATAGTGTATTTATCAGATCTATGGAGAAGGGAAGAATTCTTTACTAAAGGAGAGATAGAAAGCATTATGAAATGCAAAATGGATAACTTTGATTACATTAAACTGAGGAGTTTTTGCACAACCAAACCCAATGCAACCAAAATCCAGAGGGATGTAGTAAATTGGGAAAGAATTTTTACAGCTAAGCTCGGGGATTATGGCCTCATTTCTAGAATATATAGAGAACTGACCCAAATGTATAATCATACAAGTCATTCCCCAATTGATAAATGGTCAAGGGATATGAACAGGCAATTTTCAGAGGAAGAAATTAAATCTATCTATAATCATATGAAAAAATGCTCTAAATCACTATTGGTTAGAGAGATGCAAATCAAAACAACTCTGAGGTACCACATCACACCTATAAGATTGGCAAACATGACAGAACAAGAAAATGATAAATGCTGGAGAGGATGTGGGAGAGTTGGAACACTAATTCATTGTTGGTGGAGCTGCGAGCGCATCCAACCATTCTGGAGAGCAATTTGGAACTATGCCCAAAGGGCTACAAAAATGTGCATACCCTTTGACCCAGCAATATCACTACTAGGACTATATCCCCAAGAGATCATAAAAATGGGAAAGGGTCCCACATGTACAAAAATATTTATAGCAGCACTCTATGTAGTTGCCAAAAACTGGAAGTCAAGGGGATGTCCATCAATTGGGGAATCGCTGAATAAATTATGGTATATGAATGTAATGGAGTACTATTGTGCCATAAGAAATGATGAACAAGAAGACTTCAGAGAGGCCTGGAAGGACTTATATGACCTGATGCTGAGTGAAAGGAGCAGAACCAGGAGAACTTTATGCACAGCAACGACCACAGTGTGTGAGAGTTTTTTTCTGGTAGACTTAGATTTTTGTAATAACACAAGAACTTCTTACAAAAAAAAAAAAATCCCAATGGTGTATCTCAAGGCAAAATGCCTTCCACACTCCGAGAGAGAAATATGGAAGTCACTCACATAATGTAGCAAATCATGCTTGTGTATGTGTATGTGTTTGTGTATCATGTTCTGATTTGTTATACGATTTCTTTCATTTATCTTAGTCTGACTACATAGCATGACTATAGTGAAAATATACTCAATAGGAAAGTATATGTACAATCTATACAGAATTGTATGCAGTCGTGGGGAGGGAGGGGGGTAGTGGGGGGTAGGTGGGGGGGATAAAATAGCAATTGTATGGCAGTGATTGTTAAACATTAAAAAATAAAAATAAAATAAAAAAAAATAAAATAAAATAAAAAAAATAAAAATAAATTAAAAAAAAACCGAATTGCTCGATTCTCTATTTCTTAATCTAGTTTTTCCTTAATTCTACGTTCTCTTTCCCGAACTTTTCTCTCACTTGTTTTAATTAAGAGTTATCTCCTCACTTTCCTTAATTTAATAGTCGTAATTTGATGCCCTCCTCTGCTCTGTCTCATGTCTATATCTATTACTTGGGAAAATAAAATTCCTGGTGTCATGGCTTATTTCATTTATCTTGATACCACTAGGTAAAGAGGAGCCAAGTATAAATACATAGTTTTATGTCCAGAAAAACAGGTTCAGTTTGACTAAAGAAAGAGTTAAAGAAATAAATTATGTTCTCTCTTTAAAAATATTCTCTGATTTGTGAAAGGCATTACTCAATTAAAAAAACAAAATAAAACCACTTCTTCCTTCCTTCCCCGAAAGTTGAAACCCGAAATTGAGTGACATCATTAACAAATATTTACCGAATTTCAGTTATGTGTAAGGAATCTTTGGAAGGGAGATGGGAGATGAAAAGTAGAGATAAATAAGATAAGTAAGAATGTAAGCAGACATGATCCAAGTCCATCAGGTGTTGATAATCTAAGGTGGAAGCAGATAGGAGAGATAAACAAATACGGTTTGTACACACTCGGGTTACTATAAATGGATGTGTCACAACCCACACAACTATGGTCCAAATTATAGTGGAATTTTCACTAATGGAAAGGATCCAGCACCCTAACAAGAATGTATAGTAAAATGAGCTCTGGACTTAGAACTAGGAAGTCTTAGGTTAAAGTCCTGACTCCCACATTTACTAATAGGGTAAACTAGTCATTTGAACTGAAAGTCAGTTTCCTCATCTGTAAAATGGCAATTCAAATATATATAAACTGTGATGGAGAAAGCTGCAATGTGGAAGAAATAAATGAATCTTAGTCAGGTGATCAACTTTCATGGGGCTGCAAAGTGATATTCCTAAAGGACGGTTCTGGCTATGTCATTCTCCTGGTCAAGAAACATTAGAAAACTCAGGGATCTCAGTTTCTGGGATAAAAACTCACTGTTTGATAAAAATTGCTGTGAAAACTGGAAAACAGCATGGCAGAAACTGGGCATACACCAATGTCTGACACTATATACCAGAATAAAGTCCAAATGGGTACACAATCTATGTACAAAAGGTGATACTATAAACAAATTAGGGGAGCAAGGAATGGTTTATTTGTCAGATTTATGGAGAATGAAAGAATTTATGACCAAACAAGAGATAGAGAACATTATGAAATGTAATTTTGATTACATTAAATTTAAAAGTTTTTACACAAACAAAGCCAGGGCAACCAAGACTAGGAGGGAAGCAGAAAAGTGGGAAAGAATTTTTGCAATTATTGTCTGTGATAAAGGACTCGTTTCTAAAATATATAGAGAACTGAGTCAAATTTACAAGAATACAAGTCATTGACCAAATGATACATAGTCAAAGGATACGAATAGGCAGTTTTCAGATGAAGAAATTAAAGCTCTTAATAGTCAAAAGAAAAATACTCTAAATCTCTAGATTAGAGATATGCAAATCAAAGCAACTCTGAGGTAACACATTATACCTATCAGATTGTGCAACATGAGAAAACAGGAAAACGGTAAATGTTGGAGAAGATGTGGGAGAGCTGAAACACTAATTCATTGCTGGTGGAGCTGTGAGCTGAGCCAGTCATTTTGGAGAGCAATTTGGAACTATGCCCAAAGGGCTACAGAAATGTGTATACCCATCGGTCCAGAAATACCTCTTCTAGGATTGTATCCCAAAGAGATCATAAAAATGAGAAAAGGATCCACATGTACAAAAACATTTATAGCAACTCTTTTTGGAGTGACCAAGAACTGGAAATCGAGGGAATGTCCATCAGTTAGGGAATGCCCATCAATTAGGGAATGACAGAGCAAGTTGTGGTATAAGAATGTAATGGAATAGTATTGTGCTATAAGAAATGATGAACAGGCAGACTTTATAAACGCCTGTATAAACTTATATCAACTAATGCTGAATGAAGTGAGCAGAACCAGGAGAATACTATACCCAGTAATAGCCACAATGTGTGAGGATTGTTTTTGATAGACTTAGTCCTTCATAGCAATGTAAAACCCAAAACATTTCCGAAGGACTCAAAATGCAAAATGGCATCCACATCCAGAGAAAGAACTATGGAGTTGTAATATAGAATGAAGTAGACTATTTTCTCTTTTGTTATGTTTGGTTTTGTTCACTATTATGCATGCTTTCTCCCATTCATTTGAATTCCTCTATGCAACATAACTAATGTGAAAATGTGCTTAATAAGAATGTATGTGTAGAGCTGGGAGGTAGAGGGGAGACAGAGGGAGAAAATTTAAAACTTGTGGAAGTGATTGTTGAAAATTGAAAGCAAATAAATAAATAAATTTGGGGGAGAAAATAAAAGAACCTTTAGAAATTCCCTTCTACATTTGGATCGAATATGAACTCCCATTTGATGTTAAAGCCCTTTGTAACCTAGCTTCAACCTAACTTTCTATTTTTTTCACATTACCCTCCTTCCTACACATATATGCACATGCTCACACATATATACATATACATACACACATAGGTTCTATTGTCATCTAATAAAGATTGTGGACTCCTTGAAGGCAGGGACTATTCCATTTTTACATTTGTATCACCTGACACAGAGAAGACTCTTCAAAAATGCTTGACCGTTGGTTGGTTGGTAGGAGGATCTAGTTTCTTCCAATAATAGGAAACTCATTATCACCTGCTACAGTTTCTATACTTAGATAGCTGTAATTCTTTTTTGAGGTTATCATTCTATGTTGAGATAGCTGTAATTGTCAGGAAATTTTCCTCAAATATCCTAATCTCTCATTTCCTCAATCTATTCATCTTCCATGACCTCCTCCTCTATTCCCCCTTGGCTACACACTGGACTGGTCCTACCCTACATTTTATCTCTGTTCCCATTGACATTCAGGAATTGCCAAATTCTTTTGTCTGACCATCACCTTTTATCATTCAATCTCTTCACATGCCTTTTTCCTTCCAAACTTATTGTACTATAAGAAAGGGTTAATCAATCACCTCACTCCACCTAAAATAAATAACAGCATTTTACAGTCTGATATACCTTGACTTGAAATCATACACTACTGAATGGGGCTCAGGAAGTCATTTGATAGTGCTGTCTAGGTCATAATAAATTTATGTTTTCTAATCTCCATTGGGCTCTCACTGTAGCAAGGCAAACTTCTTGTTTCCTCCACCTATGTATGTACATGCACACATACATTCATACACACATACATAATCTCCCACAGCACATTCTCCCTCATCCTTTTAAATCTAATCTCATACCTTACCAATAAAGTCAAATCAAGACCATTTGCCAAGAGCTCCCTTTCTTGTTCTCAACTCCCTTCATCTCAACTTCCCTTGGCATAATTTTCTATTTAACCTCCTCTTATTCCAGTCTCTGATGAAGAGGTAGCTCTTCTCACCAAAGCCAAGCCCTCCACATATACTCTTGACCCCATTTCCACTTTTTTTCAAAAGACTGCCCCTGCCAATTAATTTCTACCCTTTCTCTTCAAACTCTCCTCATCCACTAGCTCCCTCCCTGATGCCTACAAATATAGATGTCTCCTCTTTCCTTAAAAAAAGCCTCATTGGATGCTTTCCTATTAATTATGATACTACATCTTCCTTCCCTTTCATGGTTAAACTCCATAGGACTCACAGAACAGTTTGGAATCATGTCCAAAGGCCTATAAAACTGTGCATTGATCCAGCAATATCACTTATAGGTCTATATCCCAGAGAGAACATAAAAGCAGGAAAAGGACCTACATGTACATAAATATTTACAGCAGATCTTTGTGTGGTGGCAAAGAATTGGAAACTGAGGGAATTTTCATCAACTGGGAAGTGGCTGAAGAAATTGTGGTATATGGATGTAATGGAATACTATCATGCTATAAGAAATGATGAGCAGTGGACTTCAAAAATACCTGAAAAGACTCATATGAACTGATGATGAATGAAATGAGCAGAACCAGGAAAACATTGTACCCAGTAACAACCACATTGTGTGATGACTGACTTTGATAGACTTAGCTCTCATCAGCAACACAAGGATCTTAGACAATTCCCAAAGACTCACAATGGAAATGTTGTCTACCTCCACAGAAAGAACTTTGGAGTCTGAATTCAGGTGGAAGCACATTATTTCTTCTCCTTTTCTTTTGTTCTTTTGCTTTGTTTCTTCTGTCTTGTGGTTCCTACTATTATTTCTAATTCTCCTTTACATTATGACTAATATGAAAACAGGTCTAATATGAATGCATAAGTAAGCCTATATAGTTTGCACACCATCTTGGGGAGGGGGAAGGAAAGGGAGGCAGCGAAAATTTGAAAGTCAAAATATTATGCAAGTGAATGCTGAAAACTAAAAATAATTTTTTTTAAATGTACTCATGATGAAAAATGCTATTTCTTCTAGAGAACAAGCTGATGGAGTCTCAATGCACACTGAAGCATAACTCTTATTCACCTTTCATACTGAGCGTGTGTTTTGTGTGTTTTCCTTTGGGTCTGTGTTTTCTTTAACAATATGACTAACATGGTAATATCTTTTATATATGATTAAACATATTAAATGTTCATGATTGAACCTATATCAAATTCCTTACCATCTCAGTGAGGTAGAGAGAAAATTTAGAGCTCAAAATTTTTTCAAAGTGAATGTTAAAAATTATCTTTACATGTAAACGGGGGAAAAAGAAAATATTATAAAAAACCTCCATGTGAAAGTAATCTTCAAACGGTGCCTCCATTTCTTCTTCTCTCATTTTCTTCTAAATCTCCTGTCATCTGGCTTTACTTTATCATTCATCTGAAAACTGCCCTCGCCAAAGGTAACAATAATCTTTTGAATGTTAATCTAATCGCCTTTCCTTAGCTCTGATCTTCCTTGATATTTCTGCAGTCTGACTCTATTGATCACCTTTTCTCTAGGTCTCCATGTCATTGCTCTCTCCTGATTCTTCTCCTATCTGTTGGAATGTTCCTCAGTCTCGTTTGATGGTTCTTCCTCCATGTCATGCCCTTTAACTTTGAGTATACCCCAATGATCTGCCCTTGGCTCCTTTCTCTTCTCCCTCTGCCTAATCTCATTTCATCAGCTGATTTCATCAGCTCCCATGGGGTCAATTTTCATGTCTATGCAGAGATTCCCAGATCAATATACACAGCTAGACTCATTCTGCTGAGCTATCATCACACATCCTCAGTATCCTCTTGTACATCTCAAACTAGAGGTTCCATAGGCATTTCAAACTCAACATGTCTAAAGCAGAACTTAATTATCTTTCCCACCAAACTCTTCACTCTCTTGACACTTCTGTTACTGTAAAGGATATCACCGTCCTCTCAGGCACCCAGGTCCACAACCTCAGTGTCATCCTCAGCTCTTCACTCTCATTCACTCTATATATGCACTCTATTGCTAATTCTTGTCATTTCTTCTTTCATAACATCTCTTGGACATGTCCCTTTCTCCCACTCATCCAGCCCCAATCCAGACCTCCATCATCTCTTGTCTAGACTACTACAATAGTGTTTTAACTGGTCTTCCTGACTCAGGGTCAAATATGAACTCCTCTGTTTGGCATTTAAACCTCTTTACAACTTGTCCCCTTCCTCACTTTCCAGTCTTCTTACACTTTACTCCCCATCCATATACTCCCCAATCCAGTCACGCTGGTACAGTTCTTTCACTATGACACTCCATCTTCCTTCTCTGTGATTTTGTACTGGCTGTTTCTTATGCTTTTCACATCTTCATGACCTCACCACCCTTCTGGATGGTCTCCCTGCCTCAAGTCTCTCCCTACACTAGACCATCCTGCAGTCATGATTTTTCTAGCACACTGGTCTGACTAGGTCACCCTCCTACCTAGTTAGCTCCATTAACTTGTGTCTACAAGATCAAACAAAAAAACCTCTACTTGGCTTTTCAAGTCTTTTACTATTCATCCCCTACCTTCCCCTCCAGTCTCTTTACTCCTCACTCCTTCTCAACTACACTGTGATCCTATCACTCTGACCTCCCTGTTATTGCTTCAAACAAGATGCTCCATTTTGTCTTTGTGGCTTTGCTAGCTGTTCCCAATGCCTGCGAAACTCTGTCCCCTCACCTCCACCTCCTAGTTGCCTATGAAAAGCAAGTCAACAGCTTGCTAAAAGAGACCCCAAAATAGCTGAAGAAAATGACACCTTTAAAGATAGACTAACTCAAATAGCAAAAGAGGTGCAAAAGGGCAATGAGGAGAAGAATGTTTTAAAAAGCAGAATTAGATAAACAGAAAAGGAAGTTCAAAAGCTCACTGAACAAAAAAGTTCTTTAAAAATTAGAATGGAGTAGATGGAATCTAATGGCTTTATGAGAAATCAAGAAATTACCAAACCAAACCAAAAGAATGAAAAAATTGAAAGCAATGTGAAAGTCTCATTGGAAAAACAACTCACCTGGAAAATAGATCCAGGAGAGACAATTTCAAAATTTTTGGACTGCCTGGAAGCCATAATCAAGAAAAGAGCTTAGACATCATCTCTCATGAAATTATCAAGGAAAACTGCCCTGGTATTGTGGAACCAGAGGGTAAAGTATATATTGAAGAGATTCGCTGATCATCACCTCTTGAAAGAGATCCAAAAAGAGAAACTCCTAAGAATATTGTAGCCAAATTCCAGGGTTCCCAGATCAAGGAGTAAGAAGAAACAATTCAAGTACTGTGGAAATCCAATCAGGATAACACAACATTTAGGAGCTTATATATTAAGGGATCCAAGGGCTTGGAATATGATACTCCCGAAGTCGAAGGATCTAAGATTAAAAGCAAGAATCACCTACTCAGTAAAACTGAGTATAATACTTTAGGGGGGGAAATGGTAATTCAATGAAATAGGGGACTTTCAAGGATTCCTGATGAAAATACCAGGGCTGTATAGAAAATGTGACTTTCAAACACAAGAATTAAGAGAAGCACAAAAAGATAAAAAGAAAAGAAAAATCATAATAGAGTTACTAAAGCTGAACAGTTTACATTCCTACATGGAAAGATAATATTTGTAACTCTTGCAACTTTTCTCACTACTTGGGCAGTTTGAGGGATTACAGATACACACACACACACGCACACACACGTATATATAGATATAGATATAGGCAGAGGGCACAGGGTGAGTAGAATAGGAAGGGATAATACCCAAAAAATAAACTTAAGGGGTGAGAGAGGAATATAGTGGGGGGAGAAAGGGAAAAATGGAATGGGGCAAATGGCAAATTATCTCTCATAAAAGAGACAAGAAAAAGCTTTTGCAATGGAGGGGAAAAGGTGGGAGGTGAGAGGGAAAAGGGGAAGCTTACTCTCATCACATTTGGCTTAAGGAGGGAGTAGCATGCACACTCAATTTGGTTTGAAAATCTATCTTACTCTACAGGAAGGTAGGGGAGAAAAGATAAGTGTGGTGGGGGGATGATAGAAGGGAGGGTAAATGGGAGGAGGGAGTACATACAAGCAAACACTTTTGGGGAGGGGAAAGGTCAGAAGAGAGAATAGAATAATTAGGGTGCAGGACAGAATGGAGGGAAATATAACTAGTCTTTCACAATATGACTATTATGAAATTCCCTTGCATAACTGCACATGTATAGCCTATATTGAATGGCTTATCTTTTCAGTGGTGCTGGGTGGGGATGGAAGAAGGAAGAGAAGTTGGAATTCAAAGTTTTAGGAACACATGTTGAGAACTGCTTTTACATGGAAGTATGAAATAAGAAATACGGTAATGGAGTATAGAAATCTATCTTGCCCTACAAGTAAAGAGAGAAGATGGGGATAAGGGAAGGGAGGGGTGTTATAGAAGGGAGGGAAGATTGAGGAAGGGTGTAATCAGAATGCATAGTGTCTTGAGGTGCTGGGAGGGGAGAGATGGGGAGAAAATTTGGAACTCAAAATCTTGTAGAAATGGATGTTGAAGACTAAAAATAAACAAACATATAAATAAGTAAATAGATAAATAAACAAATGAAATATGGGAGAACGAGAAAAAAACAGAATTCATCTCTGACCACCCTACCCCTCCCAAAGAAACCCAGGATATAATAAAAGAAAATAAGAAACAGATAATGAGATGTTAAAGTAAATATAAAGATGCATCTATGATACTGTATTATTTTACATAGTCAGAAGAAAGTTTCCTTGAATTGGAAAAGGGAGTTGCTAAGTAGCTTAGAGAAGATTAACCATGATAATCCTTAAAAAAGCTGTTTTAGAGTGAGTTCAGGAACATGGCAGCAGTTAAGCAAGAACTGAGGTTCTGAGAAGTTATAAAATCTTTGATTCTCTCTTAGAGGGGTGGAAGAGGAAGGGATTCTATTTCTTCCCCTCCCTACTGGGCTATGGTACTTTGAAGTCAAGTTATTTGACTAGTAGGAGATGCCCTATTCATCAGGAAGCAGAGATATATATTCTCCAGACAGACATGGAAAAAAAAAAAAAGATAGTCTTATGTGAAGAGGAAAGAAGTAGCACCTTTAGTAGGAAAAAAAGAGAGGTGACTGTGTACTCGAGAAAAACTAGCCCTGGCAATAACAATAGCTAATATTTATACAGTTTTCTAAGGTTTCCACAGTGCTTTGCTTACATTAACTCACTTGATTCTCACATTTGTCTATAAGAGAATCAAGTCTGAAGGAAGTTAAATAACTCTCCCAGGATCACACAATTCATAAGGGTCTGAGGTAGGATTTGAACTCAGATCTTCTTGATCATAACTCTGACACTTTAGCCACTTTACCATCCAGATGATTAACCCAGCTTAGCAGCCTGCCAAGTAGAAGGGAGAAGCATAAGGACTTCATGAGGAGTGAGAGGAATTCAACTTCCTTTAGATCTTGAAGTGAGTTGCCTTGGCTACAGGTGTTTCCTATAGGTGTGTCCGACAACAATTACGGTCTGTTTGTACCCACTCTTCCTTTGGATGTTATGTGTATTAACGCAACCTAGATTTATTTTCTTTCTGTGGCACATTAGTCAGCGTTTGCTATCAACTAAAATGTGTCTACTGACTGATTGTTAATAGGAAACCTATTAATTTAGGCTTGTGAGCCATAGTGTTTGGAATGTAGACCCTAGAACCTGTGAGGTGTAGGTGTCCTCTAAGGAACCAACCAAAGAGTTGGAATACAAGTTGGGGAATACAAGAAGAGGTGCTACAACTATCTGAAGGATTTTTTCCTCAATTAAAGGATTACTCATTATCCAAATTAGTAAAAGCTTTTGTATTTCATTTTGGACCATGGCATATATAACTTCCCAAAACACAGTTTTATTTTTGTCAAAAATAAGTTCTTGAACTCATACCAGACTGAAATAATATTAGAAGAATGAAGTCCAGATGAAAACTGTATGATGAAAGAGGGAAGAGTGGTAGAGAGAAAAATTATACTAACAACGTGTATTTAGAGAATGATGAGAAAGAAGTATAAAGGAATAGTAAATGCAATTATATGTAACTAATCAGTACTTTTTTTTAAAACAAGACTAATATTTTTAAAGAAATGCAGTGAGAGTTCCTGTTACATGGACAATACAAATAAACCTAAATTAGTCAGCACTGAAGTTGAGGTCCTTATAAGACTTAACGTAATGAATTGAAAAGAAGAGTTTATAATTAGTATATCACTCTATGTATAAATGCCTACTTCTTTAAAGAGTTTCAAAATCTTATACTCTTAAGAATTTTAGGAATTCCTCCTGAAATCTTACTATTCAATTGATTTCCATTGTCAAAAAAATATTTTGTTACAAAAATGATAAACTGTAGCCCAGCCCTTATTCAAATCATCACAAATCCCAATCTAGCAAAGAATTAGTGAAGTCCTACAATAGAGTACAGTAAATTAGGAGAAAAAATTTTATGGACTCTCTAATTAAGAAATAAAAAGGTTATGTACAACTCATATACTATATATTACTACTGTGCTAGGTGCCTTAGTTCTGAAACGAGTCACTCAGGATGTAAATCTAACCCATAATTCTTATTCAATCTCCCCCATCTGAAATGTTGCCTAGTAAACTATGTGCAACTTTCTAAGTCCCTTAACTTAACACATCATATTATGAAATGTGGTTGGTGATGAAAGACTATTTCATTCTAAATTATTTTTTCTGCATAACATTTCTTCAGTCTAATCTTATCAACAATCATGTATGAATTCATTATTTAAGTTCAAGAGTACTGGAACTAGAGGTAGAAGACCTGGATTTAGATTTCCTCTTCTACTTAGTAGCTGTGTGACTTTGGACAAGTCACTTCACCTTTCTCAGTCTCTGGAGGTTCAGTTAAATAAATAAGCATTGGATCTTCATTCTTTTTAAAGCTCTTTGTAGCTCTGAATCCATGATACTAAAATTTAATTGGTTCCCACTTTCACTCAGTTCTACATGGCTACACTCAATATTGTCATTGAGCCTACAAAAGCTCCTACAAAGATGCTATTATTCATAAAAGTTCAAAACTATAGTTAAAAAAAAAACACAATCTAAAATACATAAAGACTTGGGAAGTTGGTTTATTGTAACAAAAAAACTGTTTGAAGGGCAATAGTTTGAAGTATAATTCAAATCAAAAGCATAACATTTTTAGACAAATGCCAGGGCAAGTGATCACTTCTGAAAGAGATCACATTTAGTCAGAGCTTTGTGGACATGAATCTTTAGTTTCCCCATCATGACACATCTTCCACTCACTTTGATGGTTCTTCTTTTTGAAAACAAAGTGCACAGGTTAAACAATTTTGGGGCCCAATGATATTTTACGAATTGAATGGTATGTTTTTAATCTTCTATTTCCTTTTAAAAAATCACTACCAGGGGTCAGTTTTCTTGCACTCATTTTCCTAATAAGGATGAAATCCAGTCTGGAAAATAAATACTGTACACTGTATAAAAAGAAAACCTTCCAAAAATCAGAGAATGTGAAGGGAGATTTTAAATTGTCATTCTGTGAAGATGGACCCAAACAAAATTGTATAAACTTAGTGTTGAAACACTAAAGGAAGAACTCTAAACACACTTCAGTTAGAAGAGACCACTAGTATGTATGTGCTAAAGCTCCGTGTGGGAGGTGTGAGGGTGGGGTGTGTGTGTGCTGTGCTCCAAGCATAATTAATACACTAGAATCACTGCAGTCATTTTGAAGACTCTGATGGTGAATTTTACAAAATGTCACACACTAATTTAACCTAGAAATGTCTTTATTATGTTGAGACCATATTTTTCAAGTAGCATCAGTTGCTTTTTATAAAAATAGACATCGACCTTTATTTTGTGACTCAAAGTTTAAAAATTCCATGTGATCACCTCAACCAAGTAATAATGCAACTTCAAATCTATCTCCTTATACTAACTGCTAACAATGTTTTTTCAAGGAGCAGTAGGAAGCATCAACCAAATTGTTAAAGTCTGTGAACAGTCTTGCACCCTAAGCACCTTTATTTCACCAAGTGGTATAAAAATAATAGCAAAAAATGAACCGTGCTGATTCCTCCTTAATTTAACAGACAAAGAAAGTGATCTTGCTGTAAAGGACAGTAATGGCCTAGCTCTTAGGTTCCACCAATTCTAGAAACACTAGGTACATCCTTGGTTTGGAGATCAGATGTTATTACATTTTTTGAGAATTAGTCTTGAAAATGCTCTATTTTCTTGTCTTCCACATTAAAAACATATTGAAGGTACACAAAGAATGCTTTTCTTTCTAACACACACATACACACACACACAACATGAGGTCTCTTAAGGAGTCTACTGCTGTAAAGTTAAAAGCATTTTGCTCATTTTTCGTTATCTAAAACAGTGCAAGCCTGCTTGGTACCCAGAGGGTATTCTCAAACAAACGTGTATCTCTGGCTGCCAGCTAAGTTGATTGAAAACAGAAAGAGAACATTCCTTAAAGAATGAGTATGTTAAATTGTTAATGTCTCTCCTCCACCCCCACCTTCCCCAACCAGAGACAGACTCACACAGAGATGGGCAGACCTAAAATGAAGGATTTACTTGAAAGCAGCCAGTTCCGTTATCTAAGAGACAATGCAGCATTTGTATCAAATTCCTTTTTCCCACTGTTTTGCAGCTTTTAGAGAGGAAGTCAAAGCCACAGGGATATTAGACAGTTCCTGCGAGCTGCTCCCAGACTCACACAAATCAGCAACTTTGGCAACTTGTCTCTCGCCCATCCTGCCTCGGGAGCAGTCACGTAGAAAGATATTTTGATAACAGAAGACTGCTCCAACTACTGCGCAAGTGTCAGAAAGCACAAAGGCAGATGCGTAATAGTCAGGACCTGGCTAGCCGGTGTAATGGGAACAGTGAGAAGTAGTGGGGTGGATGGAGTGGGGGAGTGTGTGTGCATCAGTAGACACGTTACTTCCACCTACCACTGCGGGTCAAGGCATGTGGATCCTTGAGCTAGAAACTATCTGAATATCCAAAAAAAATTTTTTTAAA
The DNA here is from genome assembly GCF_028372415.1 of Notamacropus eugenii. NCBI lineage: Eukaryota > Metazoa > Chordata > Mammalia > Diprotodontia > Macropodidae > Notamacropus > Notamacropus eugenii. Next base: position 6,543,319 of record NC_092879.1, on the reverse strand, counting down.
GATCGATTTCACTTTTAACCTGACCTCCCAATTAAAAGCCCCATTTTCCGGTGTTGTCTTTTCGAGCTAGACGCAGAGTGCTTATTTTAGTTCCCGCGGGGGGGTGGGAGTGGAGGGAAAGGAAGTACACACAACCCACTTCAGTGAAAGTCGGGGGAAATAATCTCCTCTCCCCGAGTAGGGGAAGGGGTGGGATTGGAGCCAAAGCTCACCTACCCTCCCCCCGCCCAGGCCATGGGGGCAAACCAAACGGGACAGGCGGAGAGGAAGCTTGGTCCGTTTAAGGGAACCTTGGCAGACACGAGGGGAGGCTCCGGCCTCGGGCGCTGCAGATACGGCGGGGAAGAAGCCAGCTCAGCAAAGCCACAGCCATTATCTGCAGAGCTCACCATCACCACTAACACCTCCTCCTCCCCATCCCCCAGCCTGTCCCCGCCCCCCAAGAAGACTTCTAATCCAGAGCTTGTGTCGTGCCCTTTATCCAGGAAGGGAGGGAAGGGGGCAGGAAAAGAAATGAGAGCTTTTAAAAACTAAGTGAAACGTTTGCACCTAAAAAAGGTGTGTGTGTGTGGGGGGGGGGGTGGTGGCCGCTGACTGGGGTGTAGCCCAGACAGAGTTTGGAAGGAAGAGGGTTCTGCAGGTTGGCCCGGGGGTGGATACACAAGGGACTGGACCCGCACCCCGCACTGCCCAGGGGAGAGGAAACCACACACGGAGGGCTGTATACAAAAGGGAGACCTGGTCCCTCTAGCGGAAAAAAAGAAGAAAAAAAAAGAGGAAAAAAAGAAAACCGCCCAGGACAGCGTCTGCACCAGAGCCACAATGACACCTTTCATGGAGCTTTCGGGGGCACTGGGGAGAACTAAAGCCGGGAAGCAGCGCCCAGCACAATCCAGGAGGCCTCGGGCCCGGGGCCCTCCAGTGCACTTCTCCTGGGGGGGGGGGGGGGGGGCAGTGCGGGACCCCGGGGGCAACTGTGGCCGCCCGATGGGCCATCTCCGTGGTCTTGGCAGGGAGTGTCTCGGAGGGATAGACAGGGAGGGAAGAGGAGAGGAGAGGAAGGGGTGATAGGAGGGCTGGTGGAGCGAAAGCACGGCTGGGGTTTAGGTGCGGGGTGGGGGGCGGGATAAGTGCTCGTCCAGGAGGTAGCCGCGGCTGCTTGGCACAGATGGGGTTCCCGGAACAGCCACCGCCAGCTCCCGAGCACCGTCGGGATCCGGAGGGGCATCGCAATCCCCGCTCTCAGGGACAGCCTGGCCCACCGCCGAGCACTCCTTCCCCCCCCCCCCCCTCCCCTTCTCCTCCAGCTGGCTTCTCCAACGTTTGGTGGAGGGAGGAGGTGAAGGAAGGAAAAAAGAAAGGGAAAGAAAAGATAGGAAAGGGAGGAAAGAAAAGGTCTGGAGGAAGTGTCAGCCGCCGCCGCTCATCGCAGAGGAATTTGCCAACCCCACCGTGGCTGGCTCTGTGTGTGCGAGAGTCTGGAGTGCTCTCTCCCATGCCTGGCACTTGCGTAAAAGCCAGTTGCGCCCAAAGTCCCAGCCATACCTTCCTTAGCAAATGATAACAACCCCAAACTCTCAGATCTTACCTGAGACACTGAAGTACACAGTCTCTACAAGTCCCCTTTCTTCCCTCTCCCCCCCTTACGATTTCTCTCCCAGCGATCTGCTCAGCTCGCTACACCAGAGAGAAATGCAATAGCTTGGCTAAGGTGGACACAACAAAACACAGAAAAGAGTTGCCCCGGGGCTTTGAAACCTGTCAAGGCAAGGATCAGGATACAATTAGCTCATGCCTCTACCTCCAGTCTCAATCAATCTGCAAAATAAGACTTAAATGAAATTAACTGGTCACACGGGCAGAAAACTGATCTCCTTCAAAAGTAAAGCTGTACATATATGTATTTATAAATAGACATAGAGATACACGGATTTTTTTTTTTTGAGATTTTTTTTGGGGGGAGTGGAGAACCAGCCTCCATCTTGCTTTTTACTCCCCTCTTGCACAGAAAAGCTGATTTTAATCTTTGTGATAATATTGATGTAACGTTTCCGTAGGCGTTTTCTGCAAATGGATGGAGCGTTTCTTTGCCAAAAGAGGGAAAAGCATCAGATGATGATAACTACAAGGATTGTGAGTTGTTTCTTTTAACAGTATTTACATTTTCCTCTTCACTTTCCCGAGTTGACCTGACATTGGCATTGCGCTAAGGTCAGGCAACTTGTTGATTAATGTCACCTCCTCTGGATCAGAGAATATGTGATAATTTGGCAATAGAGCAACACATTTTCCTGTTCCCTTGGCTATATAACTTCCCAAAAGAGGTGTATAAAAATAAGCACATGGAGTCGGCTTTGCTCCAATCAAGTGTCAGTCAGTGTCTCAGGGTGACAGAAAAACTCATTTCAAGTGTTCAACCATGCAGAATTATAAAAAGATTGAAGGAGTTACACTGCTTCTTTTTTTTTCTCCAAAATAGCAAATTAAAAGAAAAAATCCATGGAATTACAATCAAGAATCTACCGTTCAGGTTCCTGTAATAAATGTTCCCAGACTAACTGCACCTCCTTTCCCCTTCCCTTTCCCTTTCCCTACTCAATGTCTCATCTATAGGGAAGAGTTCCCGTATACTTGCAGTGTTTGATGGAAAAACTCAGCCTTCCAGGATACTAAGCTAAAAGGATTTGATAATTTGAACATGTTTTGATAGATTAATGTTACTTCAATTCTTACCTCTTCTACTCACTTTCAATTCCCTTTCTTTGACAAGTCTTTCTTCAAAATGATTGTGCTTGGGCTACTGTTATCTTAATTTTTTTGTAGTTAGGATGGGATGTGTTCCTGTTTCCTTACCTTAGAAGACCATGCCATCATAGAAATAATGACTTGACTTACACTTGACTTTATTTTGAGTGAGGGAGGGCTGTGCAGGTCACCAGCCTCACTTCTCCTCCACAGCCATCTGAATCCAGAGACCAGATATACCAGCATGACTGGAGATGACCCAGGATGAGGCAGTTGGGGTTAAGTGACTTGGCCAAGGTCACACAGCTAGTGAGTGTTAAGTGTCTGAGGTGAGATTTGAACTCATGTCCTCCTGCCTCCTGCACTGGTGCTCTATCCACTGCACACCTACCTGCTCCAGTTACGATGGGGCATTCAGTTCATGGGCCACCTCCCATTTGTGTCACATACTTGGAGGATACTTTTTGAAATAGTATGTTTCTGAACACTTCACAGTCCATTCATTCCAAAAAGTCAGACTGTAAGGCCAGAGATGTTCAATAAAATTATAAATAAAAACAGACATGTCCAGCAAATACCTGCAATTGGCAGCTTGGAATATTTTTTTAAAAAATCATCCTTTCACCTTATGGCAAGCCACTGCTATAATACCAACAAAAAAGGAAGGTCTGATCTTACTGCTTAAAAATATAGTCAATCAGACTGGCTAATATCATGGCCTGATTGTCATAGGCAGGAGAAAGGGGTTTTGTAGGGGTCTCTATTATTTAACAGCAATACTATGACATAGCCTTCTGAGTTGAAAGTAGCTACAGTTTTATAATTAAGAACAGAATGGTATCCAAAATAAATACACACACACATACAACAAGTATATTATGGCCTGGGTTTCTGAGCACATACATATAAAAAAATAAATGTTTGTAAACTTACATATATGTGTGTATGCATATATACTTATACATATATATACATACCTATATATATGCATACCTATATATACATATACCTATATATACATACATATATATATATACACCTATACATACACACACACACACACATACATATATATATATATATATATATATATATATATATATATATATATATATATATATATATATATATACACCCGTGTATACATATGCATAGGAGGCAGCTAGGGTGACCCAGGGAATAGAGTGATGGACCTGGAGTCAGGAAGACTGGAGGCTAAATCCAGCCTCAAACATGTACTACCTGTATGATCCTGGGCAAGTCACTTAACCATGTTGGCCTTAATCCACTGAAGGAAATGGCAAACCACTCCAGTATCTTTACCAAGAAAATCCCATGGACAGTATGGTCCATGAAGAGCTGGACATGAGTGAACCTGTAAACAATAACAACATATGTATGCATATATGTATTTCTAGACACATACTAAGTAAGTGTATATGTATGTGGATATGTACATAAATAGATATAGACACATACTCAGAAACCCAGGCCATTGCCTACTACTGTTTACAAACACTGTCTGCCCACACGCACAAACACACACACATATATTCAAACACACACTCATACAGAAAGGCAAATGCTATAGCCTTATCTGCAATAGAATAAGTCCCTAAATTCTGAGTTCAAGTTTAATTAAAACTTGATCTTTTCCATCACTGATAGAGAAGATATAGAATGTATAAAAACGTATAAGGAGAAAAGCATCCAAGAAGGACCACCTCAAATCAACGATAAATTTTCATTTTGATTTGGAATAATAAAATATGATAGCCATATAAATAGAAGATATGACTAAAAATAATGTGACATTTTAAAACTAACAATACAGAGTTTATACTTTATATCCAAATGAGTGTTTGAGCTTTCTTTAAAAAAAAAAAAGCCACGTCGAAAGCTATACGCTTTTCTCCATGATGACAAAAACATTTTTGTCTTCAGATCATTCTATTTAATTTAACAGAAACACACACAAGCACACATACACACACCCTTCCCCACAAAAAAATCCCTACTCTTTAGTCGTAGTGGTTCTTCATACTTTGACAATTTAATTTTTATAAACAATTAAAATTATTCAGAACAAATTTCTGTGAGTAAGGTTGAGGATCAAGTTGGGAGATACCTGTCACTGCTCAAAATTGATGAGGCACAATTATAAAGGATGCAGGTATTTGTTAATATTATTTATTTATTAGTGTTATTATTCACTATTTTTATTTATTTTATTATTAGTTATAAATATTAATTATTTATTAATATTATTAATTATTAACTAATTATTAAGCACCTACTCTATGCCAGGCATTTTATAATTAATTCATTTGATCATCACAACAATCATGTAAGGTGGATACTATTAATATTCTCACTTTACAGATGATGAAACTGAGAGAGATGTTAAGTGATTTGCTCAGGGTCAAAGAAGTCCCAGGCTTGGATCTGAACTCAGGATTTCCTGCCTCCAGACCCAGGGCTCTATCTACTAGGCCACCTAGCTACCAGTTTTTACTTAAGAAGTAAAGAGAGGAATTTTCTCATCTTATTTATTAGTAGCCCTTGAAGGAATTCCCAGAAGAGAAATTCTAAAATGGAATTTATCATGATCTGAGAAGAGTATGGCCACCCAGTGTGGGAACTTTGAAGGGAACAATGCTCATTTGACCATATATGTTCTGAGAAGTTTATTTAATATAAGCACATGCAAATGTGCCCTACAACTATTACTCTTACTTTCTAGCCATACCTTGTATAAAAAATGCTCTCATTTTCTTTTAAAAGAATATCACTTCAAAATGATCTACTTGTTTTCAAAAAGAATCATTTTCCTTTATCAGTCTGTGGCTGACTTGGTGGGATTCCCTATCGCAGATAGGCTGCAGGATAACATCTGAACTTATTGGAATAATAATCATGGATCTCCCTCGTTTCAGTGGGTCCATAAGTTTAGGTATGTGGGACTGTAGAGGGCAAAGGTGACCTGCACTGGAGTACAATAGTGAAAAGCATGATTTTTAAATACTTGGATTTTGCTAAGTACAATTCTACAGAGATGAACTTTAAGCCCTTCAAATAAAGAGATACTGCAATTTATTCAAAATTAGGAAATTGTTAACGCTATTTCAAAGTACGGCATCCTTAAGACTGGGAGCAACACCATAGCCTATCTACTAGCAATTCCTAAATTTAAAACGTTCGTCAGTATAAATTTTTTTCAAATTGCAAAAAGCTTAAAAAGCCCATTTGTGTATGCTATCTAAGCAATACCTGTGTATGATAATCTACTCTTTTCTTGGGCTCTTACTGTGTCCCTTCTCTCATCGCTGAAGGAACCCACAGAGCACATATGTGAAATATAGTTCAGTATTCCTTTTCTGTTAAATAAATGAAATAATGTGCCACTGGCAGGGTATTCATTACCAACGTGAAACGCTGAGAAAGGACAACTTCGGGAAGGAAACACAGCTTATAATCTTTTAAGATCATAATGAAAATAAAATCAAGAACTGATTTTTAAAGGCATGAAAGCCATTTTTAGAGAATTTAGAACGAAACACAATGAAAGTGAACAGAAGTTTAAAATGGTGATGATTCTGGAAGAGAAAGTAAGGAGATCTTCTTTAAAAAGAGCAGAGACTCTGCTGCAATGTGAAGTGTAAGAGAGTTCATTTGGTAGCATTATTATCACTGAGGCCTCAAATCACAGGTTCACACTGTCTTGGGATAACGCTGCAGTATATTACTGGTGGCATTGTTAGATGATGTGTACGTTAACCTCTGCAGATGGAATGTGAAATTGAGGAGCCCTCCACTGTGGGATTGAGGTGCTCAGATCCAAGTTAAAGATTCCATTTCACTTTCTATTAAAGAAGTGCTTTGGGGGAGGAACCAAGATGGCAGAGTAGAAAGACACACATGTTGTAGCTCTGAAACCACAGCCGATAAAATCTCTGTAAAGAAGAACTCACAACAAATTCTGGAGCAGTAGAAACCACAGAACAACACAGCGGAGGAGATTTCTGTTCCAGAGAGCCCTGAAAACCTGACGCGAAAGGTGCATCACTTCCCAGACCCTGAGCCGAGCCCATCCCTGCCTTACCTGCACGGCGTCAAGGGGAGAAGATCCCAGCAGGCTTCAGGGACAGAATCTCCAGCAGCCATGCAGGTCCTTCCATTCACAGGTGCAGGGGGTGAGTGAGTCTTTTTGGCTTGCTGAGAGAGGAGCGGGGTGTCCCCATAACTCAGGACCCCTCGGGAGGCAGCAGCGGGGGGTGGCAGTGGAGAGGGGCTCCCCAAGAAGGCAGGAGCTCGGATCCCCTGTTGAAGGTCTCTGCATAAACCCCCTGAGGTAACTGAGCCCCGTGAGGCAGCCCTGCCCCCACCCCAGCACCTGAACTTAATCTCACACTGAATGGCAGCCCCGCCCCCGCCCAAAGCCCTGAGGCTGGGAAGCAGCATTTGAATCTCAGACCCCAAGCGCTGGCTGGGAGCATCTGGAGGCGTGGTGGGAGTGGAAAGAAGACTCAGAAGTCAAGTCACTGGCTGGGAAAATGCCCAGAAAAGGGAAAAAAGATAAGACTATAGAAGGTTACTTTCTTAGTGAACAGGTATTTCCTCCCTTTCTTTCTGATGAGAAAGAACAATGCTTGCCATCAGGGAAAGAAACAGAAGTCAAGACTTCTGTATCGCAGCCCACTCAATGGGCTCAGGCCATGGAAGAGCTCAAAAAGGATTTTGAAAATCAAGTTAGACAGGCGGAGGAAAAACTGGGAAGAGAAATAAGAGAGATGAAAGAAAAGTATGAGAAGCAGGTGAACACCTTACTAAAGGAGACCCAAAAAAATGCTGAAGAAAATAACACCTTGAAAAATAGGCTAACTCAAATGGCAAAAGACGTTCAAAAAGCCAACGAGGAGAAGAATGCTTTCAAAAGCAGAATTAGCCAAATGGAAAAGGAGGTTCAAAAGCTCACTGAAGAAAATAGTTCTTTCAAAATTAGAATGGAACAGATGGAGGCTAATGACTTTATGAGAAACCAAGAAATCACAAAACAAAACCAAAAGAATGAAAAAATGGAAAATAATGTGAAATATCTCATTGGAAAAACAACTGACCTGGAAAATAGATCCAGGAGAGACAATTTAAAAATTATGGGACTACCTGAAAGCCATGATGATGAAATGGACAGACCGAGACAAACACAGGCAAGAGTTAATTGAGAATTTGGGAGCGTCTTTATTAGCTGGCGGGTGTCCTCCCAAGAGGCAGCCCTGAACAAAGGTGTGTGTGCCTTTTAAGCATCTTAGCACCTCCTGGTACAGCCTTGTGGTCCCAATAGCACACATTTTTCACAGAACAGTTTTGACAGGGGTTCCTAGGTACTGCTAGGCAAGGGGGCACAACAGAGAGGGGGGCCCAAGCAGCTGCTAGGCAAAGGGGTACAACAGAGAGTGTACCCACTAACAATAAGTGGTTACCAGGCCCAACCCTGCCTAGAAACTCAACAGACATTTCTCAACCCAGGGGCTCTGGGGGGGACGGGAAATAATGTCCACTTCACTCCCCCCTTTTCATGTAACTAATTTAAATGAGGGACTCATCAGAGTCCAAACGTGTGTAACTGGCTTGACGTGTGAACAATGTATCCACGCCTTGCGTCCTGCGACCTTAACCACTGATAAATTTGACAGTATCACTTGAAAAGGCCTGGTCCACTGAGGTTCAAGTGAGGATCCCCGGTCTAGCTGTTGCTTGATATAAAGATTTGAGAGCACTCTGGACCTCATGCAGAGCCTGTAAGGACTTAAGGAGGGCAACATTAGAAAAGTCGGGAAGCCAACATCCAGAATTAACAACTCAAGGAACAACCAGGGGGCTACTCCGAATACGATTTCTAAGAGGGGCCAGAGAGAGAGCCGTGGGATTGGGGGGGGGGTACACCCAACCCGGAAGCAGGGCAAAAGGAAGGAGACTCACCCAGGTCTCGCCAGTTTAAGCTTCCTTCAGGTTCCTATTCATTCTTTCTACCTGGCCTGAACTCTGGGGCCCAAGTACATGTACTTAAGCACCCCATCTTGTCTCCCTTTAAGCAGATGGGACTCAACATATTTTAGGATAAGGGATGAAGGTCTCGGCTTCTGAAATTGCTTCCTGCTGAGACTGGACGTAGAGCTGACCCTGCCTCACAGGGTCCCAACATTGGAGGGGTTGGGTCTTTAACCAGTATGAGGGACTTGACGATTAGAAAGGGACGTCCCTCCATCAGGTCGGGGAACCTGGTGGAGGGAGGCAACTTACAGACCCTTATCACAGAGAATCCAACTTAATTGCTCATGTGGCTTTAGAAAAGAGGGGAGGGGGAGAAGCAAGACAACAGTACAACAAACAATGGGGAAATTTGAGTGACTTCCAAGTTTCAGCTACAGCCCACAGCGCTTTCACAAAGAAAGCTGGTAGCTGGTAAGCAGGGGAAACCAACTGGCAGTCCACAAGCCCTGGATACCTGAAACTCAGGTATCCAAGGAGAAAGGCCTTATGGAAAATTAAATACAATCCTCACATTCTTTCCCCTATACATTCTTCCCTTCATCTATCCCCTTTATTTACAAGGGGACTATCCCATGCTATAAGTACAGATACAGAGATTTAAGATACAAAGTTAGATCAATGAATTATCCATTCAGAGGTTCCATTTCATCTGGGAAGGGACATCATCTGATGCAGTTTTCTGATCTAGATGCTCCTTCAGTCATCTTCAGCACAGCATCTCTGCACATTCTTTATCTTCTTGTCGAAATCCGGATGTCCACTCTCCTACAATACTGACCTTAATACCATTTCAGATGACCATTCTTAAGCTTTATACCTTTATCACTCTACAAATTCAAAACTTGGACTTCGGCCAATTGTCATTTTTAAGACATCCACATTGGAACCCAGTATTTACATCTTACACTCAGATCTCAAGTCCTAAACCTGATAGCTTAATTTTAGACTTGGCCTCAGATGTTCCCCTACCAACAATCTGTTGTTTCATAAATCTGATATTAAACTTACAAAACCTTTGACTATAGAAAATTGCCACTAAGAGTAGGGACATTGCAGGGAAACAATATTTCCCTAACCATGTAAATTCCAGGCAGGAGCAGATTGTCAGCTGGCATTCATCCAGGCTTAAAGTCTGTCACGTGTCAGTGGGGAAATTGAGTCAGGAGAATCCTACCTCACCCCAGGCTGAACAGCCATTCTCCCAACTTTACCATCACAGTCTTACTGACATCATGGATCAGAGACTCAGACCACATTTCTTGCTATCCACACCTGGAGTTAGACTCAGAAGAACAGTCAGTTAGTAGTCCCATAGAAACTTAAAATAGCAAGTTCCAATAATCAGGTTTCAGATATGACTATAATTTCACATTGGCTAAGGAACATCCTTGACTCTGTTTGAATTCAGGTAGGGGTGAAGTTTTCCAATTATGCAGTATCTGTATTATAGCCAGACTCAGGAGCAGTCAGGTGAGAAACATTCCTTTATAAAAGGACACAGTGGGGAAAATGACCAGGAGGATCCCATCCTAGATGGAGTCTAGAATTGTCCCTTTGGTGTTTCCTCTCCAGATACAAATTTCACCTGATAACAGTACAGGATGCGGGATCACAGTCCCTCTGAGTAACTTGTGGCATATTCTTTCAAATACTGATTTAATGCAGACAACAATACCCAAATTCAAACTTAAACAAAAATATTTATGGTCCTAAATGCTTTTACCTTAAACAGCAAATTTCACTAATCCCAACTTAAAGCCAAATACAGTTATTTGTATTCCCATGAAGTTGAAATAAGCAATGAAGATTAACAGGACTCACATACATAAGACATTTCATTTCAGATCCTTTTTCTCAAATTTAAAACTTGTCCTGATGTAAAAGCCAATTGTTACAACTTTTGAGGAAGTCACATCATTAGTTATGAATTAAACAAGCCAAACAAATTTCTTAGGACTGATGACCATGTCCACATGAAAGGAGCCTTAGCAGTTTTACCAAATAAAAGGAATTGGCATGGATCCCATGCCTGCCAACCCCAAACATATAGGAGGACTGTTCTGAAAGGGCAGAACCAGTCTAAATAAATTATTACTGCATTCATTTCTTTACACACATAGTAATCAATTAACAATTTTAGGTTTAGCATTAAAACAGCAGGTTCTTAGCTGTAACTTTTTTAACAGGCAAAGGTGAAAATACCTGGTTTTCTAAATAACATAGGTGACTTTACACAACTATTCCAACATCTTTTAGTTTCAACAAAATTCAGATTACAAATTGCTTTCTCTATCACCATTTCTAGATTATAGAGTAAAATAAAAATCTTGATGGTTCTAACTTTTACTCAAGAAAATTTCGCATCTGTGTCCACTCTTTAAAAATGTTTTTGAAAGAAAAAGTTGTGAAACTGCAAGTGGAAGTGAGGGAGACTCTGGAACAAAGTCCAGTGGTGCCTAGTCTCCTCCTTTTCACTTGGGAGTTTCACAGCCTGATCTCTGAGGTGTCTTTTCTTTTTTCTTTTTCTTTTTTTTTTTTTTTTTGCATTTTTTTTGTCTTCTTCCCCATGTGTGGGGAGGCTTTAGAGAGACCTTAGGGTTAGGGCAGGGAATCAAATCTATGCAGATATTGATATATGGGATCTGATCTGGATGGCCCAGATCCCCATTCACTATTCTCCACACCAGTCCTGCAGTGGATTTATCAAAAGTCCCCTCGGGTGGCCAATCCACCCCGAAGGTGGGCCATTCTTGTTGACAGAGTAAAGTTAATTTCTCTTTGGAGACTATGTACCCATAACCAGCTGCAGCTTGTTGGAATTGTTTAAAACACTTTATCATGAACTGCAACGGGGTCTCGGGACCTGAAAGTCTTTGTCCCATGATCCCAGGAAAGGAGAGTAAGATACAGAATCCGATTAAACTGGGGGTCAAACAAAAACACAAAACAAGAGACTGACAAAATGCACGGACACAGACAGCCCGGACTCAAACCAAAACACAAAACAGGAGACTGTCAAAATGCAGAATACAGACTCAGTCAAGCAGTTTGGGCTCTCAGAAACCCAAAAATACAGGAGATCCAGACAGATACAGAGTGCAGAGTCAGTCAAGCGGTCCGGACTCTCGGAAACCCAATAAAAATACAGGAGAGCCAGACAGATACAGAGTGCAGAGTCAGTCAAGCGGTCTGGACTCTCAGAAACCCAAAATACAGGAGAGTCTACACAGGACCTCACGCGGCATCCCACGGAGGTCAGTAAGGGCATTTCCCGCTGCATCCAGCCTCACCACTTACTCCAGAAGAGTGCTCACCTACACAGACAGGGCGCTCAAAATGGCCAGATCAGAGGAATTTTGCTACCGGGAGCCTGGTTCACATGGCTGTGCTTTGAGATAGGGGCAGGGGAACATCAATCCCGGTGGCCACCCCCTGAAGTCAAAGCACAGTCTGGCCGTCCAGGGCAGACAGTTTGCCTGTGCACACAGAGCCAGAGGCTGTCTTGGTTGAAGCAAAATCACAAGCAGATGCCTGTGCGCACAGAGCCAAAGGCTATCTCGGTGGGACCTCCAAGTGAAATGGACGGACCAAGACAAACACAGGCAAGAGTTAATTGAGAATTTGGGAGCGTCTTTATTAGCTGGCGGGTGTCCTCCAAAGAGGCAGCCCTGAACAAAGGTGTGTGTGCCTTTTAAGCATCTTAGCACCTCCTGGTACAGCCTTGTGGTCCCAATAGCACACATTTTTCACAGAACAGTTTTGACAGGGGTTCCTAGGTACTGCTAGGCAAGGGGGCACAACAGAGAGGGGGGCCCAAGCAGCTGCTAGGCAAAGGGGTACAACAGAGAGTGTACCCACTAACAGTAAGTGGTTACCAGGCCCAACCCTGCCTAGAAACTCAACAGACATTTCTCAACCCAGGGGCTCTGGGGTGGGGGGAGGGGAAATAATGTCCACTTCAATGAGAAAAAGAGCCTAGACATCATCTTTCATGAAATTATCAAGGAAAAATGCCCTGATATTCTAGAACCAAAGGGCAAAATAAGTATTCAGGGAATCCCCTGATCACTGCCTGAAAGAGATCTAAAAAGAGAAACTCCTAGGAACATCACGGCCAAATTCAATAGTTCTCTGGTCAAGGAAAAAATATTGCAAGCAGCCAGAAAGAAACAATTCAAGTATTGTGGAAATACAATCTGGATAACACAAGATCTAGCAGCTTCTACATTAAGGGACTGAAGTATGGGGAATGTGATATTCCAGAGGTCAAAGGAACTGGGACTAAAACCAAGAGTCACCTACCCAGCAAAACTGAGTATAATGCTTCAGGGGAAAAAATGGTCCTTCAGTGAAATTGGGGACTTTCAAGCGTTCTTGATGAAAAGACCAGAGCTGAAAAGAAAATTTGACTTTCAAACACAAGAATGAAGAGAAGCATGAAAAGGTAAACAGCAAAGAGAAGTCATAAGGGACTTATTAAAGTTGAACTGTTTACATTCCTACATGGAAATACAATACTTGTAACTCTTGAAACTTTTCAGTATCTTGGTAGTGGGTGGGATTACACACACACACACACACACACACACACACACACGCACGCACGCACGCACGCACGCACACGTACACACAGAAACAAAGAGCACAGAGTGAATGGAATAGGATGGGACCATATCTTTAAAAAATGAAATTAAGCAGTGAGAGAGAAATATATTGGAAGGAGAAAGGGAGAAATGGAATGGGGCAAATTATCTCTCATAAAAGAGGCAAGCAAAAGACTTTTTAGTGGAGGGAAAAAGAAGGGAGGTGAGATAAAAACATGAAGTTTACTCTCATCACATTCCACTAAAGTAAGGAATAAAATGCACACTCATTTTGGTATGAAAACCTATCGTACAATACAGGAAATTGGGGGAGAAGGGGGTAAGCAGGGTGGGTAGGAGGATGGAAGGGAGGGCAATGGGAGGAGGGAGCAATTTGAAGTCAACACTCTTGGAGAGGGACAGGGTCAAAAGAGAGAATAGAAACAGTGGGGGGCAGGATAGGATGGAGGGAAATATAGTTAGTCTTACACAACACGACTATTATGGAAGTCATTTGCAAAACTACACAGACATGGTCTATATTGAATTGTTTGCCTTCCAAAGGGAATGGGTGGGGAGGGAGGGATGAAGAGAACTTGGAACTCAAAGTTTCAGGAACAACTGTGGAGTACTGTTCTTGCTACTAGGAAGTAAGAAATACAGGTAAAGGGGTATAGAAAGTTATCTGGCCCTACAGGACAAAAGAGAAGATGGGGACAAGGGAAGGGAGGGATGATAGAAGAGAGGGCAGATTGGTGATAGGGGCAATTAGAATGCTCGGTGTTTTGGGGTGGGGGGAGGGGGCAAATGGGGAGAAAATTTGGAACCCCAAATTTTGTGAAAATAAATGTTAAAAGTTAAATAAATTAATAAAAAAATAAATAAAATAGAAGTGCTTTGCTTAACCTTTTCCATTCACAGCTGAATGCTTATTTGCTAAGTCAAACAACTCTTTCTTATCGTTGAACTACAGATATTTCCTTTTTAAGGTTTTAAAAATGATTTTTGTTTCTGTTTTGCTCTCTCTCTTCTCTGTCTCTCTTTGTCTCTCTCAAAACCAAGGAAAACAGTTTAGGACTGACAGCTGTCTAGCAGTCCTTACCAGCAGTTTACCACCTCTCTGTTGAGAGGAGTGAAATGTGTGTTTAACCATTAGTTTTCTGGAACCAAGGTCAGACTTGTAATTTAGTGCTGCTTTTATTTACATAATTTTGAACCATTGCTGTAGAACTTAGAGTAGGACACTGATTAGGTTCTGCAGTTTACAACACTGAGGAATGCCCGTGGAAATCAGATGCATTGGAATCTATTCTCCTATTGTGATTTCTTTGCTCTGCATCCCCTCATCTGTCTTCCCATATTTCTCTGAGGTCCTCCTCTTTGTGGTTTCTTATGGCAGTCATATATCACAACTTGTTCAGACATTCCCCAGCCAATGGACACCCATTTTGTTTCCTTTTTTTTTTTTTTTGCTAAAGAGTTCTCCTATGAATATTTTTATGTTAATGGAACCTAGGAAGTGCAACCCCAATATCTTTGGACTTGGAGGTAATTTTAACTTGTAAGACACAACAAAACAGAAAGTCAAACTGAGTTTCTTTATTTTTTCTTTTAAAGTCTTTTGCAGGCAAATCACATGGTTTTTAACAGTTTATTTGAGGCCCTGCATAATGCAGTGAAATGTGAACCTTTCTTTCCCTGTACTTGGATAAGAACATTAATGAGCTCAGAAATATGCTACTTGATTCCTAAATTTTTACGCAGACTTTCACTTGCTTATAGTTAGCCTCTGAGAAACCACACTAATTTGCTAGATTGTTGTCAAAATCAACAGGTTACAACATCACTACTTTTTGAAGAAAAAGCTAATGGTAGTAGTTTGAAAGTGTCTATCTGCTAAGGGCAAGACTTTTGATAACAGTAGTTCTAGTTGTAAGCAATGTGACCCTTATGTGGCTCTTATTGAATTAAACTTACTGTCTTTTTCAAGTTTTCCTGAAAGTTATACAACTCTTTTAAACATGATAATTTCAAATGAGAAAAAAAGACAATATCGACATTAAATGAATATCATCTAACAATTGCACCTCTTGGGCCACAACCAAAGGCCCTTTTTTAAAAGAGAGAAACAAGGAAATCCAAAAAGTTTAAGTAGGAATCTATTTATCTATTCATCAATTCATTTTTCTATCCATCGATATATCTGACTGTTTCTTCCTGTCCATCCATCCATTAGTACGTCAATCTATCTATTTGTGTAGTTGGATACCTAGACTTTCCCTGTAGGCAAGGAAAATTGCTAGGATCTGGAAATATGGACTGAATACCTTCTTACAGTAGGATGGAGCACCCCTATCCACATTTATTCTTTTGGGAAAGGCTTATTAAGTGTTCTTGAACTAAGCGCTATTGCAGGTATGACCAGGAGTATCCAACAGGTAGATGAAACAAAAAGGCAAGTAACAATAATGCACAGTATTACAAGATAGAGAATAAAGAGGAGGAGGGTGGGATTAACTAGGAGGGCTTTTTAGAGCTGAGTTTGAACCAAGGGTCGAGATTACTGACGGGTGTTGTTTGGTGGAGAGCAAGCTGGAAAGTAAGAGTGGTTGAGATCATGCTATATGAATATTTGTTAAAGAAACTGAGGATAGAATAGAGAAGACTTATGAAGAGGGGGAAGGAGTCGTGACAACTGTCTCCAAGCTTTCAAAGAGCTATCTAGGTTAAGGTAAAAATCCCTAGCAAATAGAGGCACTTAAGAATGAAACGGGGGGGGCGGGGGGGAATCAAGCCAAGATGACAGAATAGAAAGACCGTATACTCTAGCACTTCCCCCACAGCCCACAAAATACCTGTAAAAGTGACTCTCAACAAATTCTAGAGCAGCAGAAGTTGATAATGTTTAATATAAAATTTTGGAATAATCTCTTTGTTCTCTCTGAAGCAAACTCAGAGAATGCCTCTCCTATGTCAACAAAGCCAGCCAAGGCTGACTCTACATTCCTTAAGAGACCTTTAACCTAAGACACTATCTTGAATAATGGGACGTTTTCCATATCTTGATATTTATGGACATGTGCTGTGTTGTGGCGTGTTGATGGTGAGGAAAGCACAGACATCTTAGGTCGTAATTTCTATTGAACTTTGTTTACCCTTTCCTATGTCAGTTATCTGTTTAGGGCAGGAAGCCTGCCACTCACTAGTGGTGGGATTTCCTTATCACCGAGACATACGTTTATCCAGCCTGGAATCCCAAGGCCTGACCAACATTGCTTTGTTAATTGTCCTGTCTTACTGAATTTACGATTTGCTCAATTAGGAGAGTTCCTTTCTCACGGCAAAATGTATATAAGCCAGAAGATTTCTGCACTGGGTAGCCAGAACATTTCTGGCTCCATAATGCATTATGTTACTGTTTTCTTTAATAGGGAATTGACCAATTAATTAATTAAATCATAAAATGTATGCATATAGCCTGCTGCCTTTTCTTTTAAAGTTTTCAGGTCAACAAAGTCATAGAATGACAGAGTGAATGAAATTTCCAGACAAAGGTAACCTGGAAGGCAGATAGGAAAGGTCTATCCCAGAGGATGATGAGTGGAACAGAGTCCAGTCCTGGCTGTGTAGCACAGAGAGGAACGGGACTGGAACAGGCCTCCAAGGCAGAGTCCGCCTCAGGAAGGTCCCAGATCCCTCAACCCATAGGCATCAAAGAAAGCTTCAAAGGTCAGTGTGGGAGGGCTGTCCCAGCTGGGCAAGTGGGAACAGGGTCCCCCCAGTACTGGCCCCAGGTGGTTGCAGAGGTGGTGGCAACAATAGCAGTGGGTGGCCAACAGCTACAGTGTTCACAGAAGCAACCTAGGTCCATTGTCTGAGTGGCTCAGCTTAAAGCCTCTGGGGGAATTGATCAGATTATGTGAACCTCAGCTGTCAGTGTCGGCCTAGTCCCTACCCAAAGACCCTGGGTGAACTGAGCACCTTATCTGTGTCTCAGTCCTGAGGACAGTCTTGGGGAAGGAGGAGCACTAGGACCCTCCTCTTGACAAAGGATTCAGAAGTCAAATAACTTGCTTGGAAAAGTCCCAAAAAAGGGGAAAAAAAAATAAGACCACAGGTTACTTTCTTGGTGAATAGGTATCCCCTTCCATCCTTTCTGATGAGGAAGAACAATGTGTACTCTCAGAGGAAGTTAAGGCTTCTTCCTCCAGGACCTCCAAAATGAATGTGAAATGAGCTCTGTCCATACAAGAGCTTGAAAAGAGTGTCACCAGCTTGCTAAAGTAGAACCAAAAAATGCTGAGGAAAATAACACCTTTAAAAAGAGCCTAACTCAATTGGAAAAAGAGGTCCAAAAAGCCAATGAGGTGAAAAGGCTTTACACAGCAGAATTAGCTAAACAGAAAAGGATTTTCAAAAGCTCACTGAACAAAATAGTTCTTTAAAAATGAGCGTGAAGTTCAGGGAAGCTAATGACTGTATGACAAACCAAGAAGTTACAAAACAAAATCAAAAGATTGAAAAAATAGAAGATAATGTTAAACATCTCATTGCAAAAACAAGTGACCTGGAAAATAAATCCAGGAGAGACATTTTAAAAATTATGGGAGTACCTGAAAGTTATGATTAAAAAAAGAGCCTAGACGTTATCTTTCATGAAATTATCAAGGAAAACTGCCCTGATATTCTAGATCCAAAGGGCAAATAAATATTGAAAGAATCCACTGATCACCTCCTGAAAGAGACCCCAAAAGAGAAACTCCTAGGAATATTGTTGTCAAATTTCAGAGTTTCTAGGTCAAGGAGAAAATACTGCAAGCAGCTAGAAAGAAACAATTCTAGTACTGTGGAAATACAATCAGGATATCACAGGATCTGCCAGCTTCTACACTAAGGGATGGAAGGGCTTACAATAGAATATCCCAGAAATCAAAGGAACTCGGATTAAAATCAAGAATCACCTGCCCAGCAAAAGTGAGTATAATACTTCAAGGGAATAAATGGTCATTCAATGATACAGAGTAATTTCAAGCATTCATGATGAAAAGACCAGATCTGCATTGAAAATTTGACTTTCAAACACAAGAATCAAGGGACCCATGAAAAGGTAAACAAGAAAGAGAAGTCACAAAAGACTTTCTAAAGCTGAACTGTTTACATTCCTACATGGAAAGACAATATTTGTAACTCCTGAGACTTATCTCAGTATTTGGGCAGGTAGAGGGATTACACACACACACACACACACACACACACACACAAATATATAGACAGAGGGTACTGGTTGAGATGAATCAGAAGAGATGATATCCATAAAAAATAAAATTAAGGGGTGAGAGAGAAAAATATTGGGAGGAGAAAGGGAGAAATGGAATGTGACAGACTATCACTCATAAAAGAGATAAGAAAAATCTTTTTCAATGGAAGAGAGATGGAGGAGGTGAGAGGGGAAAAGTGAAGCTTACTCTCTTCACATATGGCTTAGGGAGGGAATAACATGCTCACCAAACTTGGTATGAAAAGGTATCTTACACTACAGGAAAGCAGGGGAGAAGGGGGCAAGTGGGGTGAGGGGGTTGATAGAAGGGAGGACAAATGGGAGAAGGGAGTAACTAGAAGTAAAAACTTTTGGGGAGGGACAAGGGCACGTTGAGGGAAGGGATAATCAGAATGCAAGGTATTATTGTGTGGGGGAGGGGAAAGATGGGGAGAAAAATTGGAACTCAAAATTTTGTAGAAACGAATGTTGAAATCTAAAAATATATAAATAAAACTATTAAAAAAGGAATGAAACAGGCTTTAGTGGGAGGTAGTGGGTTCCCCCTCACTGAAAGCCTTCAAATAAAAGCTAAATGAACATTTGTTGGGGGAAAGTAGTAAGGTAAGAGTTGTTGTTCACCATGGGTTAGACTAGATCGAGATCGTAGGTATCCCTTCCGACTCTGGAATTCTTTGATTAAAAAGATGTAAAGTGCCATGTCTTTAGCATACAGTCATAATTTCAACAAATAATCCAAAAGGAATTTTACTACATGAAGTAGAGGTCACATCTTGGAAAGTGTTATATTATAGCATGTTGATTTCCTGAAAAAAGATTTGTATATTCAAGAGAATCCATCTAGTTGAATGTTCTGTGGCAAATATTTCTCTTACGACAGTAAACTGAATCTACTTACATTATAAATCATAGGAATTGTGAGATCTTATCAGAGAACATCTTTTTCTCTTCCTTTGATATCTGAAGCTTTTGACAAGAGTGCCTCACCTGTAAAATAATTAATTAAGCTGTATGAGTGATTGCTGTCTCACTGGAGAGAGACTTGGCTCCAGCTCCATGGCGAATCTTCTCCTTCCTTTAACTTTCGCTCACCTTTTAGGACATCCAACAGTAGAATGAAAGGTTGTTTTGGAAACCAAAAGGTAAATAGAAGAAGAAGAAAAAAATAAAAGGAAACATAAGGAGTGATTCAAAATTCTAAAAAACAGGATTCATTCAATCAACGCTACTCCTCATTTATATCACACAACCAATACCTGCCTTTCTTTTCAAAGCTTAAGACCCGAGGTTTTTCATATGGCTCTATTTGCACAGTTGGATTATTCCATTTCAGGATTTTGCAGTGGATATTTTAAGGGTACTTTTTAAATAAGATAAACATTTCATTAGTTGCTTTGTACTATTTAATGTCTCAGGGTTTTACAGGGAACCAGTTGGCATATAAGTCTTTCCACGCTTTTCTTAAGTCTGCTTGTTCGTCATTTCTTACAGTACAATGGTATTCCATTATATTCATGTACCACAACTTGTTCAGCCATTCCCAAGTTGATGGGCATCCCCTTGATTTCCAGTTCATGGCCACCACAAAAAGAGCTATTATAAATATTTTTGTGCATGTAGAATTTTTTCCCATTTTTGTGATCTCTTTTGGATACAGCCCTACAAACAATATTTCTGGGTAAAAGAGTATGCACACTTTTTAGCCCTTTAGGCATACTTCCAAATTGCTCTCCAGAGTGGTTGGATCAGCTCAGAGCTCCACCTAAAAAGAATTAGTGTTCCAACTCTTCCACATCTTCTCCAACATTTATGTTCTTCCTATTTTGTCATGATAGCTAATATGATAGCTGTGATATGATATCTCAGAGTTGTTTTGATTTGCATCTCTCTAATCAATAGGGATTTAGAGAATTTTTTTCATATGGCTACAGATGGGTTTAATTTCTTCCTCTGAAAACTTCTTGTTTATATCCTTTGACAATTTATCAATTGAGGAATGACTTGTATTCTTGTAAATTTGAGGCAGTTAACCACATATTTTAGAAATGAGGCCTTGATCACAGACACTGTTTTTAAAATTTTTTTCCCAGTTTCTTGCATCCCTTGGTTTTATTGCCTTTGTTTTTGCAAAATGTTTTTAATTTGATATAATCAAAATTATTCATTTTGCACTTTATAAAGTTTTCTATCTCTTGGTTGGTCACAAATTTCTCCATTCTACCTAATTCTGACAAATACAGTCTTTCTTGCTCCCCTAATTTGTTTATAGTATCGGTATTTATACCTGGATCATACGTCCACTTGAACTTTGTTCTTCTGTACAATGACAGTCATTGTTCTATGCCCATGTTTCACCATACTTTTATCCAATTTTCCCAGCAGATTTTGTCAAACAGTGAGTTCTTATCCCAGAAGCTGGGGTCCTTGGTTTTATCAAACAGTAGGCTGTTACATTCATTGACTACTGTGTCTTATGTACCTCACCTATTCCTCTGATTTACCCATCTCTTTCTTAGCCAGTATTATGTGGTTTTGACTATTCCCGCTTTATATTACAATTTGAGATATGGTAGGAGTAGGCCACCTTCACTAGCACTTCTTTTCATTACTTCCCTTTATATTCTGGACCATTTGTTCTTCCAGAAGAATTTTCATATTAGTTTTTCTAGCCCTAGAAAATTTTTTTCCAGTAGTTTGATTGATATTACACTCCTAAAGTAAATTAATTTAGGTAATATTTTCATTTTTATTGTATTAACTTAGCCTACCTAGGAGTTACTGAAGTTTTACCAATTACTTAGTTCTGACTTTATTTGTGCAAAAATGTTTTGTAATTTTGTTCATAAAGTCCCTGGGTTTGTTTAGGAAGGTAGACTCTCAGATATTTTATAGTGTCTACCATAGCTTGTAATGGGGTTTCTCTTACTATTTCTTGCTGTTGGGCTATTTTGGGAATTTATAGATATGCAGGTGATTTATATGGGTTTATTTTTTAACTTGCAACTTTTTCAAAATTGTTTATTATTTCAAATACTTTTTCTTGATTCTCTAGGATTTTCTACGTATATCATCATATCATCTGCAAAGAGTGAAAAGTTAGTGTCTTCTTTGCCTGTTCTAATTCCTTCAATTTCTTTTTGTTCTCTTATTGCTAAAGCTGACATTTCTAGTACCATACTGAATAACTGTGACGATGATGGACATACTTGTTTCACCCCTGAACTTATTCCACATGCATCTAACTTATCCACATAGCATATAATGCTTGCTGATGGTTTTAGGTAGATACTACTTATTATTATTCAGGAAGCCTGCATTTATTTCTATGCTCTCCAGTGTTTTCAATAGAAATGGATGCTGTATTTTGTCAAAAGCTTTTTCTGCATGCATTGAGATAATCAGATTTTTTTCTGTTAGTTTTTTGTTGGGATGATCAATAATGCTGAGAGTTTTCCCAATATTGAACCAACCCTACATATCTGGCATAAATCCTACCTGATCATAATATATTATTCTCATGGTAAATTACTGTGTTCTTTTTACTAATCTTATTTAAAACTTTTACACCTATATTCATTAGAGAAATTGGACTATAATTTTTTCTATGATTTGACTCTTCCTGGTTTAGATACCTGAACCGTATTTGTATCAAATAAAGAGTTTTACAGTACTCTTTTAATTTTCAAAAATCTTTATAATATTGGAATTAACTGTTCCTTAAATGTTTGATAGAATTCACTTGTAAATCCTTCTGGCCCTGGAGATTTTTTCCTAGGGAGTTCATTGATGGCTGCTCTCTCACTCTGTTCTGCTGGACTCTTGTTCTGTGCTGATATGTTTGAGAATCCATAGTGCTCCTTCTGATTACTTTGCCTGGTGGTTCCTACCTGGCTTTCCTATGACAGGGTGTGCGCTGGTATAGCCTATGCACTCTGCCCTCTCACCCAGTCCCATGTAACAAATCCTTTTCATCAACCTTCCCGGTTGTCCTGGGCAGGATATCTACCACATTCTCTCTCCTAGTGAATTCTGCCACTCTCAAGTATTACCAGATTCTCTTTTTAGAGGTATTTGAAGGAATTTGTGGTACAGTTTAGGTGAGTCCATTCTCTAGCTCTATAAAATAATGTTGTGGTAGTTTGATTAGTATGGCACTGAATAAGTAAATTAATTTAGATAGAATAGCCATTTTTGTTATATTATCTCGCCCTATGCACAAGCTACTGCTGTTTTCCGGTTACTTAGATATGACATCTTTGGTGCAAAAAGGGTTTGTAATTCTATTCATACAGTCCCTAAGTTGGATTTGGCAGGTAGACTTCTAAATATTTTATAGTGATTACTGGAACTTTAACTGGGATTTCTTTTTCTATCTTTTGCTGTTTGGTTTTGTTTGTAATATATAGAAATGCAGATGATTTATGTGGGTTCATTTCTCTTTTCTGTCATATTGGACAATCTAATGAAATTGAGATGGCATCTCAGAGTTATTTTAATTTGTATTTATCAAATGCATAATGATGTAGAACATTTTCCCATGTGATTATAAGTAGTTTGGATTTGTTTATTTTAAAACAACCAGTTCATATTCTTTTACCATTTATGTTTTGGGGAATAACTTGTATTTTTTAGAAATTAAAAGTCAGTTCTTTATATATTTGAGAAAGAAGGTATCTATCAAACATATTTTCTGGAAAAATTGCTTTCTAGCTTTCTGTTTTCCTTCTAATCAAGGATGTATTGAATTGGTTTGTGCAAAAACTGTTTCATTCAAACAATCAAAATCACGCAATTTACTTCTCGTAATGCTGTTTTTCTATTGCTTGGTCTTAAATTCTTCTAAATAGATCTGAAAGATAAACTATTCCATGCTCTACTAATGTGCTTATGACAACAACTTCTATGTCTAAATCTTTTACCAATTTTTGCCTTCTCTTGATTAATAATTTAATATATTATCCTATACCTAGCTTTAACCATACTGTTTTCAAGTTTTCCCAGAAGATTTTTGTCTAATAGTGAGTTCCTCTCCCAGAACCTGGAGTCTTTAGTTTGTCAAATATTAGATGCCTGGAGCCATTTAATACTGTGTCTTATGTACCTAATTGACTCATTGATGCATTATAGTTTTTCTTATATACTACAACATTATTTATATGATTGCTGCTTTATAACACAGTATGAGATCCGGTATGAAATAGTCTACCATTTTTCTCTGATTCCTATGAAATTCTTGAGCTTAATTCTTCCAAATGATTTTTTAATGATTTTTCCAGCTCTATATAAATGTTATTGTTTGGGGGAGGAGCCAAGATGGAGGAGTAGAAAGAAGCATATATGCTTAGGTCTTACCCCACAGCCCATAAAATACCTGTAAAGAAGAACTCTTAACAAATTCTAGAGCAGCAGCCACAGAACAACGAAGTGGAGGAGATTTCTGTCCCAGGGAGACCTGAAAGATCAACAGGAAAGGCCTGTCACACACCAGACATGGAGCAGAGCCCAGCCCTGCCTTGGCCTCCCAGAACTGAGAGGAGCAGATACAAGCAGGCTTCAGGGACAGAATCTCCAGTGGCAGTGCAGATACAGGCGCCAAAGGCAATTGAGAGAGTCTTTTCGGATGGCCAAGAGGGGAGCCGTGTGTCTGCATAACTCAGGCCTCCTCAGGTGACAGTGGTAGAGGCAGCAGCAGACGGGGCTCCCAAAGCAGGCAAAAGCCCGAATCCATAGTTGAAGGTCTCATCAGAAAGCCCCTGAGGGAACTGAGCCCTGTGTGGTGGCCCTGCCCCATTCTGAACAGCAGTACTTAATCTCACACTGAATAGCAACCCTGCCTCTGCCTGAAGCCCCTGAGGATTGAGAGCAGCTCATTTGAATCTCAGCCCCCAAGTGCTCACTTGGAGGAACCGGAGATGAGGTGCTTGTGGAGAGGAAACTCAGAAGTCAAGTAACTGACTGGGAAAATGACCAAAAAAGGGAAAAAACATAAGACCATAGAAGGTTACTTTCTTGGGGAACAGGTGTCCCCCCCATCATTTCAGATGAGGAAGAAAAAGGCATGCAGTCAGAGGAAGTCAAGGCCTCTGCCTCCAAAGGGAACTTAAAATGAGCTCAGGCAATAGAAGACCTTAAAAAACAAGTTAACAGCTTACTAAAGGAGAATCGAAAAAATGCTGAGGAAAATAACAGCTTTAAAAAGGGCTAACTCAATTGGAAAAAGAGGTCCAAAAAGTCAAAGAGGAGAAGGAGGTTTTAAAAAGCATAAATTAGTCAAACTGAGGAGAAGTTTCAAAAGCTCACTGAACAAAATAATTGCTTGAAAGAGAGAATTGAGTTCATGGAAACGAATGAATTTGAGTTACACCAAGCAGTTAGTGAAGAAAACAAAAAATTTGAAAAATAGAAGATAATGTGAAACAAGTCATTGGAAAAACAACTGACCTGAAAAATTGATCGAGGAGAAATAATTTAAAAATTATAGTACTACTTGAAAGCCATGATCAAAAAAAGAGCCTAGACATTATCTTCCATGAAATTATCAAGGAAAACTGCCCTGATATTCTAGAATCAGAGGGCAAAATAGATATTGAAAGAATTCACTGATCACCTCCTGAAAAAGACCCGAATAAAGAAACTCCTAGGAATATTGTGGTCAAATTTCAGAGTTCCCAGATCAGGAAGAAAATACTGTAAGCAGCTAGAAAGAAACAATTTGAGGACTGTAGAAATACAATCAGGATAAGACAGGATCTGGCAGCTTCAACATTAAGGGATCGAAGGGCTTGGAATGAGATATTTCAGAAGTCAAAGGAACTGGAATTAAAACCAAGAATCACCTACTCAAGAAATCTGAGTAAAATACTTCAACGGAAAAAAATGGCTATTCAATTATATACACGACTTTCCATCATTCTTGTTGAGGAAAAGGCCAGATCTGTATAGAAAAATTTGACTTCCCAAGACAAGAATCAAAAGAAACATGTGAAGGTAAACAGGAAAGAAAAATCGTAAAAAAGATTCTCTAAAGCTGAACTGTTTACATTACTACATAGAAAGAAAATATTTTTAACTCTTGAAATTTTTCTCAGTATTTGGGTAGATGGAGAGATTGTACATACACACACACATAGATAGACAAAGTACAGGGTGTGTTATATCAGAAGAGATGATATCCATACAAAATAAAATAAAATAAAATAAAAAATTAATAGGTGAAGGAGGAAAATTCCCTGGAGAAAAAGGGAGAAATGGAATGGGGCAGGCTATAACTCATAAAAGAGATAAGAATAATCTTATTCAAAGGAGGAGATAGGGGAGAAGGGGAGAGGGGATGGAAAATAAAGCTATTCTCTCCACATGTGGCTGAAGGAGGGAATAACATGCTCACTAAATTTGGTATGAAAATTTATATCACACCACAGGAAAGAAGGACAAGAGATGGCAAGTGGGGTGAGGAGATTTTTAGAAGAGGGGGTAAATGCGAGAAGGGAGTCACTAGAAATAAACACTTTCCAGAAGGGACAAGGTCAATTGTAGGGGAAACAATAAGGGGGAATAGAATAGTACAGAAGGCAATATAATTAGTACTACACAACATGATTATTATGGAATTCTTTTGCAAAAGAACACATATTTAATATGTATGGAATTGCTTCCCTTCTCAGTGGGGCTGGGGGGGGGGGGAGGGAGAGAAGTTGGAATTCAAAGTATTAGAAACACATGTTGAGAATTTTTATTGTATATAATCAGGAAATAAGAACTACAGGGAATAGGGTATAGAAATTTACCTTACCCTACAAGAAAAGAGAGAAGATGGGGATAAGGGAATGGTGGGGTGTGATAGAACAGAGGGTACGTTAAGGGAAGGAGTAATCAGAATGCAAGGTATTAGGAAGGGGGGGAGGGGAAAAATTGGACATGTTACAAAGTGAGATAAAAGCAATTAGTATCAAAACAATTCACTGAATTAATTTCTGAGAATAAATCAATGACACCTTTAGTTTGGGGAAAAGAATTTCAGTCTAAACTTCCTACAGGAAGGTAACCTTGAATAAAATTTGGCATTGATGGAAAAGATAAGGTTTTAATGGCAAATTTGATTTTATGATTACTATTTAATCAGGAACTAGAACATGTATAGAAAGGCATTTAAGCCACTTAAGACTTGCTTCAAGAGATGTTCCTTAGCTAAAGTGAAAATTATAATCATGTTTGAAAACTGGTTATTGGAACTTGCCATTTTTTAGATGCTATGAGACTATTAAGTGACTGTTCTTCTGAGTCTAATTCGAGGTATGGGTGGCAAGAAAGGTGATCTGAGCTTCCAACCCATGATGTCAGTAAGCTGGTGAGATGATGGTATGAACTGCAAAAGGTGATCTCATGGGAGAACGGCTGTACAGCCTGGACTGAGGTAGGATTCTCTTGACTCAATTTTCCCACTGATATCTGGCAGACCTTAAGGCTGACTGAATGCAAGTGGATAATCTAATTCTGCCTGGAACTGACATGAAGCTGGGGAGATATTGTATCCCTGCAACGTCCTGACTTTTGGTGGCAATTTCCTATAGTCAAAAGGTATGCAAGCTTAATACCAGATCTACTCAATTATAGATTATTGGTAACAAGGTTAAATCTAAAATTAAGCTACTAGGCATAGGACTTTAGAGCAACAACAAGTTAGGGTCCTTAAATTCTTAGCAATTCTGTGGAGACAATTAGGTCAAGACCTTGTGAAATTAGCAACTTAAGTATTACTTGTGTTTCAGTTGATTATTGACAAAAAAAATTCTTTTGTGACCCATATTGCAAATGCTTTAAAAAGAAGTATCACTTGACCAAAAGTTTGAATTGTTTTATCTATTACAAACTGTGTTAAAAATTAAAAATTAAAAAAAATAAAAGAAAAGAAATCAAAAGAAATTAAATACTATTGTTTGATTGGATGGTACAAAGTTAGTTAGTTTAGCTATGATGGTCTTGTTTCTTATATTTGCTAGGCCTATCCACTGAACAACTGGCATTTTTCCAGTTTTATAAATCTGACTGTATTTGTTGTAAAAGTATTTTTCGTATGAAAAGAATTTCTCTTGGCTGGTCGACTGCAGTGTATTTTATATAATCTACTGTTATTTTAAAAGAAATTTTTCTTTCTGTCCCTTGTTGCTGAGCTTTGTTGGTTATACATGAAAATGTTGATGAATGAAGTGCCTTTATTTTATATCCTGCAATTATTCTAAAGTTACTAATTATTTCAACTAGCTTTTAGTTTATTCTCCAGTATTCTCTCAGTATACCATCTGAAAAGAGTGAAAGTTTTGTTTCCTCATTACCTGACCTTATTGGGAAGGATTCTATCTTGTCCCCATTAGAGATAATGTTGACTGATGCCTTTAGATAGAAACAATTTCTCATTTTAAGAAAAGTTCCATTTGATCCTATGTTGTCTAGTGCTGGCCTGAGGTGGAGGAGTTTGGGAAAGGGGGCCTTAGACTGCAAAATATTAAAGCTCAGAGGATTCTTAAGTACAAGTCTGGAAATTCCATGATTATCCCACCCTCTTCAATGTAAATAAATACGAGGCTTAGATAAGAACTCTTATTAAGTGTGTCAATCAATAAATTACAACCATGTGAGCATAGGATCTGTGTATAACTTTTAGAATCAATGAAAAGCACTGCCTTACAAAATTTGATCATACCTTTAGGAACTCGTATTAAAGAGAGGACTCTTCTCAGAAAAATAAAATTAGAGATTTCTAAGATTTGTAAGTAGAAAGAAAGGGACAGTCATAACAAGTTGAGCAAAGAACTGGTACAGCTGTGTCAACCAGGACCACAAGAAAGAGAACTTAGGAGTGAGCTCTGGAAGTGAATGAAAACGTCAAAGATGGATACTGGCTCTATGAGCGTTCCAGACAAGACCAGCCAGGCTGGTGCCACCAGTGTACCCACCTACATGAGGACTAAGCAAACATCCAAGAAGGAATCTGTTCCTTCCTCGTGTTCTCCTTTTAATACCAGTCTATTCATAGACACTACTGAGATTTGCTTTTTAATTATACAAAATTTGCTAGTACTTTGAATTTTGCCTCAACCACAAGGAGGTCAGGGTAAAATAGAGACAGATTTACATGTCAATTTAAGGAGAGAGTAGAAACTCTACATAAATGTTAGGAATTTCCCTAACCTATGTTTCATCTAAAAGAACTTCCTAAAAGTTGAAGAAAAAACAGCCCTGTGAACTGAGGTGGTGTATTATTTTGGCCCTAGAATCACTTCAAAAATGGGCTTAAGATTGTAAGGTGGTGCTACATTTAGATAACACATCATAGAATATCAGGACTGGGAACATCCTTAGATCACAGTATGTGAGATCTGGGAGGACCCAGAAATGAGAGAATATGGAATGTCAAAGTGAGAATGGACAATGTAACAAAAAACCTCAGAGGTTGTGAGGATCTTATTAGCATCACAGAATGCCAGGTCTGAAAGGAAGCAGAGAAACCAGAATGTCACTGCTTCAGGGGGACTTCTGACTATATAGTTTTCTAATATTGAACCAACCCTGCATTCCTGGTATAAATTCTACCTGAACATAATGTATTATTCTCGTGATGAGTTGTATTCTTTTTCCTAATATATTATGCAAAATTTTGGCATCTATATTCATTAGAGATATTGGTCAATACTTGCCTGGACATAGAGTGATGCAGGGTCTTAAGACCATATAGGCTACAAGCCCTTCCAAGGTACCTTCCTGAAACTGAGGCCTAGTGAAACGAATGACCATTGTATGATCAGGCAGAAATGTCTAAGGAATAAATGTGACTAGTCCTTCAGAGACCTTAGAGTCCAAACTCTTTATGGGGCTCTAAAGGAAACTGAGTCATAGAAAGTGGGACAGAAGAGTATAAGATCAATAACAAGATCCAAGGATTAAAAAGGTCAAGGCCTACAAAGACTTTAGAGACTCATTTTTCAATCACACATTTCAGTCACTCCAGTGCCTAGAGGGTAAACTGATCCCTATGCATGGACCCCTCTGTGATAACCCAGTGTTTCTTAGGTCTAGAGGTGACAAGCTCCAAGCCCCTCCCTGAACTCTGCTGAAACTCAGGCCCAGAGAGGTGGACAGACTAGTATGAGATCACTAATAAGCTACTAGAATTAAAAATGACAGGGTTTTCAATCCCTTATACCTTACCAATCCCCTCTCTCCCCACACCCGCACCCTGCTAGGAAAAACTTAAGAGGAGGGAACTTCAGTGCCTACTGTGAGATCTCAGCCAAGCTGGAGTTCTAAAGCTAAGAAGACATTTAGAGGTCTCAGAGTCAGTTATCATGAGTAAGAAGCAAATGAGAAAAGCAAGGACTATAGAATCTTATTATGGTAACAAGGAAGATCAAATAATAATCCATAAGGGGATAGCATTGACACTATACACACATCAGAAACCTCAAAAGGGAATATGAAGTTGTCTCAAGCCCAAAAAACATTCCTGGAAAACTGAAGAAGGATTTAGAGATCCAAATTAGAGAGGCAGAAGAAAAACTGGCCAATGATTTTAAAAATGCAATTGACAAAATAAATTTAAAAAAAGATTTCACTGAAGAGAACAGCTCCTTAAAAGATAATTGGCCAAATGTATAAGGAAATATAAAACCTAAATGGAGAAAATAACTCCTTAAAAGCTAAAAATTGGACAAATGAAAAGGAAGATACAAAAGCTAACTGAGGAAAACAATTTGATAAAAATTAGAATTGAAAAAGAAGAAGCTAATGACTCTATAAGGCATCATGAATCAGTCAAACAAAATCTAAAAAATGAAAAGAGAGAAGAAAATGTAAAACATCTCTTTGGAAAAACAACTGACCTGGACAATAGATCCAGAAGAGAAAATCTAAGAAGTGTTGGTCTACTGGAAAGCCATGATAAAAACAACAACAACAACAACAACAACAACAACAACAACAACAAAAACATGTATAGTATCCTCCAGTAAATAATTAATTAAAACAGCCCTGAAGTCCCAGAAGCAGAACGTAAAGTCATGGAAAGAATCCATCAATTACTTCCTGAAAAATATCACAAATTGAAACGGTGAAGGAATATTGTAGCTAAATTACAGAATTATTAGGCAAAGTAAAAAATCCTGCAATCAGTCAGAAACAACTCAGATGTCTAAGAACTACAGTCAGGATCACACAGGACCTAGAATTTTCTATATTAAAAGACTGGAGAAATTGGAATATGGTATTACATAAGGCAAAGGAGCTTGGACTACAACCAAGGATCAATTACCCAGCAAAACCAAGCATAAATTTTGAGGCAAGGAGATGGACTTTCAATGAAATAAGGCATTTTCAAACCTTCCTGATGAAAAGACAGGAGCTCAGTGGAAAATTTGATCTTCAAATACAAGATTCAAGAGAGGCTTAGAAAAGTAAACAGGAAAACAAAAAAGTTTTTTATTAAATAAGGAAATCCATTTACATTCCTATGAGGGAGCAGGAAACGTGTTAAATTTGAGAATTGTGTCTTTATTACAACATTTAAAATGGATATACATAGTTAGATGATGTGGGTACAAACTAACTGACGTGATGTTAAGAAAACCTAATTAACGGGTGTGAAGGGATTGTAATGGAAGAAGAGGAAAGGAGGCAGCAGAGAAGGGTAAATAACATCATTTGAATACACACAAAGCCATATTTTAGTAGAGGGGAAGAAAGGAGGGAGATGAGCATTGTTTGAGCTTTATCATCATCTTATTGAGTTCAAGGAGGGAACAACATCCTCAGTTAAGCATAGAAATCTAACTTGCCCTACATTCAGGTGAAGGGGAAAGGGAAAGAAGAAGGAGGGAGGTATATTATGGAGGAAGAAGTAGTAAAGGAAGAAGGAAAGAAAAGGGAAAGGGGCTGAAAGGAGGGAGGGCAGATTGAGGGAAGCAGTGGTTGAAAGCAAAACTCTAGTGAGGATGGGAAGACAGAAGGGCAAAATTAAAACTTAAATGGGGGAGAATAGAATGGAGAGAAAATAGGATGAATAGAAAGAAACCAATAGTAATCACAACTCTTAATGAGAATGAGATGAATTCTCCCATAAAATGGAGGTAGATAGCAGAATAGATTAAAAACCATAATCCTCCAATATATGGATTACAAGAAACGAGTTTGAAACAGTGGGATACACACAGGGTAAAGGTAAAATACACAGAGGGTAAAGGTAAAACCCAAAAAGGTAAAAGTAAAATATAATACGACTCAGCAGAAGTACAAAAAAAAAGCAGGGCTAGCAACCCTAATCTCAGACAAAGCAAAAGCAAAAATAGATCTAATAAAAAGAGATAAGGAATGAAACAATACCTGCTGAAAGTCACCATAGATAATGAAACATTTTCATTACCAAACATTTATGCATCAAACGGCTTAGCATCCAAATTCTTAGAAAAGTTATGGGAGTTACAGAAAGAAATAGAAAAACTATACTGATGGAGGAACTCATCTTCCCCATCTCTGAAATTGATAAATCTAACCTCAAAATAAACAAGAAGTTAAGGAGGTGAAGAGAATTCTGGGAAAAGGTAGATATCACAGACCTATGGAGAAAATGGAATGGAAGAAGAAAGGAATGTATCTTTTTCTCAGTAGTATGTGGCACATACACAAAAATTGACCACGTACTAGAGCGTAAAAGCCTCACAATCCAGGTCAGAAAGGCATAGATAGTCAATGCATCCTTTTTAGATCATGATGCAATAAAAGTTGTTTAAAATAAAGTTATATGGAAAGAGAGATCAAAAATTAATTGGAAACTAAATAATCTAATTCTGAAGGAGTGGGTCAAGCAACCAATCATAGAAACAATCAATAGCTTCAAGTAAATGATACTAATGAGAGTTATGGGATGCAGCAAAAGTGATTCATAGGGGAAATTTTGTCTCGGAATGCTTACACGAATAAAATAGAGAAAGAGGAGATCAATGAATTGGGGGTGCAGCAGAAAAAGCTAGGAAAACAGCAAATTGAAAATTCCCTGTTAAATACCAAATTAGAAATAGTTGAAAACCAAAGGAGAGATTAATAAAATTGAAGTTAATAAAATTATTTGAATAAATAAAACTAATAGCTGGCTTCATGACAAATACAGTAAAATAAATAAACCTTTTATCAATTTGATTTCAAAAAAAGAACAAAGAAAACCAAATTAAAATGATCAAAGTTGAAAATGGTGAATTCACTTCCACTAAAGAGTAAATAAAAACTATAATATCAAAATATTTCCTCCAATTGTGAGCTCCCAAAATGGAAAATTTTAGTGAAATGGAAGAATATTTACAAAAATCTAAAGTGCCCATATTAACAGAAGAGGAAGTAAAATACTTAAAGCACGCTACCTCAACAAAAGAAATTGAACAAGCCATCAATGAACTCCCTAGGAAAAAAAATCTCCAGGGCTAGATGGACTTAGAAGAAAACTCAGTCAAACGTTTAAAGAAAAAATAATTCTAATACTATATAGACTATTTGGAAAAATTGTTGTAGAAGGAGTTCTACCAAATTCTTTTCATGATACAAATATGGTAGTAATACCTCAAGTGGGAAGAGACAAAGCTGAAAAAGAAAATTATAAATCAATTTCCCTAATGAATATAGAGGTAAAATTTTTAAATAAGATATTAGCAAAAAGATTACAGCAACTTTTCAAGAGAATAATACATTTTTATGGGGTAAAATTGTACAAGGAATGCAGGGATGGTTCAATATTAGGAAAGCTATCAGCATAACTGACCACATCAGCAACCAAACTTACAGAAACCATATGACCATCTCAATAGATGTAGAAAAAGCTTTTTACAAAATACAACACTCATTCCTGTTGAAAACACTGGAGAGCATAGAAAGAAGCGGAGCTTTCCTTTAAATGATAAGAGGAATCTACCTAAAACCATCAGTAAGCATTATATGAAATGGGGATAAGCCAGATGCATTTCCAATAAGATCAGGGGTGAAAGAGGATGTACATTATCACTACTTGTATTCAATATGGTACTAGAAACATTAGCTTCAGTAAAAAGAGAAGAAAAAGAAATTGAAAGAATTAGAATAGGCAAAGAAGAAACACAGTTATCACACTTTGCAGACTATATAATGGTATACCTAGAGAATTCTGGGGAATCAAGGAAAATTCTACTTGGAATAATAAATATGTTTAGGGAAATTGCAGGATATAAAACAAATACACCTAAATCATTAGCATTTCTATAAATAACTAAGAAAGCCCAAGAGGGAAAAATAGAAGTAGAAATTCATTTATAATTACTGAAGACACTATAAAACATTTGGGATGTACCTGCCAAACAAACCCAGGGACTATATGAACAGAAGTACAAAACACTTTTCACACAAATAAAGTCATATCTAATTAACTGAAAAAAAAAATCAGTTGCTTGTGCTTGAGTTAATATAATAAAAATGAAAATTCTACCTAAATTAATTTACTTATTCAGTGCCATACCAATCAAACCACCAAAAATTATTTTACAATAGTAGAAATGTTTTATCAAAATTGACCTGAAGAACAAATGGTCCAGAACATGAAGAGATTTAATGAAAAAGAATGCTAGGGAATGTGGCTTATACATATCAGATCTTACATTGTGTTATAAAGCACAATCATCAAAATCACTTGAGACTGTCTAAGTAATAGAGGGTTAAATCAGTGGAATTAAATTAGATAGACAAGACACTTTAGTCAACGATTATAGCAGTCTACTGTGTAATAAATCCAAGGACCCCAGCTACTGACATAAGAATGCACTCTTTGACAAAATACTGCTAGGGAAACTGGAAAATAGTGTGGCAGAAACTGGGTATAGGTCAACGTCTGACACCGCATACAAGAATAAAATCCAAAGGGGTACAGAATCTAGGTATAAAGGCTGATACTATGAACAAATGTGGAGGCAAAGGAATAGTTTATTAGTCAGACCTATGGAGAAAGTAGAAATTTATGACAAAACAAGAGATAGAGAACATTATGAAATGAAAAAAAAAAGATAATTTTGGTTACATTAAATTGAAAAGTTTTTACACAAACCAAGCCAATGCAACCAAGATTAGAATGGAAGCAGAAAACTGGGAAATATTTTTTTACAACTATTTTCTGTGATAATGGCCTCATTTCAAAAATATATGAGGATGTGAGTCAAAATTACAAGCACACAAATCATCCCTTAACTGATAAATAGTCATAGTTATGAAGAGTAAATTTTCAAAAGAAGCAATTAAATCTATCTATAGTCATATAAAAAAATACTCTAAATCACTATTGATTAGAGAGATGCAAATCAAAACTACTCTGAGGTATTACATCACATTTATCAGGTTGGCTTAACAATGGAAAATGATAAATGCTGGAGAAAATGGGGGAGATCTGAACCTTAATTCATCCTTGATGGAGCTACAAGCTGACCCAATCACCGTGGAGAGCAATTTATTTAACTTTGTATTCAAAGGTGAAGAATTCACCTTTTTCTCTTTCAATACTAGTAAATTGGTTTTATTCTTTCCTTTATTTTGATCAAACAAACAAATGTTTATCTATTTTCTTGTTTTTTTCATAAAAACAGCTTCTTCAATGTATTAGCCACACAGTTTTCCTAATTACATCTTTGTATATTTCCTAAGATTTTAAAATTTTAATCTGCTATTTAGTTTGAGATTCGTAATTCCTCCTTTTTCTAGCATTTTTAGTTGCATGCTTCATTAATTTGAGTTATTTTTCCATTTCATTGATGTAAATATTCATATGTAAAAATTGGGGAGGAAGAGCCAAGATGGGTGGAGAAGAAGCAGGGATCTACTCAATCTCTCCCCCTAAACTTCTCAAAATACCTGTATATTTGACTCTAAGCAAATTACAGAGCAGGAGAAACCACAAAATGACAGAGTGAAAGAGATGTCCAGCCCAAGACAATCTGGAAGGCTGACTGGAAGGGTCAATTGCATTTGGCTAGAGGCATATTTTCAGCCCAGTGTAGGCTGTTTCAGCACAGACTGGTCTGGAGCAGAATTAAGGGCACTGAATCACTGGCAGATGCAACTACTTCCACACTTCTAAGCGAACAAACAGCAAAGAAGGCTTCAAAGGTCATAAATATATATGTAGAGGGCACAGGGTGAGCTGATTATGAAGGGAGAACAGCTAAAAATAAACTTGTGTTGAGAGAAATGTATTGGGATAAAGAGAAAGGGAGAGGTAGAATGTAGTTAATCATCTCACACAAAAGAAGCAAGAAAGAGATTTACAGTGGAGGGTAGGAGAGGTGAGGTGAGAAGGAAAAAGTGACTCTTTCTGTCATCATATTTCGCTTAAGGATGGAATGACAGAAATTCAATTGTAAGGAAGTCAATTTTACCCTACAGAAAGGCAGGGGAAAAAGGGAGAAGGGCAGGAGGATAATAGAAGGGAAAGCAGATTGGGGGAAGGGCCAATCAGAAGCAAACACTATTGTGGGGGGACAGATCAAGGGAGAGAATGGAATAAATGAAGGGCAGGACAGGATAGAGGAAAATGTGGTTGGTCTTTCACAACAAAACTATCATGGAGGTGTTTTACATGGTTACCCATGCAAGACCTCTATTAAATTCCTTGCTTTCTCAATGAAGGTAAGTGAGGAGGAAGGAAGGGAAAGAATGTGGGACTCAAAGCTTTAAAAATGAATGGTGAAAATTGTTTTTGCAGGCAATTGTGAAATAAGTTGCACAGCCAATGGGGTATAGAAATCTATTGTGCCCTATAGGGAAATAGAGGGGAGGTGGATGGGAGAGGAGTGTCATAGAAGGGAGGGCAGATTAGAGCAAGGGGTGGTTGAGGTGCACGCTATCTGCAGTTGGGATTAGGGGAAAGATGGGGAGAAATTTGTGCAATTCAACATCGCGTGGAAATGGATAGCCAAAACTGATAACAAATAAATTATATTTTTTTAGAAAGTGGAGCAGCTGTAATGCCCTTCACCATCAACAGACAACATGCAACTTACTGTACTTATGATAAAGCTTATATCCCAGAACCTTGGAAAAAAGGTAGAACTGGCCAAATGAAAAGGAGGCACAAAAACTCACTGAAGAATATTCCTTAAAAAGTAAAATGGGACAAAGGGAAAAGGAGGTACAAAAGCTCCTTGAAGAAAACAATATATTAAAAAATCGAACTGGGCACAGGGAAGGTAATGACTCTATGACACATCAAGAATAAGTCAAACAAAATCAAAAGAATGAAAAAATGGTAGAAAACTTAAAATAATTTATTAGAAATAACAGTTGACTTGAAAAGTCAATCCAGGAGAGATAGTTTAAGAATTATTGCTCTACCTGAAACCTCTAATAAAAAAAAGAAGCCTGGAGAGCATCTTTCAAGAAATAATCAAAGAAAACTGTCCTACTGCCCTAGAGCCAGTGAGCAAATAGTGATAAAAAGTATCGAACGGCCACCTCCTCAAAGAGATACCAAACGGAAAGCACCAAGTTTGTGGTTGTTGTGTTCATCCTTCATTTTCGAAGACCATGACATCAGAAAAAATGATGACATGAGTTGAAGTTGACTTTGATCTCAGTAAGTGAGGGCTGTGCAAGGTCACCAACCTGACATTCTCCTCCTGAGAGGAAATGAGCAGCTGATCTGCATTTCAGTCAGGAAGCAGGCAGGGGCATAAACTCCTCTCCCTTGATTGTTCTCCCTTGGAGGAACTGAGAACTTACAGGTCCTACTCTTGACAAAGGACCCACATTCAAGAAACTGATTGAGAAAATGCCCCAAAAAGGGAAAAAAAAATAAGAGTGACTTTCTTGATGAACAGATGTTCTCTCCCATCTGTTCAGATGAGGAAGAACAGTGGTTCCCATCAGGAAAGACATAGACTTCAAGACTTCTGCATCCTAAACCTCCAAAATAAATATGCAATGTTCCCAGGCCATGGAAGAGCTCAAAAAGCATTTTGAAAATCACATAAGAGAGGTGGAGGAAAATTGTGAAGAGAAAGGAGAGCAACGCAAGAAAATCATGAAAAGTGATTCAACAGCTTGCTAAAAGAGACCCAAAAAACGCTGAAGAAAATAATATCTTTAAAAATAAACTAATACAATTGGCAAAATAGGTCCAAAAAGCCAATGAGGAGAAAAATGCTGTAAAAAGCAGAATTAGCCCACTGGAGAAAGAGGTTCAAAAGCTGGCTAAAGAAAATAGTTCTTGAAATATTAGAATGGAGCAGATGGAAGCTAATGACTTTATGAGAAACCAAGAAATTACAAAACAAAATCAAAAGAATGAAAAAATAGATAATGTGAAATATCTCATTGGAAAAACATCTGAACTGGAAAATAGATCCAGGAGAGACAATTTAAAAATCATGGGAGTACTTGAAAGCCATGATCAAAAAAAGAGCCTAGATATCATGTTTCATGAAATTATTAAAGAAAACTGCCCTGATATTCTAGAACCAGAGGGCAAAATAAATATTGAAAGAATTCACCCATCACCTCCTGAAAGAGATCCAAAAAGAGAAACTTATAGGAATATTGTAGCCAAATTCCACAGTTCCCAGGTCAAGCAGAAAACATTGCAAGCGGCAAGAAAGAAACAATTTGAGTATTGTGGAAATGCCATCAGGATAACAGAAGATCTAGCAGGTTCTACATTAAGGGACGGAAGGGCTTAGAACATGATATTACAGAAGTCAAAGGAACTAGGATTAAAACAAAGAATCACCTATCCAGCAAAACTGAGTATAATACTTCAGGAGAAAAATGATCATTCAATGAAATAGAGGACTTTCAAGCATTCCTGATGAAAAGACCAGAGAGTCAAAGAAAATTTGACTGTAAAATAACGGAGTCAAGAGAAGCATGAAAATGTAAACAGGAAAGAGAAATTACAAGGGACTTACTAAAGATGTACTGTTTACATTCCTACACGGAGAGATAATATTTGTAACTTGAAACTTTTCTTGGTATCTGCATAGTTGGAAAGATTATACACACACACACACACACACACACGTGGAGAGACAGAGAGAGAGACAGAGACAGAGAGCACAAGGTGAGTTGAATAGGAAGGGATCATATCTAAAAAAATAAAATTAAAGGGTGAGACAGGAATATATTGGGAAGAGAAAGGGATAAATGGAATGGGACAAATTATCTCTCATAGAAGAGGCAAGCAAAGACTTTTCCAATGGAAGGGAATAGGTGGTAGGTGAGAGGGAAAAAATGAACCTTACTCTCATCACATTTGGCTGAGGGAAGGAATAACATGTGCACTCAATTTGGTATGAAAGTTTACCTTATGCTACAGGAAAGTAGAGGAGAAAGGGATAAGCAGAGTATGGGGGATGATGGAAGGGAGGCCAAATGGGAGGAGGGAATAATTAGAAGGAAACACTCTTGGGGAAGGACAAGATCAAACGAAAGAATAGAAGAAATGGGAGGCAAGATAGGATGGAAGGAAATATAATTAATCTTACACAACATGATTATTATGGAAGTCATTTGCAAAACTATACACATACAGCCTCTATTGAATTGCTGGCCTTCTCAGGGGGATGGGTGGGGAGGGAAGAAGGAAGAGAAGTTAAAACTCAAAGTTTTAGGAACAAATGCTGAAAATTGTTTTTGCCTACGGCTAGGAAATAAGAAATACAGGTAATGGGATGTAGAAATTTATCTTGCCCTACAGGAGAAGAAAGAAGATGGGGATAAGGGAAGGGAGGGGTCTTAGAAGGCAGTGTTCATTGGTGGAGGGGCAATCAGAATTCATGGCGTTTTGGGGTGAGGGGAAGTGAGAGATGGAGAGAACATTTGTAACTGAAAATTTTCTGGAAATACATGTTTCAAACTTACAATAAATTAATAAATAAAAAGAAAATGTCACAGGGGAAAATATGACTTTTATTGAAATGAAAGACTTTCATACATTCCTGGTGAAACCCTAGAGCTGCATGGATGTTTTGAAATAAAAACACAGCATTCAACAGAAGGCAGTCCAGGCTCCCAGGTGGAACCCTCTCTAAATCCACTTCTGGAGCTGAGTCCTACCAGTGAGCCATTCCCAACCATCATCTTGCCAACCTAGACACCTCAGGAGAATAAAATAGTGGAAAGTGGACACAAACAGAAGGAGAGGGGAGTATTCTGCTGAGCCCAAATGCTCTCTCTGCTTAGTGTATCCGGGACCTCAACCTAAGGAAAGATGCTGGGGAGACAGACAAGGCCACTGCAGAGGGAGGAAGAGTTGTCTGGACTTTTAGAAGCACATCCTATCAAAGGAACATTTGCTAATTTTCTGTTGTGCATACGCCAGGCAGTGTGATCAAGATCCAATTCTCTGAACTTTGCATTTTTCATCTGGTAAAATTAAAGGTTATCCTACATTTGTTACGTCATTCATCTGATTGCTCCTGTGCTAGTTTTAGGTCCTTTCCCCTTTCTTTGTAGAGAATTAAAAGCCAGATTCTGATGTCGCCAGGGGCACCTCTGGTTTGGTTGCAAATCCTGCTCTGGAAGGCAGATTTGTATTCTGGAAACACCTCCAGGTGCTGTGGAGTCACAGGACCTGGATTCAGTTTCTACTTCTAAGACTTAGCACCTCTGTGACCCTGGGCAAAAACCGAACCTTGTTTGACCTCAGTTTCTTCTCTCCAGGCTAGGAGATCAGGGAGGTCACCAATGTGCCTGGGATGATGTCTGTTTTGTTCCCGGATGAATGCCTTATAGCCACAGTAGTTTGCTTTACATGTCTGCTTGTGCATACTCTTCTGTAGCTTGCATCTACATGTATCTTCTAGTGGGTATCTCCTGATGTTTTGTACCCCCTGGTGATTCAGATCTGCACCCAGCTAGCAGTCAGGAACAAAGCTGGGAAGAAGCTTTCTCTTCCTCCTTGCCTGGGGATCATAATGGAGGTCTGATACGGAGCTGCCTTTCTGTGTATGTCTGCTCTTTAAAATGTTCTCTGAACGCCTAGAGAAGGACCTCCTGTGATGACGCAGCACCACGTCCCTCCGCTCCCCCACGCGCCTCCCTTCCCCTGCACGTGCCTGCCCCACCCAAGCACGGGGCTGGAACTCCCCACAGATGTCCAAC
This sequence comes from Notamacropus eugenii, assembly GCF_028372415.1. Lineage (NCBI taxonomy): Eukaryota > Metazoa > Chordata > Mammalia > Diprotodontia > Macropodidae > Notamacropus > Notamacropus eugenii. The sequence continues at coordinate 6,502,516 of NC_092879.1, read as the reverse complement.
CCCCCAACCGTCCTCTTGGTCATCCCAGCTGGCACTGACCTCGTCTGGTGGTGATGGGCGGAGACGCCCCAGGACCATTTTCAGCACAGAGGACCTGCTCTTTGTCCTCCTCTTCCCATTCCCCCTCCCTCCCCTCCTCTTCCTCATCTTCCTTCCCCTCCACCACCTCCTCTTCCTCTTTTGCCTTGGTCTAGAGGGTGACCTTGGGGACGACCTCGGAGATGACCCCGAAGATGACCCACAGCCTTGAACTACCAAAAGAGACTTACTTTGACCTTTCTCCTCCTGCCTGACAATGCAGAGATATTCTTCCTCCCCCACCCCCCACTCCTCTCATTCTCCCACTCCCCCCCAATCCTCTCTCTCTCCTCCCAAGTTTAATACATTTGTTCTGGTCTCATTTTCAGTGAAGTTTATTGTTGTTGACAATTATTACTTTCCTGCTGTATGCGTCAGGAAGTCTGTTCCTAAACCAAGTCACCACAGTTATCTTATTTGCCATGTGTTGAGGAAAAGTTTCTCCCATTAATTTGGGAATTCATTGTGTTGGAAATACTGTGAGAAATGGAAACTCTTCTTTCATTTCCTTGGGCTCTGGATTTACCTGTGAAAAGACTGACGTCCATAGGTTGGAAAAACCAGGAGCAGATTAGTAACTGAGTTAGGGTGGTAACATTTGAAGATTTCAGGATCTAGCCCATGCTGAAGTGGCAGTGCAGTGCTGTGACTTCATTTAAGAGCTACAACTGGCAAAGGAAAAGATTTTGGGAAATCACTCATTAACTAGGTTTAGTCTAAAGACTATGGTCAGATAAAGATCTGGAGAATCCTGTCTACTCACCTTTAAGGATAATATCTGGGAAGCCCACAGTACATGTAATACAATATAAATGCTGGATATGGTGAATATATGTGTGTGTTTATGTACATGTATATTGGTTACTGTAATCAGTGATTATTGCAAAATATGTTAAATACTTCCTTCTGGTGTTTGAAAAAATAAATAATAAAATGTTTCTAGTTGATTCTTTTCATAATTTTCTTGCACTGTTCTTACTTGTTCTAATTTTCCTCAGTCTCTCTTATTTAATATTTCAAGGTATTTTTCAGTTCATTCAAGTACTCTTTTTGTGCTACTGTTTCTCATTGAAAAAAGAATGTATTTTTATGTCCATTGTCTTCCTCTGAATATGAAGCAGATCTTCTCTATCCCCATACTAACAATATATGATTGAATTCTTTCTCCTGTGCTTACATATTTTGGTTATTTATTTTGGACATGGGAACTCTTAGTGTAATCAACCTCTAGTCTGGAGGTATAGAGCATGATAATACAAACCTCAGGTCCTTCTCATTATTTTTTCTGTATCATCTTTACATAGGAGAATGTAAACAATCAACCCTTATTGAGTCCCTTATGTATTCTCTTTCTTGTTTATCTTTTAATGCTTCTCTATGGTGTTGTGTTAAGGAATGCTTAAAATTCTTCCAGTTCATCAAATATACATTTTCCTCCTCAGCGATTACACTCAGTTTTGAAGAGTAGTTTATTCTCTATGGTGATCCAAGCTCTTTGCTTTCTTGAATATCACATGCGAAACTCTCTACTGCTTTGACATGGAAGCCTTAACTCTCATGTGACCCTGATTATGTCTCCATGACATTTGAATTGATTCTTTGTGGCTACTTGTAATGCATTCTGGGAACTAAGGAATTCAACTAAAATATTGCAGGGAGTTTTCATTTTGGCACCTCTTTCAGAAGGTGATCAGTAGATTTTTTCAACTACTATTTTGCCCTCTGAATATAAAATTCAGAAGTTCTTTTGAGTAATTTCTTTGGATAATTCTTAGGCTCTTTCTTTAATTATGTGTGTCAAGTAGGTAAATAAGTATTAAATTATCACTCTCCCATGTGTTTTTCAGGCAAGCTGTTTTTTCTCGGAATATTTTATCATATTTCCTTATATTTTTTCATTCTTTTTATTTTGTTTTATTGCAGAAAGAAAGTCACTGTCCACTGAAACAGACTGCAGAAGGAAGAGCTAATGTTGACAAGCAACACCAGACCATCACCTTCCAGAGTATGCACTAAGATATTACTGTAAAACACAGAGTCTAATGGTCATGGTAAGAGGAGTAGTGGGAGAATGAAGAGGAAGGACAGACATAGCTCAGCAGTGGTAACTGTTCATTTGTAATAATTGGATGTGAGCTGGTATCCATCAGGATGCAATCCCCCAATGTTTCTGCAAATGGTTCCATGCCCTGGCCCTGCTGAATCCCTTCCCCTTTCTGACCCTTCTGACTAGTAGAGGGGGAACGTCCTTCTCTCTCGTTGTGGTGACTTTGGGGCAGTCTCCTCCAGACACTGAACTCTGCAGGGCAGGCTCCCTGATTTGTTCTAGGGAGTCCTTGGACTTATCATTTGCCCTGCTGCTGCCTCACTTGGTGACTTGCCTTTCTCTCCAACGCTGACATCCACAATTTGAGTGAGCGATCCTTGAGAGCACAGACTCTCTTTATCCACTTGTAATAGCAGCTTTTAGCATGGTTCTTGGCATAGGGTAAGTACTTAACCAGAACTTTCCCTTTATTCATTCATTTACTTTTCAATTACATCACTTGTGTTTTGAACCTCCTGAGTCAGTCAAGAAAGCTGGTACTGATGATGGAAGTGGGAGTGGATTGTCCAGTGGTAAAGGTCCCATGTTATCTGAAGGGGAGGGGCTGAGATGGGAATTAGTGAAAGACATCAAAAGTCTTTAAAAGCATCTGCACAATTCATTACAAGAGGGAGATACTGATCAAGGGTCATTTTGTCCTTTATCAAAAGGGCAAATTCATCAGATACTCGAGTTTCCAGATGACACATGAACCAAGCCCTCAGTTGGACAGCAGACAAGGAGATTGAGTTCCCCTACAGGGCACAGGATTTTGAGTGACTGTGACAATATATGTAGCTCTTCCACTGTGTTTGTATTTTTTTGAGTTTATGTGATGACCTGTGTGATAATGGGTGACTGTGCTAGAGAGAGAGCAGGAAAGAAGGGGGAAAGCCCAGTCCAGCAAAGGTAGTTCCCTCCTTTTCTTTCTCTCTCCTCCTACCATACTTTCATCCCTCTGCCTCAGAACCTCAACAAACTCCCTGTGCTCCTGGTAGAGACCCTAGACACTGAGTTCTGTCTAATGTTCCATATCTCTTCCAGGCCTTTACCAGTGACAGAGGAAGGCATCAGGGAAGCACTTGCGGGGGCCTCATTCCCTCTTGTCTTAGGGAGTTATCAACCTTAAGGGGAGGCATCAGAAAGGAAGGATGGTGTTGTTCAAACTTGAGGGCTTCAGAAAGGCTCAGCAGAGGGAAAGGGAGAAGTGTCACTAGCCCTGATGGGAAGGTTGGAGGTATGACCTCTCTCTACCTGGTCTATCCATCAGGAAAAGAGGTGTTTGTGTGTGTGTGCTAGTGTGTGTACACTTGTGTCTGTTTGTCCAATGCACTAAGCCTAGGCAGTAGCTGCTTTAGCTAAGGTGATTTCTGGTTGCAGGAATACAAGTGCGGGATAGATCCAGTAGCAGACAATAGAGGGCAAGTCATAGAGAGAGACAGACGTGGGTCCAATTCCTACCTACTGGTTTGGCCAGGTGACCACATCATGTAACCCTCTCTGTGTTCCAGGCTACTGCCTCATCCACGGATGATTGGTATGGGAAGCAGAACTGTCCGAATTGAAGTCCCGTCACAACATTGAAATTACAGAACTGGCTAAAGTAATTATGCCAATAATGGAAGCAATTCTTTTCGGTCTTGGTCAAACCATACCTAGAATATCATATTCGTTCGTAGGATTCACATTCACGAAGGACATTTACAAATAGGGATGGTGAGGGGCCTAGAAAACTTATCCTCTGAGGAACAGATGAAAGTTGGAGAGAATTCCCAGCAGGGAGGATCCCAGATCCCTCAACCTAAAATCGACAAAGAAAACTCCAAAGGTCAATGTGGGAGGGCCTTTCCAACTGGGAGAGAAGGTATTGGGGTCCCAGGCAGTGGCAGAGGTGGCAGCAGCAGCTGCAGCAGGCGGCTAAAGTGAAGCAGCCTGGGTCCATTGTTCACGCAGATTCCCTTAAAGCCTCTGGCAGAATTAGGAAGTTGATCTGAACTACAGCCCTCGCTGGTGGCTCCGCCACCACCCAAAGCCTCTGGAAGAGTTGAGCAGCTGATCTGAATGTCAGCCTTGAGCACAGTGCTTGGGAGAGGAGAAGCACTAGGATCCTCCTACTGTCAAAGGGTTCAGAAGTCAGGTAACTGGCTGGGAAAACGCCGAAAAAATGGGGGGAAAAGACCATAGAAGGTTGCTTTCTTGGTGAACAGGTATCTCCTTCCATCTATTCTGATGAGGAAGAAAAAGGCTTACTGTCAGAGGAAGTCGAGGTCTCTGCCTCCAGTAGCTCCAAAATGAATATGAAATGGCCTCAGGCCATAGAAGAGCTTGAAAAGAAAGTTAGCAGACCACCAAAGGAAACCAAGAAAAATGCTGAAGAAAATAACATCTTTAAAAATAGGCTAACAACAGGAAAAAGAGGTTCAAAAATCCAATGAGGAGGAGACTTTAAAAAATACAATTAGCCAAATGGAAAAGGAGGTTCAAGTGCTCACTGAAGAAATTAGTTATTTAAAAGAGAATTCATGGAAGCTGATGACGATGAGATAAACCAAGAACTTAGAAAACAAAACAAATATTTTGAAAAAATAGGAGATAATGTAAAACATCTCATTGGAAAAACAACTGACCTGGACAATAGCTCCAGGAGAGACAATTAAAAATTATGGTACTACCTGAAAGCCATAATCAACAAAAGAGCCTAGAAATCATCTTTCATGTAATTATCAATGAAAACTGCCCTGATATTCTAGAATCAGGGGGTAAAATAAATATTGAAAGAATCCACCGACCACCTCCTGAAAGATATCCAAAAAGAGAAACTCCTAGGAACATTGTGGCCAAATTCCAGAGTTCCCAGGTCGAGGAGAAAATATTGCAAGCAGCTAGAAAGAAACAGTTCAAGTATTGTGAAAATACAACCAGGATAACCCAAGATTTAGCATCTTCTACATTAAGGGATCAAAGGGAGTGGAATATGACATTCCAGAAGTCAAAGGAACTAGGACTAAAACCAAGAATCGCCTACCTAGCAAAACTCAGTGCAATACTTCAGGAGAAAAAATGGTCTTTCAATGAAATAGAGGAATTTCAAGCATTTGATGAAAAGACCAGAGCTGAAAAGAATATTTGACCTTCAAAGACAAGAATCAAGAGAAGCATGAAAAGGTACACAGCAAAGAGAAATCATAAGGGACTTACTAAAGTTCAACTATTTACATTCCTACAGGGAAAGGCAATATTTGTAACTCTTGAAAACTTTTTCCAGTGTCTGGGTAGGTGGTGGGATTATACACACACACACACACACACACACACACACACACACTCACACACACATACACACACAGAGAGGGAGACAAAGACAGAGACAGAGAGAGAGCACAAGGTGAATACAATAGGATGGGATCATATCTTTTAAAAAAATGAAATTAAGCGGTGAGAGAAAAATATATTGGGAGGAGAAAGGGAGCAATGAAAGGGGGCAAATAATCTCTCATAAAAGAGGCAAGTAAATGACTTTTCAGAGGAGGGACAAAGTGGAGAGGTGAGAGAAAAAACATGAAGCTTACTCTCATCACATTCGACTAGAGGAAAGAATGAAATGCACACTCATTTTGGAATGAAAACCTATCTTACAATACAGGAAAGAGGGGTAGAAGGGGACAAACAGGGTGGGGGGATGATGGAAGGGAGGGCAATGGGAGGAGAGAACATTTAGAAGTCAGCAGTCTTGGGGAGAGATAGGATCAAAAGAGAGAATAGAATAAATGGGGGGCAGGACAGGATGGAGGGAAATATAGTTGGTCGGACACAACACGACTATTGTGAAAATCACTTGCAAAACTTCACAGATATGGCCTATATTGAATTGCTTGCCTTCCCAAAGGGAATGGGTGGGGATGGAGGGATGAAGAGAAGTTGGAACTGAAAGTTTTAGGAACAACTGTTGAGTATTGTTCTTGCAACTAGGAAATAAGAAATACAGGTAATGGGGTATAGAAAGTTATCTTGCCCTACAGGACAAAGAGAAGATGGTGATAAGGGAAGGGAAGGATCTTAGAAGGGAAGGCAGATTGGAGATAGGCGTAATTAGAATGCTCAGCGTTTTGGGGTGGGGGAAGGGGAGAAATGGGGAGAAAATTTGAAAACCAAAAATTTTGTGGAAATGAATGTTGAAAATTTAAATAAATTATTTTTAAAAAAGAAAATTTGGAACTCATAATTTTGTGGTAATGAATGTTGAAAACTAAAAATAAATAAACAACAAAAAAATTAAAAAACAAAAAAATCTTAAAGCAAAATTCATTAGAGGAAATCAATACATTGAAAATGTCTGAAAATAAATACATGCAACAATCCTTGCAACCAGTCACTTCTGTGTCTTCTTCCCCTTTGGAAGGGACATACTCATGGAATTTGTATTACTCATACAGAATTGCTCTCCATCAATATTATATACTTTTATTGGTTTCCTTTTTATCTTTGAATTCCTACTACACAGCACGTGACTCGTACAAAAATACTTTTTGACTTGTGTGTTGCCATTGAAGATTATGTCACAGTCCAAAAATAGATATTTAAGAATAACTCATCATGGTCTTCCGGGACATCTACTGGTTTAGCTTGACATTGCATAATTTAAAATTTTTCAGTGCCATCTTTTAGGCAGAGACAATATCGGATTGTAATGAAAATTTTAGGTTGGGAAAGAATATATTACACAACTGACATCCTTGCCTTGTGACCAATGCAGATATTGCACTTTTATTCTGAAGAGAGTAATGAATTCCTTCTGTTTCAACATGAATTCATTAATATCAAAATTATCTGTTAAACTCTTTCTCATTTCTCCTCCAAGCTAAAAGCCCTCCCTGTAGGGCCACTCTGCAGACTCAGGGGCTCCAAGTTGAGGCAGCTTGCCAGCCAGCCTTCCCGAGGGATGATTGGGAGCAGAAACTCCTCCCCTAGAGTCCAACCTCGACACAGCCTTTCCCTCTCCCTCCCCCCCACCCCCGCAAGCCGCGGTTACCATAGGGACCATCGGAGGTGGCAGAATTGATGGATTCAAAATTCCAGACCCTGTGCAGACAAAGGGAAGCCTGCTTCGCCCCGCCCCCGCCCTCTCCGTCACCGTGGTTACCAGGACTCGTCCATGCTGGTTCTGGCCCGTGTGACCTCTGCCAGTTTCCTTCCCAGGCTCTGCTGGCCACAAGGAGGTTAACTTCTCGGAATTCCTGTAGAGTGCAGTGAGTTGGACAATTGGCCAGGTGACTGCCAGCCCCACTCTGGTTGGGAGGAGGTCCTGGGAACTCACTTCGGTTGCATCAGTGTCGGAAAGGCTAGTTTGGGCCTCTCCTTGTCTCTCGGCAAGGGGAACACACTTTTGACCCCCAGCCCCAACCCCCTTGGTCCACCCTGCTTCCTGGCCTATGGACTTTCCCTGGGCTCTCCTCAGGCCCCAGCCCATACCTCTGCCCCAGGGCTCGGATCTAGTTTGGGGCCGAGGGGAGGGAACCCCAGCTTTTGTTGAGTAGGGAGCCCAGACTAGGCCGAGGGGGACACCGCCAACCCCAACCCCGGCCTACTTGAGGAAAGGGAGGCTGGGGAGCGTGTGACCGTTGTCCTGCAGTCCCCGAGGCCGAGGAGGGTGGCGAGAGGATCCAGTCAGCCTCGGCCGAGCCTAGAAATGAGAATGATTGAGACCACTGGTCAGCCAGGTGAAGCCAGGTGGTTCGCCAAGTTCAGTACCGACCAGAGAAGGCTCGTGGCAGCGGGGGGCCACGCTGAGGGCCGGATCTGATTTTGGGAGGGCACGTTGAGAGTTACTTTGAGAGGTCCACGGGTGACCAGGGCGGGTGCCCTCTCTGCTGGGGTATTGCAGACTGCCTGCTGAAGCATGGGGCGGGAAACACTCAGGAACGATGTTGGACTGGGCCACACAAACTAACGATTGGATGGGGTTGAGACAGTTCCGATGATCTCACCCCTGGCGTTGTCCCTCGATTAGCGTCTGTTTCTGGGGATCCTGCCTGCTGGGGAGGGATGGGAAGGGTGGTACCATTGAGCTGGTGGTCTGCTGAAGAAGGTCATTAGGGTGGTTTTGTGGGCTATCAACACCACGTTTCTGCCCGAAATCCTTAGGGAAACTCATCAATCCAGTGGTCAGATAAACTGTCTTTGGCGCCAAGAGGGCTGTTTATGATCACTGTAAACTTTATGTGGCATTTGGGTGCACATGTCTCTGGAGCCTTCTAAAAAACCTTCTTAAGGGTCGGAATGATAGTAAAGCTCTAGTTTGTATCCGTTTCCCTCAATACAAATTATCTTCACCTTCCTGAATGCAGGTCTTTGCTTAAACCGGACCTGCAGGTCCAATAAATCCTTTGTGCATTTCATGCACCTGGGACTCTGAGAGATTTACTTAAGCTGTCTGGGCCTCATTTTCCTCCTTGGTGAAGAGGGAGTTGGATTAGCTGGTCTCCAGGGTCCCTTACAGCTTTAAATCTGTGCTCCAAAGATCCCCCTTCCTGCTACCTCTGTGCTGTGGGCAACTTAATCTTAATGACCTTCTTTAAGGATGTAACCTTCTAGCTTAAAAGCCTTCAGTGACTACCTATTGAGAGAAGGGAAAATTCCAGTTTAGTAGACCTTTAGCACACAGACACCCTATTCTGTTGAGAGAATTGCCTTAGAAGTTAAGAGATATATAACATATAGAGAAACTTTGGTCCCTTCTCTCAGGGAATTTACAATTCTCCTATGCAGACATGATATGCAAAAATAACCATAATATACAATAACGTGATAAGCCTACGAGAAAGGCACAGATTCCTCTATGAGATCCTGGGAAGTAAGGTCTTTAGTGATGACATGTTAGGGAAAGACTTCTGGAGAAGGTAGAATTCTAATTACATTTCAGAAGATGAATAGAAATTTGAAAAATGGCACGTGACTCCAGGGTCCAGAAGTCCAAGACAGGGAAGGGAGGCCTAGACAATGCACTGCACGGGCAGAGTATTTTCATCTTATTGGAATATAGAGTTGGCTGTGTGTATGAGATCGAGATAAGAAAGACCATATTCTGTAGGACACCCGTGCCAGACAGAAAGGCTGGACCTTCACTCAGTAGGCAGTAGGTTATCGTTGTATGTCTTGGAGCAAAGCAGTGCCATGACTCAAAGAATGCCTAACCCTAACCCTAATTCTGGCAATAACGTGAAGGATAGATTGGAGGAGAGAGATAATAAGACAGCAAATTCTGTTATCAGGCAATGATTACAGTAGTGAGGGCAGGTAGTAGTGAGGGCACATAATATAGGAGTGACTTTCGGATATCAATGATGGGATGAGAGACAGACTGAAGCAAAAGGACTTGGTTATGTGTATACAGTAGTCACTTAATACGTATTTATTGAAAAGGGAAAGAAGAATAGAAGGTCAGTGGCTGTGTCGATTGGGAGGTGATGGACAATTTGGGAGAGAACAGCTTGATTAGGGTCATTGGAATGGGAGGGAGCTTGCAATGAGATGAGAGATCCTAGCTACTGCCAAAGCAGAGTCCTCAGGCACAGACAAGGTTTTCCTGAATTTGGCTGGTTCAGGGTAGAAGGGAAGACTTTTTTTTAAGAACAGGTAACAGTTCAGACTGTAGTCAAGAGAGGGAAAGACTAAGGACGCTAAGGACTGACACTTATGGAAGTCTAAAAGTTAGGAAAGTTGTCCTTTTCGTACCTGATCCCATGGAAACCCCACAACCACTTTGTCAAGTAGGAACTTCTGGAATTTTTACGCACAGAATTTTACAGATGAGGAAACTGATACCCAGAGAGGCTCGCTTCTCTTTCCATTTGTGAACAAGAGGCAGTATAATGACGGGAAAAGTGAGGACCTGTAGACAGAACACTTGGTTTTAAACCTCGGCTCTGTTAAGTAACCCCTGTATTGTTACATTAAGAATAGCATGAATAATTCTATTTTGTTTTTTAATCACCATTTTGTGAAGTTAAGTTTCCCCTTCATGTAAGTCACCTGGTTTTGGAAGTGGCACAAGTTTAATCCCCCTCCCTACTGTCACCACACCACGTGAATACCACTGTACCCTTCGCCTGAGTTTCTCCAGATCTCCTCTACCAATAAAAAAAACCAGGAGGCTTAATCATCAATCCTGTTTGTCACTCTCCAAATTGGATATTAACCACATAGAAATGAGGGTTCAAGGTCTCTTGTGCTACTTAGAGCCTTGGGTCCTATTTGTTTCTGCAAATACATGCTTCGCTGAATAAATTGCTTGTCTGGATAATATTCAAGTCTTTTATTTCAGTTCAACAGGATGTCCTTGGAGAAGTCATGGAGACTTTGTATGTGTTTCCTAGTTTGTAAGAAAGGGAAAGGAATTTCAAAACATACATGGCTGGGACAGAGGAGTCACATTGATTGAGTTTATCCTAGCTATTGGATACAGAAACAGTGAACTGTTAATTGATACTGGGGCGGCCAGAGTAGTAGATTTCCTTGGTCATTTCCCCCGATGACTGTTCCAAACCTTTCCCTGTCTCCTCAGGCTCTCATCTAGAGCACTGGACACCCTATACACATTCTCACTTGTACACTTAGCCCCATCCTTCACTAAGGGAATTGAGGGCACCTAACTGGATTTTCCTTGATTCTTTCTCCATTCCTCAAAATTTCTCATTACCTACAGCCATTTTCTTTACCGTCCTGCCTGTCTGATGATACCTCCCTAAAGCACACCCCTCTACCTGTGCCAGGTGGGTTCTCACACCTTTGCTTGCTCCAAATCACCTCTACCACCTTTCTGAGTGCTGAACTTGTCAGAGGCTGGAAGAATTAGGCTCACATCCCAGCTGCAGGGATTACTAGTTATGAGACCACAGGTGGATCTCAGAGCCTCCGTTTTCTCTTCCTTGAAATGAAATTTCTCTTCCTAATCGTACCAGGAGTTCCTAGGAAGGGGCGGTTCTGAGGGTCCTGTGGCATCAGGTATAGAAAGCATAGCTTGCCAGCCTTGACCTCATCTTCAGTCTTTCTCTTTCCAGTCTTTTCCATCCATCTACAGCTTCATTTCTCTAATCTGGTTGCCTAGTGAATACTGCCAGGGTCTCCAGTTCAGTTTCCTTCTCCTCCTGTGTCCTGGATGGGGGAGGAGGAGTGGTGCTGGTGATGCTGAATGGAGGATGGATGAGGTACTGCAATGGAGGCTGCTGTAGGGCACATACTCTGCAGGATGGGAGCAGAGAGGAGCCAGGACCAGGAGAAAGAGGATGGATGGGTGAGACGGTTGCCCCTCTGCCCCATATTCTGTGAAACTGGTGAGTGAGAAGTCAGGGGACTGGAGACTGGGATTCGTGAATCCAACTCCTCCCCCTTTCCCCTTCCCTTTCTCCTTTCCCCTTCCCTTCTCTTTTCCTCTTCTTCCTTCCTGTTTTATGTTCCCCCTCTCTCCTCCCCTCCCCATTCCTCCTCTTTCTCTTCTCTCCTCCTCCTCTGTCTTTTTTCTTATTTCCTCCTTACCTTTCTTCTTCCTCCTCTCTACTCCTTCCTCCCTTCCTTCTCTGTCCCCTCTCTCCTCTCCCTTTTCCCCTCTTCCTCCCCTTTCCCCTCTCACTTTCCCTTCCTCTTACTTGTTCCTCCTCCCCCTCATCTGCCCCCTTTCTATCCCTCTCCTCTCCTCTTTCTTACATCTCAAAACCCTTCCTTTCCTCTCCCATTCTTATTGCTCTTCCCTGAACATTTCTCTTCCACTCTCTCCCTCTCCCTTCCTTAGTTTCTCCCCTTCTCTTTTGTCTCTTACCTCCCTTGTTTTCCTCATTCCTTTCTCTTGCTCCTTACCTCTCCTCTTCCAACTCTCTATTCCTTCAATGTCCCTTTCCTCTTCTCCTGTTCCCCCATCTTCCCTTTTCTCTCTTTTATTTCCCCTCCCTTTCTTACCTCCTCACCCTTTCCTTCTTTCTCTAAAATTGTCACACATCCTCTCCTTACTCTTTTTCCTCCTTCTCTCCCTCTCTCTTCCTCCCACTTCTGCTCTTGCCTCTTCTCCTTTTACCTCCTCCCAACTCCTTGTCTCTTGTATCTCCTCCCTCCTGCTTTCCCCCACGCTCTTTCTCACTCCTTTTCTCTGCTCCCCTCTTCTCCCCTCCTTCCTACTCCCCTTCAAAAAAATAGGGTAGACATCATCTTTCAAGAAATTATGAAGGAAATCTTACCAGATATTCTGGAACTAGATGGTAAAATAGATATTCAAAGTACCCACCAATCGCTTCTTGAAAGAGATCCCAAAAGGAAAACTAGTAGAAATACTGTAGCCAAATTTCAGAGCTCCCAGATGTCCCTCTCTCCCCTTCCTTTGGGCTTTCCTGACTAGATGTCCTTCCTTCCTTCCTTCCTTCCTTCCTTCCTTCCTTCCTTCCTTCCTTCCTTCCTTCCTTCCTTCCTTCCTTCCTTCCTTCCTTCCTTCCTTCCGTCCTTCCTTCCTCCCTCAAGTGCCATTCCTTGACTACGCCTTAAAGAGGCCTCTTCACTCAATGGGCTTTACCTCCCTCTAAGTGAGTACCTGAAAAATGCTAGTCTAAAAAAGTCAAGATCTCCCACTGCATCCTGGGCCATCTCCAGTCATTCTGATGGATATCTGGTCACTGGATCCAGATGACTCAGAAGAAGAAAGTGAGTCTGCTGATCTTGGCAGCCCTCCCTCACTCAAAACAAAGTCAAGTGCAAGTCATGTCATTATTTCTCTGATGTCATGATCTTCTTAGAAAAGGACGAATACAACAACACTTCCACTTCTCTTTGCCTTCTCTTTCCTTCACCTCTTCCTCCAACTTCTCTTTATTTGACATCAGACCCCCTCCTCTTCCTCCTCTTTTCTGCTCATCACTTCTCCTTGTTCCTCCCCTAACTCCTTTTTCTCTTTCCTCCTCCCCCTCTTTATTTCTCTCATTTTCTCCCCTCTCCTTCTTCTATCGTACTCATCCTCCCCCTCTTTCTCATTTGTTTTGCTTCTTTCTTGTTCTCCCCCTTCTCTTTCTCTTTTCATCTCTCCCTATCTTCTCCTTATTTTATCTCAGATTCCTTCACACTCTCCTCCCCCATCTCCCAGATACTCCCTTTTCTCCTCCCTCTCACCTTCTCCCTATTATTCCCCTAACTCCTCTTTCTCTTGCTTCCTTCCCCCTCATTCATTCTCTTATATCTCCCCTTTCCCTTCCTCCTCCCTTTCTTCCTCCCCATTCTCTTACCTTCTCTTCCCACCTTCTCTTCCTATGATGTCAGACCCCTTCCTCCTCCTATCCATTTTTCATATCTCTCCTCTGTTTTCTTTTCCCCAACTCTTCTTTATCTTATGTTCTCCCCCTCCTTCTTTCCCTTATCTCCTCCTCTCCCCCATCTCCCTCCTCTTTTTCCTTTTCTTCTTTATCTGTTTTCCCTCCTTCCCCTCCTCTTTATCTTACTTCCTCCACCAGCTTTTTCCTACATTCCCTCTGCCCCCTCCCCTTCTTCTCCTCGTTCTCTTACTTACTCTCTTCCTCCCTTCTCCTGCATGCTGGAATTTCTGGCTTCATCTAGGCTACTTTCCACATGAAGCCTTTTTCTGTCTTGGGGCAACCAGTGAAATTGATTGGAATTAGTGTCAACTGTTTGGAATTAGAGTTAGATTGGACCTGGCATTTGAAGACTCCAGTGCAAATATGACAACAGACACTAGATGTGTGATTCTAGGCAAGGCACTTCACCTCTGTCTGCCTCAGCTTCCTTATTTGTAAAATAAGTATTTTTCCTTTTTTAAGTGTTTATTTATGTTTAGTTTTCAACATTGGTTTCCAAAAACTTTGAGAGCCAAATTTTCTCCCCATTTCTTCCCTTCCCCACCCCAAAATTCTGATTACCTGTTCTCTCTATCTGACCTCCCTTCTAACACCCCTCCCATCCCTTATTCCCGTCTTCTCTCTTCTCCTGCAGGGCATGATAAATTCTATACCCCATTACCTGTATTTCTTTTTTCCCAGCTGTATGCAGAGACAATTCTCAACATTTGCTCCTAAAACTTTGAGTTCCAATGTCTCTCCCTTCCTCCTTCCCCAACCATCCCCACTGAGAAGGGAAGCAATTCAATATAGGCTATATATGTGTAGTTTTGCAAATGACATCCGTAATAGTCATGTGTATAGTATAGTATAGTATATAGTATATAGTATAGTATAGTTATGTAAGACTAACTATATTTCCCTCCACCCTATCCTGCCCCCCCATTTATTCTATTCTCTCTTTTGACCTTGTCCCTCCTTAAAAGTGTTCACTTCTAATTGCTCCCTCCTCCCATTTGCCCTCTCTTCCATTATCCACCTACCCTGCTTATCGTCTTCTCCCCTTATTTCCCGTAGTGAAAGATGGATATTCATATCAAATTAAGTGTGCATGTTATTCCTTCCTTAAGCCAAATGTGACGAGAGTAAGTTTCACTTTTTTCCTCTCATCTCTCCCCCTTTCCTCTCCATTGAAAAAGCTTTTTCTTCCCCCTTTTATAATAGATTATTTTCCCCATTCCATTTCTCCCTTTCTCCGCCCAATATATTCCTCTCTCATCCTTCAATTTTGTTTTTTTTTAGGTTTCAGCCATTCCTATTCAAGTCACCATGTGCCTTCTCTCTCTCTCTCTCTCTCTCTCTCTCTCTCTCTCTCTCTCTCTCTCTCTCTCTCTCTCTGTGTGTGTGTGTGTGTGTATGTGTGTGTGTGTGTGTGTGTGTGTGTAATCCCACCAACTACCCAGATACTGGAAAAAGTTTCAACAGTTACAAATATTCTCTTTCCTCGTAGGAATGTAAATAGTTCAACTTTAGTAAGTCCCTTATGACTTCTCTTTGTTTTTTACCTTTCCATACTTCTCTTGTTTCTTGTGTTTTAAAGTCAAATTTTCTTTTCACTTCTGGTCTTTTCATCAAGAATGCTTGAAAGTCCTCTATTTCTTTGAAAGACCATTTTTTCCCTGAAGTATTACATTCAGTTTTGCTAGGTAGGTGATTCTTGGTTTTAGTCCTAGTTCCTTTGACTTCTGGAATATCATATTCCACTCCCTTTGATCCCTTAATGTAGAAGCTGCTAGATCTTGTGTTATCCTGATTGTATTTCCACAATACTTGAATTGTTTCTTTCTAGCTGCTTGCAATATTTTCTCCTTGACCTGGGAATTCTGGAATTTTGCTACGATGTTCCTAGGAGTTTCTCTTTTTGGATATCTTTCAGGAGGTGGTCGGTGGATTCTTTCAATATTTATTTTACCCCCTGATTCTAGAATCTCAGGGCAGTTTTCCTTGATAATTTCATGAAAGTTGATGTCTAGGCTCTTTTTTTGATCTTGCCTTTCCAGTGGTCCCATACTTTTTAAATTGTCTCTCCTGGATCTATTTTCCAGGTCAGTTGTTTTTCCAATGAGATATTTCACATTATCTTCCATTTTTTCATTCTTTTGGTTTTGTTTTGTGATTTCTTGGTTTCTCATAAAGTCATTAGCCTCCATCTGTTCCATTCTAATTTTGAAAGAACTATTTTCTTCAGTGAGCTTTTGAACCTCCTTTTCCATTTGGCTAATTCTGCTTTTTGAAGCATTCTTCTCCTCATTGGCTTTTTGAAATTCTTTTGCCAATTGAGTTAGCCTATTTTTCAAGGTGTTATTTTCTTCAGTATTTTTTGGGGTCTCCTTTAGGAATGTGTTGACCTTCTTTTCATGCTTTTCTTGCATCTCTCTCATTTCTCTTCCCAGTTTTTCCTCCGCCTGTCTAACTTGATTTTCAAAATCCTTTTTGAGCTCTTCCATGCCCTGAGCCCATTGAATATTTATTTTGGATGTTTGGGATACAGAAGCCTTGACGTTTATGTCTTTCCCTGATGGTAAGCATTGTTCTTCCTCATCTGAAAGGATGGGAGGAAATATCTGTTCACCAAGAAAGTAACCTTCTATGGTCTTATTTTTTTCCCTTTTCTGGGCATTTTCCCAGCCAGTTACGTGACCCACGGGCAAGATTAGACTGGGATCCGTGCTCTGCTCCTAGTCTGGTGCAACAGACGTTTCCTGTGGGTCTTTCAGGTCACCCTGGGCTGGAAATCTCCTCCACTCAGTTGTTCTCCACTTCTGTTGCTCCATAATTTGTTGAGAGTCCCTCTCTTAAGGTTTTGTATGGGCTTTGCGTAGGGAGCCTCCGTATCTGTGTCTTTCTTCTCCCCCCGAATCTATTTTCTAGGTCAGCTGTTTTTCCAATTAGATACTTAACATTTTCTTCCATTTTTTTTCCTTCTTTTGATTTTGTTTTATAATTTCATGCCTTCTCATAAAATCGTTAGCTTCCACCTGTTACATTCTAATTTCTAAAGAACTACTTTCTTCAGTGAGCTTTTGAACCTCCTTTTCCATTTGGCTAATTCTGCTTTTTAAAGCATTCTTCTCCTCTTTAGCTTTTTGGACCTCTTTTGCAAAGTGAGTTAGCCTATTTTTCAAGGTGTTGTTTTCTTCAGCATTTTTTGGGTCTCCTCTACCAAGCTGTCGACTTGCTCTTCATGATTTTCTTGCATTGCTCTCATTTCTCTTCCCAGTCTTTCCTCCACCTCCCTTACTTGATTTTCAAAATCCTTTTTGAGTTCTTCCATGGCCTAAGATGATTCCATATTTGTTTTTGAGGCCTCTAATGGTAAGCATTGTTCTTCCTCATCTGAAAGGATGGAAGGAAATACCTGTTCCCCAAGAAAGTAACCTCTGTAAGTCTTATTTTTTCCCTTTTTTGAGCATTTTCCCAGTCAGTTGCTTGAGTTTTGAGTCCTTTGCCAAGAGGAGGGTAAACTCTGGGCATCTATAAGTTCTCAGTTCCTCCAAGGTGGCCCAGTCAAGAGAGAGGAATTTACTCCTCTCTTGGCCTGTGATCTTCTCCAGTAGCTACCAAACCTTTTCTTCCCGGAATCTGCAAGTAGATTTAGCTTTCCAGAACCTCCACCAGCTCTACCACTCTAATCAACAGTCTTTCTCATTCCCGGGCTGCCACTCAGGGCTGAGACCCAGATCAGGGGCTCAATTTCCCCAGGGGCTTTAGGGGCAGAGTTCCAAAACTGGACTTGCTGCAACTGCCTCTGCTGCTGCCACCAGTGTCTGGGTCTGGATCTAAGGGAGGACCGTGCTCCCTTCTCACTCAGGTGAAAAAGCTTTCTCACTGAAGTTTGAAGCTGACTTTGGCATTTGTAGGTTGTGAGATCTTAGAACCACCAGCGTTGCTGGGGATTCCTCCTCCGTGGCCTGTTCCAGTCCTGTTCATGGTGGTGCTGCAGCCTAGGCTGGTCTGGGCTCTGTGGCCTGTGCTCTGCTCCATGCCCCATGGATTAGACCTTTCCTGTTGGCCTTCCAGGTTACCTTGGACTGGAAATCTCTTTAATTCTGTTGTTTTCTGACTTTTGCTGCTCTAGAATTTCTTTAGAATCATTTTTTACAGGTACTTTACGAGCAGTGAGGGAAGAGCTAGAGTATGTATGTCTTTCTATTCCTCCATCTTGTGTATTTGTAAAATAAGGATAATCATCCTTCCCTCTAAGTTTGTGAGGATCAGATGAGAAAACGGTCATAAAGCACTTTGTCCTAATCAATGTTAGCTCTCATTTGTGGCATTTTGATTATGATGAGCTACTTCGAGTGCTTTCCTAATGTTGAACCATCCATGCATCCCTGATATAAATCCAACTTCGTCATAACGAATGAGTTCTTGGGTGATTGACTGTGGTGTGTTTCACAGAATTTTATTTAAATTTTTTAAATCAGTTTTCATGAATGATATTGGCATCTAGTTCTTCCGTGTTTTATCCTTCCTTGTCTTAGGTATTGAGTCTATTTGTCTCATAAAAGGATTCTTTTAGGGTATTTTCTTTCTCAGCGTTTGAGAATAATCTGTGTAGGATGCTTACTAGTTCTTCTTCTAAACAACTGATAGAATTCTTTTGTCAAACTGAAAGGACCCAGAAGTTCTCTCCCCCGTCCCCTTTGGTAATTCCTTTAGAATAAGTTCTATTTCTTTTTCTAAGATAGCGTTTTTAAGATCTCTCTTTGGTCTCTGTCAGCTTGGTGTTTGGCATTTTTGAAAGTGTTCCTCTTTGTCTATTCTCAATTTTTTTTTCTTTTCTTTTTTTTGCTTTTAGCATAAAATTGTAACTATTTTTTAATTTGTTCTGGCTTTGTTGTGATTTTCCCTTGCTTTTCAACTAATTTGTTTCTTTGATTTTTTGCCTTTTTAATGGGATTGTTAAATCAGTTTACATATTTTTATGAAGTAACTTCTTCGCCCCAGGCACTGTGCTAAGTGCTGGGAATGTGAAGAAAAAAAAGAAAAAAGATCCCTGGCATCACGGAGCCTATAATATATTGGGAGAAAGTAATGTGGAAAAGTAAGCTGAAAAGCAGGTGTTGGAGTAAAGGGGAATAGGGATGTCGGTACCCAGCGCACAGCCCAAAGACTGCAAGCTGGTGGGAAATGAGGAGATGGCTGCCCTGGGAGTCTTGTTTAAATGGAGGAGTCCTTGCTCCAATCCCTGTAGCCCTCCACTTGTAGAGTACTTTGGCAATGTGAGCAACGAAACTTATGAAGTCTCTCTAGATGAAGAGTATCCTGATTGCGGGTTTCCTTGGGCTCTGCATTGTCCAAGGAATGCAGGACGGTGGGAAATTTTAGTACTGTTTTCAGAGAACCAGTTTTTAGTTATCATTTCTGCAGATATTTCTTTGTTTTTCAGTTTCTTTCCAATTTGCTTACTTCTCTAATTTCTAGCATCTTTTCTTATGTGCTTATTGTAAGGTTATGTGTTTACTTTCTAATTTTCTAAATTTATAATCAGATCATTAATTTTATGTTTCTATGTTTGTAGGGTTATTATTTTCCCCCTGGATAAACAGAGGGACACTGAAATGTCATATTCTGTGTGTTCTTGTGTCTCCGTTCATTTTTCCTTTATTTGGAAATTATATTTATTTGGATGCTGAGACTTGAAGTATATAAGCTTGAAATTGATATTTGTTTATTGTCTATGGTTCCATTTAACATAGTGTAATTTCTTTGTTCTTCAGTTTTTATATTTCTGTGTATATGTTGCTTTGATAGTGTGATTGCTGTGTTACCATTTTGAATTCACTTAAAATATAATACTTCTTTTTTTCTGGGACCTAATTTTTGTGCTATGCATGTCTCTTATTTATTGGCATGTTCTGTTTGTCACATCGCTACGGTTTTTCATGTATCCTTTCCACATACTCTCTCATAGAGCCATGTCACGTGAAAAATAAATTTTTTTGGAGGGAAAAAGAGAGGAGGAAGAAGAATAACTGATGGAGACATTGAAAAAGTCTGAAAACATGTGGGAGCAGGTTAGCTGTGTCTTCTCATTTCTGTTTTCCTGAGTACTCTTTGATGTTGTAGTTTTGTTACATATAGTTTGGGCTTTTTGTTGCGAGTTTTTGACATACCTTTATGCTTTCCATTGATATTGTTGTAGTTACTATGCAGATATTTTTCTTGGCTCTCCTACCTTTCCATCCTTCTCTGTATGCATCACACACATCATGTCTTACATCATCTCCAATTACATTCACTTACAACAATATGATTAGCCTTTCCCCAACATCTACTTTGTTTCCAATTCTTCTCTATCAGAAAAACTGCTGCTATGAACATTTTTAAACATGTGGTGCGTTTGTTTTGTTATTTCTTATTGGTGACTGCTTTTCTATGAGCCCAGCAATGGCGTTTCTGATTCTAAGAGAGTAGGCAAACATTTTAATCACTTAATTTCCATGATTCCAAGTTACTTTTCAAAATGGAAAGGTCCATTAATTGGGTATTAGTTAGCCTCTTTCCCCATAACTCCTCCAGCAGTGTGTTGCCATTTTTTGGTCAATTTGTGGGGGAAACCTCAAGTTTGTTTTGATTCAAATTTCTCTTACTATTAGTGATTTACAATATTTTATTGTGAATACTTTACAGTTCTTCTTTTGGGAACTCTGTATTTCTGACCTTAGGTCCATTTACCTATTGGTGAATGGATATTAGTCTTATTTATATTTATTAATTTAACATATGTCTTGGTTATCAAATTCTTTTTCGAGAACTTTGATAGATATTTTCCCCCTTATTTTCTGCTTCCTTGTTGTCTGTGCAGAAACTTTTCATCTTCAAGTAATCAGTATTATCTATCTTAATGTTTAGTATTCACCTCTATTTCTTGTTTGGTTAAGAATACTTCCCCTACTCATTGCTAGGAGAGGTATATGATCCGTTTCTCTTCTAATTATTTTTATACTATGATCTTTAATATTAAGATTGGGTACCCACTTAGAATGTATTATGCAGTCTGTTCTAAGATATTGCTCCACACCTAATTTCTGCCAGACTGCTTTCCAGTTTTCTCAGTAATTTTAATCAAATAGGGAGTTTTTCCCTGGGTAGTCTGTGTTTTCCACTTTATGAAACATTGGATTGAATTCCATTCTTTCTCATTCTCCCTTGTGTAGTGTGTTCCAATGCGTTTTTTTTAAACAAATAACAGAAGATTTTGATAACTGCTGCTTTATGATACAGTCTGATGTCTAGAAGTGATATTTCTTCTTTTCTCTAACTTTTTTCAATCATTTACCATGATATTTGAGATATTTTTGTTTTCAAAAAATGAATTTTGTTATTATTTTATCAAGTTGCATAAAGTATCCACTTGGTAATTTAATTGGTATAGCATTAAAAGTGTAAATAAATTTGCATGATATTGTCACATTTTTGATGACATAGTTTTATCTCCTCTTTTATCTAAAATTATTCCTTTAATTGATTTCTCTTATTACTATTTCTAGCATTCTCAGAGCCACATAAAATGACTGGGAGAGTAGACATCCTCCCTTCACTCCCATATTTGTTGGAAGTGTATTTTTCCCTATATGCTTGCTTTTGATTTTCCATAGATACATTTTTAGGATATTGAAATGCCTCTCTATGCCAACACATTGTAGAGAATTTAGCACAAAAGATTATTTTACTTTCTCGGAGATGTTTTCTACAGCTTTGTAGACAATCATGTCGTTTTGAATGCTTGGCCTTTCATTATGACTCATTATACATTTTTTTTTGTTTTCCTAATATTGAATAAACCTTGCATTTCTGGTATCAATACTACTTTGTCATAGTAAGTTATTTCCTTGCAGGCTGTTTAATATAATTTTGTTGGAAATTTTTGAATCAATAATGATTCATTATATTGGTCTGTTTTCTTTCTGTGTTTTATCTCTGTTTTATTTAAGTATCAGGACTATCGTCTCATCAAAAATTCTGATAGGATGCTTTCTTTCTCCATTTTTGAGACTAGTTTCTCAAATATGTGCATTTACTTTTCTTTAAATTTTGATCGAATTCTCCTGTGAATCTTATCAGGTTCAGGAGTTTTCTTTGTTCCCAGTGTTTTGGCCCTGTCTGAGGATATGTGGCCCGTCTGTTTACCCTTGCTTTACACAACTGCACTCATGGTGTCCTACTTCCTGATTATAACTGCAGGTGTCAACAGGTTAATCCCTTGTCCGGGGACCCCATTTATGTCTAAAGACAGGCTCATGGGACAACCAGGGATGTCAATAAAATGACCCCTTAATGAATTCTTGTGCTGAGAATAACATGTAAAACAAGAAGAGTCAGTACAATGGCAAGCTTATTGTAAAAAATGGGGAAGAGGGGAAAAGGGAGAGAAGAAAGAGGGACCCAACATATAACTCAGGCACAAGCTCTAATTGAGTGCATAACTTACATATGGGCAGTGCTGCACTTGGGATGCATAGAGACATGGGGCAATTCAGCAGAAAGAGGTACTACAGCATGGAGAGGTACTTCTGCTGGAGGGCAGGGCCTTCGTCAGAAGGAAGGGATGCTCCCACTGAAGGGGAAGGTATGCTCCAAAGTACTCTTCTGAGAGTGAGGCTTTTATACTATGATTTTGAATGGTTTCTCTTTGCTTCCTGAAATGTGTATTGGAGGTCAGAGCAAAATACTATTTTGGAGGATTTCTTATCAGGGAAAGGTATTATTTGGGGGTTTCCAGGTTAGGGAAAAAATGATCTGGTTGGTAGTGAAAATATTATTCGTGGTCCACAGCTGTAGCAATTTTGAAGAATATTATTGATAGTATTTTTAGTCTTACAACAATGGTTTCCATGCACGGAGTATATAAGCTATAGCTTCACTTAAGGGGAGACTGTCATGGTGGTCTGAAGACCATTAGGTATAATGTTATAACCACCGATGATCCCTATACTGACAAGACAAAACCTGTTGGGCCAGTGTCTGTGTGTAAGTAGGCCTTACAGAGGCAGTGGTGCACAGGGAAGGGAAGAGGAGGGTCAGACTAACTTATTCTAATTTCATGACCAATCCAATGTACTGGAAGGGCCCATGGTTCAAGTTAAGTATCAACATGGTAAAGAGAAAGCAGTTTAGGTCCAAGATCCCCAGTTCTTAGGGAGGGCCTAGGAGAATAGGTTATTCAGTTAGCCTGGGAATATGGAGTCAATAGGAGTTCATCAATCTCCCAAGCACTGTTCTTTATCCTTCTGTGAATTCATAAACAATTTGAGACTGATCTATTCACGTGGAAGAAGAGGATTTAAGAAAGGTGAACATTCTCCATTTATCTGCACGCATGTAGTCTAGGAAGACATTACGTTGGTCCTGACAATTCTTTGTCCCTTCGTTTTCCACATGAAGGCTTTCCTTTATACTGTCACTGTCCAGTATTCCATGTCATAACTGGAATTTAGTAATAATTGTCAGAGCACGGCCCACCTAGCCAATGTGTGGGGAACCCTTCCTAATATTGTAGAGAAGATATATTTTGAGGTCTAAGCTGTGGATTGCTCTGGAGTCCATAGCATGTGAAGAACAGGAGAATGAGAGGCTCTTTGTGCTTAAATGAAAGTCAGAGTTCATTATCTCCTTTACTTTTTAATTAGCAGCAATAAGGAAAGGGTCATCTTCTCATCTAGCTGGAAATAACAGAAGGAATATACCAAAGAAGAGGGGCAGGCCAAAAAGGGGAAATCACAATTAAAGAAGCAAAGAACAAAAACAAGAAAAGTCTTTGGGGGAGTGAGTGTGGTGGGGTTTTGAGCCAATCTGCAAGGTAATACCACAGCTCCTGCCTTCTGAATTCCGGAACAAAACCTCACATTTCTGGCAGATAAGCTTCTGCCATGGAATGGCATTGAAGCCCAATTTCTTCACTCAAGCTATTTTTCTTCAAAGGCCAAGGACAAGTTCATTGGAATGTCTAGAATGCAAAAATCAGAGCAAGGAGGTAAAGTGTGCTGAGGACATCCAGAATCTTCCTGTGACTTCGGGAAACACAAATCTGCTTTGCAGCTCTTGCTCTGCATCCTTCAAAGCGCGTGGAGGCATTTCCACATCATTTCAGCAATACTAATCTCAGCCAATCTCACTTTCAAGGATCTTCTAGATGGAAAGAGATTCAACTGCTCCTTTGACATTCTTAAGGTAGGAGAGGTATACATTTGCAAAGCAGCATTTTATATAAGTGGCAAAGAGAGAGCCTGTCTTTTCTTCAAGGATTGTTATGTGTGATTGAGTTTTCTTTTCCCAATGACCTTTCTCCATTCTAAGGATAGGCTGCAGTCTGACATCATTTCCAGTTTTAAACTCTGTGTTAAAGACACCTGTTTATTTTCTTTTAAAAATGTATCCATTTTCCACTTTCAACATTCACTTCCATAGGATTTTGAGTTCTCAATTTTCTGCCTTTCCTATCATCTTTTCATATACCTTCATATGAACATATTTGCACATTCGTTTTGCTGCCATAAAGAATTAGAATCAATGGGAGGAATCAGAAGAAACAATAAAGAAACGAAACAAAAGAGAGAGCAAATCACATGCTTCAATGTGCATTACGTCTCCATAGATCTTTGACTTGATGTGGATGGCATTTTCTATCATGAGCCTTTGCGAGTCTTAGATCTTTGCATTAGTCAGAAGAGGCAAGCCTATGAAATTATGTCACACAATGGTGCTGCTATTGTGTACAGTGTTCTCCTGGTTCTGCTCACATCACTCAGCATCAGGTCACATAAGTCTTGTAGGTTTTTCTGAAGTCCGAAGGAAATTCTTCAAACATTTGGTGCAATTCATTTGTCTTCTCTTCTCTGCTACCATATTGTTTAGGTGATTTCTAAGTGTCAAGGCAGCTGGATGGAGAACAATTATGAGACAATAGGATCAAAGCACATGCTGTCAAGGCCCTCTCTTTGTCTCCAGTAATTGATCCTATTGCAGTTTTTCCTGCTGTACCCCAGGGGTAGTCAAACATCTTGTGGAGATGACATCTCCAGTCTCCTCCTCCAAGTCACTGTCAAGGTTTTTTACTTGTCGTTGAAGTCCTGTCATGCAGTGAGAGCAAGATCCCATGAAAGGGTAGGTTCTCCTTTTTAAACCAATAGGAATAATGCCCCAAGTGAAGACTTTTCTCTTCCCATGAAACAATGCTCCAATGATCAGTTATGCTTTTCCCGTAGGCTTTCCAGGAAGGTTCTCAAGTCAGGAATTAGATCTGAATTCCCAATGCAGGTTGCTTCCTTCAAGAAGGTGAATATCAGATGAAATGGAATTTCAGAACCTTACCTATCAGCTAGTACTGACTCTGCTGGGATGGTGACAATCAGGAGATAGAGAAAGCAGAGTGGTACAAACCTCTTGGATGCAGAATGTTGATTGGAATCCTGTCTTTGATTCTTTGGTCTGATCTTTCCCTGTGTGCCTTGAGTGAGCAGGTACTCCTTTACTTTTTCTTGAGTTCAAAAAGGTGACTTTTTCCTTGTGTGGAGAGAGGATCTTCAATTTCTCAGTGGGTAACCATATGACTCTCTGTGAATTCTTTGGGGGGACAAAGCTTATATGGCCATGTTGGTGTAATGCAGTAACTCTCAGTAATGTGACTAAGCTCCTTCTTTGAATGTGTAGGGTACTTCAAGGGTGAATCTGGAAACAGGGATTGGCCATTAGTTGTAGAATATCTCCACGTCAGAAGGATCCACCCCTGGTTTAATTACCCACACTTGACTTTTTCAAGGATGAAATGTGGAAGATTGAGAGAAATGCCTATCCAAGTGGATGAAAGAAGGGAGATTTGGAGAGGGTTTTGGACTGGATCAGCCAGGACCCTTTGACTAAATCCAAACTTAATAGAACAAATCCTGAAACAAAAGTATTTTTTTCTGTAAAACACGGACTCGGTCAAAAGGTCACGTGTGGCCTTGAGGCCAGCAGTTCCCTTAGTCTGGGTCTTGTGACTCAAGTTCCTGGTGACTCTTCACTATGACAATTTACTAGTAGCAGGGGGGATGGTGTTGCATAGCACGAAGGGCCAAATCTGAAATAATTTTAGAAAGAAATGTATGAAGCCCCGTGGTAGAGGAGACTGAGGCAAAAAGGAGGCTGTGGTGGTCTCTAGTCCAGGATCTGGAAGGTCTATATAACACAGGATTTAGACAGTGACCCTCACACACAAAAAGCGGGGACAGAGGAGCTATCTCCCTGGGTGCCTCCATGCCCCTCCCCACCTGGCCTGATCTTTGTCTCCTCCTGCCTAGAAAAAAAGGCCCCTTTTTCCTCCTCTGCTCTGGGGGATGGGAGGAGTCCAAGTCCCATTCAGGGGTTGCTGGTTTGCAGAGGCTGCTGCAGCTCGCGTGCTTTCTTCTCTTTTGTGGAGCTCAGGACAGCCCTCCCTTGACCTCTCCTCCCCATATTTCTCCTCCTCCTTCCAGTTTATGTAAAGGGACCAACCTCCACAACCCCAACCTGAGCTCAGCTTCTCCCTCTATCCCCCCACCCCCTGCCTCTGCAGGTTACCCTCAGTAACCTGGGAGTCTGCTCAGCCTGGGTCCCACCTCCAGGTGGAGGATGCACTTCAACCCCTCCCCTAGCCATGTGGGAAACACAACAATGGAAAAAATAGATATTTAGTGAAATAGAGGCATTTGAAGCATTCCTGAAGAAAAGACTGGAGCTGAAGAGAAAATGTAACTTTCAAATGCAAGACTCCACAGACACATTAAAAGGTAAATATGAAAGAGAAATCATAAGCAACTCAATAAGGTTAAACTGTGTGCTTTTCTATAAAGGAAGATGATACTCATGTGCTTTACAAATTTTATCATTATTAGAGCAGATAGAAGGATTCTACAATGAAAGAAGGTTAGGAAGTGAGCCAGTTAGGAAGTTGTAAAATAAATTGAGTGTGATTTTCCATGAAATAAGTGTGCAGGGAAGAACTTTTACCCTGGAGTGAAAATGGCAGGGGGGAGGGGCCATTGATGAACTTCAGCCACATCTAAATTGTTTCAAAAGGGGAACATATCTATGTCTGTGTTTCTATCTGCCTCTATATATACTTACTTAATTGGTCTTATAAATTCATATTACCAAAGACGTAAGTAAGAGAATGGAAAAAGAGAAAGAAAAAGTTGTGATAAAGGGGTGGACTGATAAAAGAATACAGTGGTTATGTGCAAAACAGAAATTAGAGTAGTGACAGAATAAAAATAGAAAGGGAAGAATAAAAGGAAGAAAATAGGATAGAGGGAAAGGCATAGTTAATAATCCTAACTGTGTAAATGGGATGAACTCACTCATAAAACAGAAGCAGGTAGCAAAATGGATTAGAAACCAGTATCCAACAATGTATGTATTCTTTTTTTATATGAACAAGAAACACACTTGAAATCAAGAGAAAACCTGAGAGTTAAAATAGGGGGCTGGAGCAAAAACTCTTATAACTCAACTGAAATAAAAATTTGAGGGGTAGCTTTCATGATTTCATACGCAGAAAATGCACAAATAGCCCTATTAGAAGGGCAAGCGGGGAAATTAACACTTGTTCAAAGGAACGAAAGACAACAAAATAAGATTAGCAGTAAACGTATTTGGGAAATGGTACAACATTCAGATTCTTAAAAGAAAATTTAAATGAGTTACAGGAAGAAATAGTAAAACTGTAGTAGTGGGGGACCTCACCTTTTCCCTCTGAGAACTAGATGAACCTAGTAGTAAAATGTTTAAGAAAGAAGTTAAGAAGAGTAACAGAGTTTTAGAAAACCTAGATAAGAAAGACCTCTGGAGAAAACGGAACGGTAATAGAAAGGAGCACAGACACATGCTGCTTTTTGTAAATTCACATTATACAAATTGGATTATGTAAGGAATTCTCTAAGAAATCATTCCCAAAAAAATATCTGTGTAAAATTTGCCATAACGTATTGAGATCTCTTTCTGCTCCTGCCCCTCAACTTGGTGGTCTGTAGCCGCCTCCCACCCTCCCCACCTCCAGAAGTAAAGCTAAAAAAAATTCTCCAAATGAAAGCAGAAGAACAGACCTGCAGAGAGATGGCCACCATCACTGCTGGACCAAGGTTTGGCTTGAGACCTCCAATGCTGAGAGAGAACTTGGTTTCAGTGTGCCCACACACCCGAGAGTTTGATCCCTGAGTTTTGATACATTCTGTTAGGATACCGTGTTTCTGTCCCTGTTTCCCACCTCGTGTGGTCTGTCCTCTCCTGACTGTTTCCATTTCTGGGCCTCATGTGTCTGCCTGCTGGCGTGTTCTTCCTTTCAGTTCCATCCACACCCTCATGTGGCTCGTCCCACCAGCCATGTGCTCCTCCTCCTGCTCATGTATCTCTGTGCCCAACCTCCATGCATCCTTTCATCCATGTGCCAACTCCCCTTCCATGGGAGTGCAATCCCCTTCCTGCCCCCCATTCCTGCCTTTTTCCACATCCCTGGGTAAATTCACATTACGTAAAGAGCATGTAGAACAGTCAAGTTAAGTTGTTGTTGTTCTTCTAATATTTATTTTGTTATTTATTTTCCCTAATCACATGTAAGAACAATTTGTAAAATTCATTTTTAAAACTTTGAGTTCCAAATTCTCTCCCTTCCTCCCTCTCAACCTTCACCCCCAAATTAAGCAGGCCAGTTATTTGATGTAGGTGAAATATGTTTAGTCATGCAAAAAATATATATTTCTATATTGCTCGTATTCTAAAGGAAAACATAGACCCAAAAATCCTTTGAGAAAAAAATAAGTTTAAAAAATATACTTTAATCTACATTTAGATAGCATCAGTTCTTTCTCTGGGGATGGATAACATTTTTCATCATAAATCCTTCACAATCATCGTGGATCTTTATATTGCTGAGGATCTCCAAAGCCTTTAAAACTGATCAGCTTACAATATAGCTGTAACTGTGTGCCTTGTTCTCCTGATACTACCCATTTCACTTTCCATTAGTTCATGTAAATCTTTCTAGGTTTTTCTGAGACCATCCTGATGATCATTTCTCATAACATAGTATTCTATCACAATGATACCATAGATTAATCAGACATTCCTCAATTGACGCTCATCCCCTCCATCTCCAATTCTTTGCCACCAAAAAAGAGCTACTATAAATATTTTTCTACAGCTAGGTCCTTTCCCTTTCTTTAAATGTCTTTTGGGACACAGAGCTAGTGATGGTATTGCTAGATCAATGGGTATGCATGGTTGTATTGGACATAGTTCCAAATCTTTCTACAGAATGGTTGAATCTGTTCACAATTCCACCAGCAATGTATTTATGTCTCAATTTTCCCATGTCCCTTCCAGCATTTCTTTTTCCTTTTCTGTCCTATTAGCCAATCTAATACATGTGAGGTAGTACCTCACAATGTTTTACTTTGCATTTATCCACTCGAGTGATTTAGAGTGTTTTTTTTTTTCACATGGCTATAGATAGCTTTGATTATTTCATTTGAAAACCGACTGATCATATCTTTTGATCATTTATCTGATGGGGAACGTATCTTATTTGTACTAGTTTGACTCCCTTCTGTACAGATTTGTGAAATGAACCCTTTATAAAAGGAATTTAGCTTTAAGAATTTTTTAACCAGTTATGTTTGCTGACTGTATTTATCTCCATCCTATTACCCCCTCATTCATTCTATTCTCTCTCTCCTTTCATGCTGTCCCTCCTCAAAAGGAATTTGCTTCTGACTACCCCCTCCCTCAGTCTGCCCTCCCTTCTATCACCTCACATATTTCTCCTATGCCCTTCTCCTCGTACTTTTCTTTAGGGTAAGACAGATTTCTAAATCCGTTGAATATGTATGTTATTCCCCTTTTGAGGTACTTCTGAAGAGAGTAATGTACAAATGTTCCCCATCACCTCCCTCATCACCTTCCACTACACTGTAAAAGCCCGTTTGTGCCTCTTTTGCATGAGATAATTTACCCCATTCTACTTCTTCCTTTCTCTTTCTTCCAGTGCACTCCCTTTTCTCACCCCTTAATTACATTTTTCTTCAGTGTGAGATTAAGTTCAGGTGCTGAGGTTGGGGCAGGGCCGCCTCTCAGGCTCAGTTCCCTCAGGGGGTTTATGCACAGACCTTCCACAATGGATTCAGGCTCCCGCCCGCTTGGGGAGCCCCGATCTGCAGCCGCCTCTCAGCTTCTACCTCCCGGGGGGGCCCGAATCATGGGGGTACCCCACTCCCCTCTCGACCCGCCAAAGAGACTCTCTCACTGACCCCCGTCACCTGTGGGTGGAGGGACTTGTGCGGCCGCTGGAGATCCCATCCCTGAAGCCTGCTCGAATCTGCTTTTCTTGGTGCCGTGGCCACAGCAGGTCTGGGCTGGGCTCCGCGTCTGCAGCGCGAAGGACCCCCCGCGAGAGGTTTGCAGGTCTCTCTGGAACAGAAATCTCCCTCACTCCAATGTTCCGTGGCCTCTGGGTGCAGAATTCGCCGTGAGTTACTTTCCTGTAGCCGTTCTATGGGTTGTGGGTTCAGAGCTATGTGTATGTGCGTCTTTCTACTCGGCCATCTTGGCTCCCTATATTTTTAGATTGATTATATTCCTTCATATTGAACTCAGACCTCAGCCCTCTATCTATGTATACTCCTTCTGAGTGCAGGAATGAGGAGAAAATTTTTATGAGTTGCAAGTGTCATATTCCGATGCAGGAAGGTAAACAGTTTAACTTTATTATGTCCCTTATTATGTCCCTTTCCTGTTTACTTTTTTATGATTCTCTCCAGTCTTGTATTTGAAGGTCAAATTTTCTATGCAGCTCTAGTCTTTTTTTAAATTAAATGTTTTATTGACAATCTAACGTTGAAAAGTAATGCAGTCCCTAAAACTTGTTTCACTCCCTTTGACAGTTTAGTATTTTCAAAGAGTAAAATACCATAACATTTTTCTTTTTTTGTCAGTATTTTATTTTTCCCCAGTTACATGTAAAAGCAATTTTTACCATTTGTTTGTAAAACTTTGAGTTCCAAATTCTCTACCTTCTTCCCTTCCCACCTCCACGCATTGAGAAGGCAAGCAATTCTCTATAGGTTATACATGTGTAGTCATGCAAGACATATTCATAATAGTCACGTTGTGTAACAAATAATAGACAAAGAGAAAATTCAAGAGAAAATAAAAAAATGCACACTTCAGTACTTTTTCAGTACTATATTCAGATACCATAATTTCTTTCTCTGGGGATGGGTAGCACTTTTCAGCATAAGTCCTTCAGGGTTTTCTTGGTTTGTTGTTTTACTGATAATACGTAAGTCACTCACAGCTGATCGTCTTTCAGTTCATTTCACTTTGCATTAGCCCATCCAAGTCTTTCCAAGTTTTTTCTGAGAACATCCTGTTCGTCATTTCTTATAGTACAATCCTATTCCATCACAATCACATATCATAGCTTGTTCGTCCCGGCCCAAGTTGATGGACATCCTCTCAAATTCTGATTCTTTGTCCCCAGAAAAGAGCTGTTATAAATATTGTTGTACATATAGGTCTTTTTCCTTTTTGTTTTTAATCTCCTTTGTGATACAGACCTAGTAGTGGTTTTGCTAGTTCAATCCGTATGCATGGTTTTATTGGGTATAGTTCCAAATTCTTCTACAAAATGACTGAGTTCACAACTCCACTAACGGTGCATTAATATCTCATTTTATCCACAGCCCCTCCAACATGCGTCATTTCCCTTTTCAAACCTATTAGCCAGTCTGGTAGTTATGAGGTAGTGCCTCACAATTGTTTTCATTTGCCTTTCCCCAATCAACAGTGAATTTTGAGTATTCATGTGCCTATATATAATTTTGATTACTTCGTCTGAAAACCGATAATATGTTTTTATGATTGATCCATTGGAGAATGGCTGTTATTTTTATAAATTTGACTCAGTTTTCTATACATTTGAGAAATGAGGTCTTTATCAGAGAAAATTGCTTCAAATTATTTTTACAATTACTATTGATGGAGTGTATTTCCTTCCATCCAATTCCCTCCTCATTTATTCCATTTTCTCTCTCCTTTTCACTCTGTCTCTCTTCAAAAATATTTTGCTTCTGATTATCCCCTCCTCCAATCTATCTTTCCTTTTATCACACCACTCACCTTTCCTTATACGTTTCCCCTCGTATCTTACTGTAAGGTAAGATAGAATTCTATACCCAATTGAGCGCGTATTCTATTCCCTCTTTAAGCCAATTGTGATGAGAGTAAGTTTCACTCACTTCCCCTCACCTCCCACCTCATCTTCTCCACTGTAAAAGCTTTTTCTTGCCTCTTTTATGTGGAGTAACTTACCCCATTATATCTCTCCCCTTCTCTTCCAGTACACTCCACTCTCACCTCTTAATTTTATTCTTCTAAATATCATCCATTCATGTTCAACTCACCCCTGTGACCTCTGGCTACTCCTTCTAACTCCCCTAATAATGGGAAAGGTCTTATGAGTTACAGATATCATCTACACATGTAAGAATGTAAAGTTTAATTTTATTAAGTATCTTATGATTTCCCTTTTCTGTTTACCTTTTTATGCTTCTCTTTATTCTTGTATTTGGAAGTCAAATTCTCTATTCAGTTCTGGTCTTTTCATCAGGAATGCTGAAAGTCCTCTATTTCATTGAATGTCCATTTTTTCCCATCTCTCTGTTTTCCTTTTCTCCAGCTTTGCTCAACGTGAGTGTAGAGGTGGTGGAAGTGGATGGTTGGAGTTAGGATTACAATATCATGATATTTTAGTTGAGGAGAACAGTTTGAAGTAATTGTGGTGGTACTGAGGGTCAAAAGAGGTACACACCCTGCAGAGATAATAAAAGGGATGAAATGAAAGGATTTATTAACTGATTGGACATGAATGCAATGGAGAAAGAAGATGCAGCCCAGCTGTGCAGTAAATACAACACTGCCAGTGGAGACAGGAACACCTGAGTGTAACCCTGCCTCTGATACGTGCTAACTAGGTGTCCCTGGGAAAGTCATTTAACTGCTTTGTGCCTCCATTTCCTCATTTGAAAAAATGAGTTGGGCTGTGATGGCACCCTAATTCCCAAGCCATGGTTCATCTCACATAATTCACCCCACAACTGCCTGGACTCACTCCCCTGTGTAGCATTCTTTCTCTTTGATTGCTGCCTTGCCCACCCTTTTTCCCCTCCCCTAGGATATACCCTGGGCCTATGCTTAGCACAGAGCTTGGCACATAGTAAGCACCTAGAAATGCTTTCTTTCTCTCTCATTATCTCTCTCCCTCCCTCCCTATCTCCCTCTCTCTCTCTTCATCTATAACACCTCAGGAAGTATTCATGGAAAATATGGGTCTGGAAGATTGGTCACCTTCCTTGGACAGATTGGGGCAAAAAAAATCTGGTGATGGATGTCTTCTTTAGGAAGTTTCTGGAGCCACAGAATATAGTTGTCAAGGTATGAGCCAGTAAGACCCATTCCCCTCAGAGGACCTCTGAAGTCATCCCTTAAATGACAACCTTACTCCACTTAACATCAGGGCCTGTGGGGCCTGGGGAGATGGGGGGGTGGCAAAGAAATTTAAAGTACACACTCCACACGTATGAATATCCAAATAGTCATGATTATTGTTCTTTTACAAATTGTCTCTTCTTCTGATGGAGTCTGGAGAAAAGTATAGCGATGGAAAACCACTAAAGTTGAGAATAAGAAGAAAGTACTCATCAAACCAGGAGATGCTGACAAAGTAACCAGAGCAGGCAATATCTTCAGAAAGAATTGAGAATTTACAGTGGCTGGGGAGACTTTGTAAGAAAGTTCCAAGAGTCAAAGGACAACTGGGCTACAAGACAGATAAGTGTCTGGGAAAAGCTGATGGAGGATGGTGTGAGGGAGAGCAGAGTCTGTGGTTTGGCCAACTGTCTGACTCCTCTGCATGATTCCATAAGCAGCGGTATCCTGGCCATGGCACTGAGCCATTAGCAGCTCAGGGAAAACCCAAGTACCCACGTAAGGATAGGGCATTTGAGAGTGGTGTCAAAGATGCCCCTTGGCACCAGCATTTCATCTGTGATGGGCATATGGGTGGTAAAGGGTCTGTGAACATACTGTCTGACTTGAACCTTTACAGACAACCACCCAGGGCAGATGGGGAAACTCACTCAGAGAGGGATGTGAATTGTCCTTGGACATACAGGTGCTAAGTATCAGAGGCAGTTCTAGAACTCTCTTTACCAAAGAGTCACAGAGCGTGGGACCTGGAAGGTACATGGGAAGTCACCGAGTTCAATCCTCCGCCTAAAAGGAATTCCAACAATAACATGCCTGAAAGGTGGTCATGCAGCCTCTACTGGAAGAACTCTAAGGAGCCTCCAAGCATCATCACTTCAAGGGAGCTCATCTCACCTTCAGGCATCTCTCATTGCTAGAAACTTTTTCCTGACACCTGGCCTGGATTGTGACTCTTTACAACTTTTTGCCATGTGCTCCCACCCCATCTCCTGTCCCTAAATATTACATGACTTATTTGGTGCTTTAAATTTTCAAAATGCTTTATAATGTAAGTGATCTCATTTAAGTCTTAGAGATGCAGCCCTAGGGTTCAGAGAAGGGAATATGGGGCAAATGAGCAGTTCTCTGTGACTTTGGCACAAATCTTGACACTTTGATTAAGTTTTTCTTGGACAGAGAGCCTGTAGGCAGCACAGCTGGCTTCTGGGATCTCCTTAGGTTTAGGCGGGGATTTTTCACAGTGACAGGGACACGTAAAGGTGGTTCTGGGACATGCCCCTTGGCACCATTGTAGCCCCTGTGGCAAGTTTGCTGGTGTAAGAAAAGCAGTGACACCCTGAGTAAGCACACAGTAAAGTAAAATGCCTAGAAAGCATAATGATGACCCTAATCCAGCCCCTATGCAGAGCATGTAAGTTTCTCAGAGCACATTCCCATCCATTCTTTCCCTGTATCAGGAGGAGGACAGGTACAGGCAGTCCTTGCAATGTTCTTGGCTGGGTGGTCTGGGTTACCTAGGAGGGAGAGTGGCAGTGCATGGCACCAAGTTTGGGGAGTTGAACTCCCTCGCTCCAGTCCTCAGACACAGCCTGTCTACATGTGATCTGTGTCCTGCCAAGTCCCTGCCATGGGGCCAATGGGCTCACTCACTACCACTTCTGAGCTGCATGTCAGGGAAAAGGAAATGATTCAAGGACCCAAGGGTATATGGGAAAGGAGCGTGGTCCTGAGGGTCATGGTAGAGGCATTGATGGCATAGGTGAGGAGGAATTCAAGGGCAGGGAATGGAAGGGACAGTGTCGGGTGGCTACTCTACTTGTGTCCTTCTCCAGGCAGCCAGCAGGGGGCATGTCCTCCCTCATCCAATATGGTGAGAAGGAGGCACAGGGGTTGTACCAGCCCTGCCCTAAGTGAAAAAATAAGGAAGTCTGGGGGGCGGAGCCAAGATGGCGGAGTAGAAAGACTCATATACACTAGCTCCGAACCCACAGCCCATAAAATATCTGTAAAAAAGAACTCCCGGCAAATTCTGGAGCAGCAGAGGCCACAGAATGGTGGAGTGGAGGAAATTTCTGTTCCAGAGAGCCCTGCAAACCTCTCACAAAAGGTCCGTTGTGCTGCGGACCAGGAGCTGAGCACAGCCCTGCCTCGGCCTCGTGGCTCAGAGAGGAGAAGATCAGAGCAGGCTTCAGGGACAGAATCTCCAGTGGCCACGTGGATCCCTCCACCCACAGGTGACGGGGGTTGGTGAGAGGGTCTCTTTGGCGGGCCGAGAAGGGAGTGGGGTGCCCCCATAACTCAGGCCCCCTCAGGAGGCAACAGCGGAGACAGGAGCAGACCAGGGCTCCCCAAGCAGGCAGGAGCTCGGATCCATTGTTGAAGGTCTCTGCATAAACCCGCTGAGGGAACTGAGCCTGAGAGGCGGCCCTGCCTCAACCTGAGCACCTGAACTTAATCTCACACTGACTAGCAGCCCTGCCCCCGCCTAAAGCCCTGAGGCTGGGAAGCAGCATTTGAATCTCAGACCCCAGGCGCTGTCTGGGAGGATCCTGAGGCGAAGTCGGTGTGAAGACAATATTCAGAAGTCAAGTCACTGGCTGGCAAAATGCCCAGAAAAGGGAAAAGAAATAAGACTATAGAAGGTTACTTTCTTGGTGAACAGATAATTCCTCCCTTCCTTTCTGATGAGGAAGAACAATGCTTACCATCAGGCAAAGAAACAGAAGTCAAAGCTTCTGTATCCCAGCCCATTCAATGGGCTCAGGCCATGGAAGAGCTCAAAAAGGACTTTGAAAATCAAGTTAGAGAGGTGGAGGAAAAACTGGGAAGAGCAATGAGAGACATGCAAGCGAAGCATGAAAAACAAGTAAATACCCTGCTAAAGGAGACCCAGAAAAATGCTGAAGAAAACAACACCTTGAAAAATAGGCTGACTCAATTGGCAAAAGAGGTTCAAAAAGCCAATGAGGAGAAGAATGCTTTCAAAAGCAGAATTAGCCAAATGGAAAAGGAGATTCAAAAGCTCACTGAAGAAAATAGTTCTTTCAAAATCGGAATGGAACAGATGGAGGTTAATGACTTTATGAGAAACCAAGAAATCACAAAACAAAACCAAAAGGATGAAAAAATTGAAGATAATGTGAAATATCTCATTGGAAAAACAACTGACCTGGAAAATAGATCCAGGAGAGACAATTTAAAAATTATGGGACTGCCGGAAAGCCAGGATCAAAAAAAGAGCCTAGACATCATCTTTCATGAAATTATCAAGGAAAACTGCCCTGAGATTCTAGAACCAGAAGGGCAAAATAAGT
Organism: Notamacropus eugenii; assembly: GCF_028372415.1. Taxonomy (NCBI): domain Eukaryota; kingdom Metazoa; phylum Chordata; class Mammalia; order Diprotodontia; family Macropodidae; genus Notamacropus; species Notamacropus eugenii. The sequence goes on along the minus strand of NC_092879.1, from coordinate 6,466,154 downwards.
ATTCAAGGAATCCACAGAACACCACCTGAAAGAGATCCAAAAAGAGAAACTCCTAGGAACATTGTGGCCAAATTCCAGAGTTCCCAGGTCAAGGAGAAAATATTGCAAGCAGCTAGAAAGAAACAATTCAAGTACTGTGGAAATACAATCAGGATAACACAAGATCTAGCAGCTTCTACATTAAGGGATCAAAGGGCATGGAATAAGATATTCCAGAAGTCAAAGGAACTAGGACTAAAACCAAGAATCACCTACCCAGCAAAACTGAGTATAATACTTCAGGGGAAAAATTCGTTTTTCGATGAAATAGAGGACTTTCAAGCATTCTTGATGAAAAGACCAGAGCTGAAAAGAAAATTTGACTTTCAAACACAAGAATGAAGAGAAGCATGAAAAGGTGAACAGCAAAGAGAAGTCATAAGGGACTTACTAAAGTTGAACTGTTTGCATTCCTACATGAAAAGACAATATTTGTAACTCTTGAAACTTTTCAGTATCTGGGTACTGGGTGGGATTACACAGACACACACACACATGCACACGCACATGCACACACACATAGAGACAGAGTGCACAGAGTGAATTAAAGAGGTTGGAATCATATCTTTAAAAAATGAAATCAATCAGTGAGAGAGAAATATATTGGGAGGAGAAAGGGAGAAATGGAATGGGGCAAATTATCTCTCATAAAAGAGGCAAGCAAAAGACTTAGTAGTGGAGGGATAAAGAGGGGAGGTGAGAGAAAAACATGAAGTTTACTCTCATCACATTCCACTAAAGGAAGGAATAAAATGCACACTCTTTTTGGTATGAAAACCTATCTTACAATACAGGAAAGTGGGGGATAAAGGGATAAGCAGGGTGGGGGGGATGATGGAAGGGAGGGCATGGGGAGGAGGGAGCAATTTGAGGTCAACACTCATGGGGAGGGACAGGATAAAAAGAGAGAATAGAAGTAATGGGGGACAGGATAGGATGGAGGTAAATATAGTTAGTCTTATACAACATGACTATTATGGAAGTCATTTGCAAAACTACACAGATTTGCCCTATATCGAATTGCTTGCCTTCCCAAGAGAAGGGGTGGGGAGGGAGGGAGGTAAAGAAATTGGAACTCAAAGTTTTAGGAACAACTGCAGAGTACTGTTCTTGCCACTAGGAAATAAGAAATACAGGTAAAGGGGTATAGAAAGTTATTTGGCCCTACAGGACAAAAGAGAAGATGGGGACAAGGGAAGGGAAGGATGATAGAAGAGAGAGCAGATTGGTGATAGGGGCAATTAGAATGCTCAGTGTTTTGGGGTGGGGGGATGGGACAAAAGGGGAGAAAATTTGGAACCCAAAATTTTGTTAAAATGAATGTTAAAAGTTAAATAAATAAATAAATGAAATTTTAAAAAATATTACAAAAAATTAAAAAAATAATAAAAAAAATAAGGAAGTCAATGTATTTTAGGAAATGAATCTTTCATCCACTACATATTGGTTGGTGCTTGATGGCCATTAAACCTTTGCTTGTGCCCACTCTGTCAGTAGCCACTGTATCTCACAGCAAAGTATTTCTGAGATTGCAGCGTGCAATCTTGCTCAGGAGGAGAAAATATTCCCCTTTACCCAATATAATTATGTTGCTCTGAACAGGAGGCTGACAGGCGCTGAACTGAGAAGGAATGCTGATCGTTGGTACAAACTAGTAAAAAGCCAAGTACACTGAACTGACATTAATGAATGCCCAAGGGGAAGGTCCTCCAGGAACCTCAACAAGGAACTTTAATTTCAAATTTAATTTAAAGGTGGACGTCTAAGCCCAGTACCCTAGAGAGCGACTAATAACATGTGAGTCTGGACAAGAGGAAGAAGGAATTGAGACATCATATTTTGCAGAATTTTTTATGACATTAGAAATAGTGCTCTGTGAAGGAGTTAAGCTGCTTTCCTTTCACAGTCTTTATTGCTGGTTATTTCATCAAATTCCTAATCAACCTTCACTTGCCTGAAAACCTGGGCTTCTTTGAGATCCTCTGATAGCTCTGTTCTTGTTGTCGATGATGTAAAATATTTAATGAAGAGATGCAAAACACCTTAAGGGTGTAGCGCAGGAGAAGGATGAGCAGCTAGATTTGGAGTAGATAGGAGCATAGCACCAGGCAGTATCTGATTCCTTACTCAGGGAAATGTCCTTTTTCAAAGTGACAGAAAAGATCTTTAAAGATCACCTTGGTCATGATAAATATTGTGGTCCCTTGCCTGGCCTTAGCTTAGGCTCACAATCACAGGGAACGCACATGGAGAAATAACGGCAAACAGCCACAATGGGAAAAGCAAAACAAGGCTTTATTTGCAGCTATACGTGTGCTTGTACGTAGGTAGTATCTCCAGTTAAATCCCTGAATGATTTATTGCCAGTGCACATAACCCACTAAGGGAACCCAGAAGTAAGCATGAGCAGGCAAGCAAGCGGAACTTACTATGGAAAGTGGCAGAAACCCTTTAAATCAGCTCTTTGGACAATGTCTTCCTTTGGTTTGCCTTCTCAGCCCATTTTCTCTTTTGTCTTTCAGTTCTAATGAGGACAATTCCTACTACAGATCCTGACAAACAAAAGTTTTCAAGGCAAATTTGGAAGTTAACTCCTTTATCTGTGAGAAAATATGTATGGCAGAGAGAAAAATTCCTATTCATTTCTAAATCCTTTGGTGAATGCTTCTATTTGGTGTTATTTGGATTGAGCACTCTCCTCCCATTTAAAGATTTACACATAGAGTTTATAACTTGCTGCTCTGTTTCATGTCAATCCCTTCTAGTATGTAAGAATTTTTCCTGTTTGAAATTCTGGACTATCAGTTTTGCCCTTAGAAACAGTTCAGCTCTAGTTTTTGAAGTCTGGGTTTTTTTTTGCTATTCACCTGAAAATGGATCACATTCCAGTTCTACTCAGCCTTCCCCCTGTTCTGTCCAGTGGAATGGAGTGCATTCATTTGTCGGAAATTGTTGATAAAGCAAAGCTAATGCAAATGGAAAAGATAAACCCCTGAAAAGCCTAGCCTAGAACTCCTGTTCCTAGTATTTCATCTTCCAAACCCATGCAATGTCAGTCTCTTCAGAAGTGGTGCACCTATTGTATTGGAGACTGACTAAATGTTTCAGACAGCTTTATTCTCTTCAGCAAACTATCAAGTCCTGCAACGTGCTGGCTCTGACTAGCTGTCAAGGAGCATGAGTCGGCAGTTCGATGACAATACCTTTCACCTGATTCACTTCTTGTCTCCTCTTCCCTTCTATTTAGTCTTCTTTTATGCTATGTGCTTCTGCAAGTCAACTTCATTACTGTGAAGTCCAAAGAGAGAGAGTCACCTTAGGTCTATTTTATACCAAATTAAATGACAGGAAATTACATCGTGCTCTTTCTATTTTCATCAAAAAAGATTAAAAGATTTATTATAAAGCCATCCAAGGTTTAAAAAAATGAAGAGTGAATAAAGCCAAATGAAGATAGAAATGCTTGTTCACTGAGTGCATGGGTATTTTTTACCATCCAATTTCTATATGTGGCTCTTCTTCATCGAAGAAAAATTACTTGCTAAGACTTACAGAATATTCTAAATGTGAATGCAAAAATAGACATATTTCTCAGTAGTACATGAATCTTCTACAAAAACTGACTATGAATTAACGCACAGATATAGTGCAAATGATTGTAAAAAGGCAAAAATACTTACTAGATCCTTTAAAAAACCATCACACCATAAAAACAGCCATTGGCTCAGGGAGCACTTACAATAGACAGAGATGCATACGGAACCTTAACCAGCAACATCCTAAAGAAAGAGGAGATCAAGTTAGATGTTACAGAAACAATGAATAATGAAGTTTCAGAAAATGATAATTAATCAATTAATAAACATTTGTTAAGCACCTATAGTGTATCAGGCACTGTGTGAAGCACTACCAACACAAAAAGAGGAAATACAATGAATGCCCTGAAGGAACTTAATCTTTTTTTGGTGAAGGGGTGGGTGGAGTTGAAGTTTTACTTTAAAAGCATTTTTTAAAAATATTTTTTATTTTTCTCAAATTTCATATAAAGTTTTTTAAACCGTTTTTCACGTTTTGAATTCCCAATTCTGCCCCTCCAACTTTTCTTTCCCCTCTGCTCTCCCTGAGACAATAACTGATCTAAGTTACTGTAGTGTCCTAATTGAGGAAAAGCTATCAAATACAGTGATAAGAGAAAAGCCACAAAAACTTAAACTCTGTGAAAGGTAGAAGCCCAAACATGGTGACCTGTTTAAAAAAATCATAACTTTGGGGCAACTAAGCAGCTCAGTTAATAGAGGACCATCTCTTCAGTCAAGAGGACCTGACTTCAAATTCGACCTCAGACACTTGACACTTACTAGCTGTAAGTCCCTTGAGCAAGTCACTCAATCCCAATTGCCTTGCCTTCCCCCCTTCAAAAAATTCATAACCAGGATACTGAATTATCTCTTAACTTAAGACACTATGACAAATGAAGTCTGTAACAAGATTATGGCTACCATAGATGACCAGTAAGTGATTAATACACACACTTATGTTTGGGCATAACATTTGTTTTATGCCAAGCCCATAACTAAGTAGAACACCAAAAGTATCCACCAATCAGTCCATACTATCTCTAGCTTCTCCTCCCTGTGTCTGCTTTTTATAATTGCCAGAGGAATTTAGGGGGTCTTTTGCAAGGATCCACTGAATTGTCTGGCCACCTTCCCAGAATGAATATTGCCATTGTCTGGTAAATATTCCTAATGACTGATTAAACTACTACATATAATCAGTCTGGAGATCCTTGACCTCTTCCATTGGTATCCAAAGGAATACTCCATGGTTATGGGACATGTACAGGGTTCCCCAGCCAGGGGAATTCTGGACCTTACAACTGGCATTGTTGTCAGGATGCCAAAGGAATACCAAGGGAGTTAGGGATAGGCAGGGAGTGGGGAGGGAAATCCCTGGATGGCCTCCATGTGGAGGGGTGTCCTTGTGTGACACACATTTGCACCACCACGTAAGTATGGGGACCCCGTGAACACGTCGGAATCCCCAGAGTTCTTTCTGATGGAATTATGTTCCGTTAGGTTGGGAAAAGAAGACAGACAAGTAGTGGCAGGTATAAGATAGCCCCTTATTCACAGCATTGAAAAAAAAGCCACTACCAAGTTCCTAGACTCAGAGGCTGAGAACAGAAAGTTGCTGGAGGAATTCCAGTTAGAAGAAACACGTGGAACACTGGTTTTCTAGTGTGCCAGGATGAAGAGAGCTAAGCATATACACAGGAAAACGATAAGCCATATAATTTTGAGAGAGTCTCTTTCTTCTTCTCTCCCTCCATCCCTGGCAGATTGCAGCAGCCTGGGTGGGTGAAAAGAAAAGGGAAGAATAGAAAATATACTCAGTGAAGTGAAGATTATTTTAGTAGAAGTAGAATTTGAAAGAAACAAGACATGTTCTGGCACCATTTAACTGCCCTGTCCAGGCCTAGTAGAAAAAAAACATAATCCTGGGTGAACACAAAATAAGCTAGTGAGGTTACGGCTGTAGTCATTGCCATCAGTGGAAGAATTCCAATCTGGCTTTTCTACTTCCACATCTCATCTTCTTCTTTAGAGAAGTGATTTTTCTATTGTATTAATAACCAGTTATTAAATTAAGATTAGGAAGTTTTGTTCTCTACTTCCCTATAAGGAGGGACCAGTCCTGGTAAGTCAGCCAGTCCCTAACTGATAAATGAGATTTTCAAAAACTCAGGGAACATGCTCTTTGAACTTTAATCAAGCATAAGACCTTAATTCTGTTTACAATGTGAACGTCATGTAATCTAAGTGAATTCCTTCCCAAAAGCATGAAGTCTCTGCCTTTGAAGCCCCTCATCAACTGATGGAGACAACTAACCAGAGTGGTCCGGATTGCTGGAGGTGGCTGAATTTCATGATAAAGTCATGTTCTCAGCAGCAGGACATGAAGACTTTGAGGCCCGCTCCTCATTAATTATTCACCAGTGAGGGTTGATTTTCACGTTTCCGGGGCACTTCCTTTTCTCAAGGTATTTAAACATTCAGTAATCTCTATGGTTTTATCTTTGGTTATGGAGACAGACCACTCACCCTCAGTTTATTAATCATCGGCTGGCTTAATAAATTCATTATTAGTTGTCCAGAAACTGTGTCTCAGGTTTTTCTTTCATCTCATTCCCCAGAACCATGTTCTCCATCCCTCTCCAACTGATACGTTCCATTCTGAGCAAGGCTATTTTTCTCCTTTCAGGCACTACCAACGTTCCCAAATGTATTTTATGTATCTGTGGCCTTAGGTTTCTCCCTCATTAGTCATTCCTTTAAAGCTTTCAGTGGGTCCACAGGATCATAGGACCCTAGATCTAAAGATGGGAGGGACCCCAGAAAACGTCTAGTCCAATCCCCTCATGTTACAGAGGTGATTTTCCCAAACTCACCCACAAGATTTAAAATGAGCATTGTAAGGGATACCAGAGGTTTTCTATCCAAACTATTTAATTTATAGATGAGGAAAGTGAGGCCCAGAGACAAGTGACTTGTTAAGATCACACACAGGAATACAGAGTGGGTGCTGAAAGGGACCTCACAGGCGATGTAATGAAACCTTCTCATTTGACTGATTTGGGAACTCAAGCTCAGAGACCTTAAGTGACTTGCTCAGGTCATCAGTGACAGAAGCAGGATTGGATCCAAAGCCTCTTTGACTTCAAATCCAAGCTCCTTCCATTCTCCCACAAACTGGCTCCATTTCTAATCCCCTCTTCCTCGGTCTGTGTTCAGGTAAGGAGTGTTGTTGCTAGAAAGCAGTGCCTAATTAGATGACTCCAAGATGAAGGGAAATGGGAAGAAGAGCAAGTCCATCGAGTTCTAGAAAGCAAGTGGAGATAACCCTTTCCAGGGAGTTCCATTAATCCTCACGCTACCTCTGTCTCATTCTCTACCTACCCCTCTCCACAGAGCCTCTCCCTGTGCTGGAAAGGCATTTAGGCCTCAACATACGAGTTTTCTAGAGTGAATTGATGGGAAAACCAATGAACAAGGAACTGATAACTCAGATTTTCTTTGGCCATCATTGTCTCAGCGCTTTCTCAAAATTTTTGAGCCTAAAAAATCTGTGCTATTTGTTGCATCTCTTCCACATAGACAAAAAGTTCCTGAAGATTTTCCAAACCTTCTGTCCACTGCTAGGCCTTGGAAGGGAAAGTAGAACAAACTACTCTGTTGAAATTCCCATCGAGGGGGGGCAGAGCCAAGATGGCGGAGTGAAAGCAACGACTCACCTAAGCTCCTGGAAAAACTCCTCTGGATATCTCCGGGGGGAGAGTCTGACCAGACTTTGGAGGTGTAGAATCCAGTGGGTGACGGACTTTGACGGATTCGGAGCCCAGGCTGGACCGGAGGGTCCACGGGAGGGATTTGTTCCGCGGAGGTAAGACCCCGGCGCACAGCGCAGTGCGGTCAGCGCGGCAGGGCGGAGGGGACGAGAGGAGCCCGAGAGTGGCGGGGGAGACCAGCGGAGCAGGAGATAAGCCAGGCCGAGCGGGTGAGAGCCGCTGAGTGCCAGACATCAGCGCAGCAGCCCTTAAAATCTTCAGCCTGAAGACGGACTTCGGTGGGTCACTACTTGAACTTCCAGGAACTGGGATGGCAGAGTGATCAGTAAGTGCTCTCTCCTCCCCCCTGATGACCGTGAGGGAACCATAAAATTCTTCCCCTGATTAATCCTGGATCAGCGGGAACAGCAGAAGGGGGCAGGTGGTCTCATAACACCAGAGGCTGGAAAAGTGGCAAAGGGGGATTCTTCCTATGGTAGCGGAGACTGCTGGAGGGACAGACGACCCAGGGCAGAGAAAATTCGCACTGAGACCCAGGCAAGCCTCAGAGCCGGGAAACGAGCCCCAGGAGGGGCGGGAAGACGCGTTAGCTTCTAGGGGTGCCCCAGCCCTCCAGGGGAAAAGGGAAGACAATAGGGAAGCTGGGATCACCATCCCCTGACCTTGCCTTTGCCTCAAGTCAGCTGAGGAGATATCCTGAGGACAGACCACCCCTCCCACATACCTAACAAGCTAACCCCAGGGTTGATCTGGGAAACAAAAAACAAAAGCCTGCTTTTAGCCTAGACACACATCAGCTCAACTTAAAGATCTATACTTTCTGACTGAAAGAACCAAAAGCTGCAACACTCAGCCAACATCATGAATCGGAAAAAGCAGACGAAAAGTGAAAAAACCATAGAATCTTTCTATGGGGATAAGGACCAAAACACAAACACCAAAGAGGTCAGAGCTGAGACTGTACTTCCATCTGAAACCTCAGATGGGACTATGAATTTCTCGCAAGCACAACTAGATTACCTGGAACGTCTGAAGAAGGATATAAAAGAAAAACTGGCCAATGATTTTAAAACTATAAAAAAAGAATTCACTGATGAGAACATCACCCTGAAAAAGAAAATTGAAGAAATGGAAAAGGAAGTTCAAAAATTAACTGGAGAGAATAATTCCCTAAAAGGAAGAGCTAATCAAATGGAAAAGGAAACCCAAAACCTAATTGGGAAAATTGATCAGATGGAAAAGGAAACCCAAAACCTAACTGGGAAAACTGGTCGAATGGAAAAAGAAGTACAAAAATTAAATGGAGAAAATAGCTCCTTAAACGGAAAAATTGGTCAGATGGAAAAGGAGATGGAAAAGCTAACTGAAGAAAACACTACGATGAAGATTAGAATTGGGCAAGTAGAAACTAATGACTCAATGAGGCAACAAGAATCAGTCAAACAAAATCTAAAGAATGAAAAGATAGAAGAAAATGTAAAATATTTAATTGGAAAAACAACTGACCTGGAAAATAGATCCGGGAGAGAAAATCTAAGAATTATTGGCCTGCCAGAAACCCATGATGAAGAAAAGAGTCTGGACAATATCTTCCAGGAAATCATCAAGGAAAACTGCCCAGAATACTAGACCCAGAGGGCAAAATAGTCATCGAAAGAATCCACCATTCCCCTCCCGAAAGGGATCCCAAACTCAAAACCCCAAGAAATATCGTTGCCAAATTCCAGAGCTATCAAGAGAAGGAGAAAATACTACAAGCAGCCAGAAAGAAACAATTCAAATATCAAGGACACACAGTCAGGATCACACAGGACCTTGCAGCTTCTACATTAAAAGATCGAAAGAATTGGAACCCAATATTCCGTAAGGCAAAGGAGTTGGGACTTCAACCAAGGATCAACTGCCCAGCAAAGTTCAGCATAACATTTCAGGCAAGGAGAAAGTCATTCAAAGAAATAAGGGATTTCCAGAGCTTCCTGACCAAAACACCAGAACTCAATAGACAATTTGATCTTCAAATGCAGGTCTCCAGAGAATCATAAAAAGGTAAACAGAGGGGAAAAAACAAAAACAAAAACTTGCTACTCAATTAGGGCAAAGTGTTTACCTCCCTATAAGGGAAGATGATACCTGTTAATCTTGAGACTGTGCAGCTATTATGATAAAAGGGATATATGTAGAGGGAACGGGCATAAAGTAAATGATGTCATGTCAAAAATATGATTTAAGTATGAGAAGGGAATGTAATAGGAGGTGTGGAAAGGGGGAAGCAGAAAATGGCAAATTATATCACAGGAAGAAGTACAAAACTATAGTAGAGGGAAGGAGGGGAGGGAGATGAGCATTGTTTGAGAGGTACTCTCATCTGATTTGTTCAAAGGAGGGAACAATAATCTTAAGTAGATAATCCTAACTAGCTCTATAGGTAGTAGGAGGGGAAGGGGGAAGAAAGGGGAGGGTGGCTAAAAGGGAGGAAAGAAGCAATAAGAGTAAAGGGGAGTAAAAGCGAGGGGGGTCAAAAGAAGGAGGGGAAAGCTGCAGGAGGAGGGGGAGAAAAGTGAATACTATTGAGGAGGGGAAGGGAGACGGGAGAGCTAAAAGCACAAATGGTGGGAAAGAGGTTGGAGGGAAATACACAGATTGTAATCATAACTGTGAATGTGAATGGAATGAACTCTCCCATAAAACGGAGACGGATAGCAGAATGGATTAAAAGCCATAATCCAACAATATGCTGCTTACAAGAAACACATTTGAAACGGGGGGATACACATATGATAAAGGTCAAAGGATGGAGCAGAATATATTGTGCTTCAGCTCATGTAAGAAAGGCAGGAGTAGCAATCCTAATCTCAGACAAAGCGAAAGCAGAAATAGATCTAATCAAAAGGGATAGGGATGGAAACTATATCCTGCTAAAAGGCACCATAGACAATGAAGCAATATCATTACTAAACACACACATGTATGCTCCAAGTGGTATAGCATCCAGATTCTTAGAGGAGAGGTTGGGGGAGTTGAAGGAAGAAATTGATAGCAAAACTATACTAGTGGGGGACCTCAACCTCACCCTCTCTGAACTCGATAAATTCAACCTCAAAATAAACAAGAAAGAGGTTAAGGAGGTAAATAAAACTCTGGATAAGGCAGATATGATAGATCTTTGGAGAAAATTAAATGGGAATAGAAAGGAATATACTTTTTTCTCAGCGGTACATGGAACATTTACAAAAATTGACCATGTACTAGGACATAAAAATCTCACAATCCAGTGCAGAAAGGTAGAGATAATCAATGCATCCTTTTCAGATCATAATGCATTAAAAATTACATGTAATAAAAGGCCATGGAAAGAGAAACCAAAAATCAATTGGAAACTAAATAATCTAACTCTAAAGAAGGGTTGGGTTAAAGAAGAAATCATAGAAACAATCAACAATTTCATTCAAGAGAATGACAATAGTGAGACAACATACCAAAACTTATGGGATACTGCAAAAGCAGTTATTAGGGGAAGTTTTATATCTCTGAATGCTTACATAAATAAAATAGAGAAAGAGGAGATCAATGACTTAGGCTTGCAGTTGAAAAAGCTAGAGAAAGAACAAATTGAAAATCCCCAAGTAAATACCAAATTAGAAATACTGAAAAGCAAAGGAGAGATTAATAAAATTGAAATTAAGAAAACTATTGAATTAATAAATAAAACCAATAGTTGGTTTTATGAAAAAACTAATAAAATTGATAAACCTTTGGTCAATCTGATTAAAAAAAAGAAAGAAGAAAACCAAATTACTAATATTAAAAATGAAAGGGGTGAACTCACCTCCAATGAGGAGGAAATTAAAACAATAATTAGAAACTACTTTGCCCAACTTTATGCCCACAAATTCGATAATCTAAACGAGATGGATGAATATTTTAAAAAATACAAATTGCCCAGATTAACAGAAGAGGAAGTTGAATACTTAAACAACCCCATCTCAGAAAAAGAAATTGAACAAGATATCAATGAACTCCCTAAGAAAAAATCTCCAGGGCCAGATGGATTCACAAGTGAATTCTATCAAACATTTAAAGAACAGTTAATTCCAATACTACATACACTATTCTTGAAAATTGGGGAAGAAGGAGTCCTCCCAAATTCTTTCTATGATACAAATATGGTTTTGATACCCAAACCAGGAAGAGACAAAACAGAGAAAGAAAATTATAGACCAATTTCCCTAATGAATATAGATGCAAAAATTTTAAATAAGATTTTAGCAAAACGAATACAGCATCTTATCACGAGACTAATACATTATGATCAGGTAGGATTCATACCAGAACTACAGGGCTGGTTCAATATTAGGAAAACTATTAGCATTATCGATCACATCAACAACAAAGCTAACAAAAACCACATGATTATCTCAATAGATGCAGAAAAAGCTTTTGACAAAATACAACATCCATTCCTACTAAAAACATTGGAGAATGTAGGAATAAAGGGAACTTTCCATAAAATAATAAGCAGTATCTATCTAAAACCTTCAGCAAGCATTATATGCAATGGGGATAAGCTAGATGCATTCCCAATAAGATCAGGGGTGAAACAAGGTTGTCCATTATCACCACTATTATTCAATATGGTACTAGAAATGTTAGCTGTAGCAATTAGGCAAGATAAAGATATCCAAGGAATTAAAATAGCCAAAGAAGAAACTAAGTTATCACTCTTTGCAGATGATATGATGATTTACCTAGAGAATCCCAGAGACTGAAGTAAAAAATTACTAGAATTAATAAACACTTTGGCAAAGTTGCAGGGTACAAAATAAACCCACACAAATCTTCTGCATTCCTATATATTAGCAACAAAGTCCAAAAGCAAGAGATAGAAAGAGAAATCCCATTTAAAGTTAGGGTAGACAGTGTAAAATACTTAGGAGTCTACCTGCCAAAACAAACCCAGGGATTATATGAACACAATTACAAGACACTTTTTGCACAAATAAAGTCAGATTTAAGTAAGTGGAAAAACATTAGTTGCTCATGGGTAGGCCGGGCTAATATAATAAAAATGACAATTCTACCCAAATTAATATACCTATTTAGTGCCATACCAATTAAACTATCAGACAATTACTTTCTAGAGCTGGACAAAATAATATCAAAATTCATTTGGAAAAACAAAAGGTCCAGAATATCAAAGGGACTAATGAAAAGAAATGCTTGGGAAGGTGGCCTAGCGCTACCAGACCTCAAACTGTACTATAAAGCAGCAATTATCAAAACCACTTGGTATTGGCTAAGAAACAGAGAGGTAGACAAGTGGAATAGACTTGGCACTCAAGATGCAGTAGGCAAGGAATATAGCAACCTTCTGTTTGATAAACCCAAGGACCCCAGCTTCTGGGATAAGAACTCATTGTTTGACAAAAATTGCTGGGAAAACTGGATAACAGTGTGGCGGAAATTAGGCATAGACCCATACCTGACACCGTACACAAGAATAAAGTCCAAATGGGTACATGATTTAGGTATAAAGATTGATACCATGAATAAACTGGAGAAGCAAGGAATAGTGTATTTATCAGATCTATGGAGAAGGGAAGAATTCTTTACTAAAGGAGAGATAGAATGCATTATGAAATGCAAAATGGATAACTTTGATTACATTAAACTGAGAAGTTTTTGCACAACCAAACCCAATGCAACCAAAATCCGGAGGGATGTAGTAAATTGGGAAAGAATTTTTACAGCTAAGCTCGGGGATAAAGGCCTCATTTCTACAATATATAGAGAACTGATCCAAATGTATAATCATACAAATCATTCCCCAATTGATAAATGGTCAAAGGATATGAACAGGCAATTTTCAGAGGAAGAAATTAAAGCTATCTATAATCATATGAAAAAATGCTCTAAATCACTATTGGTTAGAGAGATGCAAATCAAAACAACTCTGAGGTACCACATCACACCTATAAGATTGGCAAACATGACAGAACAAGAAAATGATAAATGCTGGAGAGGATGTGGGAAAGTTGGAACACTAATTCATTGTTGGTGGAGCTGCGAGCGCATCCAACCATTCTGGAGAGCAATTTGGAACTATGCCCAAAGGGCTACGAAAATGTGCATACCCTTTGACCCAGCAATTTCGCTACTAGGACTATATCCCCAAGAGATCATAAAAATGGGAAAGGGTCCCACATGTACAAAAATATTTATAGCAGCACTCTATGTAGTTGCCAAAAACTGGAAGTCAAGGGGAGGTCCATCAATTGGGGAATGGCTGAATAAATTATGGTATATGAATGTAATGGAGTACTATTGTGCCATAAGAAATGATGAACAAGAAGACTTCAGAGAGGCCTGGAAGGACTTATATGACCTGATGCTGAGTGAAAGGAGCGGAACCAGGAGAACTTCATGCACAGCAACAACCACAGTGTGTGAGAGTTTTCTCTGGTAGACTTAGATTTTTGTAATAACACAAGAACTTCTTACCAAAAAAAAAAAAAAAATCCCAATGGAGGATCTCAAGGCAAAATGCCTGCCACACTCAGAGAGAGAAATATGGAAGTCACTCACATATTGTAGCAGATCATGTTTGTGTATGTGTATGTGTTTGTGTATCATGTTCTGATTTGTTATACGCTTTCTTTCATTTATCTTAGTCTGACTACATAGCATGACTATAGTGAAAATATACTCAATAGGAAAGTATATGTAGAATCTATACAGAATTGTATGCAGTCGTGGGGAGGGAGGGGGGAGTGGGGGGTAGGTGGGGGGGATAAAATCACAATTGTATGGCAGTGATTGTTAAACATTACAAAATAAAAAAAAAATAAATAAAAAAAAAGAAAACTAAGTAATCTAATCCTAAAGAAGGAGTGCGTTAAAGAAGAAATCATAAGAACAATCAAAATCTTCATTCAAGATAATGACAGTAATGAGATAACCTACCAAATTTTATAGGATACTGCAAAAGCAATTCTTAGGGGAAGTTTTATACCTTTGAATGCCTACATAAATAAAATAGAGAAAGAGCAGATCAATGACTTGGACATGCAGCTGAAAAAGCTACAAAAATTACAAATTGAAAATCCCCAAGTAAATACCAAATTAGAAATACTGAAAACCAAAGAAGAGATTAATAAAATGTAAACGACGAAAACTATTGAATAAATAAATAAAAGCAATAGTTGGTTTTATGAAAAAACTAACACAATTGATAAACCTTTGGTCAACCTGATTAAAAAAAGAAAGAAAATCAAAATAGTAATATTAAAAATGAAAGGGGTGAACTCACCTTCAATGAGGAGGAAATTAAAGCAATAATTAGAAATTACTTTGTCCAACTTTATGCCCACAAATTCGATTATTGCAAACGAGATGTATGAGTATTTTAAAAAATACAAAATACAAATTGCCCAGATTAACAGGAAAGGAATTTGAATACTTAAACAACCCCACCTCAGAAAAAGAAATTGAACAAGCCATCAATGAACTCCCTAGGAAAAAATCTGCAGAGCCGGATGAATTCACAAGTGAATTCTATCAAACATTTAAAGAACAGTTAATTCCAATACTACATACACTATTCTTGAAAACTGGGGAAGAAGGAGTCCTCCCAAATTCTTTCTATGATAGAAATATTGTTCTGATATCTAAATCAGGAAGAGACAAAACAGAGAAAGAAGATTATAGACCAATTTTTCTAATGGATTATAGATGCAAAAATTTTAAATAAGATTTTAGCAAAACGAATACAGTATTCTATCATGAGAATAATTCATTATGATCAGGTAGGATTCATACCAGGAATGCAGTACTGGTTCAGTATTAGGAAAACTGTTAGCATTATCGATCATATCAACAACAAAACTAACAAAAACCACATGATTATCTCAACACATGCAGAAAAAGCTCTCGACAAAATACAACACCTATTCCTATTAAAAAACACTAAATAACATAGGAATAAAGGTAACTTTCCATAAAATATTAAGCAGTATCTACCTAAAACCTTCAACAACCATTATAAGCAATGGGGATAAGCTAGATGCATTTCCATTAAGATCAGGGGTGAAACAAGGATGTCCATTATCACCACTATTATTCAGTATGGTACTAGAAATGTTAACTTTGGCAATTAGACAAGATAAAGATATTTAAGGAATAAGAACAGGCAAAGAAGAAACTAAGTTATCACTCTTTGCAGATGATATGATGATACACTTAGAGAATCCCAGAGACTCAGGTGAAAAACTACTTGAAATAATAAACAACTTTGGCAAAGTTGCAGGTTACAAAATAAACCCGCACAAATCTTCTGCATTCCTATATATTAGCAACAAAGTCCAACAACAAGACATAGAAAGAGAAATCCCATTTAAAGCTAGCGTAGACAGTGTAAAATACTTGGGAGTTTACCTGCGAAAACAAACCCAGGGATTATATGATCACAATTACAAGCCACTTCTTGCACAAATAAAGTCAGATTTAAGTAAGTGGAAAAACATCAGTTGCTCATGGGTAGGGCGAGCTAATTTAATAAAATTGACAATTCTATCTAAATTAATTTACTTATTTAGTGCCACACCAATTAAACTGCCAGATAATTATTTTCTAGAGCTGGAAAAAGAATATCAAAATTCATCTGGAAGAACAAAATGTCCACAATATCAAAGGAACTAATGAAAAGAAATGCTAGGGAAGATGTCCTAGCACTACCAGATCTCAAATTGTACTATAAAGCAGCAGTTATTAAAATCACTTGGTACTGGCTAAGAAACAGAAGGGCCGACAAGTAGAATAGACTTGGCACTCAAGACAGAGTGGGCAAGAAATATAGCAACCTCCTGTTTGATAAACCCAAGGACCCCAGCTTCTGGGATAAGAACTCACTGTTCGATAAAAAATTGCTTGGAAACCTGGATAACAATGTGGTGGAAACTAGGCATAGACCCGTGCCTGATGCTGTACACAAAAATGATGCTGTACACGATCTAGGTATAAAGATTAATACCGTGAACAAACTGGAGGAACAAGGAATAGTGTACTTATCAGATTTATGGAGAAGGGAAGAATTTTTGACTAAAGAAGAGATAGAAAGCATTATGAAATGCAAAATGGATAATTCTGATTACATTAAACTGAAAAGTTTTTGCACAACGAAAACCAATGCAACTAAAATTCCAAGGGATGTAGTAAATTAAGAAAAAAAAATTTACAGCTAATCGCGGGGATAAAGGCCTCATTTCTAGAATATACAGAGAAATGAGTCAAATGTACTATACAAGTCATTCCCCAATTGATAAATGGTCAAAGGATACGAACAGGCAATTTTCAGAGGAAGAAATTAAAGATATCTATAATCATATGAAAAAATGCTCTAAATCACTTTTGGTTAGAGAGATGCAAATCACAACAACTCTGAGGTACCACATCACACCTATAAGATTGGTAAACATGGTAGAACAGGAAAACGAAAAATGTTGGAGAGGATGTGGGAGAGTTGGAACACTAATTCATTGTTGAAGGAGCTGTGAGCTCATCCAACCATTCTGGAGAGCAGTCTGGAAGTATGCCCAAAGGGCTACAAAAATGTGTATGCCCTTTGACTAAACAATATCGCTTTTAGGACTGTATCCCCAAGAGATCATAAAAATGGGAAAGGGTCCCACATGTACAAAAATGTTTATAGCATCACTCTTTGTAGTGACCAAAATCTGGAAATCAATGGGATGCCCATCAATTGGGGAATGGCTGAATAAATTATGGTATATGACTGTAATGGAGTATTATTGCTCCCTAAGAAATGATGAACAAGAAGACTTCAGAGAGGCCTGGAAGAACTTATATGATCTGATGCTGAGCGAAAGGAGCAGAACCAAGAGAACTTTGTGCACAGCAACAACCACAGTGTGCGAGAGTTTTTTCTGGTAGACCTGGAACTTCATAATAACACAAGAACTTAAAAAGAATTCCCAATGGTTTTCTAAGGCAAAATGCCTTCCACACTCAGAGAAAGAACTATGGAATTCATTCTTAGAACGTAGCAGATCATGTTTGTGTGTGTGTGTGTGTGTGTGTGTGTGTGTGTGTCTTATGTTTTGATTTGTTATATGATTTCTTCCATTTTTTTTAGTTCATCTACACAGCATGACTATAGTGAAAACGTATTCAGTAGGAAAGTATATGTAGATCCTATATAGAATTGTATGCAGTCTTGGGGAGGGAGGAGGGTGGTGAGGGGTAGCTGTGGGGTGTAAAAATCTAAGTTTTACAGTAATGCTTGTAGAACATAAAAATAAATAAATAAATAAATAAATGAAAAAATAAAAAAGTAAGATAAAAACAAAGCCTTTATCACAAACAGCCATAAAAAAAGATATGTGAACAGGAAAACTTCAGAGAGACCTGGAAAGACATGTATGAAGTGATGCTGAGTGAAAAGAGCAGAATCAGGAGAACTTTGTACACAGAACCAACCACAGTGTGTGAGGAAATTTTCTGGTAGACTTAGTACTTCCTTGCAATGTAAGGACTTAAAAAATTCCCAATGGACTCTTGAGGCAAAATGCCCTCCTCATCCCGAGAAAGCACTGTGGAATTTGATCGCAGAATCAGACAGACCATTATATTTTCTATTATGTTTTGATTTGTTTTATGTTTTCTCTCATTCATTTTAATTCTTCTATGCAACATTTCTAAGGTGGCAATGTACTTAATAGGAAAGTATGTGTAGAACTTATACAAAATTGTATGCTGTCTCAGGGAGGGAGAGGGGAAGGACGGGGTGGGAGGGGAAAAATCTAAGATACATGGAAGTGATTGTAGAACACTGAAAACAAATAAAATAATTTAATTAACAAAATAATGTTCTCTGTTTTTTGTATGGTCATACATTCTTCCATTCTCCAGAGATCTGAGAGGTAAACTATTCATTGCTTTCCTAATTTGCTTATGGGTTTACTCTTTATATCTAAATCATATACCCATTTTGACCTTATATTTGTGTATGGTGTAAGATGTTAGTCTATGCCTCATTTCTGCTATACTATTTTCAGCTTTCCCAACAATTTTCGTCAAATAGAAAGTTCTTATCCCAGAAGCTGGAGTCTTCGAGTTTATCAAAGAGTTGTTTACTCTAATTATTGACAACTGAGTCTTCTGTACCTAACATATTCCACTGATACACTGCTCCTGTTTCTTAGCTGATACCAAGTGGTTTTGATGATTACTGTTTTATAATACACTTGTTGGTCTGTACAACTAGACCAACTTGCCTTGCATTTTTTTCATTAATTCCTTTGATATTCTGGAACTTTTGTTCTTCCAGATGAATCTTGTTGTTACCTTTTCTAGCTCTATCAAATATTTCTGCTAGTTTGATTGATATGGCACTAAATAAGTAAACTAATTTTGGTAGAATTATCATTTTTGTTATATTAGCTCAGCCTTCCCATGAGCAACTAGTATTTTTCCAGTTATTGAGATCTGACTTTATCTCTGTGAAAAGTGATTTGTAATTTTGTTTATATAGTTCTTGGATTTGTCTAGACAGGTAGACTCTCAAATATTTTATATTGTCTACAGTTACTTTAAATTGAATGTTTCTTTATGTTTCTTGCTGCTAGGATTTGTTGGTAATATACAGAAATGACAATGAGTTAGGTGTGTTTATTTTATATACTGCAACTTTGCTAAAGTTATTATTTCAGATCGTTTTTCAGTTAATTGACAAGGATGCTTTAAGTATATTATCATATCATCTGCTAAGAGTGAGAGCTTCGTTTCTTCACTGCTTATTCTATTTCCTTTAATTTCTTTTTCTTTTCTTGTCAATGCTAACATTTCTAATACAATATTGATCACTCTTTCTTTTATCCCCATTCTATCACTTACTTTGGCTGCCTGTCTATTACCCTATTCCCTACTGTCTACAAACATGCTCATGTCTTCTTTGTCCTCAAAGCACCATCACTCCTTTCTTCCATCCCACTATGAACTTACATCTTTTCTGCTTTTTGTTGGAAAGGCTATCTACAATTGGTGCTATTTCACAAACAACACACAAGAGGCGCTAGAGACTTTGGACTCCAGCCTCTTACAGGTTTACTCTCGATCTGTTCAGATAGAAAGGACAGGAAGACACTTCAGAGGGGTTAATAATCTTACTTATTTTATTCTATTCTAGTCTTCTCAAAACGTTTGCTGATAATGGGAGCACCTAGTCCTGCAGCATTCCCTAATCAATCTTCTCACAGGGGCCAGCGAGAAGGGGGGATTGGGGAACCACTATCCCTACATCTCAATGGGGTCAGTCTAGACAAGTACAGCATTCCAGCTTGTGGGCTTCCCTAAATTTGCTCAAACCTCAGTGGGGGCTGGTTGAGGCACACACAGTATTATACCACTACACTGTCATTCCCCTATGTGTTCCTCACTTACTGAGCAGTGCCCACTTGCTTTATAGGGCAACAGACGAAGAAGACATGTTTGCCATCAATAACCTCACAGGTTAACTTTAGCAATACGGTCATTCAGTACAAGTTTAGTAAAAAACACATTATATCACCCCTGTATCTCACTGCGCAGCTGTGGTCATGTTCACAAGTCATGAGAATGGGCACTATTACCTGGAAACTAGAAATTGTTATGGCCATAGATCCTGAGAACCCGAACTCTAAGAAAGAATAACAAGAATCCTTTTTACTTACAAGTTGCTTCCACTTCCTCTTCTCTCACTCTCTTCAGATTTCCTTATAATCTTTCTTCCAGCCTTATCACTCCACCAACAGTCTGTCCTTGTTGTCACCAATAATCTATTAGTTGTCAAACCCAATGTTCTCTTCTCAGCTCTCATTCTCCCCAAATTCTCTGCAACCTCTTACACTGCTGACCATATTTTCATCTTTGATATTCTTTTTTCTCTCCTCTAATTCTCCTCCTTGGGGCAGCGAGATGGTGCAGTGGATAGAGCACCAGTGCAGGAGTCAGGAGGACCTTAGTTCCAATCTCACTTCAAGCACTTGACATTCACTAGCTATATGACCTTGGGCAAGTCACTTAATTCCAATTGCCTCATTCTGGGTCATCTCCAATCATCCTGATGAGTATCTGTTCACTGGATTTAGCTGGCTCTGGAGGAGAAGTGAGGCTGGTGACATGCACATCCCTCCCTCACTCAAAAAACAAAGTCAAGTGCAAGTCATGTCATTATTTCTCTGATGGCATGGTCTTCTTTGGCAATGAAGGATGAGCATGCAATTCTCCTCCTATTAACCTGACTGCTCCTTTTCATTCTCCTTTACTAAATCTTCATTGATATTATGCTCTCTAACTGTATCTGTCCCATGCGGTTCCATCTTTGCCCCTCTTTTCCTCTCTATACTTTTAGCCTTGAGGTATAGATTTTATTCAGGGAAGTCTAGCACATCTGGTGTGAGGCCTGTTGAGCCCTTTTCAGGTCTGCTTCCCACCTCTGGTGTCTATCTGATCCAACTAACTCTTCACTGTGGTTTCATGAAGTTGCAGCATGTGCAGTGACCACACTCTGGTAAACCATTTCAGGAAACTGGCTCAATCTGGTTAAGGGTAATGTGAGGGGGATCTCAAAACCTGTGGTAATTTAGAGGGTTCTTTAACTCATACATGATAAGACTTCCCCAGGTCGGATGAGAGCAATTTTTTCCAGTGGCCAGGAAGGCAACTGACACAAGTACGTGGAGTGCTTAGAGCTTAGTTAGGTTTTGGAGACACCTAGATCTTCCGCTGCATCTTGAGACATCACCAGTCATCTTGACTCTGCCCTGTCACTGGACTGTGACATCTCTGGAACAGAGAGTGAGACCAACGACTTTGGGCATCTCTGCCTCACTTTAATCCAATTTATGCACAAATCAAAAGAAATAACCCGTATGGCTTTACCGTTTTTACTTATCTCAAATTCCTGTAGGGGCAGGGAAATGGTGAAGAAGCAGGTGTGGATACACTGAGGAATGTAGTCACAACCGTGCACACAGGTGTTCCAGTTCCTAGGACTGTCTTCTACTAGAAGCAGCAATCAGATTCTGCATGCTCTCACTAGAGAAAGTGCTGTGCTCTATGAGCAAAGCAGAATGGAATTAGCATAAAAGAAATGAAACGTACAAATTTAGGGAATCCATCACAAATATTCACATGGATTATTTGTGCCTGACTTGTGGTAGAGCATCCTGAGCTCTTATTGGTCTGTTCAGTCACAATCGGACACACTGCAACTTGACTCTAGCATAGTGATGTCAATTTGGCCCTCTTTGAGAACAAAGGACAACAACCACACTGTTACACTTGTTGGTCTCATTAAATTCCATGGGCATAATAACTACCTCTGTGCTGGTGGTTCTCAGTTCTTCCTATGCTGACTCAACTTTCAGTCTTGTGCTTTCAATTGTCTTTCAGACATTTGAAAACGGATGCCCAATAGACATGTTCAACTCAATATGTCTAAAACCAGACTCATATGTCCTCTTAAATCCCCTCCTCTCATCTCTCTTACCTTAGAGTCCACCATCATCTTGGCAATATCTCTGGCTAAAAAGCTCGGTGTTATCCTGGACTGCTTACCAACTCTCATACCCTGTAAAAAATTTGTGTCCAAAGCCATTTTTTTCCACTTTGCAAAATCTCTACAAAACTGTCCCTTTTTTCTCCTAACAGTGCTACCACAGTGCTGCAAGCTTTCATCACCTTATGCATATGCTGCTCTTGCACTGCAATAGCTTATTCTTGTGTCGGCCTGTCCTGGAGTCTCTCCTCCCTCCAATCCATTCTCTATTCAACCACCAAAGTGCTTTTACTGAAGCACAGGTGTAACCTTTTCATCCCTCTACTCAATATCCTCCAGTGCCTCCATATCACCTCAAGGGGGCAACTAGGTGGTGCAGTGGATAAAGCACCAGTGCAGGAGTCAGGAGGACCTAAGTTCAAATCTCACCTCAGAAAAATCTCACCTTGACAATCACTAGCTGTGTGACCTTGGGCAAGTTACTTAATCACAATTGCCTCATCCTTCGTCTTCTCCAATATCCTGATGAATATCTGGTCACTGGTTTCAGATGGCTCTGGAGGAGAAGTGAGGCTGGTGACTTTGCACAGCCCTCCCTCACTCAAAACAAAGTCAAGTGCAAATCATGTCATCATTTCTCTGATTGCATGGTCTTCTTCGGCAACAAAAGAAGAACACACACACCTCAAGGATTAAATACAGATTCCTCTGTTTGAGTTTTAGTCCTTTTCATCTCCTATTGTCTGTATCTTCTTACACCTTATTCCCTCACACTTGTTCTTTGACCCTGTCACAAAGGCTTCCGTGTTGGTCCAATATACTCCATCACTTGGCTCCAGTTATTTTCTCTGTCTATCCAACATGCTTGGAATGATTTTCCTCCTTACTTCTAAATACTCACTTCCGTGTCCCGTGTCTTTTAAAGTCGCAGTTAACAACCCATCTTCAACAAGAAGTCTATTTCAACACTCTTCATTCTAGTGCCCTCCGTCTCTAAATTAATTCCTGTATTATTATCAGGTATATACCTTTATTTTGGATTACTTATACTGCAAATAGATTGTGTGTTCGTTTAGGCAAGGGACTTTTTTTAGCTTCTTTTTCTATCCCCAATCCCTTTGCTCAGTGTCTGGCACACAGCAGACACTTAATAAATGTTTATTGAGAGATAACGTCCTCCCCTCTCATTATTGCACATCCCGCCCCCAATTTTGTGTTCTGTTCATGTTTTGCGTTGGCATAGTTATGTATATATAAGCTGTTCGTGAAAGGGAAGACTTTTTTTTTTCTTTGATCCTCAGAAGCTATAGCAGCTTCTGGAATACATTAGGTGCTTAAGAAACACTTTTTTGAACGATTAATTGACTTTGAGTTTTATACCACAGTCTTTCCTTGCCATCTGGTGTCCAATAAGAATGTTGCAGTTTATTGAGGCATTCTTTTGAGGCACGGCTGCCCCCTTGTGGCCAGTTCAGATAGTACCGTTCTGGTCTGCCATCGCGTGTCCAAACCCTAGTATTACATTCTCTCCCTTTTTAAACTCTTTTTTTCCTGAATTTTTGCATTTGTGAAAACTCATTTGCTGTAAAGGAAGAATGGAGCCAACTGAAATCCTAGATTTATGAACTAATGTATGTAATGGATTCCTTCAGTTAAGATAGAAATTCAAGCTAAATTGTCACCAGCGAAGTTACCCCTTACACCCTTACTTGTGTCAGAAATGATAGGGTGAATTTTAAGATATAATAGAAATGGAGTGAAAATGGAGCTGGCTTCACTCTACAGAGCCTGGCCCTGGGTAACATATTAATGTTACACCTTCACAAGAGCAAAACTGGGGAAATAGAAGAAAGTGGCTCTTCTGGAGACTGAAGAAAGTTTTTGAAATAAGTATCAGCATGACTGACAGAATAGTCCCAGTTGGGATCAGCTCCTAAATGTTTCCAAGAACTGATTGTTAAATTTTCAGGAGATTTTTAGGTGGTTATTAAGGAACTAGTGCCTAGTTTGATCAGTCCCTGCATAGGCAATATTATTTGTTACTTGGAAAGAATTTGTGTATTCCAAGGAGATCAAAATTCCTTTAAGAGAGGAGCTGTTTCTTTTTTGGTTTTGCATCTGCAGTACTTAGAGCAATATCTGGAAAACAGTAGGGGCTTAATAAATATGTACTAAATAATTAAGGAACATTTTGTCATATAACCCCATCTTTGTTAACTTCATGTGTCCAACCAGTATATTCCGACTCACAGAAAACTTTGTGTAATTCCCACCCTTTTGCAGCAGATGGTGAGATTACTACTTTACTGGTCCATCCTCTGTTTACAAAACACGGTATTGCATTTCCACTCTTTTCAAACAGTATTTTTACTGAACTTTAAGCACATTGGACTGCTCCCTTCTATTCAGGTGACCAGAAAGAACTCAAGTGAAGTCGATGACTTGTGAATTAGAGCAAATAATGAATTGCTTCAGTGCAAATAGGAATTCAGACTCTTAACACAGGAGATACGATATAGATTAAGACTTAATAGCAGGAGAGACAGCACTGATCTGGCATCACACTACGATGTACCTGGTCGCTTGCTTAAATATTAATGTCACTTGTTAATACAATTTTATTCTCAAGAGCAAAATTTGGAAGAAATGAGTCAAGGAAAGCCACTAATCTCTACTTAGAAGGAAATTTATGAAATAAAGCATCAAACAATGGCCAAGACTGTGGTCTGCCATTACCTATTCACAGAGGTTCCTACAGGCTTCAAAGCCCTGATTGCTAGATTTCAGAAATTTTCTCTGATGATTGTGAAGTTAGTCAGCCAGATAGGAAGCACTTGTTAAGTATTTACTACATTCCAAGTACAGTTAGAGGATCCAGTAGACAGAGTACTTGACCTGGAGTCAAGAAGAGTCATTTTCCTGAATCCAAATCATGACTCAATCACTCACTGGCTGTGTGACCCTAGGTGAGTCATTTATTTTTGCTTGCCTCAGTTTCCTCATTTGTAATAGGAGCTGGAAATGGAAATGGTAAACCACTCCCATATCTTTGCTAAGAGAACCTCAGATGGGGTCCAGGCATAACAGAAATGACTGAACATCAATAATGTCAGGAGGTGTGCTTTATTACATCTCCCTCTTATTGTGCTGGTCTCCAACACTGGAAGGAATGTTTGGAATAGCTAGGAAGTTGTTAGAAGATATTGCTAAACTCATCATTTGGTTCTCTTGAATTATATTGATGATAATTATCATTTGATGGTTTCCTTAAAAAAGTTAGTCACTTTTAAATATTTCTGAATAAAATCCATTCTATTTATCATTGATCTAGCTTTTGAAATCACCTGAAACTAGAATTTGTAGCTAAAGAACTTGCCACTGAAATAATTAAAATTGATCCAATACAAAAATGATTGATTTGTAGTTTAGGAGCCACTACTACTATATGATATGCTTATCCAGTATTACATATGCATTTTTGCTGATTCTTTTCCAATTTATGTTTTATAAGTAGACTGCCATCGTTATTGTTGTTCAATAGTTTCAGTCATTTTCAATTCTTCATGACTGTATTTGGGATTTTCTTGACAAATGTACTGAACTGGTTTGCCATTTCCATCTCCAGCTCATTTTGCAGATGAAGAAAATGAAGCAAATATGTTTAAATGACTTGCCAAGAGTCACAGTTTTGTGGACTCACAATCTGAGGCCAAATTTTAACTCAGGCCTTCCTTACTCCTGGCCTGAGATTTAACCAACATTACTTTCTTGGAAAGTTTTGCTTTTGTGATTGACATTCCTGAAGACATTTCATTAAATTCAATTGCATTTTAGTCACCATGAACTTGCATTCAGACTGCTAAAATAAATCAATATTACATACACACTTTGGAAAATTTAAGGATTGCTGCTGGAAAGCATGAATTTGAAGTAGATATAAGTCAGATAAGTCTAAAGGTATTTCATTTAATTAGATAATACATTTAATGTTTTCCAGGAATATGTTACTACAAAATATAGCTCCACAGATGAACTTACATTTTTTGTCAGGCAGAACGATAAAAGCATCTTTAGCTATTTTATTGATTAGAACCCTCTAATTGGCCTTATGAAGAACATAGTTGATTATGAGATGGAAGAAAAAGAAATTATTTAAATGAAATTATAAACCATGGCACTGATTTAAATGGCTTTTTGTGTTTTTGTAGATAACAATGTAGAATTAAACAACATTCCAATCAATGGAACTATACAAAGGCTGAATAAAGAGACACTACTGTGGCATTCTGTTTAGCAAAAGCTGAAACCACTTTTAATATAATGAATTAACTTTGAATGAGGGAGAGAAAAGGTTAACAAGAGATCACTTATCTAATGTAATGACACTAAACCTATTGGAAGAAGAGTCAGTCAACTTAAATGCAACTTTCTTTGTAAAATCATGATTGAATTTCAACCATGGGTTGGCCATGAACAAATTGAGTTGAGCAAATATTAAGGAAAGCATTCAGTGACAACCAATTGGAATGTAGAATTTCTAATAAAGGGTAATGTCTGTATTTTAATTATTTTTAAACTGTGACCTAGAATCCTTTATTTTAATAAAAGTTTTAATAAAGATTTATATGTTCATATGTGTATGAAATTTTCAAATTGAAACTGCTGTTAAATATTTTTACCAGTATACCATTGGACTGAGAATTTACCAGTGTTTTAAAGATAAACCTACAATCTTGCAGTATACAAATCTAAAAAGCAATTTAGGCTTCTGCTATAATCATTGTATTAAGTAATGCAGCTGAGATTCAAATATGACTCCTCTATCGCCAGTCAGTCAGAATGCATTTATTTATCACCTGCTGAATGCCAAACACTGTACTGGAAATACATAGAAAGCTAAAAGACAATCTTACCTTTGCATAGTTCACAATCTAATGAAAGAAGTAATGTTAAAAAAACAAACCAAACAATTCTTTATCTTAGCGGTAAATTAATGGCTACCTCATGGAATTCAAGGAAGCCTGGAGGCAGAGATGAAGACTCAGAGAATCCCAGGCATGGAAAATGAATATAGAAAATGGGTGGAGGTGAAATATACAGTCTCTTGATCATGAAAAAAGCAAGGTGGCTAGTGTTAGTGAGTCAAAGAATACTAGGAGTGGGGGGAGGAGGACAAGAACTTTGAGATTCATGGAAACGGGAAATGGGAGGCAGATTATTGAGATCTTTGAACACCAAAGGATTTTATATTTGATCCTGGAGGTGATAAGAAATTGATTGGAGTTTATTGAGAGTGTGTGTGTTGAGAGAGGGTGAAGTGAGATGACATGATCAGATATACACTTTAGGAAAATTACATAGTGAAGTGAATGGAGGATGGACTGGAGTAGGCAGATAATGCAGATGAAAACCTGGTAGGTGATTACAGTCTTCCAGCCAGAAATGATGAGGACCTACAGTGGCCTAGTGATACTGTAAGAGGAGAAAAAGGGACAATTGTGAGAAACGTTTTGAAGGTATAGTCACCAGGCTTTGGGAACAGTGTGGATCTGAGGTATGTTTGAAAGAATGTGAGGTGGAGGGCAGAGTCAAGATGGCAGAGTTGAAGCATGGACCTGCTCAAGTTCTCCCCCCAAAACCCACAAAATACTTGTAAAAATGACTCTACACAAATTCTAGAGCAACAGAAGCCACCAAACGACAGAGTGAAACAGATTTCCAGCCCAAGACACCCTGGAAGGAAGACAGGAAGGGAATATTGCACCAGGCACAGAGCAGAGTGCAGCCAAGGTTATGCTGCATGGCACAGAGGGGACTGGAGAAGGCGTCAGAGTGCTGAATCATAGGTAGCTGCTGTGGTTTACAGATTTCTCAACCCATGAATGCCAAAGAGCTTCAAAGGTCGGTGAGAAAGGCATTCACCTAGGTGAGAGGGGAGTTGGTCCAGCCCCAGCCCCAATCCCAGGGTGACTGAAGCCTCTACTTCAGCAGCAAGTGAATATGGAGATCTTAGTCTACAAACCCTGGGAGAATCGAATGGTTGATCTGGGATTCAGTCCTGAGGGACAGTCCTGGGGTGAGGAGGAGTTCTGGCATGGTGGAGTTGGTTTCAGCTCTGGAGAGGGAATCCTATTTACAGTTCCAGGACATAACAGTGTGTTTGTGTTTGCTCCCAGAGCAGAGCACAAGCCAGGAGAGGAGAAAACACCCTTTCTTTGACTATGCTGCTTTGGAGGAACGGAGAGCTTACAGGTCTCTAGAGAAATCCTGGAGAACAGCTGCAGAAGACTTCTGAAACCTGGGGTAGTATACCCTCCACTTGACAAAGGACTCAGAACTCAAGTAAATGTCTGGGGAAAATGCCCAAGAAGGGGAAAAACAAGACTATAGGTTACTTTCTTGGTGAAAGGGTATTTTCTTCCATCCTTTCAGATGAGGAAGAGCAAAGTATACCATCAGAGGAAGACAGCAAGGTCAAGGCTTCTACATCCAAAGCCTTCCAAAGAATATGCAATAGTCTCAGGCCATGGAAGGGCTCAAAAAGGATTTTGAAAATCAAGTAACAGAGGTGGAGGAAAAATTGGGAAGAGAAATGAGAGCAATGCAAGAAATTCATAAGAAGTGAGTCAGCAGTTTGCTAAAGGAGACCCCAAAAAATGCGGAAAAACATGTTACCTTTAAAAAGAGACTAACCCAAATGGCAAAAGAGGTCCAAAAAGCCAATGAGGAGAAGAATGTCTTAAAAATCAGAATTAGCTAAATGTTAAAGGAAGGCCAAAAGCTCACTGAAGAAAATAATCCTTTACAAATTAGAATGGAGCAGATGGAAGCTAATGACTTTAGGAAAAATCAAAAAATTATAAAACAAAGCCAAAAAATGAAAAAAAAAAGGAAGATAATGTGAAATATCTCATTGGAAAAACAACTGACCTGTAAAATAGATTCAGAAGAGATAATTTAAAAATTATTGGTCTACCAGAAAACCATGATCAAAGAGAGAGCCTAGACATCATCTTCCAAGAAATTATCAAGGAAAACTCCCCTGACATTCTAGAACCCGAGGGTAAAATAGAAATGGAAAGAACTTACTGATAACCTCCTAAATGAGACCCCAAAAGGAAAGTTCCTAGGAATATTGTAGCCAGGTTCCAGATTTTCCAAGTCAAGAAAAAATATTACAAGCAGTCAGAAAAAAATTCAAATATTGTTGAAATACCATAAGGATAACACAGTACTTAGCAGCTTCTAGACTAAGAGATTGGAGGACTTGGAATATGGTATTTCGGAGGTCAAAGGAAGCAGAATTAAAACCAAGGAACACATAACCAGCAAAACAGAGTATAATACTTCAGGAGGAAAAATGGAATTTTAATGAAATAGAGGACTTCCAAGAATCCTAGCTGAAAAAACCAGAGCTGAGATGTGGAACACTAATTCATTGTTGGTGGATCTACGAGATGATCCAACCATTCTGGAGAGCAATTGGGAACTATGCCCAGAGGGCTAGAAGAATGCGCATACCATTTTACCCAGTAATATTGTTTCTAGGGTTGTATCCCAAAGAGATCATAAAAATGGGATAGGTCCCACATGCACAAAAATATTTATAGCAGCTCTTTTTGTGGTGACCAAGAACTGGAAATAGAGGGAACATCCATCGATAGGAGAATAGCTGAACAAGTTGTGGCATATGAATATAATGGAATACTTCTGTGCTATAAGAAATGACAAAGAGTTGGACTTCAGAAAAACGTGGAAATACTTATATGAATTGACTCAGGAATACTCAGGTGGGAAACATTCCTTTTCAAAGAAATGCAGTATGGAATCTGAGCCAGGACGATCCCATCCTAGGCAGAGGCTAGAATTGTCTTCTCAGCTGCTGCAGAGGAAAATCTCTAACTGTAATGGTCTCTGAGTAGCTTGCGGCAATTCTCTCAGATGGTCGATTACTGAGTATTGATGAATTTTGATGACCCATCAGATAATTCAAATATTGTTCATTATAGTCCCAAAAGCTTTTGCCTAAGATGACAAGTTCCACTATCAAAAATTTACCAGGACTCACATCTCAAATTTTAAATTAGTCCTGGTGCAAAAGCCAATTAATTAGTAGAGATCATTTGTATATATATTTTATATATAGTTGTGAAGATTTTTTCCTTCTAAATTTTTTTATGTTAAAGAAATACTGTTTACTGTATCAGAGATGTATTTCTGGGTGGGGATAGGGATGAATAGTGGGGATAACTATGATGATATAAAAATATGACATGAATAAAGACATATTGTAAAATATTTTTAAAAAACGATTCCCAAACTCTGACTTGGTAGATTTTCTCTATGACTTCTTAAAATCATAGAGTTCTGTGGGGGTTGAGGACTGATATGTATCATCATATGTATTAAATTGGAAAGGCTTTATTCTCATTTAGATCCTTATAATTTTTCATTCATTTTTACTGTAATATTCTTCTCTGTTCTTCAATCTTTGTATATTCAAGTGTCTATACAGCCCTGAATTTTGCATCAGCAATTCTTGGAAACTGTATTTCATTCATAATTCTTCTTCCCCTTGTCGCACTAAATCTGCAATTAAGGGAAGACAAGGCATAAAAGTCATAGCATAATCTGTCTATTGGTAGGCTTAGCAATTAGCAATAATAGAGGTAAATGATCTCTCAGTGATCAAAGACTCACCCCTACAATTAGATCACCCATTTATACAGTATGAATTTATAAGCTGTTTACATAATGTCAACTGGTGCCAACTAAACTAAGACTGTGATTGGTACGTAATTATGCTGACTTGCAAAGTGATCTTCCAGACCTCGTGGTAACAGGGGCACAGAGGTAGTCAATATCCTTAGAAAGTCCCCAATTCCCATACCCTGGACTACAGAAACTCAATCTTAGGAAAAGCATTCCATGAACAGGTTGAATCACCCTTCATTGATTCATGTTCTATATCTCCTTTAAGTGGTAGATTCACTCATAGTGACAAGTATACTCTTCCAGCAAATATTATACTACTCAAAGTTACGTATATAATCTCCTATCAAGCATCGTACCACCAAGGCCTCTGTAAAAGAACTCCAAATCTAAGACTTTAGAAATTGGTTACAATGGTTATTGATATGAATAACAAAACTCTTTACTGACCAATGAATAACAGTCATCAGTTTCAGGCATTATCTTTACACTCAGTTTTGCTGGGTGAGTTATTCTTGGTTTTAGCCTATTTTCTTGCCTCCTATGTTATAATGCTCTACATCCTCAACTCTTATAATAATGGCCATCAAATTTAGTTAATGTTGATTGGCTACTTGGAATTTCAATTTTTTTTTCTTTCTGCTTGTAGTATTTTTTATTTAACTAAGAAGCAACGGACATGGGTAAATATGTTCTCAGGATTTTTATTTTGGGGTGACTTTCAGAAGGTGATTGGTGGATTCTTCTCATTTATAAACTGCATTCTGATTCTAAGATGTTGGATCAGATATAAGATTTCTTGAAATACACTGTCTGACTCCATCCATGGTCATGGTTCTTAGCTAATCTATTGGTGTTTATATGATCTCTTTGATCTGTTTTTCAAGTCAGTTGCTTTTGCTATGAGATACATTATATTTTCTTCTGTTTATTTTTCAGTTTATTTCTGCTTCTATATTAATATATTTTCTTGTCTCATAGAACCATTATCTCCTTATTTAGATCATCCTAATTTTTACAGATGGTGCAGCATATAGGTTACTAACTGGGTGACCCTTGGCAAGCCACTTAACTCTGTTTGCATTAGTTTCCTCACCTGCAAAATGAGCTGGAGAAGGAAATGACACAACACTCCAGTATCTTTGCCAGGAAAACCACAAAAGGAGATGGAGAAGGAAATGACACAACACTCCAGTATCTTTGCCAGGAAAACCACAAAAGCGGTCCAAAGCATCAGACACATCTGAAAAGTGACTAAACAACAACAAAGTTTGACGAAATTTCTGCCCAAAATCTGTTTTTGGAGGGCTTTATCTATAGAGGTTTTGAAGTCATTCACTTATTCTGAGTTTGCTGCTTGAGCCTCCCTGTCATTGTAATGCCTCTTTATGATAAGATTCTTTTGTTTCCTCATTCTTCAGGCCCTTCTTCTGGATTTTGAACTTTTTACTAGTGCTTGGCTCTCTGGACTTGTGAAGAAAATGTCTGGGGCATGTTTGAGTCCTCTTGGATCGTGCTGCAGCTTTCTTAGGGTACTGAGAGGCACGTTATTCCAGGATATCAGGAACAGAACCTGCAAACTTTCCTTTTTCTCAAATGTCTGTCTGATATGGGTGATTCTGGATCATGCACTATGTGTCTGATCACTGATTTCAGGTTTCAATCTAATTCAACTCCTTCTGGATTCAACCCACTATGAAGTAGCTGGAAAGATCTGTAGGTTCACGGTGACAGAACTTTAGGATCCCCTTAGGTCTGGTTTTCTTACTTTGATTATTCAATGACAATCTCCAAGAATAAATGGGCAGTGGATCTCTGAGCCTGACCTGTTTCTGGGGTCAAAGTCTCCCAGTTTAGGGCCCGTGGAGACTCCTTACCTTGGTCTGCCATTCCTAATTAAGCACAGGACCCTGCCTCAGTCTCTCACTGGGTCTTTGACCTAGCCTTGAGTAGCAAGGAGCACGGTCTCTAGTGGGACCGTGATACTTGCATCTGAACAAAGACAAGGCCTCTATGTAGGCCTGAACACTATCTCTTCTCACCCTAGTGCACAATTATCTACAGGCTCTCATTGAACCTGAATGCTGGAAAGTGCCACAGAGCTTAATAAGGGCTTGAGTCTCTCCTCATTGTCCCCAGATCTCTCAGTCACAGCTGACCTATCCTGACCTGAGCTGGAGAATGGCTCAGTCTGAATTTGTTCTTGTATTTCACACTCAGTACTCAGGCTGCTGCATTTTCTATGTCTTTGTTATTCTTTCATGGGGTCGAGCTTGCCTGTCCTTCTTCCTGCTGCTCTGGCATCTCAGCTGGTCTCCTCTGTTCATATTCTTATACCTGTCAGGAAGCTCCTTTCCACTCTAGCAATAGCCTATAATTGATAGAGGAATGCTGGAAAAATTGCTAATTATCTGAAAAAACATCTCCTCATGGTTGGTTTTGCGATAATCGGAGTCTGAGAGGCTGACAGCATTTTGTATTTAAATTGTGTTGCCATTTCAGATGACTGTAAGGGTATTTCTCCTAAGTAATTGTTTGGATCTTTCCAATGGAGCTATCTCCCACTTTACAGTGAATGAACAGTGTGTTCTTGGAGATGTGCTTCATGATCTCATTTCCCATGGCTTCTACATGGGTTAGCCACTATCAAGGAAGAGTTGCTGAAGCCTCATATGTGAAACTCCTTCTAAGTGAAGTCAAAGGCTGGATTTGGGGCAGCAGAGACCTGAGACAGGCACGAGAGCAGCTCGAGTTTCATGTATATCCACACCAAATTCAGTTTGCATATGTATTTAACCTCTATTTATTTCAGAAGAAAAAGTGATGGTAGTCTACTTGCTTCGTATTTGTTTAGTCTTCTCACTCCCTGATCAGTTGAAATAGTTAGTTCCTCTTTTCTTATCTCTCTTTCCTTCCCAGGTTATTTATTCCTTTCCCTTTCTTTATCATTTATCTCTTAATATAGTCATAATACACAAAATTAACCTCAAATTCTTTTTATCTCCTCTGGGACCATTGAATATGATAGAATTCTGAGAAGATGTGTATTTTTCTCCCCATTTGAATATAAATGCTTCATCAGATTATCCCTTCCATATATTTCTCCATGTTTCTCTTGACTTTAATGTTTAAGATTCAAAGTATCTACTAAGGTGAGTAACATCCTTCATGAATAAGTGGAAGTCTTCTCTTCTATAACAGCACAAAACTCACAGGGCTATTGGGAGGATTCAATGAGAAAATATTTAAAATGTGCTTAGTACAATGGCAGGCACAGAAATCCTTTTTCCATTCCATTCATTAAAGTACAGTTTTCCCACCTGTAATACTATACTCTCCTATGACAATTCAGTTTTGATGAGTTGTTTCATCCAGGAATATTATAATCTAATCTCTCCTCTCCTTTCCAATGGTAGCTACAAGATCTTCAGTGCTATTGACTGGCTACCTGGTGTATGTATTCTTTCTTTTCTTTTTGTTCATTCTGTAGTTCTTTGAATTTGAGGCTCTTGATTTTGGATAAGAAAATTTCTAGAGCTTGCAGTATGAGGTTTGTGTTAGGAGCTAAAAAATCTATTTTTTTTTTTAAATTTTCATTTCACATTCTGGTTTACTCAGGTTATCATTTGTGATTTTTTTTGAAATATGGTATCTAGGAATTTTGTATTTAACCTTTTCTAATACTACTGTAAGACTTAAATCACCTCTCTATTTATGTTTTTTGATTTTGTTCTAATATGTTTTGGCTGACTCATGGAGAAATTAATTTCTGTATGGTCTTATCTAATTTTCAATTAGTTTTTTATGTGATCAAATTTTTGCAAGCACTGTACTAAGCTGTTCATTCACTATTAGATTCTCTGTACTAGAGAAGTAAATTTCTTTCCTGTTCTGGCCTCAGAAAATGATCATTTACATGATAATTTCTATAACATTTGTTTCCTAACTTCAAGAATTCAAATAAAGTTCATGGGAAAAGTGTGATTTTATCTGAGACTAACTCTAGTGCTACTTAAACTTTTTGCTTGAGAGAGAAATATTTCTGCCTGGGAACTGAGGGACAAGGTTCCCAGTCAGATTTGGAGAGTGAACACAATCCAGTAAGACCAACTGGAGTATAGTGACATTAGAAGCTGGGGGCAGGTTCTCTTGTCCTCTGAACTCTGTGAAGAGGGGAGGGCTTGGGGCTAGGCGGTTCTTATGGGCAACCTGTCCCAGTAGTTGCTGCCAGATACCCAAAGTCTTGTCTAGAGGCACAAAGGTCTCTGGAAATAAAAAATTCTAGATCTGGAAGAAACCTGAGGACAAGAGATGTCAAAGCTGGATTTTGGAACACTGAATATCAAAAGATCTATATATCATAGAATGTTTTACTGGCAGGAACCTCAAGGAGGAGCTCCAGTGATTATCCTCCCCACTTATTTAAAATATTCTTTTTTAGGAAGCACAGAGCTTGATAGATTTAAAAAGTCATAACCAAATGTGAACAACAACCTCTTTGCTTTTTGGAATTCAATTTTGTTTTCAGGTTTTTTGTCTTTTTTTCTGCCCTTCCCCAGATATTACACATACTACCCTCCATTCACTGATAAATAAAGAAAAGCAAAACCTATAGACACATGTTTAGTAATTAAAACAAGTTTTTGTATTGGCCATATCCAAAAGAAATATGCCTCAACCTGCATTCTGAATTTATCACCACTAACCCTCTGGAGGTGGACAGCATGATTCATCATGACTCATCCTGGAATTGTGGTTGGTCATTTTCTTGACCATATTTCTAAGCTTTTTAAAACTGATTATTTTTGCAATACTGCTTTTACATCAATTGTTCTCTTGGTTCTTCTCCTTTCATTCAACAAAAATTCTTGCCAGGAGTATGTGAAGCAATTAACTTTGTCAGTTCATACAGAATAACAGTATTCTGATACATTAATATTCCTTGAATTTTTCAGTCATTCTTCAAATGATTGATACCCCATTTTGATTCACTTCATAGCCAATATATAGAAATATTTTGTCTCTCTGGATTTCTATCCTCTTACTTGGATATGTTTAAACTATTTAGCAAGCTGTTTTACAGTCATTTTATTCTGCAGTACAGTATTTCAACAGGCATCCACAAGGGAGCTTTAGTGGTTTCTGTTGATGAAGCCACCCTGCCTTCTCATGGCTAGAAGGCTGGTTATCCATAGAATAAGTATTGCTAACAACTAGAAGGATGCATTTGCAATCAAGCCAAGTCAATGAGTCACCAAAGATTTATTAGGCATCAAGCATGGCCCAAAAACGATTCTGGGCTTTAGGGATATAAATACAGTCAAAGAAACAGTTCTTAATCACAAAGTCCAATACATATTACTTAAGTGCCTTAGAGAGTTATGCCTGACTTCCTTCTCCAAGAAGTTATTACAACAAGTGAGCCATTGATCCTGAGCAGAGGCTGTCATGGCAAGTATGGATGGCTCAGTGCAGTCCATCCCCAAAAGGTTCCACATGGCAGAGTCCATGGATTCCTCCAGCACTGGAAAAATCCTATCTATTCTCTGATATGCTATGTTTATTCCCATAGCCTGGTTGTGAGCACAGTCAACTGATAACCTATTAATATCCTGAGAAACTCAATACTTTGATGCTAAAGGGATGCTGACACAGAAAACTGTGAAACTTGTCCATAAGGCTTACAGATGATGCAGGCAAAATAGGGAACATCTTAGAAAGGGTGATTTGACAGAAATCCAAAATGTCCATTCTCCTACCTCCAAATGTCTCTACCGCTGACCTGTAAACTCCACTCACTCATGTGACATAGTAGGGCAGGCTTTCACAACCTGTGGCCACAGGCAAGCCAAAAGATTTCGGGTGGTCCAAAAAAATACGGAGGAAAACATCCTCTGCATTTTTTTGTGGTCTGTCCAAGATCCTTTGATGGGCTACTGGCTGTTCAGGTCTCTAGTAGGGGAAAGGCCTCTCGTTTAAGATTTGGAGAAAACAGGAGTGGTTCCATGCCCGGTTATTCCCTTGCTTCTCTTTTTGTTCTGTGTTTGGGCTTAATCAGCCTCTGTCACACTTTACAGCATTTAGAAGAGTGTGGGAGGTAACCTGGGCAGAATTCAGGGCTTACCAACCTAGGGCTAACCCCAGTATGAATACAGCACACTTTCATTACCACTTTCTTCCTCTGACTCTCTTCTAAAATAACTGGAAACAATACATGCCTGCCACTTATTGAAGGGGTGGCATGGGAGAAAGAATGCTGGCAAAGCCTCTGCAGCAGGAGGGAATCCCAACATTGGTCTCAGGAAGAAATTCAGAGGTCAATTTGTCCATCTATTCTAAGAATGTGGAGGCAGAGGGGGAGGGGTGCTGAAGGAGTGTATTAAGGATTACTGTGCTCCTTCTGTGACACTTCATCTGGATTCTGCTGTGCCTGGATTTCCTCTTTTCATTCAAGAGGAGGATGGTCCTGACAAAGTCTCTAGAACAGGTGAAGATTTCACTATGGTCTCTAGGCAGGAGCCCCTTCCTTCAGACTGTGAGTCTCTGCTGAGGAAGTGTTCAGTGCTGTGAAGGCAACATCAGCTAATCACCAGTTGCCATGGAAACCTCAAATCCTGAGTTGCTGGCTCTCATACTAGATAGATCTTATGAGGCTCCTGTTTTGAACTCCTCAGCCCATAGGAGAGGGGGGTGTCTACATTACAAAGTTTGGATGGGAAAATTCTTTGTTGTTTTTTAGCCAACTCTATCACTGTATTAAATTATCTGAAAGATAATTGAGTAATATGAACTAAATGATACTGACTGATCATCGTGGAGGAAACAAACACTGTTGAGGCTTCATGATCTCTGATGCCCACAGGGGCTTCCTGCCCCACCCATCAGGCCTGCCTCTAAACCTGGAGGAGAGGTGTAGCAACTGTGGGCACTCCAAGCCTGTACTGGGCATGGATTATGTCAGTTGACTTTCACAGATTCCCTAGAGATGTTGTCATTCCTATTCTACAAATGAGGAAACTCAGGTTCTGAGAAGTTAGGGGACTTATCATGGCCACATGGGGGAATGGTCTGCACTGTGGCCTTTTCGGGACTGAACCCCACTCTCACCACGCTGGGACAGGACTTTCCTGCCCACCTTCTAAATTGTCTGGGGCTGGAAAATTATTTCATGATGTATTTTTGTGGGTACTCCTACTCTAGAATTTGTTTTAGAGCATTATTTAAATTTGGAAGGGTGTGGGGGAGAGAGCAGGCTAGTCCCTGCATTTTCTTCATCATCTTGACTCCACCTCCATAATGATAATTTCTTTAAAAAAAAAAAACAATCATTCCCAGAGGATGAAGGTTGACAATGAATAAGGTTTAATGAGAGGCAGTGTTGCATAGTGGGTAGAGAGCCAACCTAAAAGCCAGGAAGACAAGTTCAAATCCTGACCCTGCCATTTCAGTTCTGCCCCTTGGAACAAGGAGCTGAACTTTTCTGGGCCCCAGGAAACTCTGAGAATTTAAGAGGTAGAGAAGGTGCTGACCTGTCTATTCAGTGTTTCTCTTTGACCTTTAATACAATATCATAGGGTCAGCTCAAAAGATCAATGATTTGCAAGAATTTACCAAAGAGTCTAAAGGCAATTTTGAAAAATTGCTCATTCTAGCAAAGATTTATGATTTGTATCTCTCAGCTTGTCTCTCCTCTTTCCAATTCAACAAAGAAAAATGAAACTCTCCCTACAAACATGCCTAGTTCACAAAACAAATCCTCCCCTGCATTGTTCATGTGTGAAATTGTATGTGTTTGCATTTGAAGTTAAACGCATCTCTGACAGGACTCAGTGGTAACTTTGGTCTTCAGTCCTTTTAATTTTGGGTTTACCATGGCATTGGTCAGAGTGTCATCAATAAAATTGTCTTTTTTCTATAATGTTACTGTTCCTGTTTAAATTTTTCTGGTCTTTCTTTGGCTAACTTCTTTCTGCATCAATCAGAGTGGTATTTTTTAAGTTCTTAAGAAACTGCCCCATTTTTCGTTTCTTTGGTCACAATAGCTTCCATTACATTCATATACCTCAATTTGTTTAGCCATATCTTAGTAGGAGTATGCTAGTATCATGGAAGGAGCCTTCCTATAAGTAGTGTTGTGTATCTCAATC
The DNA here is from genome assembly GCF_028372415.1 of Notamacropus eugenii. Lineage (NCBI taxonomy): Eukaryota > Metazoa > Chordata > Mammalia > Diprotodontia > Macropodidae > Notamacropus > Notamacropus eugenii. The sequence goes on along the minus strand of NC_092879.1, from coordinate 6,427,357 downwards.
TATTTCAACTTTTTGGAATGCCTTTAAGGAATAAATCCAGTAGGGGAACACGAGAGTCAAAGGGCATCTACAAGGTCTACATTTGGAGTCTTACTTGCAAATTGTTTTCCAGAATGGCCAGATCACTTTACACCTTCACCCACAGTGCACTGGCATTCGTGTTTATCCACAGCTCTTAAAACTCTTTGAATTTAGTTTTTCTAATTCTTAATAATTCTGAGCATTTTTCAAATGTTTGTAGAGAGTTTAAATTTCTTCCCTCCAAAATTGTTTGCTGATATCTTGGACTATGTACTGGAGAATTGTTCTTAGTGTTATAAAATTGAATCCATTCCTTAAAAGCTTGGATATGTAACCTTTATCAGAAAAACTTCCAGTAAAAATTCCCCCCCTTCCCCATTATTTTTTTCTTCTGATTTTACATACAGTGTATTTGTACCTGCAAAACCAACAAATCATTTCTCATTTGGGTGCACTACTTTGGGACCTCTCTGACTGAATTTTCCACCAGGATCAGGAAACTCCTTATTGGGAAAATCACCTCACTCTGCAAGATCCCATGAACCTTGGTATACCACTCCATCAGCACCCTCTGTTTCACTAACTGGAGGGCAGAGTCATGAAGCTGAAAATCTTCATGGAAGGAGAAAGCTCAGCTGAAATAAACTGATTTCTCCAGTGGCTATACTACTTTGAGACTACCCTAATTTTCCTATCATTGTCATGTGGAGGACTTTTACTGACACCTCCCCTAACTTTTCAGCTTCTTTTTCTGGGTTCTCTTTTGCTCTGTGAGTGCTGCAGCAGTCTTTTTTTTTTTTTTTTTTTTTTTTGTATATCTATTCTCAGAGCTTAGCACAATGCCTGGCATATAGTAGGCACTTAATAAAGGGTCATTGACTGACTGATTAATTTTATAGGACTGCAATTTTACATTTTATCTTCTATGATCCTATTTACTGCTCAATTAGAATTAAACTCTTCCCCTATCCATAGATGTGAAAGACAATTTCTTTCTCTGTGTTCTAATTTGGTAATGTTGAGACCATGTATGTTTAAGGCATGTATGTATTGGGAGATTATCTTAGTATGTGATATAAGATGTTGGTTCAAAACTATTTTTGATAGACTGCTGTCCACTTTGCTAGTATTTTTCTGCCACACTCAGTCCTTCCCACAGTAAATGGAGTCTTCAGTTTATCACACACTATGTTACTGTGATTGTTTGCCCCTGTGTATTAGGTAGGTTGATCTGTTTCACTGACAAACCTCTCAATTGCTTATGTATTACCAAGTCATTTTAATGAGTATTACTTTATAGTACAGTTTGTGATCTTGTACTGCCAGGCCATCTCATTGCCAATTTCTTTTCATTATTACCACTGAGATCCTTGACTTTTTCTTCTTCCATGTGATATTGTCTATTATCTTTCCAGTTTTATAAAATATAACTTTGGTGGTTTGGTTGGTTCAGTAGGATATAAGTAAATTAATTTAAATGGTGTTGTTATTTTTATTGTAATGGCTATACCTGTCCATGAGCCCCTTGTATCCATTCCAGTATTCAATCCATCTTTATTTGAGCAGAGTGTTTTATACTTGGATTCACCTTGTTGCGTCTGGGTAGATAATCTTCCAAATATTATTATACGGTTTCTTTAGTTATTTTGAGTGTAGTTTCTCTTTCTAGCTCTTCCTGCTGGGTTTCTTTGTTGAAATACAGAAATGCTGATGATTTAGATGAATTAACTTAGTTTCTTGAAACTGTGCTGAATTTACTAATTACTTAAATGTTTTACTTGAGTCTTTAGGGTTTCTAAAGAGATCATCATATCACCTGAAAATAATGATTCTATACTTTCTTGTATGTCTACAATCATTCCCTCTCCCTTTCTGGTCTTAATATAAAAGCCAGCATTTCTAGAATTATATGAAATCATAGTGTCAACAATAAGCAGCCTTCCTTTAACCATGATTTTAATGTAAAGGCTTCTAACTTTTCCTCATTATATAATTAATATGCTTGGATTTAGATAGATGTGACTTAGTAGGCTAAAGAAAGTTCAATTTACTCCTGAGCTTTCTCAAATATTTAAGAGGAATGAGGATTGGATTTTGTCAAGAAGATTTTATCATTTCTTAATGTAGGCATATGTTTATTTACATTGTGAACATGTATTCACATTAATATATTTACAATCTGTCTGAAGCTGAATGAACCCTACATTTTTGTTGATTTTATAGTTTAGTCCCTTCAGTCATTTCTCACTCTTCCTGACTCCACTTCCGGTTTTCTTGGAAAAGCTATAGGAGTAGAGGGATGATCTATGTTAGCTTTGAATTAAAACTGCCAGAGTTGAAGATGGATTCCATTCCAGGAGAAGTGATGTCCATTGTAAAGGCTCATTTATTAATCCCACTGTCCTCATTCTCCCCAGCTCCTATATACTCTCAGTTGTTAAGTCTTGGAAAAACAACCTAAATACCTCAGAAAAGCATCCTTATCTCTCCACTTACATAACTTGGTCCCTTCTCCCTTGGACTAATAATAATAATATTCCAAGATGCCCTGCTGAAGTCCTTCCCCTCTCCATTCCAACCTCTCCTCAGCTGCCAAAGTGATATTCTTACTCGATGATTCTGATTACACCATGTAGCAATGTAGGATCAAAGCCAGACAACTCTGTCATTGAATACCATTCATAATGGCTAAAACTTACCTATCTAAACTTGTCATTCTATGTACTCTAAGGGCCAGTCATATTGGTCTTCATGCTCTTTTTCACACATAACATTTTATTTTCCATCTACAAGTCTTTGTACAGTATGTATCTCTCTCTTGGGATGCAATCAGTCCTTACCTCTGCCTCTAAAAATACCGAGCTCCTTTCAAAGTTCAGTTAATGTGACTCCTCTTCCTATTTGTGGCCTTTCCTGAATACTTCAGGGTGGGGAGAGGGGGATGTTAGAGAAATTTCCTTCCTTTCCCCCCAAAATTAACTTGTGTTTTGTTTATATTTTGTACATTATTATGTATGTACATGTTGTATTTGTGAAAGGGTTTAAGTTCCTGGAAGGCAGGGGCTGTTTGATTATTATATTTGTATCCTAGCACCTAATGAGGGCCTTCTTTATAGTAGGTGCTTTAAAAAATACTTGTTGAACCCTTTAGTGCCATTGTGAAAAATAGCACACTTTTTCATGCACATCTGGTTTCTAGAAAAATTCTTGCAGCGTAGGGAAATGCTTAGGCCAGTAAATTACCCATGTAGAGCACTCTTGTGTCCATTTGATATCCTCAGCTCTCTAAATGAATGATAATAGCAACCAACCTCAGAGTTGTTTTGACGATCAAATGAGGTGATATCCATAACAAGCTTAGAACAATGCTTGGCCCATAGTAGGTAATTAATAAAAGTTTGTTCTCTCTACCTCCCTGTGTAGTTGATATTTTTAAATAATCACAATCAAAGTTAATTCATTATCTTTCTGCCTACTCCCTTTCCTCCCCGTACCTTGCCCATTATTATAGAAGGCGCTACTATCCTTCCAATCACCCAGGCTAGAAGCCTGGAAACTCACCTATTCCCTTTCTCTCAGCCATCCCAGCCCAGTCGAAATAGTGCCAAGACCCAATGATTCTACTTTTGAAACATCTTTCATGTATGCCCTCTTCTATCCTCTAACAGTGCCACCAACTGCTGCAGGTCCTTATCACTTATCACCTGGACTATTGCAGTAGCCTGCTGGATGGTTTCCCTGCCTCAAGACTATCCCTTTCAACCTTTCCTCCACTTCACTGCCAATGCAATTCCCAAATGTAGTTCCTAAAGTGCATATGACGCTTTGCACCTCCATCCCCCAACAATACACACACATAGACTTCAGTGGCTCCCCATCATCTCTAGGATCAAATATAAAATTCTTTGGTGCTCAGAGACCTTTAAATATGCCCCTCCATTTCCTTCTTGTTATACTTTTAAAAGCTGCCAGTCTCCCCCACTCCCAGGATTCTTTTGATCCAATAGCCCTGCCCTCCTTTCTGCTTCACAGATAAGAAATTCCGTCTCTCACTTGGGCCATTTTCTCTGGTTGTCCCCCATGTCTTCAATTCTCCCCATCTCTGCCTACTGGTTTCCCTAGAGTGCCACCTAAAATTCTACTTTATACAGGCAGCATTTCCCATTTCTGCTTAATTCTTGGACCTTTCTACTGTTGATCTTTGATTTATTCTTTATGTATCTTGTCTGAACATAACTGTTCTCATGTCACCTCCCTCATTAAATTATGGAGTCCTGGAGGGATTGTCCTTTGCTTTTCATTTCATCCTCAGGGATGAACGCAATGCATGGCACATAGTAGGCAATTAATAAATGCTTATTGATTGACTGGAAATAAGAAGAATCATATTTGAATCTAGCTCTATTACTTAGTACAATGATCAAGGCAGTAGTCTTACTATCTAGATTTCACATTTTCCAACGTTAATTCTAGTAAGTCATAAGGTACAATGTTAAAAAAATATATTTAATTTTTAAAAACTTACTTTTAAAAAAGCTTGCATATGTATGGGTATGTGTGTGTGAGATTATCATAAATTTTAAACTAAGTGACTATAGCAGACAATTTGAAAACAAAAATATAACATACAACACCCCTTTCTATAAATTTCATATAGCCAATAGATTGACTCAGACTGATTTTCTTCATTTTTGCAGGACTCGTATCCATTGCTAACTTATAGTTGTAGTTCAGCCATGATTTCAGAAAGGGAGTTGCATGCCAAACAGATTAATTTTCCCCAATAAATTTAATATAATTAAATCAGCTAAGAGAAAAACAAATTAGAACTCTCCATTTATACAACAAATTTAAAACACTGAATATCCAAGGGGAGAATAAAATGGTAACCAGTAATACCATTTAACTGACAAGCAAAAGTAGGTGCTTGTTTTATGAAAAAAATTTGATTTTAAAAAGAAAGAAAACCAAATTAAAACTAAATCAAAAAGGAAAAGGTTGTACATACTATCAATGATAATGAAATTAAAGCAACATTTAGGTGCTAGTTTATGCAACTACATGCCAAAAAAAATAGCAATCCAAGTGAAATGGATATAAGCTACCCAGACTAATAGAAGAGTAAATAGAATAACGAAGTAATTCTATTTTTTTTTAAATTAATAAAACAGAGATGAGTTAGCTCTGTGAGAATAAATGCCCAGCCCCAGATGAATTTACAAGTGAATTCTACCAAATATTTAAAGAGCAGTTAATTTGAATACTATAAAGACTATTTTTTAAAAAAAGGGGTCAAAATAAATTCCTTCTATGACAAAAGTATGATTTTAATACCTAAGGCAGGTAGGGCAAAAATAGAGAAAGAAAATTATAAACTAATTTCCCTAATGAATGTTGATATAAAAATTTAAACAAAATACAAAGAGCAGATTAAATTAGTATTTCACACCAATTGGATACTATGAACAGGTTGGATTACTACCAGGAGCAAAGGACTAGTTCAATACTATGCTGATTATAAGAGTAAATAACCACGTCAACATTAAATTTAATAAAAGGTATGATTATATCAATAGATGCAGAAAAAACTCGACAAAAGATAACACCCATTCCAATTAAAAATCCAAGAAAACTCAGGAATAAATGGAGCTTTTCTTTATTTTAATTAATTCATTTATATTTACATGGAGTTTTTCATAAAGTGATAAGTAGTACCTATTTTAAACCAAGAGCAAACATTATCTGTAATGGGAATGAGCCCTTGCAGTAAGACCAGCAATGAAGCTGGAATACCTACTATTACCATAAGGATTCACTATTGTACTCGAAATGCAACCTCTTGCAATAAGAAAAAAAAATCAATGAAGGTAATAGAATATACAGTATTCCATGAGGTTGTAAAAGTTCTTTTAAAATAACTGGAGATGATATAAAATATTTGGGAATCTATGTGTCAAGACAAACTTGGGAATTATATTAACACAATTGCAAAACACTTCACAAAAATAAAGACAGATTTTTATAATTGGAGAAATATTAATTGTTCATATGTAGGCCAAACAAATACAATAAAAATGACAATTCCACCTAAATTATCTGCTTATTCAGTGGCAAGCCAATCAAGCTACTGAAGAATTATTTTAGAGAGCTGGAAAAAATAATAACAAAATTCTTCTGGAAGAACAAAATGTGAAGAATATCAATGGGAAAAAAGTGGTATAAGGCAGCCAGACTTCAAACTATGTTATAAGGTGATAATCATCAAAACAATCTGATACTGCCTAAGAAATAAAGTGGTAGATCATTGTAGTAGATTAAGCACATAATATACAGCAGTTAATAAACATAGTTACGTAGTGCTTGATAAACACAAAGATCCAAACCTTGGGGGCAAGAACTAACTACTTGGAAAAAAAAACCTGTTAGGAATATTGGAAAGCAGTTAGGAAGAAACTAAGCTTAGGTCAACATCTCACACCATATAACAAGTGGCTAAGCGCATTTACCTTGGCAATATACTTTCAGGGCTGTGCACATATATGATCAGGATGATGCACACATTTTCAGACTTTGCTTTGTGTTTGGGAGGCTCTGAAACCAAATGTGGGAAAGAAGATGTGTGAGGCTGCCTACCAAAGCATAACTCTACCAAGCTGTTGTGTTGACTTCATTGTGGTAAGCCTGCGAAACTTGGACAATCTACCAGTTCCATGCCAGGAAACTGAAATACTTTCATTTGATTGGTCTTGGGAAGATTCTAAAGATCATCTAGCAAGAGAAAATCTTGAACACAGGTCTTTTCTCTAGCAGAACTCCTAAGCATTCAGACTGTACTGCAGAGAGCACAACTTCAAAGGGCTCTTCACGTTGTTTAAATGTCAAATGTACATTCACCTAAAACTCAATTTTATGGAGAACTCACACAAGGACAATGATCACATGAAGGTCAGAAGAAGTAATACGAGGACACTCTCAAGATCTCTCTGAAGAACTTTGGAATCCAACGTAAGACACTAACACAGGACCACCCAGCATGGCATACCCACGTCAAAGACGGCACTGTACTCTATCAGCAAAGCAGAATTTCAGTAGCTTAAAAGAAATATGAGATGGGCAAAATTAGAGACATTTCCACTCTAAGTGTTCATGGGGACTATTTGTGACTGATCAAAGACTTCTGAGCTTTAATTTACTGGTCATCCTCAGTTGGACACACTGTACCTTGACCTCAAGTGTGAGATGTCAATTTGGTCCTCTTTAAGTGTGTGTTCATTCTTCGTTGCTGAAGAAGACCATGCCATCAGAGAAATAACGACATGATTTGCACTTGCCTTTGCTTTGAGTGAGGGAGGGCTGTGCAGGTCACCAGCCTCACTTCTCCTCCAGAGCCATATGGATTCAGTGACCAGATGTTCATCAGGATGCCTGGAGATTATCCAAGATGAGGCAATTGGGGTTAAGTGACTTGCCCAAGGTCACACAGCTAGTGAGTGTCAAGTGTCTGAGGTGACATTTGAACTCAGGTCCTCCTGACTGCTTCACTGCATTTGAAGGAACATACTATGGATTCTAAAGTTAATACCTAGTTCTTAATTATTTATTCCATAAGTATTTAGAATCTGTGCTTCCAACTTTGCCTCTCCCCTCTCCACTTAACCAAATAAAAATACAATCTCTCCCTACAAATATGTATAGTTCATAATTAGCCATGTCTGAAAATATACATCTCCTTCTGTTACCCTATTTCTGATGAGAAGTGAATGTTGTCATTCAGTTTCAGTCTTTCAGGCTTGTGGTTTATCCTGGCCTTTATCACTGTCCTAACACTGCATAAATGAGAGCTATTATAATGATTATTTGTGCTGTTGCTATCTGGTATGACTGTTGCTGGTGCTGCTGCTTCTACTTACCTGCCGTAGGTCTAATTGAAATAAACCCTGACTGCAAATACAAAAATAAGTCTAGAAAAATCAGCCTCTCTTAAGGGGCTTGCTCTGACTAGATCTGGATCTCCCTCTCAGACCACGTTGAGGAGGGCGCCATAGTCTTTCTTCAGCACTAGATTTGTCAGTGATGGGGAAATCCCTCCACTTCCTCACAGAAGAAAAGGAAAAGGCTAAAGGAGAAACAAATTGCTACCTACTAGTTGACATGGATTTTTCAAACTCAACAGTTCACAATAAAAATTCACAAGAGGTCAGAGAGAAAGCAAGGAACAAAGGTTGTCTCTCCACCTCTCCTCTGCTCTGCATTCCTCCGAGGTTCAGCAGCAGCTCCGCCAGCAGCGTGATGCTGGGAGCCAGGCTCCGACGGAAGACTGCAGGGAGATACCTTCGCAGGTTCCCCAGGCGGGAGCGAGAGGAGGAGGAGGAGGAGGAGGAGGACTATATCTAGCAGCACCCGCAATTAGAAGCAGAGGAGGAGGAGAAAGGGATGGAGCCCGAGGGGCAAGAAGAACCTCTGCAGCGCCCGGGGCCCGGGGCTGAGGAGAAGGAGGAGAAGGCAGCCCACTCCAAGAAAGTTCACTTTGCCTTTGTCCCGGAGAGAAACGAACCCCTGGAGGTGCAGACAGCTGGAGAGAAGCCCAAAAAGAAATATCGAAAGAAGCTCAAGAAATGTAGTAAGAATGTTGGGAAAGTGATTACCAAAGGATGGTGATACTTTGTCATTGGTTTACAAGGACTTGCTACTGCTGACTCATCACCCTTTGTCACTTCAGCCACCATCCTTTCCTTGGTTCGCTAACGGAAGTCACCCAGGCAGTGTCCTGTGAGAGAACACTCACCCTGCCACCCTGGGAACACAATGGAGCAAGCAAGCATCATGGACTTTGACTCAGAAACTACTTGAGACTATATAGAAAAAAACACTGTCTTTTCTTGTGGAGGTGGAGGAGAGCTGTGAATGAATCAGTCCCTTTCCCGCTCTCTGATGCTTTTGGAGTGTCCTGCCATCAATGGAATCCTGGTCAGAGGGAAGCATGGACAATGCCCTACAGGGCCCAAAAGGATGACGTTAGGTGTCTTGTCAGTTCTAGAAAAATTAGTTTGCTAAATCCTGAGTCTGTGGCTCAGCAGCGGAAAGGAAAGTCACAGGAAAGTTCAGGCCATTGGACTTAATGGGAAGGAGACTCCCAGTGAATTTAGATAGGGAGAAATTTTGGCTAAGAATTGAATGCTCTGTGACCCTTTCCCAGGGTGAATCTTGATCTAGAATCCTATTGTCCCAGAAGTTCCTATGCAATGCTTCTCCCCAGGTGCCCTCATTTGATGGGCAGACTTCTTTTGTCCTCTGTTTTTTCTGTTGCAGAAGACTTAGTTACTATTGTGAAAAAATAATGGGAGGGGCAATGAATTTCAAAGAATGAGGCTATCTTAAAAGCAGTATTGATGAATTTGAGATTATCATTTAAATTCAAGAAAGGCCTATGACTAAGTCTCTCTTTGGCTTGAAAGGGCTATTGCCATTGAATAAATGAGTAAAGGCGAGATCCCAACAAACCCTGGAGGTTTCAGGAAGGTCACTTGCTGTTTGAGGCACTCTTTGTTTAATTTCAAAGTGTGCTCAGGGCTTTTTACCTTTCTACCCCAGCCAGTTTAAGGCTGGCCTGGACAAAATGGAAACAGCTCCCATTTATTGCAGATGAAATGCCCTACAATGCATGCTATCTCCTTTTTGTATTCTCCCACCATTTCCACTGGAAGTCTCTTGTTTTCACTCTCTGTTGAAGGCAGGACAGTACAAACTAAAGACTTTGGATTTGGATTGGGAACAAGTTGCGGCTGGGTCAGGGCAAGACAGTTAAGACAAAGAGATTCTGATTTTCCATTCTGGAAGTGAGTAAGTTGAAGAAAATAACAAGGAAGTAGAAGAAAGATGAAGAATGAAGAGAAGAGAGCAAAGGAGAGGAAAAAAATGAGAGAGATAGTAGAGAAGTAAAAGAAAGTAATGAGATTGATGGGAAAAGGGAAGTTAGAAGTAAAGAGTTTGGCTCTATTATTAGTAGCCAGAATTTAGAATTCTTGAAGGAAAGTAGTAGAAAAGTGAATATTGCCAGCTGGTTCTTAAAAAAACAAAAACAAAAACAAACAAACAAAAAAAAAACAGACCCCCCCAAACCTCAGTTATATATACACACAAACTCATTCCAAGTTAGTACTTAAATAGCTGTAACATTATTTTGGATTGATTTTACCTATGTAGTCATTTTACAATGGGAACACTATCTGATTTCCCATGGGTCCCACACCTGTGCAGGAATAGCCTATTGGCAGCAATGAGACTAAAAATAGAGGAATATTACAAAATAATTTTTTCTAATGTCACCTTATACTCAAGTGAGTCTCCTGAACACCAGATGGAGGCCTCAACTTTCAGATTTTTTGGAAGAATTTCAGTTTAATGGCAACCTTAATGAGAGAAGAAGTAAGGCAAAAAATAAATTGAGGACAATGAGAAAAGAAAGGCCAGAAGAGGAGCTTGATTGCAGTGTAACTTGATTTTTCAGATTCTGAAGCATTAATATTAATATATATTCATGTTTAAGACATGGCCAGAATAACTATGCACACCATGAAAGCAGCATTGAAGGTGTTGCTAAATGGTCAAATTTTAGCCAAAACTGATGAAGTTTAGGGGTGATGGGGACCCCAAAATACTGACAGTCCTGGTCGTGCTCGAATGAATTTGACTCAAGCCTTCTTAAAGTCAAAGAAAATAAAGTTTATTAAAGATTCGCCAAATTGGGTTGCCTCTTAAGGAGCCTAAGCATTTGTAACACTTGTATTCAAAAGCGGGCCAGATAGAGTCTCAGCTAGACAGAGTCTGAGCTGGATTGCATCTGAGCACCTTCATGGAAGCAAGATGGAACGTAAATACAGAAAAGACTATAGGAGGGATGGGGGGTGGCGGGGGGGGGGGGGAGTCTGGTAGTCCAAAGTGATGGGAGAAGGGGTGTAGGGAGGGTCCTGAGAAGTTCTAAAAGGGAATCCCAGGAGAATCCAAGGCTGGAAAGAGCTGGAGGCAATCAAGAGACATCAGACTAGGGGGCCGCCTAGGTGGGAAGCAGGTGGCGCAATTAAGAGGTAACAGACAATGGCCACAGATTTTTGTATGAAAAGCCAGGTTCTGTGGGGAGACACAAGGAGACCTCAATTTGAGTATGAAAAGCCAGGTTAAGTGAGAAGATTACAAGGAGAATTCAAGGAAGTTGCCAGAGTCTGAACCCCATAAAAAACGATGAAAGAAAACTAGTGCAGGTTATTAATTTTCATACCAATAAGAAAATTACAGAATCCCTGCCAATTTTGCTTCTTTCCAAGCTCATCTCTTTTCCCTTTTTTCTGTCTGTAAGTGAAACTAGGTTTAGAGACATAAGTCGGCCAATAACTTTGAGTGTCTACTTATATGCAGAAGAATATAACCAGAAAAATGAAAACTTGGGAGGAGAGAGTAAGGTTATGTGTGGTGTCACTTACTAGTGTAAAGTAACGGTATTTTGTTGACAGCTGCCACCTTCAAACAGACAAAGACTTCTGTTAGGAGAGGACCCCAGACTAAAGTAGAATGGTTTATTCCTTGGAGGCACAAGGCTGCCTTGAGTGTCTTCCCTTTCCCTGATGCTTTTTGGGTGAAACTATGTTCCTAAAAGAAGTGAATGATGAAAGGTCAGGCACGATCTGACCCTGACAACTGTAAAGCCTGGTTAAGAATTAACTCATATTGTAAAAGTCAGACTAACCCAGTTTTTTCCTCACAACTAGTTTCATTTTGAAAGAAGATTAATTCCATCAAGCTGTTGCTCTCCCATTAATCACAATGATTTTTTTTAATTTTCATTGGGATGAGCAAATTGAGTTATTGATCTGGGTAAAATCTCCCTTTTATATTTTTCTCCAATCACTGATTGATAGACATCTTGAAGTTTTTCCTTTGCTTGTTCATGAAAGACAAGGAAATTTGTTTCTTTTCTACAATGTTTGCTTCTTTTCTTACAATATAAATAAAAGTTAGGATTTGTTTTAAAAAAAGAGGAAAAAAAATCACGAGAAACCATTATTCCCCTAAAATTCTTCCTTCTTCTATCACAGTCTAGGACAGCACCATCATTTCAGCCACCCTGAGCTGCACCTTGGAAGACCTCATCTGATGAGGGAGCTCACACCTCATCTTTCCCAGAACCAATGCTCCACTTAATTTCCTAGGCACCAGCTGGAAACTATTCCCTATTGTCCATTTTTCATTTTCCTTGTTTTCTGGTCTCTTATCTCAGGGGAACAGAAGCTTAATTGGGTCAGCAGCTGTTTTTTGTTTTTCTTACTTGTGTTTTTTGAAGTCAGCAATTAGAACAGTACCTGGCACATAGTAAGTACTCGATAAATGCCGGGACACTATTTCTCTCTCTGTCTCTCTGTCTCTCTGTCTCTCTGTCTCTCTGTCTCTCTGTCTCTGTCTCTCTCTCTCTCTCTCTCTCTCTCTCTCTCTCTCTCTCTCTGTCTATCTATCTATCTATCTATCTATCTATCTATCTATCTATCTATCTAACTATCTATCTATCTGTCTGTCTGTCTGTCTGTCTATCTATTGTTGACATGAAAACTTGGTTAGAGAAAAGGTAACAGGCTAAATTCATACATTTCATAATTTAATTAATTAAACAATTCCCCATCAAGATAACGATTACATAGCACTATGGAGCCAGAATCAGAACTGGCTGACTCAGTAGAAATTGCCTGTCTTAAGTACATTTTACCATGAGAAAGGAACTCTCTCAGACAAACACATTGTAAATTTGGTAAGATAATTAACAAAGTAGTGTCAGTTGGGTTTTATGATCCCAAACTGTGGGAATCTTCTTTCTGTAGCATGTCTCTTTGACATAAGATAAGGAGAAAGTCCTACCACTTTGATGACAGATATCCAGTCCTAAACAGGCCTTTGAAGTTGTGGTATCTTAACAGAGTTGACAAAGCTGAAGTTACAACCCAAGATATCTGTGTTTTTCATTATCACTAAGATGCCAGAACGGTCTGGTGAGCAAGTCTCATTTCCTTGCTTGACATCAAAAGGCATCCTCTAAGTTAAACAAAGCAGACTATTAGGTCCAGGCTCTTCTTAATTCAAACTTTGGCCCTCATTAAAGTCCAAAATTTATATTAAATATTATCACTATCTACCTATCTACCTACCTACCTATCTATCTATCTATCTATCTATCTATCTATCTATCTATCTATCTACCTGTCTATCTATCTATTCAGGTGTGTCCTGGTGAATATTTAAAAACCATGTCTGAAAAGATGTATGCACAATATACTTTTAAGTTTATTTTGCATTATCAACATCTCCATGACTTTCATATGTCTAATTAATAAAATAAATCAAGCCCAGATTTGCAGTATGTGCCAAATTTTAAAGTATAATTGTTGAGACGGAAAATGTAACAGTTGGCCCTTATGTATATTTATCTCTTAGTTAATCTATTTATCTATCTCTCTGTGATTACACGTCACTATCTTTGATGCAAATAATACATTATTTCTTTCACATCTAGTGTATTAAAGGGAAATTGAAACATCCTGAAAGGTTTATGCCAGAACATACATTTCTAGCTCTATGATCTCTATATATAATCTATCTGTCCCATGGTCTTCAGTCTACCTCAGCTCCCATATCTAATCAGGTGCCAAGTTTTGTAATAACCACATGAACCATACGTCAGAAGTGCTTTCTTATCTATCCACTCACATAACCCTATCTCTTCTCTTCTTGTGACAATGATCTCCTAATTGGTCTCCCTGCCTCAAGTCATCCGCCTCTCCACTGCACTCTCCACTCAGCTGCTGAAGGAAGTTTTCCTTTGTATTTAAATTTATTTTTTCTCTCTTTTTAAAATTTATTTAACTTTTAACATTTATTTTCACAAAATTTTGGGTTCCAAATTTTCTCCCCGTTTGTCCCCTCCCCCACCCCAAAACACCGAGCATTCTGATTGCCCCTATCACCAATCTACCCTTTCTTCTATCATCCCTCCTTTCCCTTGTCCCTATTTTCTCTTTTGTCCTGTAGGGCCAGATAACTTTCTATACCCCATTACCTGTACTTCTTATTTCCTAGTAGCAAGTACAGTATTCAACAGTTGTTCCTAAAACTCTGAGTTCCAACTTCTCTTCTTCCCTCCCTCCCCACCCATTCCCTTTGGAAGGCAAGCAGTTCAATGTAGGCCATATCTGTGTAGTTTTGCAAATGACTTCCATAATAGTCGTGTTGTGTAAGACTAAGTATATTTCCCTCCATCCTATCCTGCCCCCCACTGCTTCTATTCTCTCTTTTGATCCTGTCCCTCCCCAAGTGTTGACTTCAAATTGCTCCCTCCTCCCATTGCCCTCCCTTCCATCATCCCCCCCACCCTGCTTATCCCCTTCTCCCCCACTTTCCTATATTGTAAGATAGGTTTTCATACCAAAATGAGTGTGCATTTTATTCCTTACTTTAGTGGAATGTGATGAGAGTAAGCTTCATGTTTTTTCTCTCACCTCCCCCCTTTTTCCCTCCACTGAAAAGTCTTTTACTTGCCTCTTTTATGAGATAATTTGCCCCTTTCCATTTCTCCCTTTCTTCTCCCAATATATTTCTCTCTCATCCCTTAATTTCATTTTTTTAAGATATGATCCCATCCTATTCAATTCACTCTGTGCTCTTTGTCTCTGTGTGTGCGTGTGCGTGTGCGTGTGCGTGTGCGTGTGTGTGTGTGTGTGTGTGTGTGTTGCTCTCCAGAATGGTTGGATCAGCTCACAGCTCCACCTAAAATGAATTAGTGTTCCAAATCTCTCATATCTTCTCCAACGTTTATCATCATCCTGTTTTGTAATGTTAGCCAATCTGATAGGTGTGATGTGGTACCTCAGAGTTGTTTTGATTTGCCTCTCTCTAATCAACAGTGATTGAGAACATTTCTTTATATGACTATAGAGAGCTTTAATTTCTTCCTCTGAAAATTAACTCTTCATATCCTTTGACCATTTATCAATTGGGCAATGGCTTGCATTCTTGTACATTTGACTCAGTTTGATAGAGAACATTATTAAATGCAAAATGGATAACTGTGATTACATTACATTTAAAAAAGTTTTTCCACGGCTCAGATGCAATCCAGCTCAGACTCTGTCTAGCTGGGATTGTGTCTGGCCTGCTTGTGAATACAAGCGTTACAAATGCTTAGGCTCCTTAAGAGGCAACCCAATTAGGCGAATCCTTAATAAACTTTGTTTTCCTTGACTTTAAGAAGGCTTGAGTTGAATTCATTAGAGCACAACCCGGACCGTCGGTATTTTGGGGTCCCAATCACCCCTCAACCTCATCATTTATGGTTCCCTGATCTGGATAAACTGCTAATCTCAAGTTCTTCTGCTCAAACTGGAAGAGTGCAAGCCATCAACTTCCAGATGACAGCCTAGGCTATATACAAACCTCTGTCTGAATCCTAAGTCTCCAGCCCACTGGACCTGGCACCACCCAGATTCTGAAGTCTGACCCCTTGAACAGGACCCATAGAGGCAGGGACAGCTCTACGCCCCTTGCCAGCAGGAAGAAGTTTCAGAAACTGAGACCTTTACCCCTTACCCCAAAAGAATTTGGGTTCAATCTGTTTGAGGGGGGAATGATGAGGTTCAGACTCTGGGAGCCTCCTTGAGCTCCCCTTGAATCTTCCCACTTAACCTGGCCTTTCATACTCAAATTGAGCTCCCCTTGTATCTCTCCACAGAACCTGGCTTTTCATACTCAAATCTGTGACCATTGTCTGTTATCTCTTGATTGCCCCACCTGCTTCCCACCCAAACCCTCCATTGTCTTATATCTCCTGATAGCCTCCAGCTGTTTCCAGCCTTTGACCCTCCTTGGATTCCCTCCTAGGACTTCTCCTCAAGACCCTTCCTAAACCCCTCCTCCCATCACCCTGGACTACCAGACCACCACCCCCAGATCCCTCCTATACTCTTTTCTGTATTTAAGTCCCACCTTGCCTCCATGAAGGCGCTCAAATGCAATCCAGCTCAGACTCTGTCTAGCTGGGATTGTGTCTGGCCCGCTTGTGAATACAAGCATTACAAATGCTTAGGCTCCTTAAGAGGCAACCCAATTAGGTGAATCCTTAATAAACTTTGTTTTCTTTGGCTTAAAAAAAAAAAGTTTTTCCACAAAGCCAATGTAGTCTAAATTAAAAGGGAATCAGAAAGCTGGGAAACAATATTTAGAGCCAGTGTCTCTGATAAGACCTCATTACTCAAATATATAGAGAATTGAGTAAAACTTATAGAAGTACAATTCATTACCAATTGATAAATGGTCAGGGAATATAAAAAGGTAGTTTTTAGACAAAGATATCAAAGCTATCCCTACTCATATGAAAAAGTGCTATAAATCACTATTGATTAGAGAAATGCAAATCAAACCAACTCTGAAGTACCACATTTCACCTATCAAATTGGCTAACATGACAAAAGAGGAAAATGGTAAATGTTAGAGAAGATGTGGGAAAATTGGAACTCTAATGCATTGTTAGTGGAGTGATCCAACCATTCAGGAGAGCAATTTGGAACTGTTCCCAAAGGGCTATAATACTGTGCATACCCCTTGATCCTGCAATACCACTACTAGGTCATTATCCCAAACTTATCACAAAAAGGGGAAAGGAACAACATGCACAAAAATATTCATAGCACTTCTTTGCGTGGTTGCAAAGAATTGGAAATTGAAGGGATGCCATCAATTGAGAAATGGCTGAATAAGTCACGGTACATGAATGTATTCGATTGTGAAATTTTAGTTTCAGTCAAAGGGCTATACTTGAGAAGGTAGATGGACATATGTGGCTTTAAAGTCGCAGGTTCCCCACTCCTGGTTTAGAGGTCGTAGCCCTTATTCCATTGAGAATAATGGAGAGGTTCATAAAATATTAAGGGATTAGTCTGGAAAAGTGTACAAGAAAACTGTAGATTTCATCACAAAGTTGTTTCTAAAGAAATAAAGAACAGCTTTAGTAACCAGAAACGTGTTCAGTGCTCATGGATAGGTCATGCCAATATAATAAAAATGACAATACTCCCCAGAGTAATTTAACAATTGAATTCTATAGGAAAGACACTAAAACAATGACAATGAAGAAGATACTTTACCCAACTAATTAATTATAACAACAAAACATATTTTGGTTAAAAGACCTAGAATGTCAAGGGAAATGACCCCAAAAATCTAAGAAGGGAAGGGGTTAATAACATGTTTAGAACTCAAACCACACTATAAACCAATAGTCATCTAAACACTAGGAGTGGATTAAAAAATAAAGAAGCAGATCAATGGAACATACTAAACAGGGAGAACTAACAATAATGAAACCTTAGTTCCAATGTTTGCTAAACCTGAAAACAGAAAGGACTTGGGAATGAAGTCCTTATTTGATAATAACTGCTGGGATAACTAGCAAAAAGTTAGGGAGAAATTAAAGTTAGACCAACAGCATGAACCATACTGACCAATAGATTTTAAATGAACTTATGACCTCATTGATGATCATATCAAAAAAAATTTCAGAAAAAATTTGGAGCACTTACCTTTCTCAGATGTAAGGTAAAAGATATATTCCTAAGCTAGTCTTGATAGTTCAAGGTATTAATTCTCCTGTCATACATTTCATAACTTAGCCAGGATCTCTTCAAGACATGGATTATCAGTTTCAGAGTTAAATTAAAAACTATTTCGTTAAGGGGACAACACTTTCTGACTCTGGTGCAAATGGTTATCCTTGAAGAATACCCATCTCTGACACAGAGGACTGAGTGCCCTATTAGGATAATTGTATTAGATTTATGGCCACATTTTTCTAGCTGAACCATTTTACTGCCATTTTACTTCCATGACACTGCATTGATTGCATTTGTGGGATCCAACCAGGACAGAGGAAACATACCTTGTTTTGTCTTTGGCTTTATCAAAGATAAAATATAGGAGGAATTGATTTTCCTAAAAGCCTTTAGGTGCCAGGACACCCCTCTTCAACCTAGAGAAGGGTTCATTGCTAATACTCCAATCCACTAGTTTGAGTAGAACTGGGTTTTAGATCTTGCCCATGAGGTTGCCTATGGATATGGGTATATTCATTAATGCTCCATTTCCCCACCTGTAGTACTTTATTCTGCTATGCTAATTCATATATAATAGATTGTTTGACTTTTGTTCAACTTTCTGAAATAATACATTCTAATCTTTTCTATTATTTATTATGATAGCTGGCAGATCTTCAGTGATGATGACTGGTTAATTGATACATGTACTTTTTTTCCTTCTTTCTTTAGTTATTTGAATTAGAAGCTCTGGATTTTGGTTAAGACATTTATTTTATGGAGTTTACAATATGAGGTTTCTGTTAAGAGATAAAAATGTATTTTTTTCTATTTTTATTTCACACTCCGATTCATCTAGATGTGTCCAGTTTTCATCTGTGATTTCCTGAAATATGTTGTTTAGGCTTTTTTTCATTTAAGGCTTCCTAGTAGTAGCATGAGTTTTAAATCACCTCTCCCTTATGATCTATTTCTTGATTTTGCTCTCATGTCTTCGCTATCTCATGGAGAAAAGGATCTGTGTCTGTTTCTGTATAATTTTCAATTTTTTTTATATGAGTAAATTTTTTGCAACTACTCTACTAAGCTCTTTGTTCACGCTCAGAAATTTTCTTCTGGAGAACTCAGTTTCTTCCCTGTTTAGTTCTCTGAAAATAATAATTGACATTACCATTTTTAAAACTCTTCTTTCATAACTTTACTCATTTCAAATAAAGTTTATGGAAAAGCTGTCATTTTGTTTGAGACTCCCTCTATGGTGATTTAAACTTTTTGCTTGAGAGAGAAGCATTTCTTGCTGATGATGGTGGGAGAAGGTTCACAGCCAGATGTGGAGGGTAAACATAGAGTCCCAGTAACACCAAGTGGAGTATAGTGACCTTTGGAACTGGGGATAGGTTCTCTTGTCCTGTGGACTTGATGTAGAGGGCAGAGCTGGGGATAGGTGGTTCTTGTTGAAATCCTGTCCTAGTGTACTTCTTCCAGGTACCCAAAGTTTGTCTGAATCCACGTGCTTTAGAAATCCAAAATCCTGGAGCTGGAGGACACCTGAGGACATGGGGTGTCAGAGCTGGAAGAGTTTTGCAACTTGAATGTCCACGAATCAATAGATCACAGAATGTTAGACTGGGAGGAATCTCAAGGTGGAGCTCCACTGATTATCCTATCTGCTTAAATTAATGACTTTTCTAAGGAAGAATACTTCTTGGTTGAACAAAATAAAATCATAACCAATTGAAAACAAGAACTTCTTTGCTTTTTGGAATTCAATTTTGTTTCCAGGTGCATTTTCTACCTCTTATCTATCCTTCCCCAGATACATTACATGACTCTCCCCATTAAAGGAGAAATAAGAAAAACATATATCAGAAGCAAAACAAATTGCTGTACTGGCCAGGTCTAAAAAAAATCTCAATCTGCATTCTGAATTTATTTCCACTTTCTTTCTTAAAGTGGGTAGCATGATTCTTCATGAGTTCTCTGGGAATGGTGGTTGATCATTTTTTTTAATCATATTTTCCAAGCCTTTCAAAACTGGTTGTTTTTATAATAGTTATTATGCAATTTTTTCTCTTGGTTCTGCTTACTTCCCGTTGCCAAAATTCATCTTTTCAGTTTTCTGTGAAACAACTAACTTTACTACTTCTTGCAGAGCAACAGTGTTCCAACATATTAGTAGGGCTTATATTGTTCCTTCATTTCCCACTTGATGGATGGCCCCCCATGATTCCAATAATTTGCTATATGAAAAAAACTAGAAACATCTTGTACATATGTGTCTTCTCCCTCTTTCTTTGTTATCTTTAGACTATACCAAAGGCAGGATGAAAAGTCATACCTAGACCAAAGAAGACACTGTGCTCTATGAACAAAAAATAATGGAAATAGCTCAAAAGAAACACAAGGTTCAAAATTGAGAGAAACCAACACAAATGTTCACATGAAATATTTGTGCCTACAGATCATTCTGAGCTTCTACTGGTTTGACCAGCCAACTCTGACACACTGTAACTTGACACAATATCATTTTAGTCTTCTTAGAGAACAAAGTGTTTCAACCAACCAATTAAAACATACACTGAGCTATTTTGCAGGCATTCTCTTCCCCAAAGCAAGTTTGAGACAAGCATCCAAAAAGGAGCTTTAGGGGTTTCTCCTGGGTGACGTCACCCTCTCTTCTAGTGGCTAAATGGCTGCTTATCTGCAGAATAAGCAGCTTCAATAAACAGAGGAATGTATTCCTATCCATGCCAAGTCCATGAGTCAGCAAGGATTTATTAAGCACCTAGCATGGCCCAAGAACTTTTCTAGCCTCTGGGGATAAAAACATAATGGAGGAAACAATTCTTAACCACAAATCCAACACATATTACTTAAGTCTCTTAGGATGTTCATATGTTCAACTTCTATCTCTGAGAAGGCATTACAAGTGTACCATTGGTCTGGAACAGAGGCTGCCATGGCAAGTGGGGATAGCTCAATGTAGCTCATCCCCACAAGGTTCCACGAGGTAGAGCCCAGGGACTCCTTCAACACTGGAAGAATCCTATCTATTCTCTGATCTGTTGTGTTCATTCCTATAGCCTGACTGGGAGAAGAGTCAATCAATGAACCATTAATTTTCTGAGATTCTCAAAACTTTGACACTGCATGAAAATTGACACAGGAAACTGTGAATCTTGTCCATAAGGCTTATAGATGATGTAGGCAGAATAAGTAACTTCTCAGAAAGGGTAATTTGACCAACACCCAAAATGACCATTCCCCCATCTCCAAATGCCTCTACCATTGACTTGTAACTGCCCTCATTCATAGTGATGTAGCAGGGGAAAGGACTCTGGTTTTGGATTAGGAGAAGCAGGTCTCCCTCCTTGCCTAATTCTTCTCTTGTTTCTCCTTGCCTTCCGTATTTGGACTTAATCAGCATCTAGCATACTTTGCAGGGTTGGGAAGAGAGTGGGAGGTGACCTGGGTAGAACTTCTACAAACTTGGGGTTTACTATAATCTAGGAGTGACCCCAGGATGAAAACAGCGCCCTTTCATTACCATTTTCCTCCTCACTTTTCTTCTAAAATGAACGAGCACAGTCTATGTTTGCTGCTTCTTGAAAGAGGTTAGGGGGTGGGAGAAGAAATGTCAGTAAAGCCTCTGCAGCAGGAGGGGATTCCAGTATTGGTTTCAGGAAGGAATATGGAGGTAAATTTGTACATCTCTCCTGGGAATGTGGAGGTGGAGGTGGCGTTTGAGGTGATGGGTGCTGAAGGAGTCCATTAAGGATTACTGTGCTTCTCCACACTTCATTTGGATTCAGTCTTGCCTGGATTTTCTCTTTTCTTTCAAGAGGAAGATAGCACTGCCAAACTCTCTAGAGCAGGAAAAGATTTCAACATGGGCTCTAAGCAGGAGCCCCTCCCTTCAAACTGTGAATCTCTGCTCAGCATCTGCGAATGCAGCATTGGGAAGGCAATATCAGCTTATCCTAATCACCTGTTGCCACGGAGACTGGTCTGTTTCCAAGACAACCCCAAATACTGAATTTCTGGCTTTCAGGCTAGATAAATCCCCATGAGGCTTCTGTTTTTACCCCTCAGCCCACACGACAGGTGGGGGCATACAAAATTTGGGTGGTAGGTTATTAAAATTAATTAATTAATTATTTTATATACTATTATATGTCATACAATAGTATATAATATGACATCTATTGATATACAATAATTATTAATATATTGTATTATATAATTCATTTGTTTTTTTATCCATCCTTCTATTTTATTTATTTATTTTTACCAAGTCTACCACTATACTGAATACAATTTTCTGAAAGACAATTAAGTGAGGTGAAATAAATGGTACTGACTGATCATCATGGGGGAAACATACACTGTTGAATTTCATGAACTCTGATGGCCACAGAGCTCCCTATCTCCTCCAGGCCTATCTCATTAAACCCTGAGGAGAGATTTAGCAGGTGCCCTTTGGGGATATGACCTGCCAGTGTGAGTAGGGACTCTAAGGTTATACTGCACATGGATTATGTCAGGTGGTTCTAAAAGATTCCCGAGAAGATGTTATTATTCCTCTCATCCAAGTGAGAAAACTGAAATTCTGAGAGGCTAGGGGATATGTCCTGGTCACAGCCCTATCAAGTGTTGGAGAAAGAAGTGGAACCCATGTTTCTTCTGACTCCAAGTATACACCAGCCCCTATCTTCAGCACATCATGTACCTGGTTACCTTTTCCTTTTTTCTGAAAAAAACTTTCCAAATTAGCCATTTTCTACTATTCCCTTCCCAACACACAGTCATTTATAATGGAGAAAAAGTAAGAAAAACTGACTCACACTGTGACCAGAAATGAACATATACATATATGTGTATATTTTTTCTACCTTTAGATCTTGCCTCTGTGCAAAGAGGAAAGAAAATCAATTGTGACTTAAAGAAACATTAGAAATTATTAAAATTCCAAGATACATTATGTGTACCATCTTTAAGTATGTAATCCCATCAGCATCTCATATTTGCTTTAGGAGTTACTGTGACACTTAGCCAGGCTGAGCAGAGGATCCTGGCGTTAGAATTGTAAAGGACATCACAGGCCATCTAGCCCAGTCTTCTCATTCTACAACTGAGCAAACTGAGATGGAGTGGGGGGAGTGACTGGTCCAAGGTCATATAGGCACAAAGCATAAAAAGCAGAATTTGAACACAGGTCTTGGGACAACACTACTACCTCTTCTTTTCAGTGAAAAAGTTAGACTTCTAAGGGTAGCCCTTAGCTCCTACTGATTGTTTCCAAGGACACATTAATATTTAGATTCTGTCTAGATCAACACATGGTGAGTGTAAAAGAAAATTATATTTAAAAAAAAAGGTCAGGTTAAAAATAAAGCAAATGTTAGGCTGGCTTTATTTCAGCTGATGAAAAATGTAACTCACAGAGGAGTGGTGCCAGAACTTATTACCTCGTATATTGTAGCCGTTTAATAAATACCTCTAGGGTTGATTCAGCCCATAAAAAGTCAAGACAAATCACTGTCCCTCTCCAGTGTTGTCCACCTCCCCAAGGACCGTGGTAAAGGTAGAAGACTTCCAAAGACTACACAGGGGGAAAGTGTGTCAGAGGCTTGGGGCTGGTGGTGTGTGTATGTGTGCTGGTTGGTCAGGAAAAGCGGGGGTTTTTTTTTTGGTACACACTACATAGAAACTCCTAAAATTAATTAAGTCAGGTGAATTAATTATTTCAGTTAGTAATCATGGAGGAAGCATATTGTGGGGGTATCCTGATCCATGACCA
The DNA here is from genome assembly GCF_028372415.1 of Notamacropus eugenii. NCBI lineage: Eukaryota > Metazoa > Chordata > Mammalia > Diprotodontia > Macropodidae > Notamacropus > Notamacropus eugenii. The sequence continues at coordinate 6,403,918 of NC_092879.1, read as the reverse complement.
CCCCTTCACCCACAAAGTCTCAGGGCTACCCCTTAAACCAGGAAAGGAGAAGTAAGAGAGGTCCTCTGAGAACCTCAGCTGCCGTAATGAATGTGGGTTGGGAGAGCAGTTCCAAGCCTGTCCTACACATGCATGATCTCACTTGATTCCACAGAAACACACACACACACACACACACACACACACACATCTTGCCCTAATATTATTATCATCTTTATTTTACAAAGGAAACTAAGACTCCAAGAGTTTTTTTGTCCAAGACCCCATGCCTCAAGGTAAGCAGTGAGCTAAGGTGGAGTCAAGATGGTGGAATAAAGGCAGGGACTGCTTCTGGTTGACGATTTTGTGTAGTCTCAGAGTTCTGTCATTAGGCAGGTAGATAGCATAGTGGATAACACAGGAAGAGTCATCTTCCAGAGTGCAAATCCAACTTCACATACTTAATAAGTGGTGACCCTGAGCAGGCCACTTAACCCTGTTTGCCTCATTTCCTCTTCTGAAAATGAGCTGGAGAAGGAGATGGCAAATCCATTCAGTATCTCTGTGAATAAAACCCTAAATGGGGTCGTGAAGTGTCAGACATAACCAAATAACCACCACCACAAGAATTCCCTCAATTCCCAGGATGGGCAGTGAGGTGAAGAATGATTTAGAATCCTGGATCTGGCGTCAGAAAGACCTTCAGATCAGACCTCAGAGAATTGGTAGGTGTGTGGCCCTAGATAAATTACTTAGCCTCTCTTTGCCTCAGTTTCCTCTTGTATAAAATGAGAGTGATAATAGGATTTACCTTGAGGCTATATTGTACAGATAAAATGAGATCTTATCTGTCAATCACTTTGCATTGTAAAGAAAGATTCTATGCTTCTGGTAGACCAAAAATCTCTGAGTTGATATTACTTCCAGTGTTTTAACAAAATCTGTCAAATTCTTCATTTTACCAGCTAGATCATGACAACTTTCTTTTATTTCTTGGTATTGCTTCCTCATTTTTCCTTGGCTTCCCTTACTGTAGATTTTCAATTGGATAGTCTTTCTTAACATATGAATTTCCTCACGAAGAACAGAGATAGTTGTTGTAACTTCTTTTATGCCAAGAGCAGATGCTTTTGGCCTCAGCAGTCTCCCTCACAAGTTGCATCTGTATGACTACCAGGCCTTCTTCATCCACTTGGAGAGAACTCAAGTGTTGCTCCAGCCTATGTTCATAATGCAGCACAGATTGGTGTTAGGTCATCACTTTGAAGGCAGCCTGGTTTTGTTCTTCCATGGGGGACTCGATGTATTCTGCAACTTGACTAGATTTCACCTTCAACCCTTCATGTTTCCATTCAGGATATGTTTTCAATTGCCTCAAATTCTCTCTCTTTGTTTCTCAAGCATCCATCTTGTCCTCAATCTCTTTCATCTCTTCTTTCATCGGTTGAACCTCCTCTTCTAGAACTGAGAGACATATTGACTGAGGTTTCTTTTCATCGTCAAGGTCTTTTATTTCTGAAGTAATATGTCTCACTCTGATATTTATTTCTTTTCAATATTGATAGTGACTATGAATTGTTTCTTGATTCTTCCCTGTCATCTTTTTCAAGGGAAGACTTGTGTTGCTGAAATGCTAACAATGGTGCCATTTTATTTTCTGTTTCTTTCTCCAAGTTACTTATTTCTATTTCCATGTCACCCAAGTAAATAGGTCGTGATTCTTCACAAGAATAATAGCGTTGCTCATAGACTTTATCACCAGAGGCAGTGAAAACTTTGCTACAGTTCTTGGGGGGTTCCTGAGCTTGCATCACTCAATGGGCCAAAAAGTTGCTTTTAATAAGCAGTCTGACTCTACGCCCCTTATTTCAATCAAAGTATTGACCACAACTGGATTGTCTATTTCTGAAACTGCGAGAACTGTTGGAAATTCTGTGTGATAGGCCACTCTGTCTGTAACATCATACAACTCACACTCAAATGCTTACATGATTATCTGTGACTGTGAAGAGCCTAATGGGTAAAACATTTTCATGAGCTCTTGAAGGATTTGCTCATCTTTGTGGCTGTCACAAAAAAAGGCAAGAAGGAGACTGTCTAAGCAATACTCAATAGCCAAAGCAAATTCAGGGTCTAGGAGACAAAGGCAAGCTTCGAGCTGGCCCATAGGTTTGAAAGTCCCCTCGTCTATGCGCATCATCTCCCGCTTCAAGAAGGGCTGGAATCTGGGGCCCAAATCATTTCAGAGGCTCAGATTTACACTCTTTCCACTGGTTTAGCAGTTATTCCTTGTGCAGTATTTGTTGCATGCACAACTCTTCTTTTCTAATTTGAGAATGTTCTTTGCCATCTTTTTCTATAGCTTGATGGAGATGTTTTATGTCTTGAACTAGTGAAACTTCTTGGTCCTTAAAGTTCTTTAATTTTTCCTTCAACATGGAAATGGTTTCCTGTCTTTCCAAGTCTGCTACTTCTAGATTCTTTTTCAGGTCTTCAATTTTCTTAGAAAACTGTTCTGCCATTTTATCTACATTGTTCAATTCATTCTGGGAAGAAATGCAAAAAGCCTTCACTTGCCTAAAAGCCTTGTCTGTTCTCTTGATGTCTTCTTTTGTCTCCATACATCTGGGCTCTAATGCAGTGGCTTCATTGTGTAACTTTTGTACTTTCTCATGAATGGTTCTATACTTCCTTTCTGATTCATGAAGTTTGACCTTTGAGGCGTTTAGTTTCTGATTTAATAGAACAGTATGTAGATCTCCAGTATCTATATCATTCATCTCATCAATTTCTCTTTCCATTTCACTCAATAGCAATAAAGCCATTTCATGCTTTAAGTTTTCTAATTTCTCCCTCAAGGCAATTATTCTCTGAAAATGCTCCTCTATTGTTCTGCCCTGACATTTGAGCTTCTCAAACGATTCTTTCTTTTTTGATCTATCTCAGGTTGGGTCCTGGATTTTCTCTCCAAAATTTCCGGGGACTCTTCTTGCCTCTGTTGAAGTTCAGTGACTTTCAGAAAGAATTTCTATCTGTAACCATAATGTGGGGTTTGCAATAGTTGCCTGCCCCTGTCTTGTGGTAAAATAGACACTGGATTGTCCCCCTGTATTCTAAAATGATAAAAAATGGCCATTAGATCTGCTTTCTGCTAAGAAACCAGACTGCCTGCTTGGTCGTTCAGTTTGTAACTTGCAGTACCATTTACACTGGTGCATTGCTGCACCGTTACAGTGTGCCCATACAGGTGAGATTTGAAAGCGGCTTCTCTGTTATGTAATTTGATGGAGATGTTGGCTGAAAGATCTCCATCTTCCACAAACTTTCTCAAAGATGATCCTAACTATTTTCCACCGAGACCAATGACTAGAACTGTCAGCAATGCCTTCTTGCTCCAATGTCTCACCACAAAGTTGATATGGGACCCACATTTCACTGGCCTCAACTTTGCATGGCATGTAAAGTTCTCCAGCAAGATACTCTCAATGATGTCAACTTCCACTGAGGCCAAATGAGGAGCAGTAGCTCCCTGAGAAACACATTGGAAGAGGACCCTCTCCTTGTCCTCATTCACATCACCCCATGGCCCTGGCCCTGTACTTTGCTGCTCTGTCGCAGCTGGGGGTGTGTGTGGTCCCCTCTTCTCATAGCCATTGGCCCATATTAGTGAGAAAATCCTTCTAATTATTCCTCCTTCCCTTCTCCCTTCTTGTTCCTACCCCTCCTCCCTCCTTTCCTGCCTTCTTCCCCCTCCCTCTCCTCCTCTTCCATCTCCTCCTTTCCTACTTCCCCCTCTCCTCCCCCTTCTCCTCCTCCTCTTGCTCCCCTTCCTCCCTTTCTCCCCCTCCTCTGTTTTCTTTCTCCCTCTAGTCCCACTGCAACCTCCCTCCCCTCCTCCCCTGTCCTCCCTTCCCTCCCCCCCCTCCCTATCCCTCTGATGCCTCCTCCTCATGGAGGCTCAATTCGAGGTAACTCTGAGTGGAGAGGTATTCCTGTTGCAGGGATAAAGATAGGTCTCAGTCTAAGCTTCACTTGCTCATTGTTTTGGTTTTGATGGTTCAGAATAAGGGTAAGTAGCAATTGTTCCTGTTCTGGTTAGAAACTCGGAGGGTCTTCCCCTCCCTGACTGATTTTTTTGTGAAGACAAAGTAGGCCATTTTTACCTCAATTCTTACTTAGCCTTTAACTACCAAAAGGGTGTTGCCTCAGAGAAAGTGAGATCTGGGAAAGATCTTAGCTTAAAAAGGACAAGATTTCTCCCTACATCCTGGACCATTGTCAGTCATTCTGACCTAAGTCATGTCAATGTACTCCAATGATTCTGGAGGAGAGAGGGAGGCTGATGACTTTACACAGCTCTGCCTCACTTAAATGAAATTCATTTGCAAGGCAAGACATCATCTTCCTGATGTCATTGGAAATTCATTGCATTCATCTTTAAGAAAGAATAAACAACAAGAATAACAAGAGAAAGAACAAATCAATGGATTGGGCATGCACATAAAGAAACTAGAATAAGAACAAATTAAAAATCCTGAATTAAAAATCAAATAAGAAATCCTGAAAATCAAAGAAGAGATTAATAAAATTGAAAGTAATAAAACTAATGAATTAATCAATAAAACAAGGAGCTGGTTTAATGAAAAGACTAACAAAATAGATAAAACTCTATTTAATTTGATTTTAAAAAGAAAGAAGAAAACCAAATTATCAGTATCAAAAATGAAAAGGGCAAATTCACCACCAAAGAAGAGGAAATTAAAGCAATAATTTGGAACTATTATGTTTACTTGTATGCCAGTCAATCTGACAATGGAAGTGAAATGCATGGATATTTACAAAAGTATAAATTGCCCAGAAGAGGACATAATATACTTAAGTAATCCTGCATTGGAGAAAAAAAATATTGAACAAATAATCAATGAACTTCCTAAGAAAAAAATTCCTAGGGCCAGATTGATTTAAAAGTGAATTTACCAAACCTTTAAAGAACAATTAATCCCAATACTACATAAGTTATTTAAGAAAATAAATAAAGAGGGGTCCTACTAAATTCCTTTTATGACACAAGTATAGTGCTGATACCCAAACCAGTAAGAGCCAGAACAAAGGAAAAGAATGATAGACAAATTTCCTTATTGAATATTGATGCAAAAGTTTTAATGAATTTAAATAAAATGTTAGCAAGGCATAATAGCAATTTATCAGCAGCATCATACACTATGACCAATTGGGATTTATAGGAGGAATGCAGTGCTGGTTCAATATTAGGAAAACTATCAGTATAATTGACCATATCTTTAACAAACCCAAGCAATAAGTCATACGTTTCTCTCAATAGATGCAGAAAAATATTTTGACAAATATATCATCCCTTCTCATTAAGAACACAATAGGGCATAGGAATAAATGGAGTTTACCTTAAAATGATAAGAAGTGTCTGTCAAAATCCATCGGCAAGCGCTACCTGTAGTGGAAATAAACCAGAAACCTTTCTAATTAGATCGGGGGTGAAACAAGGATATCGTTTACCACCACTGTTATTCAATATTTTACTGGAAATCAGAACTTTAGCAATACAAGAAGAAAAAGAAATGGAAGGATTGATAAGAAACAAGAAAGCAACCAAACCATCACTCTTTGCAGATGATATGGTGGTATAATTAGAGAATCCTAGAGAATCAACTAAACTATTTAAAATAATTAACTGTTTTAGCAGTGACAGAATATAAAATACATACAAATAAATCATCAATATTTCTAGGTATTATCAACGAAACCCCAAAACAAGAGATAGAAAGAGAAATTCAATTTAAAATAACTCTAGATAATAAAAAAACTTCGGAGTCTACCTGCCAAGATAAACCCAGGAACTATATAAACACAATTGCAAAATATTTACAAATATTTTTACAAATAATGTGAGATCTTAACAACTGGTAAATTATCAATTGCTCATTTATAGGGTGAGATAATATAATAAAAATGACTATTCTACCTAAATTCAGTTACTAATGCAGAGCCATATCAATCTAACTACCAAAAACTTGTTTCACAGAACTAGAAAAAATAACAAAATTTAACGGGAAGAACAAAAGGTCCATAAGATCAAAGGAATTGATGAGAACAAAAATGCAAAGGAAGATGACCTAGTCATAATAGATCTAAAACTATTATAAAATAGCAATCATCAAAACTATGTGGTACTGGCTAAGAAACAAGAGTGGTCGATACATAAGACACAGTTGTAAATGACTATGGTAATGCTGTTTGATAAACCCAAAGACTTTAGATTTTGGGATAAGAACTCACTATTTGACAAAAACTGATGGGAAAATTGGAAAATAGCATAGCAGAAACTAGGTATAGACCAACAGCTCACACAACACACCAAGATAAGGCCAACATAGGTACCTGATTAAGACATAAATGGTGATACCACAAGCAAATGAGGAGACCAGGGAATAGTTTACCTGTCAGATCAATGGAGAATGGAAAACATTTATGACCAAACCAGAAAAAGATAGCACTATAAAATTCAAAATAGATAATTTTTATTATATTAAGCTAATAAGGTTTTGCACAAACAAAACCTACACAACCAAATTTAGAAAGAAAGCAGAAAGTGGGCAAAATGTTTTACTGCAAAGGTCTCTGATAAAGTCTCATTTCTTAAGTATATAGAGAACTGAGAAAAATGTGTAAGAATACATGTCATTCCCCAAGTGTAAGTGGTCAAACGATACAAATAGGCAGTTTTTAGATGAAGAAATCAAAGCTATTTATGGCTATGTGACAAAAATATTCTAAATCAGTATTTATTAGATAAATGCAAATGGAAAAAGCTCTGAAATATCACCTTATACGTATCAGTTAGCTATTATGACAGAAAAAGAAAATGATAAAGGTTGGAGAAGGTTTGGGAAAATTGGAACACCAAAGCACTGCTGGTGGAATTGTGAACTAATGCAATCATTATGGGGAGTAATTTGGACCTATGCTCAAAGGCTGATAAAACTATGCATACCCTTTGATCCAGCCATACCAGTACTAGATCTGTATCCCAAAGAGATCACAAAAAAAGAAAAAATCTTTATGTACAAAGATATTTATAGCAGCTCTTTTTGTGGTGGCAAAGAATTGCATACTGAGGGGATGTCCATCAACTGGGGAATAGCTGAACAAGTTGACTCATGATGGAGAATGCTATCCAGATCCAGAGAAAGAATTGATGGAGCCTGAATACAGATGAAATCATATTATTTTCACTTTTTAAAGTTTTTTGTGTATTTTTTCTATTGGTTTTTTTTCTTTTACAATATGATAAAAGTGGAAATGTATTTTACATGAATGCACATGTATAATCTATACCAGATCATTTGCTGTCTTGGGGAGGAGAGAAGCGATAAAAACTTGCAACTTACAATCTTTCTAAAAATGAATGTTGAAAATTGTCTTTACATGTAATAGAAAATAAAATACTGTTAAATAAAAACAAAGAATGAGAAAAAACTCCAACACAATATTATAGACAAACGGAGGAGAATGTAAATCTAAAAATCATACCTTAAAATCTAGATTAATTAAACAATCCAGCAAAATGAAAAAGAGCAACAGATAAAACAAGAAAAAAAACCTGAAAATCTGCTTCATATAAAAAGTCTTAGAAGCAAATATATACTCAAAACAGAGGACAGAAAAAAATTCTATGCAACAAGTGAATTTAAAAAAAAAAAAAACAACAAAAGCAACACCAGGTGTTATAATCTCCCTGACAAAGCAAAAACAAGCATTCAAAAAATAAGAGAGATAAACAATAAAACTGAATTTTGTTGGAAGGAATCATAGACAACATACCAATGCCTGGAATAAATTTGTAAGTTCTAACTATCTTTGCATCCAAATTCATAAGGAAATATTAATTTGTCTATAAGAAGGCATAAATAATAACATAAGGGTGACAGGAGACTGCAATATCCCTCTCTCAGCTTTGTGTAAGTCTAGCAGAAAGATACACAAAAGAAAACATGTAAAAGTGCAAAAGTTATTAGAGAAAGTACAGACAGTAGAGTTTATGAACAAGTGTTTGATAAACTGGAAAACACATATGACCTAGGAACAAACTGCTGAGAAAATCAATACATTCAAAATGGAAATATGATATTTATATTAATGATCATACTGCAAAATAATGTTAGAAGAGAAACAGGTCATATACATATCATAGCTCTTGGTAAAAGATGAATTTTAACTAAACAAGAAATAGAGATAATTATAAAATATTAAATAGAAATCCTTTACTCACCTGTGGAAGTATTGTCTTTCTGTGCGGTACTGATTACGTCAGTCCCAAACTCAAAAAATTACATTTGTTCAGCTAGTATCATTGGTACAACTAGTATCAGATCCAAGCAACTCTATCTTTTATTAACTTTTGTAAACCCCTGAAACTTAACTATTTAATGTAATTTTGTGTTATTCTACTTTGTGTAGTCTAAGGTCTAGAAGTATTTGACTTTTCATTTCCCTTCTTTCAGCCTTTAGAAAGGCTGGTTCCCTTGTCTATAATTCAATCTCTCCTCCTCTCTGCCTCTTCCAATCCCATAGTTTCCTTTGAAACTCAGCAAATGTGCCACATCATCTTACTTAAGGACTTCCCTGTCACCCCACTCTCACTAAAAAACTTGCATTTTCTTTATAATTAATACACAATTATATATGTACGAGTTGTTTCCACAGATAGGATTTAAACTTTTGGGAGACAGAGGCTATTGAATTATTGTCTTTCTACCCCCAGAATCCAGTGTTTGGCCCCGCATAAACTAGGTGCTTAAGAAATTCAGTCCTGGTTGATCATTTCATTGTCATTTAGGAAAATAGGACAGGCTTTCACTTCCATCTGCTGGCCAGACAGAAAACTGCAACATAAGCAAAATTTTAGGCCAAAAAGGTTTCTGTAGACTCTAATCTTATGTCCACCTCCTATTCAAATTCTAGTATTAAATTCTGACCCATTCCAACCCATATTTTTATTCGATTTTATGAGGTGACAACTCAGTCCCTGTGAAGCCAGGCAGAAAGGAGCCAGATGAAATCCTTCAGGGTAAATAGGAATTCAGAAGAAATCATCAACATTCCAATGACCTATTTCCCTCAGTCCTGTCTCAGGAGAAACGACTCAGGTGAAGACGAAATAGAAGTAGGCAGAGAGCTGTACAGGATTTAGCTACAGTGCACTTGGTCCCAGGGAGAAATATTAATGTTGCTCATTCAGAAGAACAAAACACTGGAGAAAGTAATACAAGGAAGTTGTTGATCTTTGTTTTGGAGGAAGTTTTTGAAATAAACATCAAAGGTTAGATTGAAATGTTACCAGGGTTAAATCCAACAACAAGTGAATGCTCTTGGATGTGCCTGGGGATACTAGCAACATTGCTAACCCTTGAATATGCAACATCCCCTGGTAAATGAAATGACTGCTATAGGCATTGTAGAAAGTAGTAGAGCTGGGATTGAGTCTGGCTTCTCTGCCTCCAGTTCCAGGGTTCCTACCTTTGGACCACGTTTTCCATCTGCCTCCTGCTGTGGCCCTCCATTCACAGCAAAGCTGTCCCTCTCTGCTTTCAGTCCCTGCCAATCTTCTCAAATGTGTGATCTCTACCTGTTGCCTCAATTCACTCCCTACTCAGCTATTGCTTTGAGCCCCTAAATAGGCTACATTGGATCAAAGTCCTAGATATAAAGTGCCAAATTATGTAAGGACTTTTAAAAAGTTTGAGAAACAAAATTTCTAAGTAATTTAATCATTTTATTAATAATGTCATCATTTTTGTAAAAGGATGCTCATTTAACTGTCTTTCTTTTTGACCAAAGACAGTCATGGCAGTGGGTTCAAGGCTTATATGCACATTGGAAGAGGGATTTTCCTGAGGATGGCAGTCATCTCTGATTCCTTAGCAATGAGAGAATGAATATTACAATGAGGGACTGAACCTATTTAAATGAACTCTGTTTATGTCATTGACTTCTAAGTTATCACCAGCCCTGGGCAATCTATTCAAAGACTTTATTTCCACTGAAATTTGGGTAGAGCTCAATGGCTTCCATACCTGGGTGGGGTCTAAACAAGATTGCTAACAAGGTTAGTCCAATGTCATTATCGGTAATGTCCTTCAAGAGAATGAAAGCTTGAAATCAGGACATTAGAAAAAACGGGGAACTCTGGGTCTCTCCAAATCATTGGTTATTAATAATCACTACTCTCAATTACCTATAGGAGGAAACTGAGGCCCAGGGAGGAGAAGTGACTTCTACTTATGTATTTTAAAGATACCTGGTCTATACGTGGCATGGGCCTCAGAGTCATATTCTTTAAGGCCCTCGGTTTACAGAGGAGGAAACAGAAGCCCAGGGTGTGGAACTAACTTGCCAGTTTCATACTACAGACCCTAACTAGAAGGGAAGTCCCAGGTACTCGAGTCAAACCCACTCAATTTCCAGAGGAAAAGACTGAAGCCAGGATAGTTGATGAGACTTGCCTGAGATCATACTGGATTTGTACCTCTGAAGGTCATCAATATAGCCATTCCTTCCTGCTGCCTCCTATGCCCTCATCTCTCTAGATGTCCTAAGACTGAAGTGGAAGGGATCAGGAGTCTCTTAATTTGAAAAGAAACAAAATTTTCCCAAAATGACAAGTTTCATCTGGTAAACATTCAAGAGATACTTAGCCTGAAAGGAATTTTCTGGCTTCCATGCTACACAAATCTATGCAGGATAAATGAATTCCTTGAGCCCAGCTTTGCCTTTTGAAGAAATGAGATGTTTGAAAGGATTTGCACAAAAGCTTCCATTATGACACATCAATGCTTCTAAAAATCACCAGTTCTGCCCCACACATGGTGGAAAAGTTCTGCAGGTATCTTTTCGTTGAAACAACTCATATCCTCACACGTGTTCCAGAGGAGGCCTAGGATAAAATGGTTGTGCTACTGCTCTGCTATTCTCAGAATATTTTTTTCAGCCAGTGTCTGGCAAAAATTTAATATCTCCTTCTGACCTACCTCAACACATCTGACAACAGGCATAGCCATCAGTGTGCCAACTAACATGGTAAAGGAATAAAATATAGACTGTAAAACCTGAGTCATTAAAAAATGATTAAATTACCTAGAAATTTTATCTCTCAAACTTTTTAGATGCCACATAATAATGGGGTGAGGAACGCATACGAAAATCAGAGAAGAAAAGTCAAATAGACCAATCCCTTAGTTTTAGAATTCAAAGTTCAGAAGAGAAGAACACCAGAGACACAAATACCTGGGGTCAAATCCTTCCTCAGACACTGTTTGTGGCTTCATTCTCTTCCACTTTATATCTAGAGCCTTGGACTTGATGGGCTGGAATGTTCCTACGAGTTGTAGATTGTTTAACATGTAACTGGACAAGCTGTTTTATTTCTCTTTGAGTGATTTTTCATCTGGATAATTGGGGGGAGAGGGGAAGAGATGGTCTCCAAGGTCTTTTCTAAGACTGACCTGTATTAGGGGCTGAAAGTAATTACTGACTGTAGAGGAGATTGAGAGAGAACATTAGACCATATATTTGAAAATGTTGATAGTTAAAAATAGAAAGCAAGAGCTCAGCTTTTGCAGTGCCACAGGGTAGGGGGTAGCTGGGGGAAACGTAAAACATGGTTCAGCACGAGGAACACTGGAATAGATGCCTATATTTCCCCACCAGTCCTCAGAAAACCTTCACTTGGTTCATTAATCTCCCTCCTCCATCTTTCCATTTCTCTCCTTGTTTTGGTGACTAAACTCCTTGAGAAGGCTTATCTGTAGGAGATGTCCTCACTTGTTTTGCTCTTACTCTCATCTTAATTCTTTAAAGTCTGGCTTTGACCATATCATTCAAAAGAAAATGCTTTTCCCAGAGGTACTAAATCTATGTTAATCGTGAAATCTAATGGCTTTTTCTCAGTCCTCATCCTTTTTGACCTCTCTGTCCACACTTCTGTTTGATACTCTTCTCTATCTCAAATTTCCTCATTCTCTCTTGTTTCTTTTTCTACTTGTCTATTCACACTTTCTCACAATTCTTTGCAAGCTTTTCATCCAGGCTCACTCAGCATGGGTGTCCCACAGGGCTTGTCCTGAGTCCTCTACTCCTTTCCCTCTTTAATATTCCATTTGGTGATCTCATCTACTCATATTGATTCAATTATCATCTCTTTCTTGATGATTCTCAAATCTCCTAATCCTGGCCTAACCTCTCCATTGAACTCTAGGGTCAAACTGCAAGTGCCTATTCCCATCTCGAAATGTATATCCTGTAGACAGTTAGGTCACCTTAGAGTGAGGCTAGACGAGTTCAAATCTGGCTTTAGAAACTTGTTGTGTGAGACTAGCAAAGTCGCCTACATTCTGTCTATCTCAATTTACTCAAATACACAATAAAGATAATAGCAACATCTATTTCATAGTGTTTTTATGAGGATCAATTGAAGGATTGCTTATAAAGTACTTAGAATAATGTTTGCCACATTGTGTGTTTATTCTCTTATGTGAAACTCAACATGCCCCAAATTGAACTCATGTGTCATAAACCCTGCCCTCTTCCTATCTTCCCCATTACAATATTGACTACCAACATCCACCGAGGTCCTAAACCTAGGTGTCATCCTCGACTCCTCACTTTTTCTCAAACACACCCATATCTTTGCTATCCCCAAAGCCTATTGGTTATAATTTCAAAACATCTCTCACATGTTCATTTTTCTCCTCTCACAGTCCCACAGATCCACTGTAGGTTTTCATCACTTCTAGCCTGAACTATTGTAATCACCTGCCAGTTGGCTTCCACCTCAAGTCTGTATGCTCAAAGGAGGATTCTAGAAAGATGGAAGAGTAGTTGGAAAAAAAAAAAACAAACTTAAAGCTCTCCAAATCTTCTCCACACAAAAAGAAGAACATGCCCTCAGAGTGAACATAGAGCAGCAAAAATAAATAAAACTTGGGATAAAGCTAATAGTCCTCCTAAGACAGTATGAGAAGACCCCAGGAAAGATGGAACCTGCAAGGGTGGAGGGTTGGCAGGAGTGAAGTGTAAACATCTCCAGGCAGACTCTGAGGAATTACGAAACAACAAGCCCTGGAGGCAGTTGGTTTGGGAGGCAGCCTCATCCTCAGGTACTTTCTCCTCGTGGATGGTGTGGGGCTGGAAAGACTGAGTAGCAAAAAATTGAAAGACCTAACACTGTTGACGGAAACCAGGCAGACTTGTGCTGACAAGAGGAGGCTCCAGGTTGTGGCTGTGGGGGAAGAGCTGGCACATATCTGATGAGTGTGGTAGCAGAGGGGCCAGACTATGCTGGCTGTTGGCACTCACAGGAAAACAGAGTCCCTGGTTTCAGTTCCAAGGCAAAGAGGTAAGTTGAAGTTAGCAGCCACCAGAGGGACAACAAATATTAAGAGTGTCTATGGTATGGTGTAGCTTGAGGCCCTAGCCATGAATTAGAGTTAAAGAGGCTCAAGGTTGGGCACTGGGGCAGAGTTCAGAAAATAACAGTAAAAAGGATCTGGGACTTGGAGCATCACTTCTTACACCTCCAGACCAGAACTTTATTTTAATAATAAGCTGGTAAAAATAAAATAACATGAAATTAAAATAAAAGTGAGTACACAAAAGGAGAAGGATCCCAAGCATAGGTAATTATTATGGTGATAAAGAAGATTAGGGTTCATATTAAGAGGAAGATAGGGGAACTAAATAAAAAGACACTTCCTTTTCAATGAGAAAAAATAAATGGCAACAAGTCCAAAAATAGTTCTTGGAAGAAATGTAAAAGTAATTTTAAAGTGAAATAAGAGGGATCAAGGAAAAAGTAGGAAAAAAATAAGAGCAATCTAAGAAAATCAAGAAAATTATGAAAAGAAAGTAAAGAAGTGGAAAAAGAAAAATGAATAATTAAGGAAGAAAATAATACTGTGAAAAGCAGAATTGGTCAATGGAAAACTAATGACATCATAAGACACCAAGAAATAATTAAAAAATAACCAAAAGAATGAAACAAACAGAAATTAATATGAAGCATCTCATCAGAAGAAAAAAAATTGATTTAGAGAACAGAGTGAGGAGAAACAATGCAAGAATTGTAGGACTACCTGAAGTTTATGACCAAAAAAAGAATCTACATACAATATTACAAGACATTATTAAGGAAAATTGCCCTGAAGTTCTAGAATAGGAAGGTTAAGCAAAACGAGAAAAAGAATCCACCAATCATCACCTGGAAGATATTCCAGGAGAAAAACTTACAGGAACACCATAGGCAAGGTTCAAAGTTCCTAGATTAAGTAAACAATATTACAAACATCAAGTAAAAAATCTAAATATCACAGAGCTACTATCAGGATTGCACAAGACCTAACATCTTCTAAGCTGAAGAACCAAAAGTCTTGGAACACTGTATTTTATTGAGCAAACAGCTGATATTACAACCAAGGGTGCCTCACCAAGTAAAGTGTAGTATAATCATGAATGAAAAAAAATGGATACTTAAGAAATTGAAAGACTTTTTGATGTTTATAACAATAAGAAAACGTTTGACATAAAGAAAACTCAGCAGTAACAACAAAAGAAAAACTTACATACAAGATCCAGGAGAAATATAATGTACATGATAAAGACCAATTATAAAGGTCTCAATAAGGTCAAGCTGTCTACTTCTTATATGTAAAAGTGTCTACTTCTTATATGTAAAAGTGTTATCAATGTTCCCATGACTGGCATCATTATTTGAATAGCTTGAAAGAAATGCTTGGGCTGAACTGTGCATGGTGAAGTAATTTTTAAAAATAAACCTGTGTATGGAGAGATAAAAAGCAATAATTGTCTCATACAAACAAGGAGGTAAAGGAAGAATTGATCCAGAAGAAGAAAGTGTGGGGAAGGGGATGGTAGCACTGCAACCGAACTCTCCTCAGAAATGGGTTAAAGAGGAAACCACATTTACATCTAGAAGAATATAAAAGTCTTCTAAATGTTGGAAGAAATGAGAGGGCGAAGGGATAGAATAAGGGAGGGACTTTTGGAAAGTTGTGTAGATGAAGAATTAGGAAAAACTGGGGAAAAGTCTTAGAAAGACAGGTAGATTAAGGTGAAGAGGGGAAGAGGGACTCAGAGCAGTGAGTAGATTAAGGAACATGAGGACAAGGTAGAGGGTAGACGTAAATTAGAGTGAGGACAGATTGGGTAAACAGGGCCAGAAGGATAGTGAGGGAAAATAGGATGCAGGGAAATATACAACAAATAATTATAACTTAAGATGTAGATACGATGAATTAATCCATAAAATAGAAACAGACAGAAGAACTACCTGCTACTGGCTAAGAAATGGAGAGGTGGAATGCTGGAACAGAGTTAATATGCAATACACAGTAGTAAAGGACTATAGAAACTTTGTGTTTGACAAATGAAAAGATTTCAGTCTTGGGGAGAAGAATTCATTATTTCATAAAAATAACTGGGAAAGCTGGAAAGCAGTCTGGCACAAATTGGGCATAGACCAACATATTAAACCGTTAAACCAAGACAAGGTCAAAATGGATACATGACCTAGATATAAAGGGAGATATCACAAGAAAATGGAAAGAATATGGAACATATTATCTATCAGACTCATGGATTGGAGAATAATGTATGAAGACACAAGAGACAGGCAGCATTGTTGAGGTTTGAAGTAGATAATTTCAATTATTTTAAATTTAAAAGTTCTTGTATAAATAAAACTACTATAGTCAAGACTAGAAGGAAAGTAGAAAATTGGAGGAAAATTTTCATAAACAGTTTCTCAGATAGGGGTCTCATTTTTCAAATATATAGAGAAATTTGCCAAATTTATAAGAATATGAGTCATAACCCAATTAGTCAATGATCAAATTATATGAATAGGCAATTTTTTATAACGAAATCAAAACTATATATAATTATATGATAAAGTGCTATAAATCATTACTGATTAGAGAAATGCCAATAAAATAACTTTCAGATATCATCTTACACCTATCAGACTGACTAAAAGGACAAATTCTCTTCAGGTGGGTAATGGTTAAATAATTTGTGGTGCATGATTGTGATGGAAAACTGCTGCAATACAACAAATGATGAGCTGGTTGCTTTAGAAAAACAGACTTGGAAGTATGAAGGAAGATGCTGCCTACCTCCAGAGAAAGACGTGACAAAAAGAAATATGCATAATATGGTCCTATTTATTTTAATGTGTGTGTATGTTTATGGACATGTATGTATATATTTGCATTTAATTGTAGCCTTTACTAGGGTAGTATGGAAGGTGGGAGGGAGAAAAATAGAATAGAAAGTGCACAGGAGAACAGAAGAAAACAGAAGGAAACAGAAAAGCTGGGTGGCTTTGAAACTTATGTGTAGATTTTATTACATAGGTTTTTGGGAAACACAGATTCATGGTTATATATTCAGTCCAATCCTATATTCTGTTATGTACATGGAAATGCTTTTCTTTTTTCATTTTGTGATTACTGTAAAATGAATAAAAATTAAAACAAAAAACAAGATAGAAAAATTGAAGACATTAAAATATATAAAAAAGCGGCCTCTGTGTATGGCAGTGCATTCTCCACTTAGTCCACAATGTAATTTTCCTAAAGTGCAGGGCTAACCAAAGTACAGTACTGTTAGTACAGGGCTCACCTTCCTTCACCCTCTCTCACTGCTCACTTTTAATAAACTCCAATGGCTCCCTACCACCTCCAGGATCAAGTCTAACAGCCTTTGATGTTCAAAGATCTCAATAATCTGCCTCCCCCTTCAAGTCTTCTTAAACCTTAAAGTCCTTGTCACCTTCTTCCACTTGCAGCACTACTTGAATGAAAAACATTGACCACTTTGCTATTTCATAAATATGAAACTACATCTCTCACCTTTGCCCGCTTTCTCTGATTGTCCTTCATGCCTGGGATCCTCGGACTCTTCATCTCTGCTTCCAGGCTTGCCTGGATTCCATCAGGTAGCACCTAAAATACCACCTTATACAAAAAGCACTTCCCATTCCCCCTTAAGTGTAGTGCCTTCCCAATGATGATTACCTCTGATTCATTCTTTATGTATTTTGTGGGTACTGAGTTTTGTTTTGTTTTGTTTTGACATAACCTCCCTTACATTATAACTTTTGGGAAGGCAAGGACAATCTTTTGCCTTTCTTTCACACATAGCAGGTGATTGATAATTGCATGCTGATTGACTGGTGGTAGAAAAGTCATATTTGAATTCCACCTCCATTACTTAATACAATGATTATAGCAGAAGTTTTAATTACATTTCAGACTTGCATACTGTAAGGATGTACTTTTTTAATAGCCTAATTTAACACTAATAAATTCTCAGTCCAATGGTATTCTCATAAAAAATATTTGATGGTAGCCTTTTTTTAAAAAAATATGATATGCATACATATATAGAAACATATAACTTGGTTAAAACTTTTATTGAAATAAAAGATTCTAGCCCACAATCTAGAAATAATCAAAATGCTAATATAAATACTAGCTTTTATTAAAAGTTCCAAATAGCCAATTGATTCTCACAGATTCCTTTTCTTAATGTTTGCTTAACTCTTGTGTCCATACCTGACCTATGGTTGAAATTCAATCATGATTTTAAAAATAACGTTGCATCTCAATTGGCTGACTCTCCAACAAATTTAGTGTCATTATATCATATATGCGATCTATTGCTAAACTATTTCTCCCCAGCTCAAAAGTTATTCACTGAATTGAAAGTTTGTTCAGCTTTGGCTAAATAGAATGCCATTGCTGTCACATTTTTTTTTTTAGCCTATTGTACAGTTGGAGGGAGGGGAACATTGCTTAATTCTACATTATTTATCTATAAGAATCTAGAAAATCATTTTAATCAGTTTTATGCTTTACAATTCATTTAAATTATTCCATTTTGCACCATCTATCCATAATCACAAAAGTTCTTCATAAGGTCAATTAGAGGATTCTAATAACCCAAAATAGCTAAAATTACTTTCACCATTCATTCCTTTTGCCTGAGGAAAAATGTAATCTGAATTATTGAATTATATTTTCTAGTTAGTATTAAATTATATTTTCTAGTAAGATATTCCTAGTAAGAGCATTGAATGCATTGTTTAATTAAATGAAATATCTTTATACTTGCCCAACTTAAATCTGCTTGAGATTCATGTTTTCCAGTAACAGTCCTCAAACTTTCCAAAGTGTGTATAATATACCAATTAACTTTTGCTCTGACCGTTAGTTGATGTTGACTACAATGCAATTGAATTTAATGAAAGTTCTTCAAGAATGGCAATAATTCAAGTGAAACCTTCCAAAAATTATTGTTCATTAATCCCAGGCCTAGAATTAGGACGACCTGAGTTAAAATTTGGCCTCAAGATACTTACAAGCTTGTGACCATGGGTAAGTCATTTATCCCTGATTGCCTCATTTTCTTTATTTGTAAAATGAGTTGGAGAATAAAATGGCTAACCACTTCAATATTTTTGTCAAGAAAGCCTCAAACAGGTTCACAAGGAAACAAAAATGACTTAAACAACAACCATAACAAGAATTTCTTTATGAAACGTAATTAGGAAACAAGTGATAAAAAATTAATATATTAATACTGGATAAGCATACATATAGTAGTAGCAGCTTCTAAAGAATAAACCAGTCATTTCTGTTCGTGAACTAAAATGACTTTAATTATTTTACTGTCAAGTTCTTTAGCTGCAACTTCTAGATTACTTTAATTTTTTTGAAAGTTTGATTAGTGATGAGTAAAATGGATTTTATTCAGAAATATTTTAAAATGATTATTTTTTGTCTTATTTAGGAAACTGCTAAATGATAATTACAATAAATGCAATTGAATAGAGGCAAATAATGAGTTTAGGAATATCTTCTACAACTTTTCTAGCTGTGCCAGACATTCTTCCAAGCATTGGAAACCTGCACAATGAGAACAAGATGCAGAAAGTTCAACTTCTAATAGTGTTCTTGTTCAATCATATGTCATGTTTGATTCTTCTTGACCCTCTTTGGGGTTCTCTTGGCAAAGATATTGAAATGGTTTACCGTTAACTTCTCTGGTTCATTTTACAGATGAGGAAACTGAGGCAAGAAAAATTAAGTGACTCACCCAGGGTCACGTAACTAGCAAGTATCTGAGGCCAGATTTGAACTCAGGAAAGCAATCTTCTTGATCCCAGTGGATACTGGACCACCTAACTGTCCCTAGCCCATGGTAAAAACAAATGCTTCCTATCTGACTGACTGACATTACATTCCGAGTGGAAAATTCCTGGAATCTAACAATCAGATCTTGGAAGCTTACAGGGGCCACTGTAGTACCCCTATGCAGGATTTGGCACACTATGGTCAAACATCAAGCTTTAATGTTTTATTTCATAAATTTCCTTCTCAGTGGAGCTCGGTCATTTTCTGTAACGTATCTCTTCCAAATTTTGTTCTTGTGAATGAAATTGTATTAATGAGTAACATTAATATTTAAATGATGGACCAGTTACACTGTAGTGTGACGCCTGCTTAGTGCTGTCTCTACTGCTATTAAGTCTTAGCCTACATCATGTCTCCTGTGATAAGACTCTGAATTCCCATATACACTGAGGGAATTCATTACTTCCTTTACTTCACAAATCATCAATTTCATTTGAGTCCCTTCTGGTTACCTGAAGAGTGAGTGAGTAGTCAAATGTACAAAAAGTCCAGTAAGAATAGTGTTTGGAAAGGGTTAAAATGTAATACTAGTTCTATTATCTGGAAGAGTCCTAGGAGAATGGCTGCTACACAAAGTTTTCAGTGAGGTGCGGTATCAACAAAGACTGGATTATATAACCAAATGTTTCTTAATTATTCGGTAAAAATTTCTTAAGCCACTACTAACTTCCAAGGATTACTCCCAGATTCTCCTCTTGTAAAAGTATAACATTAATACTACTCAGGACCAGGTCCTATAGAGTGAAGCCTGCTCCATATTCGCTCCACTGCTATCATATCTTAACCTTTACCATATCACTGCCAACAAGGTTAGAACGGTAAGCATTAATTTATCTGGTGATGATTTAGTGTGAAGAACTATTTTAACTGAAATAATTCATTACACACATCAGCTCACAAATCCAGGGTTTTATTTGTCTCCTTTCTACCTTTCTAAACAGCAAGTGAGTTTTCAAAGTGCAAAAATACAGGAAAAATGGGATTTAAAAAGGGAGAGAATGTAATACTAGGGTTTGGACACCCGAAGACAGACTAGAACTGTAATATCTGAACTGGCCACAAGGCGGCAGCTGTGCCCCAAAAGATTGCCTCAATAAACTGCAACCTTCTTTGAACACCAGATGGCAACGAAAGACCGTTTTATCTAACTCGAAGTCAATTAATCGTTTACAAAACTTACTAAAGCACCCAATATGTTTTAGGGGCTGCGCTATGTGCTGAGAGTACAAAGATAAAAATGAGGCACTCCATACAAGAAAACATATACATATGTATGTCTACACAAAACACCAACAAAAGTCAGGGTAATGAGGTCGGAGTCTAATAATTAAAGGGGATCATATTAGACTAAATTAGGCATTTTTTAAGTGTCCACTATGTGTCAGACACTATGCTCAGTACTGTGGATGGAGAAAAGAGTTAAAAAACAGTTCCATTCCTCAACTAGCTTATAATCTAATTGAAGAATCAAAAAGAAAATAAAAGAAAGCTATAACACAAGATAAATACGAATTAATTTAGATAGGGAGAGCCCTAGAATTGAGAGGGTTTTGGATAAGCTTCAATTCAAAGATGAGTTGTTGACTGCAACTTTAAAAAATCATGGGAGCTCACAGTGAGAAATAAGAAGGAAAATCATTCCAAGTGTGCTGGATTGGCAGAGAAAATGACTGGAGCCAAGTAACGGAGTATCTTGATGAGGGAACATCAAGGAAGATAACGCAGTCTGATTTGTGTTTTAGGGAAATAACTTTGGCGTCTGACTGGAGGATGGATTGGAGTGAGGAGAGATTTGGGGAAAGACAGAGAGAGGAACAAGCTCTTGCAATGCTAGAGAAGTGCATGTATGAGATGATGAAAGCTTTCAGTAGTCTGGTGGCACTCTTAGAGGAGAGAAGAGGGCACAGTGTAGAGACTTTACAAAAGTGGCAACAAAAGGGTTTGCAGATAGTTTTGACATGTGGAGTGAGAGACTATAAGTAGTCAAGGATTGTTAGCTTGAGGGACTGAGAAGTGATGGTGGAATCTATAGTAACACAGATGACAGGAGGGGATTTAGGAGGATGGATGAGTGGTTTTAGACGCAGTGAGTTCAAGATTTGTATTGAACATCCTGTTCTAAATCCCTGAAGGACAGGTGAAGGTAAGAAATGAAGCTCAGTACACAGGTTGGGGTAGGATAGGAAGAATTAAAAATCATCAAGACAGAGGTGGTTATTAAATCTAGATAAGCTGATGAGATAAACAAGGAAAACAATATAAAGAGACAAGAGAAGAGGGCCAAAGATTGGACTGTGTGTGTCACCTACAGTTAGAGGGCATGATCTGGATAAAGATGTAGTAAAGGACACCGAGAGGAGCAGTCACGTTAGTAGGAGGAGAACCAGAGGAGAGTGCTGTCTCTAGGAAAGGACAAAAAACCTAGAAAGAAAGGAATATGAAGGAAGAAAGGATGATCAGCAACCTCAAAACTGCAGAGAGGTTGGGGAGAATGAGGGGTGAGAGCATAACATCGGATCTGGCAACCAAGAGATCATTGGTAACTTTGAAGACAGTAGTATTGGTGCAATAATAAGTTTGGAAGGCAAATAATAAAGGGTTTGAAGAGAGTGACAAGTAAGTGAAGAAGCTATTGGCTGAGCAAGTACAGGACTTGGCATATTTAATGTCTAAAAACACTTCATCAATTGAAATCGTGGTGAAAGATGAGACCTTGAAAGAAGGCATGTCCTTCATTTAAGATGAGGGAAATAGGAGAAAAATGAGCTAAGGGTGAATGGCCTGAATTATTTTCTGTAAAAGATGAGGGAAGATTCCCATCTGAGAGCTTGGAGAACATGAGGGGTTTGAAGAGGGATTAAAAGGTGTGGGAGAGCTGCTGTGGAGAGTAGATATAGTGAATTGATAAGACTGGTGTAGCAGAATTTCCAAGCAGCAATGAGGTAACAGTTGAAATGTTGTAACATAAATTTGTAGTGTATGCAGTAAGAATGGTTTTGTGGTTTTCTCCACCTTCATTCAACAGAACAACTGGAAGAGCAAAAGTGACACATGGAATGAGAGATCCCATTCTGAGGCTTGGCAAATCATCATTAGTAAAATGATAAGGGGGTTGAGGATAGTAGAGAAGAGAATAGGGTAGAAGTGAAATGGTTTAACACGTGAACATGATAGGGATAAAGTGTCTAATGAAAAGTTAGATTTGGTAGACCTCTGGAGAAAATTGAATTGGGATAGAAAGGAATATACCTTTTTATCAGTGGTATTTGGCACCTACACTGAAACTGACAATGTACGAGGGCATAAAAGCCTCACAATCCAGTGCAGAAAGGGAGATATATTAAATGCATTCTTTTCAGATCATGATGCAATAAAAATTATATGTAAAAAAGAGTCATGGAAAGTTATAATAAAAATTAATTGGAAACTAAATAATCTAATCCTAAAGAATGAGCGGGAAAAGAACAAATCACAGAAACAATCAATAACTTTATACATAAGTGACAATAATTGCAGAACATCCCAAAATGGATGGGATGTAGCAAAAACAGTTCTTAGGAGAAGTTTTATATCTCTAAATGCTTACATGAACGAAGTAGAGAAAGAGGAGATAAATTAATTAGGCACGAACTAAAAAAGCTAGGAAAAAAGCAAATTAAAAATTCCCAATTCAATACCAAACTAAAAGTACTGAAAATCAAAAGAGAGATTAAGAAAACTGAGATTAAGAAAGCAATTGAACTAATAAAGAAAACTAAGAGATGGCTCTATAAAAAAATAAAACAATAAAATAGATAAAACTTTGGTTAATTTGATTTTTAGAAAAGAAAGAAAAGCAAATTGCCAGTATCAAAAATAAAAAAGATGAATTCACCACCAACGAAAAGAAAACGAAAGAAATAGTTAGCAGCTATTTTACCTAACTGTATACCAATAAATCTGATAATCTGAGTGAAAAGGATGAATAATTATAAAAATATAAATTGATCAGATTAACAGAAAAAGAAGTACAATACTTACATAACCCCATGTCAGAAAAAGAAATTGAACAAGTCATCAATGAACTCACTAGGAAAAAATCCCCAAGGCAAGACAGGTTCACAATGAATTCTAAGAAACATTTAAAGAACAATTAATTGCACTAGTATATATTTGGAAAGATAGATGAAGAATGAGTAACATTCTTGAGACACAAATATGGTGCTGATACCTAAGCCAGCAAGACCTAAAACAGAAAGAAAATTATGGACCACTTTCCCTAATGAATATAGATATAAAAATTTTAAACAAAATATTACCAAAAAGGTTACAGCAACTTATTACAAGAATAATACACTATGACCAGGTACGATTTTTATCAGGAATGCAGGGCTGGTTCAACATTAGAAAAGTCTATCATCATAATTCATTATATCAATAACAAAACTAACACAATTATGTCTAGATGTGGAAAAAGCTTTTGACAAAATACAATACCTATTCCTATTAAAAACACTACAGAGCACAGGAATAGATGGAGTCCTCCTTTAAAAGTAGAATCTACTTAAAAACCATCAGCAAGCACTATATACAATGGGTACACACTAGAAGCATTTCCAACAAAATTGGGGGGGGGGTAGGGAAGAGGGGTGGAGTGTAACAAAGATGTCCATTATGACCACTGTGATTCAATATGGTACTAGAAATGTCACCTTTAGCAATAAGAGAAGTAAAAGAAATTGAAGGAATAGAATAGGCAAAGAAGAAGCTAAGTTATCACACTTTACAGATGATATGATGATAATCTTAGAAAATTGTAGAGAATCAAGTAAAAAACTACTTGAAAGAATAAACAATTAACAAAGTTTCAGGAAATAAAATTGTTATTGTATTTGTCCTTATTCTCAGAGAAGACCATGATATCAGGGAGATGATGACATGACTTGCAGTTGACTTTGATTTGAGTGAAGGCAGGGTGTGCAAGGTCACTAGCCTCACTTTCTCCTCCAGAGTTATCTGAGTCCAGGGTTCAGACATGGATCAGAATGTTACTATCAGAACTAGAGAGGCTGAGGATGCAATGGGAGACCCTGGTCCTTTGAGGCAAAGATATTTTGGGTTCTCACTTTCAGTGAGGTAACACTCATTCAGTGAATACGGCCCTTTAAGAAGTGAGTCAAGGGATGGCCCCTTTCATCGCAGAAAAAAATCCAACTGTAAGGGGAAGACCCTCTAGATTGATGGCCAAAAGAGAAACTATTTTCTATTTACATTCACTCTGCGCTGGGAATGCAAAGATCTATTGCTGTTCAATGTATGAGCTCCAGAGAGAATTCGTTTTAAGGCTTGGTCTTTGAAAACAAAATCTGGGGCAGCTAGGTGGTGCAGTGGATAGAGTACCAAGCCCTGAAGTCAGGAGGACCTGAGTTCAAATCTAGCCTGAGACACTTAAGATATTAAATAATCTCACATAAATTATCAATATTTTTTTGTATTGCTAACAAAGCCCAATAGCAAAAGACAGAAAGAGGAAATTCCACTTTAAGCTACTGTGGACATTATTGAATATTTTGGAATCCACATGCCAAAACAAACCCAGGAACTATGTTAACACAATTACAAAACACTTTTCACACAAATAAAGCCAGATCTAAATAATTAGAAAAGTGTTAGTTGCTCATAGGCAAGCTGAACTAACATAATAATAATAACAATTCTATCTAAATTAATTTACTTATTCAGTGCCATACCAAACTACCAAAAAATTATTTTATACAGTTAGAAAAAATAATAACAAAATTCATTTGGAAAGGAAAAGGGTCCAGAATACTAAGGAAATTTATGAAAAGTAATGCAAGGGAAGGAGGCCTAGCTGTACCAGACCTCAAATTGTTTTACAAAACAGCAATCATCAAAACTGCTTTGTACTGGCTGCAAAAGAGTGATAGCTCAGTGGAATAGATTAGGTACCCAAGACACAGTAGTAAATTTCTATAGTAATCTACTATTTGATAACTCAAAGACTCCAGCTTCTGGGATAAGAACTCACTGTTTGACAAAAACTGCCTGGAAAATTGGAAAACAGTAAGGCAGAACCTGGGCATAGACCAACATCATACAACGTATACCAAGATAATGTCAAAATGGTTACATGATTAAGATATAAAGACTGATGCTATAAACAAATTATGAGAGCAAGGAATAATTTACCTGTCAGATTTATGGAGAATGGAAAAATTTATGGCCAAGCAAGACAGAAAAAATATTATGAAATGCAAAATGAATAATTTTGATTACATTAAATTGAAAAGTTTTTCCAGAAACAAAAGCCAATATTAAGAGGGAAGCAGAAAATTGGGAAAGTATATTTATAACCAGTGTCTCTTATAAAGGCTTCATTTCTAAAATTTATAGAGAAACGAGTCAAATGTATAAGAATACAAGTCATTCCCCAATGGTTAAATGGTCAAAGGATATGAACAGGCAGTTTTCAGATAAAGAAATTGAAGCTATCTATGGACATATGAAAAAATGCTCTAAATCACTATTGATTAGGGAAATGCAAATCAAAACAGCTCTGAGGTACCACATCACACCTATCATATTGGGTAACATGACAAAAGAGGAAAATTATAAATGCTGGAGAAGATGTGGGAAAATTGGTACACTAATGCATTGTTTGTGGAGTTGTAACCTGATCCAACCATTCTGGAGATCAATTTGGAACTCTGCCCAAAGGGCTACAAAAATGTGCATATCCTTTGACCCAGCAATATTACTTCTAGGGTTGTATACAAAAGAGATCATAAAAAAGGCAATAGGACCCACATGTACAAAAATATTTATAGCAGCTCTTTTCATGGTGGCCAAGAATTGGAATTTGAGGGGATGGTCATCAGCTGAGGAATGACTGAACTTGTGGTATATAAATATAATGGAATACTACTGTGCTATAAGAAATGATAAAAAACCAGGGAAGACTTATGATGTTGAGTGAGGAGAGCAGAACCAGGAGAACACTGTACACAGTAACAGCCGCACTGTGTGATGACTAACTTTGATATATTTAGCTCTTCTCATCAGTGCAAGGATCTAAGACAACTCCAAAAGACTCATGATGGAAAATGCTATCCACATCCAGAGAAAGATTTATGCAGTCTGAATGCGGATTTAAGCATACTATTTGCTCTCTCTTTTTTGTTTTTATTTCTTCTTTGTCATGGTTCCTCCCATTGGTTCAGATTCTTCTTTATAACATGACTAGTGTGAAAACATATTTAGTATGAATGTATATGTAGAGCCTATATCAAATTGCAGGCCATCTTGTGGAGGGGGGAGGGAAAAGAGGCAAATAAAATTTAAAACTCAAAAGCTTATGGAAGTGGATGTTGAAAACAAAAATAAAAAAAGTAAATTTAAGAAAATAAAATAGGAATAAAAGAGAAAATGTTTCATATAAGGGAAGATTGGGAGAAAATTGAGAGGCACAGAAATTGGAAGGCACATTAGGCATGAAGACTAAGGTTTGGTAAAGGAAGTGTCAGAGGGAGAAGGAGAAAGACAATGGATAAAGAGGTTTTGGGAATTTTTGAATATGGAGGGAGTATATTTGTGGAAGATAGTAAAATCAAGGCTATGGCCAATTGTTGGGTAGGACTAAAGTGGGATTTAACAGTAGGACATAAGAAACGAGTAAGCTAAGAAACTGGGTGGTCAAGGGTGGTCGAGGGAGAATTAATATGTAAGATGAAGTCCACTTCTAAGAGTCCAGAAGTTGGAGAAGGAAAAAACATGTGAGTCATTTATGAAATTCACTGAGAAAGGAAGAAGGAGTGACCAAGGTGTGTAGACAACAGCTACCAAGATTCTGATTGGGTGGTAGATGTGAAAACCATGCACCTCAATGGAGGAGACTTTACTGAGGGAGAGATTTGGGGAGAAATGAATATTCCCACTCCCCTTCATAGACATATGAGCTGAGGGGGATGTGTAAAGGTATAGCCAGGACTAGAGAAGGGGGTCAGGAAGACTATAAAGAGGGGACCAGGTCTGAACTACCTTTAGTAGATGGGAGGAGTGGAATAGAAAAAGATTTAGAATGAAGGAAAATTGGTTGTTTGTGGACAAAGCATTTCACTGGGTATATTGGAAGGGATGGGGATGTTTGATTGAAACTTTGAGATTGGAAGTTTGAGGGAGATAAGAGAAAGAAATTAAGTGATAGATTCTCTGTGTAATTAATTGATAGATAATTACCTAAAGGGATTAAGACTCATTGAGATATGTACAATATGACAAAGTGTAAGAAAGAGCCTAGACATTGTTTTCCAAGAAATTATCAAGGAAAACCGTCCTGATATGGAAAGAATCTACTGATCACCTCTTGAAAGAGATCCCAAAATGAAAATAGGAATAGTGTAGCCAAATTCCAGAGTTCCCAGGTCAAGGAGAAAAATATTACAACCAGCCAGAAAGAAACAATTCATATATTGTGGAAACACAATCAGAATAACACAGAATTAAGCAGCTTCTACACTAAGAGATCAGAGGGGTTGCAATATGATAATCCAGAGATCAAAAGAGCTACTATAAAAACAGTGAATTGCCTAGCCAGCAAAACTGAGTAAAATATTTCGGGGGAAAAATGGAATTTGAATGAAATATAGGACTTTCAAGCATTCATATTGAAAAGACCAGAGTTGAATCGAAAATTTAACTTTCAAATACAAGGATCAAGAGAAACATGAAAAAGTAAACAGGAAAGATAAGCCATAAGGGAGTCATTAATGTTGAACTGTCTATATTTCTACGTGGAAAGATGATATTTGTAACTCATGAGACCTTTCTCAGTATTAGGGTAGTTAGAGAGAATACACACACACACACACACGTAAACACACACACACATATATATATACATATGCGCATATATATACATATACACACATACATATTCACACACATGTATATGTGTATGCATGTGCATGTGTGCGCACATGTGTATGCATATATATGTATATGTGTATGTCTATATTATCTATGTGTAGGTATATGTATATGTATATACGTGTATGTATATATGCACATAAAACTACATATTTATGTACATATGTATATATGTGTGTGTCTGTCTGTGTGTGTGTGTATATATATGCATACGTATGTGTATATTTGTGTATACACACACGCAGAGGGCAAAGCGTGAGCTGAATATGAAAGCGGCATACCTAAAAGACAGAATTAAATGTTGAGAGGAATATTCTGGGAGAAAGAGAGAGGTAAAATTTAGTAAATCATCTCACATAAAAGAGGCAAGAAAGAGCTTTTACAATTGAGGGTAAGAGGCGGTACGTGAGAGTGAATAAGTGAGCCTTACTCTCATCTGATTTGGTTTAAGGAGGGAATAACACACACTCAATTCAATATGGAAAGCTATCTTACCTTGTAGGAAGGCAGGATAATAGAAGGGACAGTAGATTGGGGGAAGGGGTAATCAGAAGCAAACATCATTGTGGGGGGACAGTTCAAGGGAGAGAATGGAATAAATGGAGGACTGGATAGGATAGAGGGAAATGTGGTTAATCTTTCACAACATGACTGTTGTGGAAATGTTTTGCACAGCTACACATGTAGCCAGGTGTGAGTTGTGGAGGGCCCAGTTGTGAGTGTAATACGAATGGATGATATCTAAAAAATCAAATTAAGCAGTGAAACTTACTGGGAGAAAGAAAGGGAGAGGAAAAATGGGATTATTATCTCAAATAAAAGCAGCAAGAAAAAGCTCCTACAATGAAGTGGAAAGGGGGGAGGTGAGGGGGAGTGAATGAACTTTACTCTCATCAAAATTATCTCAAAGAGGGAATAACATACACACTCAGTTGGGTATAGAAATCTATCTTACCCTACAGGAAAGTAGGATGAGAAAGGGTTGGGGGGTGATAAAAGGGAGAGCATTTTGGGGGAGGGAGTAGTCAAAAACAAAATACTTCTTAAAATGAATAAGGTGAAAGGAGAGAGAAAATATAACAAATGAGGTGGATATGAGGGAGGGAAATATAGTCAGCAATATTGTAGGGCAAAACAGATGTCTATACAGCACTGACTGTATATTTCCCATTTCCATATAAAAACAATTTTGAACATTTGTTTTTAAAACTTTAGGTTCCAAATTCTCTCCCTTCCTCCCCATATTCCACCCTTCCCCATTGAAAAGGCAAGTAGATATAGGTTATACACGTGTAGTAATGCAAAACACTTCCATAGCAGTCATGTTGTGAAAGACTAAATTTATTTCTCTCCATTCTATCCTGACTTCCATTTATTCTGTTCTGTCCTTTGACCTTGTCACTCCTCAAAAATGTTTGCTTCTGATTGCCCCCTCCTCCTATTTGCCCTCCCTTCCATCACTCCCCCATCTCCTCCCCTCTAATTTCCTGTAGGGTAAGATAGATTTTTACACCAAACTGAGTGTATATATTATTCCCTCCTTCAGTCAAATTCAATGAGGGTAAGGTCCACTCATTCCCTCTCACCTCCCCCATCTTCCTCTCTATTGTTAAAAGGTTTTTCTTGTCTCTTTCATGTGAGATAATTTAACACATTCCATCTTTCCCTTTCACTTTTTCCCAATATATTCTCTCATCCCTTAATTTTATTTTTAGATATCATCCCTTCATATTCAACTCACCCTGTGCCCTCTGCACACATGCAAACACACGCACACCCACATATATATATACACAGACATATATATCAGGTTGCCCTACTGTACTTAAACCTTTGGATAAAACACTGAGACAGTAGGCACATGGCATTAGACCTTGCCCTGGCTACTTCTTAAGCAGGTCTATTCAATGAATGGGCATTACCTCACCCTAAGTCAGTAATTGCAAAAACCTTGGCCTAAAGGGCACAAGGTCTCCCAGTGCATCCTGGGTCATCTCCAGTCATCCTGATGGATTCCTGCACTGGTGCTCTATTCTTCATCTGCTTGTCGTTCATTTCAACAAATGTGCAAGGCCCTTCCTGGATTAAAAACTCCATGAAAGAAGAAATATGTCTTATTTAGATTTTATTTTTTCCTAGCACTTAGTGGTTTACAGAAATGACAAAATAAATAGTAGCCAAATAAATCAATTAAAATGTACCTTATCAGTTTTAATATAGTGTAATTTTTAATGCCTCTTTAGGCAGTAAAGAGGACAACCATGATAATACCATTATCACTCAGCTATCAGGGAAAATTTTGGCTATTGAGTCATGCTTCACTGTGTTACTAACATAGAATTAATGTTTTACTTTATTGTTACATTTTTCTGTAGACAGATAAAGCTGCTTTTGTTTTTAAGGAATATTGTGTTTTAATTGCTTCTTTAATTCTGTAGTATTAATATTTTAACCATTTGCTATGTTCCAGTTTCCCTAAACCTGAACATTCAAAATTATCTTATGAAACAAAGAAAATGGAGGTAAATAAAGAGGTATAACACATTTCTCTTTACCTTTATATTTAGAATTTGGACCCAAGTTTTTTACTGAATTAAGAGTAATCAACTTTATTATCATCAATGTACTTTGTTTTTTGGACTTTTTAAAATAGTTTTGTTGGAGCAGTGGTATACCATTATATACAGTATTAAGAGCAGAACAAATGTAGCCAGAAATCATTTGTAAAATGTGTTTAAAGCTCTCTTATGAGAGTCTTCCCTTCTCCCCAAAGTGATTCTTTATGCATGCCCTGCAACTGTGAGTTCTGACCTTTTACAAACATATAGGAAGACAGTCGTTGCACTGATGCCAATTCTTTGTCAATATGAGAGCTAGATCATTACAAATCACTCCAAATCTAGATTCAACTAGTTATTTAACCTATGTTCCGCTGTGACTCCTCTCTTCTTAACTGTAGATATTTCTACAGCCTACTTTGCTCACTCCCTGTATAGTTATGAAGCTTTCATCTACGACTGAAAAGTTCATGCTAAGATACTACTGCTATACATTTCCATGCATTAAAAAGGAAGCCCAGAATACATTATTTTATTTCCTAGGAATTTAGATTATTTTGTTAATGTGCAACATTACATACTTCCTTTAAAGTATTTGCTGAATATTCCGAGTGGAACGAAAGTAAAGACTATGTTTTGGCCTTTAGGATTTCATATTTCTCAAATCTCAGTAGTAAAACTGCTTTTACGGATTCTGAGAATTTTTGCTTCATCCATTATAACATGAGAGTCAAACATTTTAAGTTGGTAACTTCCTATTTCTTTTTTAGGGGTCTTAGTTTTTAAATATTATCATTATTTTATTTTTTTTCAGCCCTCTATAATCACTTCCATATATCTTAGATATTTTCCTCTCCATCCCCCTCCTCACTCCCTACCTCCCCACTCCCTCACTGAGATAGCATACAATTTTATATAGGTTTTACAAATACATTCCTATTAAATACATTTTCACCTTAGTCATGATGCATAGAAAAATTAAAATGAGTGGGAAAAATCATAAAACAAAACTTAATGCAAAAGAAAATGGTCAGCCTCATTCTGCAATCGAATTCCAGAGTTCTTTCTCTGGATGTGGAAGGCATTTTGCCTTAAGAGACCATTGGGAATTTTTTAAGTCCTTGCATTGCAAAGAAGTGCAAAGTCTACCAGAACAATTTCTCCCACACTGTAGTCATTGTTGTGTACAAAGTTCTCCTGGTTCGGCTCCTTTCCCTCAGCATCAGTTCATATAAGTCTTTCCAGGCCTCTCTGAAGTCTTCTTGTTCATCATTTCTTATAGGACAATAGTATTCCATTACATTCATATAGCATAATTTATTCAGCCATTCCCCAATTGATGGGTATCCCCTTGTTTTCAAGTTTTTGGTCACTACAAAGAGAGCTGCTATAAATAATTTTGTACATGTGGGACCATTCCCATTTTTATGATCTCTTGGGGATATAGTCCTAGAAGTGGTATTGCTGGGTTAAAAGGTATGTATATTTTTGTAGCCCTTTGGGCATAGTCCCAAATTGCTCTCCAGAAGGGTTGGATCAGCTCACAGCTCCACCAAGAATGAATTAGTGTTCCAACTCTCCCACATCTTCTCCAACATTTATCATCTTCCTGTTTTGCCATGTTAGCCAATCTCATAGGTGTCATGAGGTACTTCAGAGATGCTTTCATTTGCATCTCTCTAGTCAATAATGATTTAGAGCATTTTTTTTTCATATTACTATAGATAGCTTTAATTTCTTCCTGTGAAAACTGCCTGTTCATATCCTTTGACAATTTATCAGTTGGGGAATGACGTGTATTCTTGTACATTTGACTCAGTTCTCTATATGTTTTAGAAATGAGGCCTTTATCACAGACACTAGTTGTAGAAATTCTTTCCCAGTTTTCTGCTTTCCTTCTAATCTTGGATGCACTGGGTTTGGTTGTGCAAAAACTTTTCAGTTTAATGTGATCAAAATTATTCATTTTGAGCTTCATAATGTTTTCTATCTCTTGTTTAGTCAAAAAGTCTTCCCTTCTCCATAAATCTGATAAATACACTGTTCCTTGCTCCACTAATTTGTTTACAGTATCAATCTTTATACCTAGATCACGCACTCATTTGGACATTATTCTTGTGTGCGGTGTCTATGCCTAGTTTCCACCACACTGTTATCCAGTTTCCCCAGCAATTTTTGTCCAACAGTGAGTTTTTATCCCAGAAGCTGGGGTCCTTGGGTTTATCAAACAGTAGATTGCTATATTCATTGCATACTGTGTCTTGAATACTTAAAATGTTCCACTGGTCTACCCCTCTGTTTCTTAGACAGTACCAAGTGGTTTTGATAACTGCTGCTTTATAGTACAATTTGAGATCTGGTAGAATTAGGCCACCTTCCCTAGAATTTCTTTTCACTACTTCCATCGATATTCTGAAATTTTGATCTTCCAGATGAATTTTGATACTACTTTTTCTTGCTCTAGAAAATAAATATCTTGTAGTTTGGTTGGTATGGCACTGAATAAGTAAATTAATTTACACAGAATTGTAATTTTTATTATAACGGCTTGGCCTACCCACGAGCAACTGATGCTTTTCCAGTTACTTAGATCTGACTTTATTTGTGCAAAAAATGTTTTGTAATTGTGTTCATATAGTCCTTGGGTTTGTTTTGGCAGGTAGACTCCCAAATATTTTATAGTGTCTACTCTGGCTTTAAGTGGGGTTTCTCTTGTTATCTCTTGCTGTTGGGCTTTGTTAGTAATATACAGAAATGGAGAAGATTTGTGTGGGTTTATTTTACAAGCTGCAAGTTTGCCAAAGTTGGTCATTATTTCAAGTAGATTTTTATTGATTCTCTGGGATTCTTTAAGTATATCATCATATCATCTGCAAAGAGTGATAACTTACTTTCTTCTTTGCCTATTCTAATTCCTTCAATTTCTGTTTCTTCTTGTATTGCTACAGCTCACATTTCTACTACAATATTGAATAACAATTGTGATAATGGACATCCTTGCTTCACCCTTGATCTTATTGGAAATGCATCTAGCTCATCCCCATTGCATGTAATGCTTGCTGAAGGTTTTAGGTAGATACTGCTAATTATTTTATGGAAAGTTCCACTTATTCCTATGCTCTTCAGCGTTTTCAATAGGAATGGGTGTTGTATTTTGTCAAAATCTTTTTCTGGATCTATTGAGATAATCATATGGTTAGGTTTTCAAATATCTCCATCCACCTGTATGTTCTTCATTGTTAGCTTTTTATGAATTTATGATACTTTTCTTTGCAAATATCATTGATAAAATATTTAATATAGATTCCATTTACAAACTGTTTTGAATAGTCTTTGAATCTTTTGTTTCTAAAGTGTTTCTAAGAAGTTTATGTTGCAGTTAAATGTTAGTAATTGCATATTTTCATTCTTACTGCCAAAAGGGGCACAGTAACTGAATTCAAGCACCCAGGTGAATTTTATTTAGAGATCTGTTGTTCAGAAGTTTTAGGATGTATCCAAAAACTTTCTACAAGTTTGAAAGAATCGTATATGAACATGATGCCTCAAGAACAATACATCCCCATTAAAGGGGAAATCTGTATTGCCAAGTACTCTGTGGATCAGTTAATCTCTAAAATGAAACTGTAATAAGTATAACCCCTATACACATTTTTAGCACTTCGTCATTTAAATAATCCATAAGGATAGCAGTACTTAAAAAGTCTGTTAAGAGTTAAGTCTAATGTCATTTCTTCTTTTATACTTGCACTATTTGCTAGTTGAAGGTTAGTGACTTTTTAAAATAGCTTGTACATATTCAATTGAAACATAAAACAGACAGTAATACAGATAAAATATTTCATTGTACATACTAAAATATACAATATTTGTAATAAATTTTTAGAGAAGGTTCTTGGGATTCCTTGGAAAGAAAAAAATTCAAGTTTTTCTTACTCTTTTTTTTTTAAATTTGGGAAGGAGCTTCTTTCCTTCCCTTAAGTAACTGATGTTTAAGTCTGGTCAGTAAAGTCTCTTTCAGCAGTCTGCACGAATTTGTATTTCATCACTGTATCAAACAAGCATTGTAAGCTCCTCAAAATAATTTGGCTTTATAATTTTTTAAGATCTTTGTGTTCTAGATTTCTAGAATTTAAAATTAATCTTCCTTGATTCAAGCTTAATGAATTTGAAATAGTGGATTTTAGTGAATTCAGTTAATGTCATATACTTAACACTGATCTTTCTTTCAGTTTCTGATATCATATTTTTGCTGATTTGAATTTACATGGTATATGTTGAAATTACTGAAACTGAATAGAGCATGGGCTTTGGACTCATGAGTACATGAATTCAAATCTGGCCTCAGTCACTTATCAGCTCTGTGCAAATCACGTTGCCCCTATTGCCTCCAAAAAAGTGAAACAAACAAAAAAAAGAGATATCATTCTTAACTCTTGTCTGGTCTTTTAGAAAACACACTTTTATAGAAGTTTTTTTTTGTTTGTTTGTTTTTGTTTTTGGTTTTTTTTTTTTTTTTACTATTAGCTAGTTATGTGATTTACCATTATTTGACTGATATGTATGTATAATTTATGATAGCATCAATATTTGAATTTTTTTTTCAGAAAACTTTTGATAATCTTAATTTTACTGTATTTTCAGTAAATGTCACTGACCATAGCCTTTAGGTATGTTAAGTAATTACTGTTTTAAGGTTTATTTTTTTTCATGATGCAACATTTTCCACTTTTAAATGTTATGTTTCAATAGCCACCTATCTCCCAAAACTTAATGCCCTTAAGCTCAAAAGACCTTCATTTACTAAATATTTCAAGTCTTGTTCTTTGTATCCAGTTTACTGCTAAATAATGCTTGAAGATATGTAACCTATACCATACTATTTTATAAAAAGATATTATACATTTTTAAAAGAAATAGTCACTTTCTTACATCATATAGGAAAACACTTAGACTATGTACTTTCGGAAATGTGGTATGGTTTGAGATCAAAGGGAAAAAATTCCAACATACAATGTTCAGATAAAAGTGATTAATCATGTTGTTGAAATTGGTTTGTCAATAATATTGACAGTGGATGAAAAATGTTGTTCTAGTTTGAGATTTTGCAATTAAATCTCTTTCTTATTGTTTCCCGCTACAAACTATTTCTATAGTTTCTTGTTCCATGTATAGTAAGTCACCTTCTTAAATTTAAATGTGAAGAAATTTTTTTCTCATTTTTAAAAAAAATGAGGTCATACTTAATAATTTCGGGGAGAGGATAGACTTCTTTAGTTCGCATGAGGTTCAGAAGCTTATTTCTACCAATGCAAATCAGTAACTTGTGTATATCAATCTTGGACAGCTGAACAGGTACTGAGAGGAGGCTAAGTGACCAGAGACAGGACTTCAACAACTGATCTCCCTGGATTCCAAGGCCAGACTACTTCAGTAGACCACATTATTGAAAATAAGAACGGATATTTCCATAGTGCTTTTGAGGTTTAAAAAATGCTTTCCTCATAACAGCCCTATGAAAGAAGTGTTGAAAATAGAGTTAGTTCTACTTAAAAAAATAAAGTCCAAAGGGGCCTTTTTATGACCTTTCTTTGGTCGTAAATATCAAAACTTGGATTTTTCAATTCAATTAACTGTTCTGAAGTACCATATGCCAGGCACTGTACTGGGCACTGGGGATACCGATAAGAAATACGAACCCTGTCTTCAAGGAGCTTTACTGTTTCATTGGGAAAGACAATGAAAAAGGAAGCTGGAAATGGGAGGGGATTGATTCTAGGAGGTACGTGGCACAGGGGAGGCAAGTTCTTTGGAGTTCAAACCAAGCAGAATGGAAGATTGAATGTGGAGGATTTAATTGAGTCTCCTAATTCTTTTCTAGCACTGCCCTTCAAAAAATAATTTCCTGCTTTTGTACTGTAATTTTTAATCTGCACTTCCTCGATTTAACTAAATATTTCCCTTACAATATACTGATTCTATGCAACTGATAAATATTATGGAGGGTCAGGCTTAGGACTTTCATTTAATTTTTGTAACTTTTGTTAAAACACATATTAAATTAATTGGCCCTAAATGTTTGTTATTTGAATTTCCTGGGAAGGTGATTTGGAAGATTCTAGAGAATAAACAAGTGAAGATACAACACTGACTGAATATAAAAGTAATCTCATTCCAAAGGTGTTATCCCTAAATGTTGGAGATGAATTTTGTGATGTTGTTGCTCATACTAAAACTCCAGAACAAGTGGTCATAAGTAAATTTCATTTTACCCCCTAGTAGAAGAATGTCAACACCCTTTACCTTGTATATTTCTTCATATATTTTCTTAGGAATTTACAAGGGATATTTGTATTTTTAAAAAACATGCTTTTGGAGGAGTAGCTAAGTGGTACAGTGGATAGAGCACTGATCCTGAAGTCAGGAGGACTGGAATTCAAATCCAGTCTAAGACACTATATACTTACTAGCTGTGTGACCCTTGGCAAGTCATTTAACCCCAATTGCCTTGAAAAGAATGAAAAAATGACTTCTGTCTGCAGCCAGCTTGCTGAAACTCAGTTATCTCAGCAAGTACTGTAATAAAATGAATACACAACTTGACTTTTATCCAGCCATTTCAGATATTTGTTGTGCAGAGTTTTCAGGTAAGAGAAAATTATAGAACCAATTATTATGTTTGATCAAGGCCACATCAATTATTCTTACCCTACTGCTATTAAGGATTTTAAGTAAAATTATCCATTTTCTTCTCTATAAATGATCTGTTGTAATTGGGACTAATTACAAACTAAGGGCAAAAACAATATATCTTTCACAGTTTGCACCAAGTATTAACAAGAGCAAAAGCTAAATTATCAAAATGAACAATTTTTTTTAACATTTTACAAAGTTTATTGAAGATTACCATTTGTAGGGACATACCTTGATGGTTAGCACTCCTATTTTTTTTTGTTTTAGATTTTTTTAATGTATATTTATTTATTTTTAGTTTTCAACATTCATTTCCACAAAATTTTGAGTTCCAAATTTTCTTCCCATCTCTCCTCTCCCTCCACCCCAAAAAGACGAGCATTCTGATTGCCCCTTCAATCAATCTGCCATCCCTTCTAACACCCTTCCCTTCCCTTATCCTTATCTTCTCTCTTCTCTTGGAGGGCAAGAAAAATTCCTATTCCCCATTATCTGTATTTCTTATTTCCCAGTTGCATACAAACACAATTCTCAACATTTCTTCCTAAAACTTTGAGTTCTAACTTCTCTACCTTTCTCCTCCCCCACTGATCCCCACTGAAGACGCAAGCAATTCAATATAGGCTATATATGTGTAGTTTTGCAAATGACTTCCATAATAGTCATATTGTGTAAGACTAACTATAATTCCCTCCATCCTGTCCTGCCCCCCATTTATTCTATTCTTCCTTTTGAACTTGTCTCTCCCCAAGAGTGTTTATTTCTAATTGCTCCCTCCTCCCATTTGCCTTCTCTTCAATCATTCCCCCCACACCTTGCTTATCCCATTCTCCCCTACTTTCCTGTAGTGTAAAATAAGTTTTCAAACCAAATTGAGTGTGCATGTTATTACTTCCTTGAGCCAAATTTGATGAGAATAAGCTTCACTTTTTCCCTCTCACCTCCCGCCTATTCCCCTCCATTGAAAAAGCTTTCTCTTCCCTCTTTTATGAGAGATAATTTGCCCCTTTCCATTTCCCCCTTTCTTCTCCCAATATATTCCTCTCTCACCCCTTAATTTTACTTTTTTGAGTATGATATCTTCCTATTCAACTCACTCTGTGCTCTCTCTCTCTCTCTCTCTCTCTCTCTCTCTCTCTCTCTCTCTATATATATATATATATATATATATATATATATATGTGTGTGTGTGTGTGTGTGTGTGTGTGTGTGTGTGTGTATGTGTGTGTGTGTGTCTGTGTGTGTGTGTGTGTCTGTGTCTGTGTAAAATCTCCCCAACTACCCAAATAGTAAGAAAAGTTTCAAGAGTTACAAATATTATCTTTCCATGGAGGAATGCAAACAGTTCAACTTTAGTAAGTCCCTTATGATTTCTCTTTGCTGTTTACCTTTTCATGCTTCTTTTGATTCTTGTGTTTGAAAGTCAAATTTTCTTTTGAGCTCTGGTCTTTTCATCAGGAATGCTTGAAAGTCTTCTATTTCACTGAATGACCATTTTTTCCTGAAGTATTATACTCAGTTTTGCTGGGTAGGTGATTCTTGGTTTTGAGCCTAGTTCCTTTGACTTCTGGAATATCCTATTCCATGCCCTTTGATACTTTAATGTAGAAGATGGTAGTTCTTGTTTTATCCTGATTGTATTTCCACAATATTTGAATTGTTTCTTTCTAGCTGCTTGCAATATTTTCTCCTTGACCTAGAAACGCTGGAATTTGACTACAATATTCCTAGGAGTTTCTCTTTTTGGATATCTTTCCGGAGGAGATCTGTGGATTCTTTCAATATTCATTTTGCCCTCTGTTTCCAAAATATCAAGACAATTTTCCTTGATGATTTCTTGGAAGATAATGTCTTGGTTCTTTTTTTGATCATGGTTTTCAGGTAGTCCTATAATTTTTAGATTGTCTCTCATGTGTCTATTTTTCAGGTCAGTTGTTTTTCCAAAGAAATATTTCACATTATCTTCTACTTTTTCATTCCTTTAGTTTTGTCTTGCAATTTCATGATTTCTCATAAAGTCATTAACTACCATCTGCTCCATTCTAATTTTTAAGGAACTATTTTCTTCAGCGAGCTTTTGAACTTCCTTTTCCATTTGGCTTATTCTGCATTTTAAAACATTCTTCTCCTCATTGGTTTTTTAGACCTCTTTTGCCATTTTGGTTGGGCTGTTTTTAAAGGTGTTATTTTCCACAGCATGTTTTTGGGTCTCCTTTAGCAAGCCATTGACTCGCTTTTCATGATTTTCTTGCATTACTCTCATTTCTCTTCCTAATTTTTCCTCCACCTCTCTTGCTTGATTTTCAAAATCATTTTTGAGCTCTTCCGTGGCCTGAGGTCATTACATATTTATTTTGGAGGTTTTGGAAGCCTTGACTTCCTCTGAAGGCATGTGTTGTTCTTCCTCATCTGAAAGGATGGAAGAAAATAACTGTTCCCCAAGAAAGTAACCTTCTACAGTCATATTTTCCCCCTATTTTGGGCATTTTCCCAGTCCGTTATTTGAATTTTGAGTCTTTTGTCAAGAGCATGGTATACTCTGGAGACCTGTAAGTTCTCGGTTCCTCCAAGGTGGCACAATCAAGGGAGAGGAGTTATCTCCTGTCTTGGCCTGTGCACTGGTCTGGGAGGGCCAGCACTCCTCCTTACCCTAGGCCAGTGCTCGGGGCTGAGATTCATATCAGCTGTTCACTTACCCTAGGGACTTTAGGTGAAGGGCAGGGCTGTCACTCAGGGCTGAGATCCAGATCAGGGGCTCAATTCCCCCAGTGGTTTCAGACTGAGTGCTCCACAAATGGATGCTGCTGTTGCTGTCACCAATGTTACTGCTGTTGCCTCCACCACCACCACCTAAGGTCAGGGCTAGGGAAGGACCCTGCTCCCTTCTCACTCAGTTGAAAAGATCTCTCACTGACCTTTGAAGTTACCTTTGTCATTTGTGGGTTAAAGGATCTGAGAACCGCCAGTTCTGCTGCGGATTGTTCTCCCGAGGCCGGTTCTAGTCCTGTTACTCCCGGTGCCATGAGGCAAAGGCTGGGCTCTGCTTCACACCAGTGCTACAGACCCTTCCTGTTGGCTCTCCAGGCTACCTTGGGTTGGAAATCTCCTTCACTCTGTCGTTTTGTGGCTTCTGTTGCTCTAGAATCAGTTGAAAGTTATTTTTTACAGGTATTTTATGGGCTGTGGGGTAAGAGTTAGAGTATGTGTGTCTTTCTACTCCACCATCTTGGCTCTGCCCCAAAATGAACAATTCTTTAAAAAAATAAAGTAAAGCAGAGCCAAGATGGCTGACTAGAAGGACGAAACTGTTGTAGCTCTACTTCCATAGCCTATAAAATACCTGTAAATATGACTCTAAATAATTTCTAGAGTGGCAGAAGCCAGAAAACAACAGTGTGAAAGAGATTTCCAGTCCAAGTCAGCCTGGAATGATGACAGCACAAGTCTATCACACCAGGTTCACAGTGGAGTGCAGCCCAGCCTTGACCATGTGGGGTGGAAGGGACAGAACCAGAACAGGCTTCAGGGCACAGAATCATGAGTAGCATCTGCGGGTCCCAGATAACTCAACAGACAAACGCCAGATAGCTTCAAAGGTCTGTGAGAAATCTCTTTCACCTACGTGAGAAGATATCAGGGTCCAACCTCAATCCCGATCCCAGAGTGGCCACTGCATCACAGTGTCAATTTTTGGAGCCCTTGGCCTACATACCTTGAGAGAACCAAGGGGCTGATCTGGATCTGAACCGCGAGTGGCGATCTTGGGGTGAGGAACAGCGCTGGCCTGGTGGAGGTGGAGGCATTTGTGGAGAGGGCACCCTAATCACAGATCCTGGGCAGAAAAGCTTGTGGTTGCTTTCAGATCAGAGTGCAGACCAGGAGAGAAGGAAACTCCTCTCCACTGATTGTGCCACCTTGGAGGAACTGAGAACTTACAGGTCCCTAGTGTGTACCCTCCACTTCACAAAGGACTCAAAAGTCAACTAACTGGCTGGGAAAATGAACATAAAAGGGGGAAAATAAGACTACAGAAGGTTAATTTCTTGGTGAACAGGTATTTTTTCCATACTTTCGGAAGAGGAGGAACCAAGCATACCATCAGAGGAAGACATAAAAGTAAAAGTTTCTTTATCCAAAACATCCAAAATAAAAATACAATGGTCTCAGGTCATGGAAGAGCTCAAAAAGGATTTTGAAAATCAAATAAGAGAGGTGGAGGAAAAATTGGGAAGAGAAATGAGAGAGATGCAAAAAAATCATGAAAAGCAAATCAACAGCTTGGTAAAGGAGACCCCCAAAACGCTGAAGAAAATAACACCTTTAAAAATAAACTAACCCAAATGACAAAAAAGGCCCAAAAAGTCAATGAGGAGAAGAATGATTTAAAAAGCAGAATTAACCAAATGGAAAATGAGGTTCAAAAGTTAACTGAAGAAAATAGTTCTTTAAAAATTAGAATGGAGCAGTTAGAAGCTAATGACTTTATGAGAAATCAAGAAATTACAAAACAAAACAAAAGAATGGAAAAATAGATTATGCGAAATATTTCATTGGAAAAATAGCTGACCAGAAAAATAGATCCAGGAGAGACAATTTAAAAATTATGGGACTACTTGAAAGCCATGATCAAAAAAAGAGCCTCAATATCATCTTTCACGAAATTATCAAGGAAAATTGCCTTGATATTCTTAGGAAAAGAGGGTGAAATAAATATTGAAAAAATCCACTGATCACTTCCTGAAAGAGATCCAAAAAGAGAAATTCCAAGAATATTGTAGCCAAATTCCCGAGTTTACAGATCAAGGAGAAAATATTATAAGCAATCAGAAAGAAATAATTCGAGTATTGTGGAAACACAATCAGGATAAGAGACAATCTAGCAGCTTCTATGTTAAGGGATCAAAGAGCTTGGAATATGAGATTCCAAAAATCAGAGGAGCTAGGATTAAAGCCAAGAATCACCTACCCAGAAAAACTGAGTGTAATACTTCAGGGGAAAAAATGATCACTTAATGAAATAGAGGACTTTCAAGCATTCTCAATGAAAAGACCAGAGCTCATCAGAAAATCTGATTTTCAAACACAAGAATAAAGTGAAGCATGGAAAGGTAAACAGGAAGGAGAAGTCATAAGGGACTTACTGAAGTTGAATTGTTTGCATTAGTACTTGGAAAGACAGTATTTGCAACTCTTGAAACCTTTCTCAGTGTTTGGGTAGTTGGAGGGAATACACACACACACACACACGTATAGACAGAGGGTACAGAATGAGTTGAATAGAAAGGAATGATATCTAAAAAAATAAAATAAGGAGTCAGAGAAAAATACATTGAGATGAGAAAGAGAGAAATGGGATGTGCAAATTATTTCTTATAAAAGACACAAGAAAACAATTTCAAAGAGAGGGGAAAAAGGGTGAAGGTGAGAGGGAAAAAGTGAAGCTTAGTCTCATCACATTTGGATTAAGGAAGGAATAGCATGCACACTCAGTTTGGTATGAAGATTTATCTTACACTCCAGGAAAGTAGGGGAGAAGGGGATAAATGGAGTGTGAGAGGATGATAGAAAGGAAGACAAATGAGAGAAGGGAGAAATTAGAAGTAAATACTTTTGGGAAGGGATAAATTCAAAAGAGATAACAGAATAAATAGGGTAAAGGATGGAATGAGGGGATATGTAGTTACTATTTCATAACACGACCTTTATTTAAGCATTTTGCATATCTGCATATGTATAGCTTATATTGAATTTTTTTGCCTTCTCAGTGGGGATAGGTGGTGAGAGAAGGAGGGACAGAAGTCGGAACTTAAAGTTTTAGAAATGAATGTTGAGAATTGTTTTTGCTTGCAACTGGGAAATAAGAAATACAAGCAACAATGTATAGAAATTTATCTTGCCCTACAAGAAATAGAGAAGATGGGGATAAGGGAAGCGAGGGGTGTTATGGAAGGGAGGCCAGATTGGGGGAAGGGGTAGTCAGAATGCATGGTGTCTTGGGGTGGGGAAGGGGAGAGAAGGAGAGTAAATTTGGCACTCTAAATCTTGTGGAAATGAATGTTGAAAACTAAAAATAAGTAAATTTAAAAAAAGAAAGCTAGTAAGTTTTTCTGTTTTTAATTAGAAGCCAACATGGTCAGAGTATGAGGAGTGCCACAAAATATAAAGCAACTGAGGAAGAGCCAAGATGGTGGAGTAAATGTATGAAGACATCTGAGCATTCTCAATTTACCCTCCAAACATCTTTAAAATTAAGTTCCTCAAATCTAATTCTGGAGTGGCAGAACTAACAAAAGTTAGTTGAAACAATTTTTTAGTCCAAGACAAAGAAAAGTTCTGCCTGGGGTCGTGGT
Source organism: Notamacropus eugenii (assembly GCF_028372415.1). NCBI lineage: Eukaryota > Metazoa > Chordata > Mammalia > Diprotodontia > Macropodidae > Notamacropus > Notamacropus eugenii. Next base: position 6,360,106 of record NC_092879.1, on the reverse strand, counting down.
ATGGCCTAGAGTGTAGTGCCGTGCAGGTTGTGCCATGGCAAACCAGCACCAGGTTTTGGAGGCTGTTCAGCAGTGGCAATGGCAGGAGGTCTCAGCCCACAGACTGTGAATGAGTCAAAATGAGGAGAATACAGTGGATCCTTTGCTGCCACTGGATGTAGGACTCTGTTGTATTGATAATGAGCAGCTCTCAGTTGCAGTCTTAGGGCAAAAAGGAACACAAGCCCGTTAACATCTATGACCATATGGGAGAAGAGGCCCTGGTCACAGTTCCAGAGTGGAGAATAGTGCTTGTGGTTGCTCACAATATAATCCGTGTCCTTTTATCAGATTTAAGGCTTCAAAGACTGTTTTGGTTGTACACATAGCAGAGCATAGGCCAAGACAACTGTGACTGCACCTCTCTTTAAGTGCTACAACACTGGATGAACTGACAACTTATAGATACAGCAGAATTCACTTGGAAAACAGAAGCAGAAAAAAATCTCAAAGTTGGAGCAGTGCCTCATACATCCCAGGAGCAGAACCCAACTTTAACATAAAGTAAAAAGTCAAGAAATAGGCTGGAAAAACTGGTAAAAAGAACCTGACCATAGTGTTTACTTACTCTAATCTCAGAATATCAAACTCTAATCTCAGAAGAAGACAACAAAATCAAAACAGTTACGTGAAAAGTCTCAAAGAAAAAACTATTGTTTGGACATAAGCTCAAACAGAATTGATGTAAGAGCTCAAAAAGCGTTTTTAAAAATCAAAGAGGTGGAGAAAGAATTGGGGAAAAATGAGAGAGATAGAAGAAAATCATGAAAAAACAGTCAACAACTTGGTAAAGAAGGCACAAAAAATGCTGAAGAAAATATCTCCTTAAAGAACAGAATACACCAAATGGTAAAAGAAACACAAAAATCCACTGAAGAGAACTCCTTTAAAAAGCAGAATTGGCTGAATGGGAAAAAAGAGGTATAAAAACTTTTTGAAGGAACTAATTCCTTAAAAATTTAAATTGAACAATGGAAGCTAATTTAATGATTCCATGAGAAATGAAAAAACAAAAGAAATTTGAAAGAATGAAAAAACAATTAGGAAAAGATGTGAAATATATAATTGGAAAAAGCAACTGATCTGGAAAATATATCAAGTAGAGATAGGCTCAGAATTATTGGACTACCTGAAAGACGTACAAAAAAAGAAGTTAGACATCATTTTTCAAGAAATTGTATTATAAAACTGTCCCAAGATCCTAGAATTAAAGGGTACAATAGAAATTGAAAAAAATCCACCGGTAACCTCCAGAGCTAAATAGAAAATTTTACTTTCAAATAGAAGATTCAGGAGAAGTGGATCAAGATAAACCGAACGAGAAATCATAAGGAATTCAATAAAGTTAAACTACATACATTCCCATATAGAAACATGATACTTGTAACTCCTAATAACTTTATCATTATTAATGTGGTTAGGAGAGAAAAGGTACGAGTGTGAGTTGACTATAATGGGATCATCTTTGAAAAATAATTCACTGGGAGAAGGTGGAAGTTTGAATTGGGAAAATTATCTCATGTAAAAGAGGTGCTAAAGAAAGAGTTTTTACGGTAGAGGAGGAGATGGGTAATGATAGGCAATGCTTGAACCTTATTCTCATCAGAATTGGTTCAAAGAGGGAATAATGCACACTCAGTTGGGTATAGAAATCTATCTTACCCAACAGGGAAGTAAAGGGATAAGAAAAGGGGGAGTGATAGAAGTGAGAGCGGATTAAAGGAAGTATTAATCAAGAGACTGATTGACTTTTGAGGAGGGACAGCTTAAAAAGAGAGCAAGAAAAGGATAAATGGGCAAAAAATAAGATGGAGGGAAATACATAGTAATTATAATTGTGAATGAGATGAACTCACTCAAAAAACAGAAGCAGATGGCAGAATGGAGTAAAAATCAGAATCCGACAACGTGTTGTTACAAGAAACGTACTTGAAACAGAGAGACACAGAGTATAAAAAAGGACTACTGAAGCAGAAACTTTTATGCTAAAAACTCAGGAATAGCAATTCTGATCTCAGTCATAGAAAAAACAAAATTAGACCTAATTAAAAGAGATAAGCATGGATTACATTATGTTAAAGGTATAATAGATAATAAAGTGTTATCAATACTAGACCTAAACTATCAATAGTAAACTATACCGTCAAATGGTATAGCATATAAATTCTCAAAGGAAAAGTTTAATGAGTTTAAAGAGGAAATAGACAATAAAAATATACCAGCAGGACACCTCAATTTCTCTATGTCAGAACTAAATAAATCTAACTAAAAATAAACAAAAGTTAAGGAGATGAACAGAATTTCAGAAATGTTAGATAGGATAGACCTCTAGAGAAAATTGAATGGGAATAGAAATGAGTATACTTTTTTTTCACCTTCACAAAAATTGACCATTTTTATGACATTAAAAACTTCACAATCAAATGAAGAAAAGCAGAAATATTAAGTGCACTTGTTTTAGGTGATAATGCAGTGAAAATTATATTCAATCAAGGGACATGGAAACAGCTGATACCTAAATCAGGAATAGTGAACAGAGAAAGAAAACCATAGATCTTATTTCCCTAATGAACATTGATGAAAAAAATTAAATAAAATACTAGCGAGGAGAATTCAGCAATGTATCATGAGGATCATAAACTGAAGCCAAGTGGAATTTATTTCAAGAATGTAGGACCTGTTCAGTGTTAGGAAAACTATCAGCATAATTGACCATATCAATGACAAAATCAATAAAAAATGATTGTGTCAATAGATACAGAAGCTTTTTACAAAATATAGTGCGCATTCCTATTAAAAATACTACAGAGGATAGGAATAAATGGAGTTTTCCTTAAAATAAGTATTATCTAAAACCATCAGCAAGAATTATCTGTAATGGGAATAAGACAAGCAAGGACGTCCATGATCACTGCTGTTACTTGATATCGTACTGGAAATATAGCTATAACAATAAGAAAAGAAAAAGAAATGGAAGGAATTAGAATTGGCAATGAGGAAAGAAAATTATCACTCTTGGCAATTGATATGATAGTATGCTTGGAGAATTCTAGAGAATCAATTAAAAAACTACTTGGAATAATTAGCAACTTTGGCAAAGTTGCAGGATTTAAAGCAAACCCACTTAAACTATTGGCATTTCTATGTATTGCCAACAAACTCCAGCAGCAAGAGATAGAAAACTTCCATTAAAAATGTAGATAGTATAAAATATTTGGAATTCTGTATGTCAAGGCAAACATAGGAACTAACATAATTACAGAACATTTTACACAAATGAAGTGAGATCAAAAAATTTGGAAAAATATTAGTGTCTCATGGATAAGCCAAGCCAATATGATAAAACGAACAATTCTACCTAAATTAATTTTATTTAGTGTCGTACTAGTCAAACTACAAAAAGTTATTTTGTAAGCTATAAAAAACAATCAAATTCCCCTTGAAGAGCAAAAGATCAAGAATATCAAGAGAATTAATGAAAAAAATGTGAAGGAAGGTGGCCTAGCAGTATCAGAAATCAAAATGTATTACACAGTGGTAGTCATCAAAGCAATCTTGTACTGTCTAAGAAATATATCAGTAGAAAAAATGACCTGTCAACTCAATGGAAATAGGAAGAAATTATGACTAAATGGCTCAGCATTGCTGGATGTACAAGGAATCATTTTCATTATATTGAATTAAAAAGGTTTTGCACAACCAAAACCAATGCTGCCAAAATTAGAAGGAAAGCAGAAAATGGTGGTGGTGGTGGATTTTACAGCAAACTTCTTCGATTAAGGCCTTATATCTGAAGAGTATAAAGAATTGAGTCTAATTTACAATAATATGAGTCTTTATCCAATTGATACTCATAGGTTATGAATTAGACAGTTTTCTGATGAAAAACAAAGCTTTATGTAGTCATATAAAAATGCTCTAACTCGCTCTTTGTTAGAAAAATGCACATTAAAAGAACTATGTGGTACACACCTCACACATATTTAATAAGACAGAAAAGGAAAATGATAAATAATTGTGAAGATGTGGGAAAGCTGGGACGTTAATGCACTGTTGGTAGAGTTGTGAATTGATCCAATCATTCCAGAGAGAAATTTGGAACTATGGCCAAAAGGCTATAAAACTATGAATACCCTTTGACCTAGCAATATCTCTATTAGACCTGTACCTGAAAGAGATAAAAAGAAAAGGACTTTGAGTGTATAAAATGTAGCAGCTCTTTTTGTGGTGGCAAAGGATTGGAAATAGAGGGGATACTCGTCATTTGTAGAATGACTGAACAAGTTGTGGTATATAATTGTGACAAAATGGTATCACACTATAAAAATTATGATTACATTGCTTTCAGAAAAACCTGAGAAAAATTCGTTGAATGAATATAGAATGAAGAATATAGAACCAGAAGAACATTGTGCACAGTAACAGCAGAACTGTATGATGATCAGTATGAATGACTTAACTATTAGCAATAAATGATTGAAGACAACTCTGAAGGACTTAGGGTTAAAGATGCTATCCACTTCCAGAGAAGGGATTGATGGAGTTTGAATGCAGATTAAAGCATACTTTTTTTACTTTATTTTTATTTGTTTTTTTGGTCAGTTTTTTATTTCACCATGACTAATATGGAAATGTTTTGCGTCACTGTACGTGTATTGTCTATATCAAATCTCTTGCCTTCTCAAGGAAGAATGGAAGGGAGTTTTAAAATTTTAAAGCTTCAAAAAACATGTTAAAATTATTTTAAATGTAATTGAGTAAAATGGTCCTGGGGCAAGAAGGAGCCCTGGCATGGCAGAGAATGTGACGGCGGTGGAGAGAGAATTCTTCTCACAGCTCAAATACAGAAAAGAGTCCTTGTGGTCACTCACAGATCAGAGCACAGACCAGGAGAGGAGTAGACACCACTGCTTTGATCATACAATCTTGGACGAACTAAGAATTTACAGGTCCCTAGAAATATCTCCGAAAACAGCTGCGCAAAACCCCTAAAGTTTGGAACAGAGCACTCTAATCTCTGGAAGCAGAATCCCATCTTAACAAACAGCTAAAAAGTCAGTCAATTTTCTGGGAAAATGAGCAAACAGCAGGAAAAAATCAGTTTATAGAATCTTTCTTTGGTGACAAGGAAGATCAAAACATACAACCTTCAGAAGACAACAAAGTCAAAGCTCGTACATTCAAAACCTCCAAGAAAAATATGAATTGGTCTTAGGTCAATGGAGGGAATGGAGGGCCTGGAATATGATATTCCATAAATCAAAGGATCTAGGATTAAAGCTAGAAAAACTGAGTATGCCACGTCAAGGGGAAAAACGGTCATTGAATGAAATAGAGGACTTTCAAGCATTCTTGAAGAAAATACCAGAGATGAATAGAAAATAGAAAAAACCTGGAAAGAGAAGCCATTAGAAACTTCTTAAAGTTGAACTGTTTACATTCCTACATGGAAAGATGATATTTGTAACTCGTGAGACCTTTCCCAGTATTAGGGGCATTGGAGGGATATACATACATACATACATATATACATACATGCATACATACATACATATACACACATACAAACACTATATATATGCATATATATATATATATATATACATATATGTGTATATAGACAGAGGGCACAGGAAAAGTTGAATATGAATGGATGATATCAAAAAAATAAAATTAAGGGGTGAGAGAGCAATGTCTTGAGAGAAGAACAGGAGAGGCAGAATGGAATAAATTATCTAACATAAAAGAGAACAGAAAAAGCTTTTACAGTGGAGGCAAAGAGGGGGGAGGTGAGAGGGAGTGAGTGAACCTTACTCCCATCAGATTTGGATGAAGGAGGGAACAGAATACACCCTCAACTGGGTATGGAAATTTGTCTTACCCGACAGATATGTAGGGGGAAGGGCATGAGAGGGGGGATGATAGAAAAGAGGGTAAATGGAGGAGGAGTAATCACAAGCAAACACTTTTGAGGTGGGGTGAAAGGACATAATAGAATAAATGGGGGTCGGGACAGGATGCAGGGACATATAGTTAGTCGTTCACAACATGATTATCATGGGAGTGTTTTGCATGGCTCCACATTTGTAACCTGCATCAAATTACTTGCCTTCTCAATGAGGGTGGGTGCAGAGGGAGGAAGGGAGAGAATATGGAATTCAGAGTTTTTAAAAGAAATGTTAAAAATTTTTTTTACATGCAACTTAGAAATAAGTTATATGGGCAATGGTGTATAGAAATCTATCTTGCTCTGTGCTTAAGTAGAAGAGGAAAAGAGAAGGGAGGGCAGATTGGGGAAAAGGGTTATCAGAATGCATGCTATCTTTAGGTGGGGAGAGGGGAGAGATGGGTGGAAAATTTAAAGCTCCAAATCCTGTGGAGGTGAATGTTGAAAATCAAAAATTAATTAACTAAGTTTAAAACAAAAAAAAATTCCTGTGGTGAATTCATAAGTGGACATGTACACATGTAATATAGGTTCACCAGGCATGGATGGGTGGTAATCTGCATCACCGGAAGAAATATCCATGTTGACAAAGTCACAGATTCTTTGATATATTGAAAACAGGCCAGTTTGTGTGCATACAGGAATTTGAGCAGATGAGTATTCAGCGGTAAGTCTAGAAAGCCAGATTAATTGGCTTAAGGACTTTCAAGGGAAAGACTAAATGCCATCCTAAGGAGTTAAGATTTTGTCTTGTGTACAATAAATGACATTTTGTTGCATTGGAAAATTTTACCAAAATTTTACTATTTGACATAGAACAAAACAATTTAGAGTTAGAAGCACCTTTATGGTCATGTAACTCAGGATCCTTATATGACACACTAAAAAATTTCAAGCATTCGTTATTAATTATGGAACTCTATTTAAAACTGTCTGAATAACAACGTTTTTTGACATTTAGAATTTAATTGACATAGATTATTCAGGCAGATTATGGAAATGCTTCTCTGAAAAACTTTAAAAGCAGAATGGATTTTTCTCAACGAGCAAGTGTTTGGCTATTTTACATTAATGTGTATTGTTCCTATTCTTATTACGATTATTACTAAACACAATTTCCTTAATACTGAGGTGACCTTAGAACCTCTAATAGTAATATGATTGCATTACTTTTTTTCTTGTAAAATACATTTTTCTTAATTAAATTTTTTTTTAGCTCTGCTCATATATGAAGTAAAATATTACTCAGGAATGAATTTTTTCATCTTGTGTTTTCATCCTTAAATGAGTTAAATGAAGTAAATATGTCTCTAGCAGAATACTTCCAACAAGCATACCCATTGATTTTAAACCTGAAATTGGAGAGCCTTGTTGCTCTCATTTTACAGGTAAGATACCCATGATGTACCCTGGCCTTCATTAGAACCTCTGTACATTTTTTGCATTTTTACTAAAAGTATTCTTTCTTTATAGTTCATAAGTTGAGCTTACCTTTTGACATGACTTTTCATATCTTCTAAGAACGTTCAGATAACATTTCCTTTTCTTTTTTGCCGTCTTTAAAAAATAATATTTTATTTTCCCTATTAAATGTAAAAACAATTTTAACCTTTTTTTTTTTTTTTTTTTACAATTTTGAGTTCCAAATTCTCTCCCACACTCTTTCAGAAGGCAAGGAATTTGATAAAGGTTACATATGTGCAGTTATGCAAAACATATTTCCATATGTAATTGTTTTTCAAAATTCATCTGTAAGCGATTAAAACTGTCAATGAAATACTGAAGAAGGGTAGTGCTCACAGGAAGTGAGGAAAGACTCCTTTAAAGAATTTCAACTTTGGAGCATCTGAGACTTCAGTATAAAAGGTATAAGATTTCCTAAACTCATAAGTTCTGAATTCTGTGCTTCTCCTATGTCCAGTTTCATCTCCCATCAGGCTAGATGGTATAACTATCATGATTGGGATCAGGATCACTTTACTGGATCATATTTTCATCGCTGACAGAAGAAGTGGGCAAATGGGATTACTGAAATCTCAGCATAACTAGATGTAATAAAAATGAACCTTTTTTGACACACTGTCTCTGTACTAGAAATAATTCCACTCTGCTACATGCAGAGGTCCAATAATAAGGGTAGAAGGCTGGTTAGAACACAGGAAAGGGTGTCACAACTTTTGTATATACTTTGGAAAGTTGTCCTCCCTTAAGAATATTTGGTCATATATTCCAAAATGAAATTTAGTCTTCTATAAGGCACAGAGACTCATGATAAGAATACTTTCCTCCACTCAGTTTTGTACATGCAGCTAGCCCTATTGGCTTCAGCCCAGACTTATAACCCTTATAACCATATTGGACATCTTGGAACACTTACCCCATTTGGAATGCTAGAAGGTACCAGTTTTCTCCATATTTTTTTGTGTTTATATGTTATCCCATAAGTATTTTTTGGAAAGCCATATGTACAAAATTCTTCCACATAACCTGTTTCAGCCCATTTTTTAAAAATGAGGAATAACATTTTTCTTTTCATTTTCCTGTCCAAGTTCATGACCCTTCTGAAAGAGTTTTTTAAAATTATTTTCAGTGTTCCACAATCACTACCATATAATTTAGATTTTCCCCCTCCTTCCCCCTTTTTCCCCGCTCCCTCTCCCCTCCCTCCTGGAGATGGCATACAATTTTATATTGTACATTCAACATATAGGTTCCTATTAAATACATTTTTGCCAAAGTCATGTTGCATAGAAGAATCAAAATGAATGGGAGAAACTATATAACAAACCAAAACGTAATACAAAAGAAAACGATCTGCTACATTCTGTAATTGAATTCCACAGTTCTTTCTCTGAATATGGAAGGCATTTTGCCTTAAAAGACCATTGGGAATTTTTCAAGTCCTTGCATTGCAGTGAAGTTCTAAGTCTACCAGAAAAATCCTCACCAACTGTGGTTGATCCTGTGTGCAAAGTTCTCCTGGTTCTGCTTCTTTCTCTCAGCATCAGATCGTACAAATCTTTCCAGGTCTCTCTGAAGTCTTCCTGTTCATCATTTTTTATGGGACAATAGTATTCCGTTACATTCAGATACCACAATTTATTCAGTTATTCCCCAACTGATGAGCACCCCCTTAATTTCTAGTTTTTGGCCACCACAAAGAGTGCTGCTATAAATATTTTTGTACATGTGGGACCGTTTCCCATTTTTATGATCTCTTGGGAATATAGTACTAGAAGTGGTATTGCTGGGACAAAGGGTATGTACATTTTTGTAGTCCTTTGGGCATAATCCTAAATTGCTCTCCAGAATGGTTGGATCAGCACACAGCTCCACCAACAATGAATTAGTGTTCCAACTCTCCCACATATTCTCCAGCATTTATTATCTTCCTCTTTTGTCATGTTTGGCAACCTGATAGGTGTGATGTGGTACCTCAGAGTTGTTTTCTTGATTTGCATCTCTCTAATCAATGGTGATTTAGAGCATTTTTTATATGACTATAGATATCTTGAATTTCTTCTCTAAAAATGGCCTGTTCATATCCTTTGACCATTTATCAGTTGGAGAATGACGTATATCCTGTACATTTGAGTCAGTTTTCTACCTATTTTAGAAATGAAGCCTTTATCACAGACACTAGTTCCAAAAATTCTTTCTCAGTTTTCAGCTTCCCTCCTAATCTTGGTTGCCTTGGATTTGGCTGGGTAAAAACTTTTCATTTTAATGTAATCAAAGTTATCCATTTTTCACTTCACAATGCTTTCTATCTCTTGTTTAGTCAAAAATACTTCCCTTCTACACAATTCTCATAAATGCATTATTCTTTGCTCCACTAATTTGTTTATAGTATCAAACATTATCCCTATATCATGTACCCATTTGAACTTTATTCTTGTGTACGGTGTCAGGCATTGGTGTATGCCTAGTTTCCACCACACTGGTATCCAGTTTTCCAATTTTTGTCAAACAGTGAGTTCTTATCCCAGAAGACGGGGTCCTTGGGTTTATCAAACAGTACATTGCTATATTCATTGACTACTGTGTCTTGAGTACTTAGCATCTTCCACTAGTCTACCCTTCTGTTTCTTAGCCAGTCCCAAATGGTTTTGATAATTTCTGCTTTATAATATAATTTGAGACCTGGTAGAACTATGTCACCTTCTCTAGCATTTCTTTTCTGTAGTTTCCTTGATATTCTGGACTTTTTGTTCTTCCAGATGAATTCTGATTACATCTTTTCACTTCTAGAAAATAATGATAGTTTAATTGATATGGCACTAAATGAATTAATTAATTTAGGTAGAATTGTCAATTTTATCATATTGACTTGGTCTGCCCACGAACAACTGATGCTTTTCCACTTACTTAGATATGACTTTATTTGTGTGAAAAGTGTTTTGTAATTCTGTTCATATTGTCCCTGGATTTGTTTTGAGAGGCAGACTCCCAAACATTTTATAATGTCTACCCTAGCTTTAAATGGGCTTTCTCTTTCTATCTCTTACTGTTGGACTTTGTTAGTACCACATGGAAATGCAGAAGATTTGTGTTGATTTATTTTGTAACCTTCAACTTTGCCAAAGTTGTTTACTATTTCAAGTAGTTTTTTAGTTGAATCTCTGGGATTCTCTAAGTATATCGCCATATCATCTGCAAAGACTGATAACTTAGTTTCTTCTTTGCTTATTCTAATTCCTTCAATTACTTTTTCTTCTCTAATTCCTATAGCTACCATTTCTAGTACCACATTGAATAACAATGGTGATAATGGACATCGTTATTTCACCCCTGATCTTATTGAAAATACTTCTAGCTTGTCTCCATTGCATATAATGCTTGCTGAAGGTTTTAGGTAGATACTGCTTTTTATTTTATGGAAAGTTCCATTTATTCCTATGTTCTCCAGTCTTTTTAATAGGAATGGGTGTTATATTTTGCCAAAATCTTTCTCTACATTTATTGAGATAATCATGTGGTTTCTTTTAGGTTTGTTGTTGATATGATCAATGATGTTAATAGTTTTTTTCTAATATTGAACCAGCCCTGAATTCCTGGCATGAATCCTGCTTGATCATAATGTGTTATTCTTGTGATAAGTTGCTGTATTCTTTTGACTTAAATCTTATTTAAAATTTTTGTATCTAGATTCATTAGAGAAATTGTTCTATAATTTTCTTTCTCTCTTTTGGCTCTTACTGGCTTCGGTATCAAAACTTTATTTGTATCATAAAAAGAATTTGGGAGGACTCCTTCTCCAATTTTCCAAAATAGTCTGTATAGCATTGGAATTAACTATTCTTTAAATGTTTGATATAATTCACTTTTAAATCCATCCAGCCCTAGAAATTTTTGTCTAGCGAGTTCATTGATGGCCTGTTCAATTTCTTTTTCTGAGATGGGGTTATTTAAGTATTCAAATTTCTCTTCTGTTAATCTGGGCAATTTATATTTTTTTAAAAATATTCACCTATCTCATTGACATTGTCGAATTTATGAGCATAAAGTTGAGCAAAGTAATTTCTAATTATTTTAATTTCCATCCTTGCTTGAAATGTTGTGCTGAACTTTGCTGAGTAATTGATCCTTAGGTGCAGTCCCAGCTTCTTTGCCTTACAGAATATCACATTCCAATTCCTTTGATATTTTAATGTAGAAGCTGCAAGGTCCTGTGTCGTCCTGAGTGTATCTCCTCCATATTTGAATGGTATCTTTCTGGCTGCCTATTGTATTTTCTCCCTCACTTGATAGTTCTGGAATTTGGCAGAAAAAATCCTTGATGTTTTTAATTTGGGATCCCTTTCAGGAGGTGAACAGTGGATTCTTTCAATGACTATTTTGCCCTCTGGATCTAATACTTCTGGGCAGGTTTCCTGGATGATTTCTTGGAAGATATTTTTGAAGCTCTTTTTTTCATAGTGGCTTTCTGGTAGGCCATTAATTCTTAAATTTTCTGTTCTGGATCTATTTTCCAGGTCAGTTGCTTTTCCAATTAGATATTTTACATTTTCTTTTATCTTTTCATTCTTTACATTTTTTGACTGATTATTGATGTCTCATAGAGTCATTTAGCTTCTACTTGCCCAATTCTAATTTTTATCAAATTGTTTTCTGCAGTTAAATTTTGCATCTCCTTTCCCATCTCTGTGCAGTTATTCCTTTCAAGGAATTATTTTCTCCAGTTAGTTTTTGTTCTTCCTTTTCCATTTGTTCTATTTTCCTTTTAAAAGAGTTGTTCTCTTCAGTGAATTCTTCTTTCATACTTTTAAAATAATTGACCAGTTTTTCTTCTATTTCCTTCTTCAGTTCTTCCAAGAGTGCTCTTTGTGCATGCGAGTAGTTCATAGTCCCTTCTGCAGTTTCAGATGGGAGTACAGTCTCGATTCTAATGTCTTTGGTATTCTTATTTTGGTCCTTATGCTTATAGAAAGATTATATGGTCTTTTCCTTCTTGTTTTGCTTCTTCTTACTCATGATGATGACTCTTTGTGTATTGTGGCCTCTAGTTCTTTCAGACAGTAGCTAAAGAACCTGGTGCTGAGGTGACTTGCGTGATAAAGCAGTGGTTGGCTGGATTCTTTCCCCCCCCCCCCCCAGCTTAGCCCTGGAGCCAGCTTTTTAAGTGTGAGGGAAGGGTGCTCTCTTCACAGGAGATCTCCTCAGCTAAGCTAGAGCAAAGGCAAGCTCAGATATTTGTGTTTCCCACTACTGTAGTGTCTTCTCGTTTCCCCTGGAGTACTGAAGGATATACCTGGGATCCTGGTGATGGTGGTTGAGAGACTCCACCGCCCCCCCCCCCCAGGACTCTGGATCTTCTCTCAGTTGGTTCACTGAGGTGGGGTTGTCTGGAACAGCTCTGGTCCTCTGCCACGGTAGAAGAAATTATCCTTAGCAATTTCCCTAGCCTCACATGCTACGAGACTGTTTTCCCCTTCTGCTGATTTCATTGACCCAGGATTGTTCTGGGGAAATATTTTATGTTTCTTTCAAGGTCAACAAGGGGAAGAGGAGAGAGCATTTGCAGATCACTCTGCCATTTTGGCTCTCAGAAGTTCAAGTATGTGACTTACAGGCATTTAATCTACGGGCTGATAGTCACAGGTGCAGCTGCTGCAGCTACATGGGGCACCGTCTGTGGCTCTCACTCGCTCGGCTCTCCTGGATTCCCACCCTGTACTTCTGTTCCACCACGCTGCAGCTGTTTCAGGCTGCCCTGGCTCTTTCCTGCTTGGCCCTGCCAGGATGTGTGCTGTATGCTGATTGCTCCTTCACCCCCTCAGAAGAGATCCTTCCCACTGACCTTCCAGTCTGTCCTGTACTGTGGATCTGCCACAGTCTATCTCTTATTGGATTCTGCACCTCCAAAATTTGGTCTGATTCTCTTTTTAGACGTATCTGAAGGAATTTGTCTAAGAGCTTAGGTGAGTAGTTGCTCTCATTCCACCATCCCTTTTCCTTTTCTTAGGTAAATTTTTTGAATATTATTTACGTATTTTTTTCTTTCTAGAACTTCTGTTAATATACGTGAACTTCTGCTCAACTATGTTGTTCTTTACCTTTTTGTGCTTTTGTCCCTTTTGTCCATCTGGTGAAGTATATGGACTCCTCAGAGTAATGATTTTAAATGCATAAAATGATATATGTAAGATGAAAGAGGAAACCAATTATATTTAAATAGTTATTAAAATATTAACTTCATGGGTACCAGGTTAAAAACCTTTTTCTAAACCCCTTACTTAAGGGTAAGTTTCAGTTGAAAAACTTGTGAAATTCAGTTATTTGCAGTTTAAATACATGTAGTTATCTGTTATAAATGCTGTTTTGAAAATGTTCAGGGCAAATAAAATAATAAATAAAAGACAAACAAAAAAGCAAAAAAAAAAAAAAGAGAGAGAGAGAATCTGAGGGAAAACAAAAGATAATGCTCCAAAGGAAATTTGAATTTAGAAGTGAGTTTGCTTGCTATTACTTGATATCTTCATTTTATTGTTTATGTCACATAAAACAGGATTTGAGATTAATGGTAAAAGTAAATTATTGTAAATTTACTATCTTATTTATGATTTTTATCAAGCTTAAAAATCTTAGCTACAGTTTGACAATTATTTAGTGGGTGGATTGTGTATATAACATTTATCGTGGGTAAATTACCTTCCCAAAAAACCTGATAGTCCCCTAAGAGAGTAGAGTTAATGACTGTGTAAAGGGCAGCTGGGTGGCATGGATAGAGTTCCGGGCTTGAAGTCAGGAAGACTCATATTCCTGAGTTCAGATCTGGCCTCAGACACTTTAGCAGCTGTGTGAAGCTGTTTGTCTTGGTATCCTTACTGTAAAATGAGCTGGAGGAAGAAATGGAAAATCATTCCAGGTTGTCTTGTGTGAAGAACATTAAGGAATATTAAGTCTAAGGTCAATAGATCCCAAATATATGGTGGGAAGTAAGGTGTAAAAAGATGGCAAAGTTAGGAAGGAACCAAATTTTGGAGGACTTTAAAAGATGAGGATTGTACATTTGATCTTGGTAGGTATAATACAGAGCCAGGAGTTTATTGAGTAGGCAGATGGCATGGTCACACCTGTGCTTTAGGAAGATCAATTTGACAGCTTAGTGGAAGATGGACTAGAGTAGGGAGCCACTTGAATCCAGGAGACTACCCAGAAGGTTCTTGAAATAGTCCTGGTATGAAGGCATTCAGACTTGCCCTATGGATATCATCCCAACTTTATGGATAGGGAGACATAGATTCCAGAAGGCTAAATGGTTTGCTTATGATCAACATAGCTCAGGTATCACTCAGAATTTAATACCATTCCTCCCAAAATGGCTCCCAACTCGAGGTCCAGCACTTCACTAAGCCATGCTGTTTCTTGAGTGATATTATTTTGTGTGGGAGATCTGTTGCTGAAAATTTTGTATTGATTCAATTTTTAGAAAACAAATCCTATTTTAAAAATAGTAGGGAAGTTTGATATTTAAAGAAATTGTATTATAATGTATAGATTATTTTGTAAAATACCCACATAACTTTTGTGAAGTCCTGATTTTTATGGATTGAGTTGGTTATATCAGTTATAGCTGTGTTTTACATTTCATCAATCTGTTCTCTCATTTGAATTTAAAAGTATGTAATTACTTCCTGTTCGGCCATTTGCCTCAGAGCATAATGTTGGCTGAAGCTTTTACTATTCTAGATGGCGGCTACTTTCTATTGTATTCATATATCCTCTGAAGACAAAAATTTTGGTTTCCTTCAAAACCTAGCTCACAGCCTTTTCTGTTCCTCCTCCCCCTGTCACCTTGTATATATATTGTATATTCTTATGGTTGCATGTTGTCTCCTCTGATAGAATATAAGCTTCTTGAGGACAGATTGCATCAAGTCAAACACGCAAGTATTTTATGTACCTACACAGTGCTGGATGTGGTGCCTAATTCCGGGGCTGTCAAGAAAGGCAAACCAAAACCAAAATAATCTTTAATTTCAAGGAGACTAATAGGGGAGATAACATGTAAACAACATGTACAAAGAAGATATGTGTATATATATATATATGTATATATATGTATATATACATATATATATGTATAGGATAAGGTGGGCATAATTTCAGAAGGAAAGCACTAAAACTAAGAGGTTGTCAGGAAAGGTTTCTTGCAAAAAATGGAAAAGTAACTGAGACTTGAAGGAAACCAGACAGTGGACACAAGGAGAGAGAGTTCCAGGCCTGGGGAACACTATTGAAAATGTAGGGAAGGAGCCAAGATGGTAGAGTAGAAAGTTACACATATGCTAGCTCCGAACTCACAGCCCATAAAATACCTGTAAAGAAGAACTCCCAACAAATTCTGGAGCAGCAGAAGCCACAGTACAACGGAGTGGAGGAGATATCTGTTCCAGAGAGCCCTGAAAAACTGGCATGAAAGGTCCGTCGTGCCCTGGACCCGGAGCAGAGCCTAGCCCAGCGTTGGCTATGCTGCAATGAGAGGAGCAGATCCGAGTAGGCTTCAGGGACAGTATCTCCAGCAGCTGCTCAGGTTCCTCCACCCACAGGAGCCAGGGGTCAATACGAGGGTCTTCTCAGCTTGCCGAGAAGGGAGTGGGGTGTCTCCATGACTCGGGCCCCGTCGGGAAAGGGCAGAGGAGGTGGCAGCAGAAAGCGGCTCCCGGGGCAGGAAGGGGCTCGGATTCCATTGTTGGGGGTTTCTGTGTAGAACCCCTGAGGGAACTGAGCCCCGTGAGGCCCTGCCCATACCTGAGCACCTGAACTTAATCTCACACTGAATAGCAGCCCCGCCTCTGCTGAAAGCCCTGAGGCTGGGAAGCAGCATTTGAATCTCAGCCCCCAAGCACTAGCTGGGCGAATCTGGAGGAGAGGTGGGTGTGGAGAGGAAACTCAGAAGTCAAGCAACTGGGAAAATGCCCAGAAAAGGGAAAAAATATAAGACCATAGAAGGTTACTTTCTTGGTGAACCGATATCTCCTCCCATCCTTTCCGAGGAGGAAGAGCAATGCTTACCATCAGGGAAAGACATAGAAGTCAAGGCTTCTGTATCCCAAACATCCAAAATAAATATTCAGTGGACGCAGGCCATGGAAGAGCTCAAAAAGGATTTTGAAAATCAAGTTAGAGAGGTGGAGGAAAAACTGGGAAGAGAAATGAGAGAGATGCAAGAAAAGCATGAAAAGCAACATCAATACCTTGCTAAAGGATACCCAAAAAATGATGAAGAAAATAACACCTTGAAAAATAGGCTAACTCACTTGGCAAAAGAGGGTTAAAAAGCCAATGAGGAGAAGACTGCTTTAAAAAGCAGAATTAGCCAAATGGAAAAGGAGGTTCAAAAGCTCACTGAAGAAAACAGTTCTTTAAAAATTACAATGGAACAGATGAAGGCTAATGACTTTACGAGAAACCAAGAAATCACAAAAAAAACCTAAAAGAATGAAAAAAATGGAAGATAATGTGCAATATCTCATTGGAAAAAAAACTGACCTGGAAAATAGATCCAGGAGAGACAATCTAAAAATTATGGGCCTACCTGAAAGCCATGATCAAAAAAAGAGCCTAGACATCATCTTTCATGAAATTATCAAGGAAAACTGCCCTGATATTTTAGATGCAGAGGGCAAAATAAGTATTCAAGGAATGCAGCGATCACTGCCTGAAAGAGATCCAAAAAGAGAAACTCCTAGGAACATTGTGGCCAAATTCCAAAGTTCCCTGGTAGAGGAGATAATATTGCAAGCAGCTATAAAGAAACAATTCTAGTATTGTGGAAATACAATCAGGATAACACAAGATCTAGCAGCTTCTACATTAAGGGATCGAAGGGCGTGGAATAGGATATTCCAGAAGTCAAAGAAACTAGGACTAAAACCAAGAATCACCTACCCAGCAAAATTGAATATAATACTTCAGGGGAAAATTGGTCTTTCAATGAAATCGAGGACTTTCAAGCATTCTTGATGAAAAGACCAGAGCTGAAAAGGAAATTTGACTTTCAAACACAAGAATCAAGAGAAGCATGAAAAGGTAAACAAGAAAGAGAAGTTATCAAGGACTTACTAAAGTTGAAGTATTTACATTCCTACAGGGAAAGACAATATTTGTAACTCTTGAAACATTTTTCAGTAACTGGGTAGTTGGTGGGATTACACACACACACACACACACACACACACACAGACACACACACAGACACAGAGACAGAGAGACATAAAGCACAGGGTGAATTTTAATAGGATGGGATCATATCTTAAAAAAAATGAAATTAAGGGGTGGGAGAAAAATAGATTGGGAGTAGAAAGGGAGAAATGGCATGGTTCAAATTATCTCTCCTAAAAGAGGCAAGTAAAAGAGTTTTCAGTGGAGGGAAAAAGGGGGGAGGTGAGAGAAAAGAAATGAAGCTTACTCTCATCACATTCCACTAAAGTAAGAAATAAAATACACACTCATTTTGGTATGAAAACCTATGTTACAATACAGGAAAGTGGGGGAGAAGGGTATAAGCAAGGTGGGGGGGATGATGGAAGGGAAGACACTGGGAGGAGGGAGCACTGTTGGGGAGGGATAGGATCAGGAAAGAGAATAGAAGCAATGGGGGGCAGGATAGGATGGAGGGAAACATACTTAGTCTTACACAACACGACTCTTATGGAAGTCATTTTCAAAACTACACAGATATGGCCTATATTGAATTGCTTGCCTTTCCAAAGGGAATGGGTGGGGAGGGAGGGATGAAGAGAAATTGGAACTCAAAGTTTTAGGAACAACTGTTGAGTACTGTTCTTGCTACTAGGAAATAAGAAATACAGGCAATGGGGTATAGAAAGTTATCTGGCCCTACAAGATAAAAGAGAAGATAAGGACAAGGGAAGGGAGGGATGATAGAAGAGAGGGCATATTGGTGATAGGGGCAATTAGAATGCTCGGTGTTTTGGGGTGGGGGGAGGGGACAAAAGGGTAGAAAATTTGGAACCCAAAATTTTGTGAAAATGAATGTTAAAAGTTAAAAAAAATAAATTTTAAAAAAAGAAATAAATGAGATTGTAAACATAAAGTGCTTTATAAATTAAAAAAAGAAAAAAAAACACTTTGTAACAAGTAAACATAGTCAACAGAACAAATCCATATCCTGACTATGTTTGAAAATATATCATTTTTCTGCGCTAAGTGTCCATCACCTCTGTCACAAGTGAAGCATAACATACTTCAGCATGAGCCCTCTGGAGACATGGTGTTGGGTATTGCTTTGATCAAATTCTTTAAGTGTCTCAGAATATTTTTTTTTTGCTTTTGTAGATTGTTTTCCTGTGTCTGCTTTCTTCACTCAGTATCAGTTCAAACAATTCTGCCCAGCTTTCTCAAGTGTCTTACAGTGCAGTAATGTTGCATTGCATTAACTTACCACAGTTTATTCAGCCATTCCATAATTGATCGGCATCCTTTTAATTTCCAGTTCTTTGCTTTCTCCTCGTCCTTTGAATTCTATTCTCCCTTTGGAATCAGGATATTTGTTTTGCCTGTAATTCTTCTATCCCTGGTATCAGTCTCCCTCTCAACACCTTCCATGCCTTTCCTGACATGTTTCCCTGTTAGTGTATTTTCTACACCAAAATCTGTTCAGTCATCATTTTTTCTGTTCATATATTCCTTTTTCTTTTGCATCCCAATTATGAAGAATATTAATTTCCACTTCTTTTCTCCTCCTTTATTTACCAGTATATTCCCCTTGCCATTCCTTCTCTTTCCCTTTTTGATATTCTCCAAATCGAATTTACTCCTACATTTTCTTTCTTTTTTTTTAACTCAGCACCTTTTAAAAATTCTATTTCATTTTTTTGAAAAAGCAAATATCTGCGTTTCTTCTCTAACTACCTTTTCAGATTGCATTGAGGAAGAAAAAAAATCCATATTACAACTACGTATAGTGAACCAAAACAAAACTCATGCTTGTCACATAAAAAAATAAAAATCTTTTTCTGTGCTGAGTCTTTAATCATCTCTCAGAAAGTTGAAAGCATGTTTCCTCATTTGTCCTCTGGAATTGTGATTGATCATTTTATTGATCAGAATTCCTAAGGCTTTTATAGTTGTATGTTTTTCACATTATTATCATTGTATCAGTTATTTTGGTACTGTTCAGTTTACTCTGAATCAGTTTGTATATGTCTTCCCAAGTTTCTCTGAAACCATTCCTTTGATTATTGTTTACAGCACCAGTAATGTTCATTTACCTTTACATACCAAAACTTCTTCCCCAGTGTTCTCCTTTCATGTCAACTCTTGTTTCATCCCTTCTGGAAATTCTAGTTGAATTTGTGCCTACGATGTTTGGGAGGGTGTAGGCGTTGTTTTTAGATGTTTGGAGTCATTCTCTTCTTCCAGGTTTGTGTCTTGGGTTATCCCTGATACAGTAATAGCTTTTTATGATGGGATATTTTTGTTTCCTCATTCTTCTACCCTAGTTTGTATTAGTCTCAGGCTCTGCATACTTCTGGAGGGAAGACCAGGATTAGTCCTATAGCTGCTTTCTTAGAATATTGAATGTTGTATGATTCTTGATGCCACAGCAGCTCACATTGAGGAACTGCAAGCTTTCAGTACTTCCAAAGTGGTTTGATGCAAAGGAAAACTTAATTAATAATCCCCTGGTCTAAGTTCTGCAAGTTCCTACCCTGGATTTGGGTCTCAGCCATAGTAAGTAAACTTATTTTGTTGATGTTGCTGGGAAACTACTGTTTAGAGTGACAGAACGGCAATCTCCTCTTGGGTCTGGGATTCTTGCCTTGCTTTTTCACCTTCAAGCTTCAGATTGGGCTAAAACTGAAACAGATTCCACTCTGCTCCTGGAGTCTTGGTCAGACTCATTGGCTTTAGATTATAGAGTTCATTCCATTATTCTTTTTTGATGATTAAAACATATGCCCTTCTCCAATCTCACAGATCTCTTCCTTTCTCCATGATCTTTTAGATATCACCAACATGGTTTAACAAAGATGCTGCCTCTGTTTTGCTCTCTAGTGGCTATAATGACTATTTTAAGTTAACGTTGTAATTCTCTAGTTCTTTCATTACCCTAACATGTAGGGTGATGAGTATATACTCATCAGGGGAAATTAAGTGTTTTATTGTTATCTCCCTATTTAACTGTTGTTTTCAGGCCAAAGTTCTTTCTTGTTATAGAAAAGAGGTTAAGTAAGTTTTATTTATTTGTCATCATCCCTTCTACTCCATCACCAGTCCTGTCCCTCCTTTTGCTCTGAATGTAGCTTTAAAAGACATCACTTCTTATTGTCCTTAACTTCCCTCACTGGCCTCAGCTAATTCTAAGCTATAACAACACTAACATTCTAGTAGGAATCTTTTGTAATCATCTTCTTACTTCTGTCTTCTGACATGACTTTTAAAAATGTAAGTTACTTAAGTGAGTTCCTTGTCTTTTTAGAGAACCACTCAAGATCTATATGCTTCAGAATATGAATGATGAGGGCAAATGTTTAGAAAGTTGAACTTTCCTTTCAGTTTTTCTGCAGTTAATCACTTTCAGTACCTTATTCCCATACTTACTCTTGACTGTTGATTGTCAGAGGTTGTTGAGTAGAGTGAGGTCTCCTAACTTGTCCTGCTTGGCTTATGCCCTGAGTTGACATTCTCCAGTCTATACAATTGTTTGGATCCTATTTGCTTTCCTCTTTTTGTTACCTCAAAAGTGATACTGTCAAGCATGATTTCAGAAAAGTTGTATGGAAGGAAAGAGAAGGTACAGAAGAAATAAAACAATAAAGCAATTTGTTAATCCTTCCTTAAGTTTATATCAATATCTATAGATCTATAGATCTCTGTGTGTATACAAATATGCATGCACACACACACACACACACACACACACACACACACACACACACACGTATCTCTGGGGCCTGATGTGAAAGTATAAGCATTTCGAGAAAGGAGAACAATCAACTGTGCTATTAGAGTCCTTTGATGTTTTTCTTCTGAGGTATTATCTCTACTTCGTGTGTGTGTGTGTGTGTGTGTGTGTGTGTGTGTGCATGCATGTGTATCAGCGTGAACCATTGTAAGTGTGAACAGATCATAATTTCATTTATGATTCTCTTTCTATTTTTTTTTTGTTTGAGATGTTTGTGATGGTTAATGATGGCTGGTTTCACAGACACACACACCTATAGTTCTTTCTATTCATTGCACAAGTCATTCTTGTCTGGCGTGTAGGTGGCTAATAAATGCTTGACCTCATCTCCAATGTATTGATTCCACGAAGGATACCACCTTGTTTTAAAAGTCTTATTAATAGCGTCTGGCTAGTGATAAACACTGCCTCCACTAAGATGAAGAGCATAGTCACGATTACTTTTGAGATCTGTAGCACACCTAGATACTATTTTTTCTGAGCATTTTGGTTTTCCATATAATCAGAATGGAAAGCACACAAATAATGACACAGATTAATACATCTCTGCCAGAATATAAGTCCTATATTTGGTTTGTCCTTATCAGGGGCCTTTGTTGCCTGTGATAATCCAAGGTCTACTCTTCAAAATCTCCAGAGTAGTGGTGTCAAACTCTGAAACAAGTCAAAATGTAATTGAAAAATGCTTATCAAAATAAGGAAAAATACAGTATAACATAGATGATGTTAATTTGTGGTTTTTCTGAGTCAACATATAGCTTAGAGGAGTCTATTTCTATTTGTGTTTGACACTACTGCTGCAGAGGACACAAGTATTGGGCCTGATGGAAAAGCACAAGTATTTGGAGAAAAAATTGATACAGCCCAACTGTGTTATTTCTTCCCTTTTATACTTTTTTTCTGAAGTATTATCTCTACTTTATTTTTCTCATGCTATACTTTGGAACTTCTGGGTATGCCAGCCAATTGCTTAGGACTGGGGAACTTTGCCTGTGGCTGGTTCCTTTAAAAAAAGAAATACATTATTATATTTATCTTGTATATGGACCTTATGAGATTATAAAGCTACTCACATCTATAATTTTACAGACTAGGCACCTAACATGTGCATCTCTTACTTTCTCTTACTCAATACCTTATAGTCTTATCTGTCTAATATTTGCTGTCTCACTATGACTATCTACAAAACACTGTGCTGTGTGTTGAGAATAGAACGATAGAAGTGAAGCAACTCCTATTCTCATGGAACTTACAGTCTAATGAGGCAAATATGCATATATGCAAAAGAGAGATACAAGGTAAAATGTAGAGTTGGTGAATGGGAGGTATGCATTAGCAATCAGAGAGGGTTAGAGTAGATTTTAGTTATAGTAGATATAGTCCACCATTGGGACAAAACTCAATGCCTTTTCAGCATAAAATAATGTCCTTGGTTGTGTCCTGATGAAATAATTTTTGGGAACCTAGAGTCACCTGTTTGCCAAAACACGGCATTGAATTATGGAGTTAACCTTTTATTTTTATTCCTAAAAATTAAATTTCCTAAATTCTATTTTTGAAAAACCAAATTATTTTAAACTGAATTAAAATTTCAATTGTATAAAGGTCCGGAAGCTTGAAGGTACCAAATACAATCTATTTTTCATGCTATGGATATGACAAGCAAATACTAATATGGTAAATTTCTGTTTATATGGAAGATCAAAATGCTTCCATAACAAGAACTATTTTTCTTTTACAGTACCAAATAGTATTAATTGGTATTTATAATGGTGACACAGGTCTTCAAAATCATGAACTAAAAACTGTATGATTCTCATGGTATTTGAAAAATGAAATTTTTATGTTTACTGGACTTTACTATCCCCACAAAATAATCATCTATTATCCCTTTCCTTTTTTAGCTGACCTTAAAAAAGTCATCTGTTAGAAGTAGTGAGTTTTATCACTACTTCTCTCATTCACTTCTCACCTGTCTGCTGTATGGTTTCTGGTATCCCACTCATCTGAAACTACTTTCCTCAGAGTTATCAATGAACTCTTCTCTATCACCAAACCTTATGGTCTTTTAAAAATCTCATCCTTCTTGACAGGATTTTATAATGTGGATCATTTCTCTTTTCTGAGTTTCTGTGACACAAAGCTTTTTTAATTCTCCCTCTATGCTTATCTGACCCTTTATCATTCTTCTTACTTGCTACATTTTCATCCATGTCACCCTCACTAGTTGTGGGTCTTCACTGAAGTCCCTGTCCTAGACCTTCTTCTCTTTGTTCAGATATTCTCATTTGATTACCTTACAAGCTCCCATGGCTTCAATCATCTTCCCAGACCTATATATCCATCCCCCACTCAGTCAGTAAGCACTTATTAAGCACCTACTATGTGCCAGGCATTTAACTAAGCACTAGGATACAAAGAAATGTTTTAAAAAACCCAACCCAGCCCTTATTCTCAAAGAACTCACAGACTAATAGGGGAGGCAACATGTGAACAACTACGTATAAATAGGTTATGCAAAGGATATATTGGAGATGATCTCAGAGCAAAGGCACTAAAATTAAAGACTAAGAAAGTATTCTTATTCCTTGGTAAGAGTATAGCTAGCGAAGCTAGGAGAAACAAATGAACAGAGAGAGAATTCCAGTTTCAGAGATAGCCAGTGAAAATGCCTACAGTTGGGAGATGGATTGATGTAGTATAAGAAGAAAATCAAAGAGATTAGTATTATTAGATCATATAATGTTGGAGGGTTGGGAGTGACATGTAAAAAGACCGGAAAGGTGGAATGAGATTGGGTTATGGGAGGTTTTAAAAGCCAAATAGAGTATTGTATATTTATTCATAGAGGCAATAGGGAGCCAATAGAGTTTACTGAATGGAAGTAAAGAGGGAACAATTAGATTATTGCATCAGTTTGACAGCTGAGTGGAGGATCACCTGGAGTCGGGAGACTTCAGACAGGGAGATCAACCCAAAGACTATTGTACTATTCCAGGCATGAGATGATGAGGATCTTCACCAGGCTGATGGAAGTGTCAGAGGCAGAAAGTGGGTGTATACAAGACTTACTACAGACATAGAAACAACAGGACATGGCAAGTGATTTGATATAGTGGGTGAGAGAAAAAGGAGTTGAGGATGGGTTCAAGTTTAGGTGATCATGAGTCCAGTTGTACCTTTGACAGTAATAGAAAAGCTAAGATGAAGGAACTCTTGGGGGAAAGATAATATATTCAGTTTTGGACATGTTGAGTTTAAGATGTCCATGGTACATACATTTTGAGATACCTACTGAGCAATTGGAGATGTGGTACTAAAGGTCAGGACACAGATTAGAAATGGAGAAATAGACCTGAAAATCATTTTTATAGAGAAAATTGAAATTATGGGAACCAATAAGATTACCAAGTGAAACACTATAGGAGAACAGGGCCTAAGACAGAACTTTGGGTGGGTCATTTGTGATCATCACTTGGATAAAGATGAAGCAAAAAGAGACCAAGAAAGAGATGTCAGACAAAGGGAAAACCAGGAGAGAGTAAACCTAGAAAGAACAGAGTATCATATAAATGAAGGAGCTTGACAGTATCACAGTTTTCATAGAGGTCAAGAAGAATAAGGATTGAGAAAAGGTCACTTGATTTAGCAATTAATAATTCATTGCTAACCTTGGAGAAAAAAGTTGCAGCTGAATGGAAAGGTCATAAGCCAGACTTCAAGAGTGAAGAGAATGAGAGAAAAGGAACTGGAAACATTGACTGTATATGGATTTGTCAAAGAGTTTAGCCATAAAACAGGAGAGGTAGAGGATGATAACTACTGGAGATAGATGAATCCAGTGAGAGTTTTTGTCAAAGATGGATGTGTCTGTAAGCCATAAGAAAACATCCAGGAGACTGGGAGAGATTAAAGATATGTGAGACACTGGGGGTGATAAAGGGTTATAGAACTTTTGGAAAAATGGAACGGAATGGAATCTGTTATTCGATGTAGAGAAGTTTGCCTTGGCAAGAAAGGCCCATTGAATATTTTGACTATATGTCATGTAGGGATCTAATGAACTCACGATCCCTTCTTTCCTTCCTTCCAACTCATCCGTCTCTCAAACTAGTTCATCTTCATGAATTCTACATTCCAGCCATTCTGCTATACTTGCTGTTTCTCACATAAGATGCTCTTTCTTCGATATCCATGCCTTTGCACTAGTTAACCCCCTAACTTTCTTCAAGGCTCAGTTAAATATCGCTTTGTGCAGAAAATCTTTCTTTTTTTTTTTTTGCAAAGTCTCCTGGGGGTGGTGGTGCAGAAGCAAGATGTTGAAGTAGAAAGACATACATATGCTAGCTCTTACCCCACAGCCCATAAAACACTTGTAAAGAAGAACTCTCAACAAATTCTAGAGCAGCAGAAGCTACAGAACAACAGAGTGGAGGAGATTTATGGCCCAGAGTGACCTGAAAGATCGATGGGAAAGGTCTGTCACACCAGAAGCAGAGTAGAGCCCAGCCCAGCCTTGGCCTCACCACACTGGGAGGAGCAGATCTAAGCAGGTTTCAGGGAAAGAATCTCCAGTGGCAGCACAGATCCCTCAACACAATCCCTCAACAGGTGCCAAAGGTCAGTGAGAGAGTCTTTCTGGCTGGCTGAGATGGGAGCAGGGTGTCCCATAAGTCGGGTCTCTTCAGGTGGCAGCACTAGAGGCAGCAATGGACAAAGCTCCAAAAGCAGGCAGTGGCTTGCATCCATTGTTGAAGGTCTCATCACATACCCCCTGAGGGAACTGAGCCCTGTGTGGTGTCCCTGCTCCCACCTGAGCAGCTGATGTTAATCTCGCACTGAATAGCAGCCCTGCCCCCTCCTAAAGACCCAGAGGCTTTGGAGCAGCTCATCTGAAACTCAGCCCCCAGTGATGGCTTGGTGGAACTGGAGGTGAGATGGTTGTGGAGAGGAATTTCAGAAGTCAAGTAACTGGCTGGAAAAATGCCCAAAAAAGGGGAAAAAAAATACGACCATAGAAGGTTACTTTGTTGGGGAACAGGTGTCCCCCCCCCTTTCAGATGAGGAAGAACAAGGCATACTGTCAGACAAAATCAAGACCTCTGCCTCCAGAGCCTCCAAAGGGAACTTAAAATGGGTTCAGGCAATAGAAGAACTTAAAAAAACAAGTTAGCAGCTTACTAAAAAAGAACTAAAAAAATGCTGAGGAAAATAACAGCTTTAAAAAGAGGCTAACTCAATTGGAAAGAGAGGTCCAAAAAGCCAATAAGGAGAAGAAGGTTTTAAAAAGCAGAATCAGCCAAATAGACAAGGTTCAAAAGCTCATTGAACAAAATAATTCCTTGAAAAAGAGAATTGAGTTCAGGGAAATGAATGACTTTGAGTTAAACCAAGCAGTTAGTAAACAAAGCCAAAAATTTCCAAAAATAGAAGATAATGTGAAACATCTCATTAGAAAAAACAACTGACCTGGAAAATAGATCCAGGAGAAACAATTTAAAAATTTTTGGACTACCTGAAAGTCATGATCAAAAAAAGAGCCTAGACATTATCTTCAATGAAATTATCAAGGAAAACTGCCCTGATGTTATAGAATCAGAAGGCAAAATAAATACTGAAAGAATCCAAAGATCACTTCCTAAAAGAGACCTGAACAGAGAAACTCCTAAGAATATTGGGGCTAAATTTCAGAGTTCCCAGATCAAGGAGAAAATACTGCAAGTAGCTAGAAAGAAACAATTTGAGTATTGTGGAAATGTAAACAGGATAACACAGGATCTGGCAGCTTCGACATGAAGGGATCGAAAGACTTGGAATGGGATATTTCAGAGGTCAAAGGAACTGGGATTGAAACCAAGAATCATCTACTCAGCAAATATGAGTATAATGCTGCAAGGGAATAAACGATCATTCAGTGATATAGAGGACTTTCTGTCATTCATATTGAGGAGAAAAAGACAATATATATATATATATATATATATATATATATATATATATATATATATATATATATATATATATATATATATATATATATATATATATATATAATTTGACTTCCCAAGACAAGTATCAAGAGAAGTATGAAAAAGTAAACAGGAAAGAAAAATCATAAAAGACTCTCAGAAACTGAATTATTTACATTACCATATGGAAAGAAAATATCATAACTCTTGAATTTTTTCTCAGTATTTGGGTAGAGGGAGAGATTTTACATACAGACACACACGTACACATATATAGATAGAGAGTACAGGGTGTGTTGAATCAGAAGAGATGATATCCACACACAGAAAAAATAAAATAAAAATTAAGGGATGAAGGAGGAAAATATAGGGAAGAGAAAAGGAGAAATGTAACAGGGCATATCATAAAAGACATAAGAAGGGGGAGAAGCTAAGATGATGGAGTAGAAAGATACACATATGCTAGCTCCGAACCCACAGCCCATAAAATACCTGTAAAGAAGAACTCCCAACAAATTCTGGAGCAGCGGAAGCCACAGAACAACGGATGGAGGAGATATCTGTTCCAGAGAGACGTGAAAAACTCACATGAAAGGTCCGTCGTGCCCTGGACCCGGAGCAGAGCCCAGCCATGCCTTGGCTGTGCAGCACCAAGAGGAGCAGATCTGAGTAGGGTCCAGGGACTGAATCTCCAGCAGCCTCGCAGGTCCCTCCACCCACAGGTGTTAAAGGTTAGTGTGGGAGTCTATTTGGCTGGCCGAGATGGGAGCAGGGTGTCTCCATAACTCAGGCCCCCTCGGGAGGCAGCAGCAGAGGTGGCAGCAGACAAGGGCTCCCAAAGCAGGCAGGAGCTCAGATCCATAGTTGAAGGTTTCCCCATAACCCCTCTGAGGGAACCGAGCCCCGTCTGGTGGCCCTGCCCCCACCTGAGCACCTGAACCTAATCTCACACTGAATAGCAGCCCCACTGCTGCTGAAAGCCCTGAGGCTGGGGAGCAGCATTTGAATCTCAGACTCCAAGCACTAGCTGGGCGAATCTGGAGGTGTAGTGGGTGTGGAAGGGAAACTCTGAAGTCAAGTAACTGGCTGGAAAAATGCCCAGAAAAGGGAAAAAAATAAGACCATAGAAGGTTACTTTCTTGGTGAACAGATATCTCCTCCCATCCTTTCCGAGGAGGAAGAGCAATGCTTACCATCAGGGAAAGACATAGAAGTCAAGGCTTCTATATCGCAAGCATCCAAAATAAATATTCAGTGGACGCAGGTCATGGAAGAGCTCAAAGAGAATTTTGAAAATCTAGTTAGAGAGGTGGAGGAAAAACTGGGAAGAGAAATGAGAGAGATGCAAGAAAAGCATGAAAAGCAACATCAACACCTTGCTAAAGGATACCCAAAAAATGATGAAGAAAATAACAGCTTGAAAAATAGGCTAACTCACTTGGCAAAAGAGGGTCAAAAAGCCAATGAGGAGAAGAATGCTTTAAAAAACAGAATTAGCCAAATGGAAAAGGAGGATCAAAAGCTCACTGAAGAAAACAGTTCTTTAAAAATTAGAATGGAACAGATGGAGGCTAATGACTTTATGAGAAACCAAGAAATCACAAAACAAAACCAAAAGAATGAAAAAAATGGAAGATAATGTGCAATATCTCATTGGAAAAAACAACTGACCTGGAAAATAGATCCAGGAGAGACAATCTAAAAATTATGGGCCTACCTGAAAGCCATGATCAAAAAAAGAGCCTAGACATCATCTTTCATGAAATTATCAAGGAAAACTGCCTTGAGATTCTAGAACCAGAAGGCAAAATAAGTATTCAAGGAATCCTCCAATCACTGCCTGAAAGAGATCCAAAAAGAGAAACTCCTAGTACCACTGTGGCTAAATTCCAAAGTTCCCTGGTCAAGGAGAAAATATTGCAAGCAGCTAGAAATAAACAATTCTAGTATTGTGGAAATATAATCAGGATAACACAAGATCTAGCAGCTTCTACATTAAGGGATCGAAGGGCGTGGAATAGGATATTCCAGAAGTCAAAGAAACTAGGACTAAAACCAAGAATCACCTACCCAGCAAAATTGAATATAATACTTCAGGGGAAAATTGGTCTTTCAATGAAATCGAGGACTTTCAAGCATTCTTGATGAAAAGACCAGAGCTGAAAAGGAAATTTGACTTTCAAACACAAGAATCAAGAGAAGCATGAAAAGGTAAACAAGAAAGAGAAGTTATCAAGGACTTACTAAAGTTGAAGTATTTACATTCCTACAGGGAAAGACAATATTTGTAACTCTTGAAACATTTTTCAGTAACTGGGTAGTTGGTGGGATTACACACACACACATACACACACACACACACAGACACACACACAGACACAGAGACAGAGAGACATAAAGCACAGGGTGAATTGAATAGGATGGGATCATATCTTAAAAAAATGAAATTAAGGGGTGGGAGAAAAATAGATTGGGAGTAGAAAGGGAGAAATGGCATGGTTCAAATTATCTCTCCTAAAAGAGGCAAGTAAAAGAGTTTTCAGTGGAGGGAAAAAGGGGGGAGGTGAGAGAAAAGAAATGAAGCTTACTCTCATCACATTCCACTAAAGTAAGAAATAAAATACACACTCATTTTGGTATGAAAACCTATGTTACAATACAGGAAAGTGGGGGAGAAAGGAATAAGCACGGTGGGGGGGGATGATGGAAGGGAAGACACTGGGAGGAGGGAGCACTGTTGGGGAGGGATAGGATCAGGAAAGAGAATAGAAGCAATGGAGGGCAGGATAGGATGGAGGGAAATATAGTTAGTCTTACGCAACATGACTATTGTGGAAGTCATTTGCAAAACTACATAGATATGGCCTATATTGAATTGCTTGCCTTCCCAAAGGGAACGGGTGGGGAGGGAAGGATGAAGAGAAGCCAGAACCGAAAGTTCTAGGAACAACTGTTGAGTATTGTTCTTGCAACTAGGAAATAAGAAATACAGGTAATGGGGTACAGAAATTTATCTTGCCCTTCAGTACAAAAGAGAAGATGGGGATAAGGGAAGGGAGGGATGTTAGAAGGGATGATAGATTGGTGATAGGGGTAATAAGAATGCTCGGCGTTGTGTGGTGGGGGCGGGGAGAAATAGGGAGAAAATTTCCAACCCAAGATTTTGTGGAAATGAATGCTGAAAACTTAAGTAAACAAATCTTAATAAAAAATAAATAAAATTATGGGGTGAGGGAGGAATATATTTCTAGGAGAAAGGGAGATGTGGAATGGGACAAATTATCTCTCGTAAAAGAGACTAGAAAAAGTTTTTTCAATGGAGGGGAAAAGGGAGGAGGAGGGAGGTGAGAAGGAAAAAGTGAAGCTTAGTTTCATCACATTTGGCTTAAGGGGGGAATAACATGCACACCAATTTGGTATGAAAATCTATCTTACACTACAGGAAAGTAGGGGAGAAGGGGAGAAGTCGGGTGAGAGGGATGATTGAAGGGAGGGTAAATAGGAGAAGGGAGTAAGTAGAAGCAAACACTTTTGGGAAGGGAGAAGGTCAGAAGAGAGAGTATAACAAACTGGGGGGCAGGATAGGATGGAGGGAAATATAGTTATTCTTTCATAACATAACTATTAATGTAAGTCTTTTGCATAACCACAAATACATAGTGTACATTGAATTGCATGCCTTCTCAGGGGTGATAAGTGTGGAGGGAGAAAGGGCGAGGAGTTGGAATTCAGAGTTTTAGGAGGAATGCTGGGAATTGTTTTTGTATGTAACTGGGAAATAAGAAATGCAGATAATGGGGTAATATCTATCTTACCCTACAAAAAAAGAGAGTAGATGGAGATAAGTGAAGGGATGGGTGTGATAGAAGGGAGGACAGGTTGGGGGAACGGCTAATCAGAACGCATGGTGTCTTGGAGTGGGGGAAAGCGAGAGATGGGGAGAAAATTTTGAACTCAAAATCTGGTGGAACTGAGGGCTGAAAACTAAAATCAAAAAAAATTAAATTTTACAAAGACTAATTCTAATTCTGTTTAAAAATTTTAGTTATAATTGTGTGTTCCAACACTTTAATTATAATTCTGTCTTCTAAGACCAATTCTAATTTTTCTTTCTAAGACTTTAACTGTAATTCTGTTTTTTTTAGACCTTTTAATTCTGTGTTGTTAAGACTTTCATTCGAATTCTGTCTTCAAAGACTTTCTATCAAATTCAGTGTTTGAACACTTTCATTCTGATTCTGTGTCCTAAGAATAGTTCTAATTGTGTCTTCTAAGATTTTAATTCTAATTCTGTATGCTAAGATATTAAATATAAATCTATGTTTTAGGACTTGAATTGCAATTCTGTGTTCTAAGACTAATTCTGATTCTATTTTCTAATACTAACTCTGATTCTGTGTTCTAAGACTTTAATTCTAATTCTGTGTTGCAAAATTTGTTGTAATTCTGCGTCCAAGACTTTAATTCGAATTCCGTGTTCTATTATTTTAATGCTAATTATGTATTCAAAGACTTTAATTTTAATTCTGAGTTCTTAGACTTTAACTCTAATTCTGTATTCAAAGATTTTAATTCTAATTCTGTGTCCTAGGAATAATTCTAATTATGTATTCTAGGACCAATTCTAATGCTTCTTGCTAAAACTTTAATTGTAATTCTGTGTTTTTAGACTATTTCTAATTCAGTGATCTAAGACTATTTCTAATCCTGCATTCCAAAATTTCAATTCTAAATCTGTGTTTTAGTATTTTAATCCTAATTGTGTGTTCTAAGACTTTAATTGTAATTTTTTGTTCTAAGCCTAATTCAAATTCTGCGTTTTAAGACTAGTTCTAAATCAGTTTTCCAAAACTTTAATTCTATCTCTGTGTTTTTAGATTTTAATTTCAGTTGTGTGTTCTTAGACTTTAATTGTAATTCTGTGTTCTGAGACTTTAATTCGTGTTCTGTCTTCTAAGCATAATGGTAATTCTATGTTCTAAGACCAATCATAATTCTAATTTCCTCCATATTTTGAGCATAAATAAGCATACCTAAACAAAAATTAGTTTTGCCTAAGTTAACCAGCTAATATCATTTCACAGATCTTCTGTGAGGTTAGAAAATAATTCCATTATAATATCACCTTGGCTTTTATTTGATATGCAATAGAAATTTCCACTTTTCCATATGATTAAACAAAAGAAAATGCATTTTATATTGTTATATATGTTCACAGTTGCAATTCCACCAGTTCTGGGAGATAACAGATGACAGCCAGGTTGCAGTACCACCTGTGTCCTAATCACCACAGTACTCTCTTGTTTTCATCAGTTCTTTGACTTAAAAGTTGAAAGAAAAATGAAATATTTAGAAAAGTTATTTTCAATTGAAGTACACACTATTAGTGAAATCCTTTATCGCTGTCCACCTCAAAATGTGGAGGGTGACACAAATTCATAAATTTCTCCAATGGTTAGAAAACGTTCATAATATATTTTAAATCTCTCAGTCATACCCCCTGAAGGTATGCTTTGGAATGTTGAAAAAATTAATGAATTGTATACAAAGGAGAAAGTATATTTGAACAAATAAGTAAATATTTTTCATACACATACCTTGGTTTTATGTCCTGCCATTCATCTTTTCTAAAAAAGTTATTCTAGTATTGTATTCGGTGTGCAGATGAAATCCTAGATGTATTCACTGTATAAGGAGGGGCATTCTCAAATAAAGTCCTACTTCCATGCTTCATCATGGCAAAAAGAGACCTGGATTTTTAAAAATTATATCTGCAGAGTGCAACCTCTAGCAGGGCCTACAACGAACCTGGAAAGGCTTCCAGTTCAGGCCCTTTGATACAATGCCATCACAGCCAGGCCCAGCCTAGCTAAAATTCTGGAAGGCTCATCATCAGAAAACCAGTCACCAGATGTGGCTTTTTGGCCACAGCAAGTAATGAAACCACCTACTAACCATGAAGGAGTTGAGTGATGGGCTTTCCCACAGCTATGAAATCACAGCTCTTTTGATGTACTGAAGAACAGTATTCCATTACACAGATTTCT
Source organism: Notamacropus eugenii (assembly GCF_028372415.1). Classification (NCBI taxonomy): domain Eukaryota; kingdom Metazoa; phylum Chordata; class Mammalia; order Diprotodontia; family Macropodidae; genus Notamacropus; species Notamacropus eugenii. Next base: position 6,326,668 of record NC_092879.1, on the reverse strand, counting down.
TGTTCATCTACCAGTCCTGTCAAAACACTGCCTTTATAGGGATTAGCAAAACTGAAAATCCATACATTTCCACCTATTAAATAGATTGTTTTTAAAATTCATCCTCACAACACCCTTGAGAGATAGGCACATTTTACTGATGAGAAGACTGAGGCACAACAAAGTTAAGTGATTTGCATAAAGTTTTATTGTGATTTAGTGACAAAACAGTTATGTCGTTACCATCCATGTTCATATGGATCTACAGTGTTGTTCATGAAACTGGCTTTGATTTTTAATATGTATCTGAGTTACAAGTTTCTAAACAAAGGATAACTTTTACAACTTTATAGAAGTCAATATGTATTTTTTAAAGACAGAAAACCCTTAATTAAATTAAATATGTGATCCTATGATCTTAAGTTAAAAAGCTCAAAAAATCCTAAAATAGGATTTATATTTCATTAGTCATGTACTAGATTGGTAAGGAAAGGAAAGGAAGGGAAAGGAAGGGAAAGGAAAGGAAGGGAATAGAAGGGCATCCTGGGTAATCTCCAGTCATTCTAATGAATATATGGTCACTGGATTCAGATGGCTCTGGAGAAGAAGTGAGACTGGTACCTGCACAGCCCTCCCTCACTCAAAACAAAGTCAAGTGCAAGTCATGTCGTCATTTCTAAGATAGCAAGGTCTTTGGCAACGAAGGAAGAGCACAAACTGGATTGCTTTAGAATCTGGATGGTTTTCCTGAAAAAGAAAATAAAACAAAGAAAGTCAGAAAGCAAAAATATTGGGGAACTCCCTCCACACTATTCAACTAACATTTATTGAATGCCTAGATATTGTTTTTCCTCATCTGAAAGGACGGGAGAAGATACCTGTTCACCAAGAAAGTAACCTTCTATAGTCTCATTTTTTCCCCTTTTTTGGGCACATTTCCCAACCAATTACTTGACTTTTGGGTCCTTTGTCAAGAGTAGGGTATACTCTGGGAATATTTGAGATGGAAGTTCCTCCAAGGTGGCACGATCAAGCGTGTACTGGTCTGGAGGCAGACAGGGATTTTTGTGCCCAGAATCTTAGCAGTTACCTCTCCACAGCCACCTGGCCTCCAGTTTCTCCAAGTCAGCACTGGGGGCTGATTTTCAGATAAGCTGGATGGGCAGGGCTGCCATTCAGTGTGAGACAAAGACCTACTCCCCTGGGGCCTCCACACAGGGCTGAGGCAAGGTTCAGCTCTTTGATGCCCCCAGGGGTTTTTATGCTCTAATAATGGTCCGGTTGCTGCTCCTGCCAATGTGACCACCTGCTTATGTGGTCTTTGCGGGGCTTCATAAGGCCGGAGCTATGGAAGGTCCTTCTCCCTTCCTGGCCAGCTGAATAAACACCGTCACTGACCTTTGGAACCTGTGGGTTGAGGGATCTGCAAACCTGCTGCTGTTGAGACTGGGAATTCCGAGACTGGAGATTCCACCCCCATGGGCTGTTCACGAGTGGCCAAGGCTGGGCTGGTCTCCACACTCCACTCCGTGTCTGGTGCAACAGACGTTTCCCGTGGGCCTTTCAGGTTACCCTGGGCTGGAAATCTCCTCCACTCTGTTGTTCTCCACTTCTGCTGCTCCAAAATTTGTTGAGAGTTCCTCTCTACAGGTATTTTATGAGCTGTGTGGGGAGCCCTTGGCTATGTGTGTCTTTCTACTCCACCATCTTGACTCCACAATTTTATTTTTTTAGATATCATCCTTTCCTCTTCAATTCATCCTTTGCCCTTGGTCTATATGTATATAATCCCTCTAACTGCCCAGATTCTGAGAAAAGTCTCAGGAGTAACAAATATTATCTTTCCATGTAGAACTCTAAATAGTTTAACTGTAATAAGTCCCTTATGATTTTTCTTTCCTGTTTACTTTTTCATGCTTCTCTTGATTCTTGTGTTGGAAAGTCAAATTTTCTATTCAGCTCCGGTCGTTTCATCAAGAATGCTTGAAAGTCCTCTGTTTCATTGAATGAACATTTTTCCCCCTGAAGTATTATGCTCAGGCTTTTTTTTGGGGGGGGTAGGTGGCTCCTGACTTCTGGAATATCATGTCTCAAGTCCTCTGATCCCTTAATGTAGAAACTACTAGATCTTGCGTTATGTTGATTGTGTTTCCAACACACTCAAATTGTTTCTTTTTTACTGCTTGGAATCTTTTCTCCTTGATTTAGGAACACTGGAATTTGGTTACACTATTCTTAGGAGATTTTCTTTTTGGATTTCTTTCAGGAGGTGATCAGTGGATTCTTTCAATGTTTGTTTTACCCTCTGGTTGCAGAATATCAGGGCAATTTTCCTTGATAATTTCATAAAAGATGATGTCTAGGCTCTTTATTTGTTCACGGCTCCCAGGTAGTCCCATAATTTAAAAATTGTCTCTCCTGGATCTATTTTTTAGGTTGGGTGTTTTTCATTCTTTTGGTTTTGTTTTGTAATTTCTTGGTTTCTCACATGGTCAGTAGCTTCCATCTGCTCCATTCTAATTTTTCAAGAATTATTTTCTTCAGTGAGCTTTTAAACCTTCTTTTACATTTGGATAAGTCTGCTTTTTAAAACATTCTTCTGTCAGGGAGTGGAGCCAAGATGGAGGAGTAGAAAGATACACATATGCTAGCTCCGAACCCACAGCCCATAAAATACCTGTAAAGAAGAACTCCCAACAAATTCTGGAGTAGCAGAAGCCACAGTACAATGGAGTGGAGGAGATATCTGTTCAAGAGAGATGTGAAAAACCGACACGAAAGGTCCGTCACGCTCCACACCCAGAGCAGAGCCCAGCCCTGCCTTGGCTGTGTGGCACCGAGGGGAACAGATCCGAGCAGGCTCCAGGGACGGAATCTCCAGTGGCCTTGCAGGTCCCTCCACCCACAAGTGCTAAAGGTGGCCTATATCACTGAATGACCATTTTTTCCCTTGAAGTATTATATTCAGATTTGTTGAGTAGGTGATTCTTGACTTCAGTCCCAGTTCCTTTGACTTCTGAAATATCCCACTCTAAGCCCTTCAATTCCTTAATGTTGAAGCTGCCAGATCCTGTGTTATTCTGATTGTATTTCCATCGTACTCAAATTGTTTCTTTCTAGCTGCTTGCAATATTTTCTCCTTGATCTGGGAACTCTGAAATTTGGCCACAATATTCCTAGGAGTTTCTCTGTTTGCATGTCTTTCAGGAGGTGATCGATGAATTCTTTCAATATCCATTTTGCCCTCCAATTCTATAACGTCAGGACAGTTTTCCTTGATAATTTCTTGGAAGATAATGTCTAGGCTCTTTTTTTGATCATGGCTTTCGGGTAGTCCAATAATTTTTAATTTATTTCTCGTGGATCTGTTTTCCAGATCAGTTGTTTTTCCAATGAGATGTTTCACATTATCTTCAATTTTTTCAAACTTTTGGTTTTGTTTGCTAACTTCTTGGTTTAATTCATAGTCATTCGTTTCCCTGAACTCAATTCTCTCTTTCAAAGAATTATTTTGTTCAGTGAGCTTTTGAACCTTCTCCTCCATTTGGCTAATTCTGCTTTTTAAAACCTTCTCCTCATTGGCTTTTTGGACCTCTTTTTCCAATTGAGTTAGCCTCTTTTTAAAGCTGTTATTTTCCTCAGCATTTTTTTTGTTTCTCCTTTAGTAAGCTGCTAACTTGTTTTTTAAGGTCTTCTATTGCCTGAACCCATTTTAAGTTCCCTTTGGGGGCAGAGACCTTGACTTCCTCTGACAATATGCCTTGTTCTTCCTCATCAGCAAGGATGGATGGAGACACCTGCTCCCCAAGAAAGTAACTTTCTATGATCTTATATTTTCCCCCCTTTTTGGGCATTTTCCCAGCCAGTTACTTGACTTCTGAGTTTCCTCTCCACAATCACCTGGCCTCTAGTTCTGCCAAACCAGCGCTTGGGGGTTGAGATTCAAATGCGGTGCTTTCAAGTCTCAGGGCTTTAGGCGAGGGTGGGGTTGCTATTCAGTGTGAGATCAAGTTCGGTTGCTCAGGTGGGGGCACGTCTGCCACACCAAGTTCAGTTCCCTAGGGGGTTTACGAGGAGACCTTCAACAATGGACACGGGCTCCTGCCTGCTTTGGGAGCCCCTGTCAGCTGCTGCCTCTGCTGCTGCCCCCCGAGGGGGCCTAAGTCATGGGGACACCCCGCTCCCCTGTCAGCCAGATGAAAAGACCCTCTCATTGACCTTTGGTGCCTGTGGGTTGAGGGACCTGCGCTGCCGCTGGAGATTCTGTCCCTGAAGCCTGCTCGGATCTACTCCTCTCGGTGCCACGTGGCCAAGGCAGGGCTGGGCTCTGCTCCGAGTCTGGTGAACGACAGACCTTTCCCGTCAGTTTTTCAGGTCTCTCTGGAACAAAAATCTCCTCCACTTCTTTGTTCTGTGGCTTCTGCTGCTCTAGAATTTCTTGAGAGTTCTTCTTTACAGGTGTTTTACGGGCTGTGGTGTAAGGGCTAAGGGTATGTGTATCTTTCTACTCCGACATCATCTTGGCTCCTCCCCAGAATTAAAGTCTTAGAACACAGAATAAGGATTAAATCTTAGAACACAAGAGCTTCAGTGAGTCCATGAGATCAAAGGACCCTCGATCTATAGCAGAAAGAGACCTCAGAAACATCTAGTTTCGTGCCCCTCATGTTACAGAGGATGAAACTGAGTAGCACCGAGTTGAAGTGATTTGTCTGAGGCTGCACAGGTAGTGAACATGGGTTTTCCTGTCTCGAAATTCAATGCTGTGTCCACTACGTCCCACCAGCTTCTATTTTTTCATCTCACTGAGCTACAATCATTTCTCTAGAAGTTTTTAGATGAAAATTATAAGGAAGGGTTTGGATTTTTTTATGTCAAATGAAAAATAGCTTCCCCTAAATGAACAGATTCCTCTACTAAGCATTCAGTAGATACTTATTGGCCTGAATTGAATTGTTTGTATTCCTGTATACATCATACTCTATCCTAAAGGTGTTGCTTCCTTCACCCCAGCTTTGTCTCTTGCTGATATGACAGACTTGAATAGATAGAAAAATCATTATTTCAGCACCAAAGATGGTACAAATTTGTAAGTATCCTGTCATGGAAACAAGTGAATTCAGTAACACTCAATTGTGCCTGGGAGGGGTCTTTTCGTGACATAATAGCAATGCCACGCTGTGATTCTCAGGAAAACAGTCTGTTTGTCAGAGTCTGATGGGAATGCATCATCCCCTTCTCATCCACCTCCATGTCTCTGAGGTTTACCAGAGGCATCTAAGATTGTCTTCAGAAAGCAAACCAACAGACTACGTGTAAAAGTTGAGTCCAGGGTAATCACTTCCCAGAAAAACTCCTTCTTTTTACAGCTGCTGTGCTCAGCAAATAGAATAATGAAACCCATGAGCCCAGTTGCCCTTCGCTGCCAGGAGATCAGTCTCAAAACATCACAGAGCTATTACCATGCTTAGTAAGGCGCTGATGTGAATTTCAACAAGATATTTTCTCCTGCTTTCCATTTCAAGGTCTGGCAGGAGACAAGATAAAGGGAAATCTTCAGGAACTTTTTCTATGTGGAAGAGTTGAGACAATTAGCAATGACTTTTTGGTCTACAAAATTCAAGAAAGCACTAAGCAGATGATGGCCAAAGCAAATCTAAGTAATCAGTTTCTTGTTCATTGGTCTTTAAGTCAGTTCTCTCTAGAAAAACCCAATTTGTCGAGCTTTTAGTACATGTCCAGAACAGGGCTAGGATTTGTGAAAAGGGAAAGGTAGAGAATGCAACAGAAGAAGGGTGAGGATTAAGGAAACAATACTCTCTGGAAAGTGTTGTCTCAACTTGGCTCCCAGAACTAAATGAGCTTGCTTCTTGACTTTCCTTCCCATTTCCTCTCCTCTTGGAGTCACTAAAATAGAAAATTGTTTTTAATAACAACGCTCCTTCCCTTGACACAGAAAGAGGAAGAGTAGATTGGCAACGGGGTCATTTTGTGGGAGAATGGAAGGAGCTTGGATTTGGAGTCAAAGAGGACTGGGCTCAAATACTGCCTGGGCTCAAATACTGTCATTGATGACCTGTGTAATCCCGAGCAAGTCATTTAAGACCTCTGAGCTTCAGTTCCCAGATCAGTCAAACAAGAAAGTTTCTTTACATCACCTCTGACATCCATTTCAGGACCTCTGCTACTGTGTGTGACTTCAAGTAAGTCATTTCTCTCTGGGCCTCAGTTTCCTTATCTACAAATTGAATAGGTTTCATGTTTCCTCTAATATCCTTTGTAGTTCTTGATGTAAAATCGTGTGCGTGACCTTGGGAAAATCAATTCTGTAACATAAGGGGACTCTACTATATGAGGGCACATTGAAAACCCTAAAGGCATGACTGGGAGGATAGAGGCCTAAGGCCACAGATATACACCATACATTTGGGAACGTTGGTTGTGCCTGAAAGGAGAAAGATTGCTTTTTTTTAGAATGGAGTGTTTCAGTTGGAGACAGATGGGGAACATGTTTCAGGGGCAATGAGACGAATGAAAAGTCTGAGAGACAGAACTTCTTGGGAACTGATAATCAATTTGTTAATTAGACTAGATGATAATCAATAAATTGATATTCAATGGTCTCTTTCCATAACCAAAGGCTAAATTAACCATGGTGATCACTGAATGCTTAAATATCTTTGGAAAAGGAGGTGCGTGAGATAGGTGAAAATGAACCGTGATTGGTGAAGAGTTAATGAGGGGGAGGGTGTATTCATGGAAAAATGGAGACAAAATCTTCAGCTTCTCCCGCTAAGAACATTGCCTGATCATGAGACTGAGTCACCAACAGCAATCTGGAAAAAAAGGAATCCGTCTCTCCACAGGACACTCGGGTTGGTTTCCTTCATCAGCTGGTGCACCCTCTGCAAGTGCATAGACTTCATGCTTTAGGGTTGGAATTCACCTAGATTACATTCCGTTTACACTGTCACCACAAGTAAAGTCTTCTAGTTGGTTGGAGGTACTGCCCAAGACAAAAGAGCATGTTCACTGAGTATTTGAAAATCTCATTTATCATCAGTATCCTTCAGACTGACTTATAGGAGCTGGTACGTGAATGAGTAAATAGAGAGGAAATGACTAAACTCTAGTTTAATAATTGGTTATTAATATAATAGAAAAAGATCACTTCTCTCAACAAGAAGAGGACATTTGAAAGTAGAAAATCAGGATTGGAATTGCAGCCTTACTACTGAAGAAAATGATTGCAGCTGTAGCTTCACTCTGCTTTTTTATACTCACAAGGTTATTGCTGTTGTTATTTTGTTTACTAGCCTTAGACAGGATAGTAAGGTGCTACAGTGGTTAGAATAGTGGGCTTGGAGCCAAGGTTCAAGTCGAGGTGTAGGCACTTACTGGTTGTGTGATCCTTATTTGCTTCAGCTCCTCATCAGGAAAATGGGAACACAATGGATAATGAAATGTTAAACAGCTCCTATCTCATCCTAATAAAATGGCATGAATGAGAGTCCATGGCATCCCCTAAAGTCGGACATCACTGAGCAAGTGAAAAGCAATAAGCCCTGGTCAGCTGGGCAAATATTTACCTGTGCCTGATTTCGCATTGGTAAAGTCTCATTCAAGCCTGATATTTCCTTATAAGTTTTTTTTTTTTCAAACAGAGAGAGCAGGTTTTTTGTTTTCTCTGTTTTAGAGTTTGTTTCTTGCATTTAAGTTCTCACAATTTTTGACTCCATTGTCTGGGTAACATTATATATATTATTATAACCTTATCCACTGAACCACATTTAAGGGCTCATTGCCATCATTACTGCTGTGAGGGTTTATCCTGTATCAGGTCACTTCTGATATGACGGAGAATAATAGACAAATTTGATGGTGATGATCTAGTCTGAATTCATGTTGATACTGATGAAATCCAGTCCTCTCTCATTTCATAAATTAGGACTTCATTTAGTTCCATTCTGCCTGCTTAACCAGGAAGAAACTGTAACATGGGCTATAATGTAATTAAAAAAAATATGGTTTAAAGTAAGTCGGAGGTTTGGACATGAGATGGCCGACTAAAAGTGTAACATCTACACTGGCCATAAGACAAGGATTTCAATTACATAATAAATACCTCTCTGACCTAAAACTTTCATTGCAATGTAATATTCCATATGCACAGCAGATGACACCAAAAGTTTCTAAATTCTGCAATGTCTATTTTGACAACTAGAAGTCAGAAAAGACAGTGCTAGAGTATTCTTCAGTATTCGTTTTTGACCATCAGATGTCAGAAAAAGACTGTGATATCAGCTCCAATGGCACTCGGTTGGCCAAAAAATATTTATTAAAAGCCTAGTATTGGGCAGACTCTGCTCTGGGTACTAGGAGTTCAAAGATTAAAAGGAAACAGTCTCTGCCCTCAGAGAAAAGTACATGCTATTGATGGAGACCAACTCTGTATATGAGTAATAAAAACCCCACTAAGACTGGCCCCTAAAAAGAGGAAGAAGACAAGTCTCACCACTCCTTTCCAGAGATGGAAAGTCGACAGGAAGACAGCAGGAATTTATGTTCAGACATTGTCAATGAATTGATTCATTTCACTATTTTTTTCTTTAACTTAGATTTTCTCCTGTAGGGCGGCTTTTCTGTATATTTTTGTTGTTCAGTGTTTTTTCATTCAAATCAGACTCTATGACTACAGAGATACTAGAGTGGTTAGCCATTTCGTCCTCCAACACATTTAACAAGTAATGAAACTGAGGCAAAGAGAATTAAGTGACTTGCCCAGGTCACGTTGCTAGTAAGTGTCTGAAGTTGGATTTGAACTCAGGTATTGCTGACTCCTGGCTCAGAGCTCTATCCGTTGAGTCACCTAGTTGTCTTGATCTCTGTACAATAAAGCACTGGTTGTTTTCCTTCATTCTCGAAGAGGACCAAAATGACATCACTGTGATAAAAGTGAATTTTCAGTGAATCTGATTGTGACTGATCAGAAAAATACGAGCTCAGAATGCTCTATCACAGATTGGGCATAGATAATCCATGTGAATATTTGGTGTGCATACTCCAAATTTGCGCATCCTACGTGTACTTTGTGCTGTCTCAATGCTGTTTTGCTCGTAGAGCACAGCACCATTTCTGATATAGGCACAACATACTGAGCGGTCCTGTGCAAGTGTCTTCCATGTCGCACAATCAAATCCAAACTTTTTGAGAGATATCTTGAGAGTATTCTTGAATCACTTCTTCTGACCACCATGTGATCGCCTGCCCTGTGTGAGTACTCCATAAAATAGTCTTGAGCAAGGGTACATTTTGCATTAGAACAACGTGGCCAGCCCATTGGAGTTGCACTCTGTGAAGCATAATTTGAATGCTTGTAAGTTCAGTTCGAGCAAGGACTTCAGTGTCTTGTACTTTATCCTGCCAGGTGAAACTCAGTATCTTCCTCAGACAGATCAAATGGAAGCTATTCAGTTTCCTGGCATGGAGCTGGTAGACTGTCCAGGTTTCACAGGCACACAATAATAAGGTCAGGACAACATCTCTGTAGATCTTCAGTTTGGTAGTCAGTCTAATACCTCTTCTCTCCCAAACTTTTCTTTGGAGCCTCCAAATCACTGAGCTAGCAATGTGTACATCACTAGAAAGTACACTACTAAAGTAAGGGAACTTCTCCTGAGCATTCAAAACTTTTCCAATTGTTGCAACTGACAGTTCCACATATGTATGTTGTGGTGGTGGCTGATGGAGCATCTATGTTTTCTTGGTGTTGATTATTAGGCCAAAATTAGCACAAGTAGCAGAGAATTAATCCATACTTTGTTGCATCTCAGCTTCAGAGGATGAATTGAATGCACGATCATCTGCAAACAGAAAATTATACACCAACTCTCCCTCCACTTTGTTCTTGTATTGTAGCGTTTTCAAATTGAAGAACTTACCATCAGTACGTTAACTAACCTTGATGCCTTGTTCGTCCTCATTGAAGGCATTTGACAACATGGCTGAAAATATCATGCTAAAAAGCATGGGAGCAAGCCTACAGACCTGTTTCACTTCATTGGTGACTGGGAAGGCAGAAGAGCATTGTCCACTATCCAGAATCCTAACAAATGTGCCATCATGAAATTCACATACAATGTTGATGAACTTCTCTGGACAAACAAAGTTTGACACAATTTTTCACAAGCCCTCACGACTAACAATGTCAAAGGCCTTGGTCAGATCTACAAACGTTGTGTACTGACCTCTGTTCTGCTCCTGGCATTTCTCCTGGAGTTATCGAACAGCAAACACCATATCGACTGTTCCTTGGCCCTTTCTAAAGCTACACTGGCTCTCAGGTAGATGACCATCTACCAAGTGAAAGGATCAGCCTATTAAGGAGGGCTGTAGCAAGAATCCTGACAGCAGTGACTAAGAGAGAGACTCCTCTATGATTGTCGCAGGACAATCTGTTGCTTTTACCTTTACGGAGATGAACAATGGAGGCATCCATGACCGCCTAGGGGATAAGCTCCTATTGCCAAATAACCTGGAAAATTTCAGTCAGTTTTGTATGAGAAATGGTTTCCCTATCTTGTAAACCTCACCTGAAATAGAATCAGCACGAGGTGCTTTGCCACATGAAAGGAGCCTAATGGCCCTCAGAAGCTCTTCTTCAGTTGGAAATTCAGCTAAGGAGGGATTGATTTCAACCTGAGGTAAATGGTCAATGGCCTCAGCATTGATTGATGATGGTCTGTTGAGAACACTATGGAAATGTTCAGCCCATTCCTCTAGGATCATGTCCTTATCACTAATCAATATGGCTCCATTAGCACTGAGTAACTGTGATGCACGATAGGATTTTGGTCCATAAATGGCTTTCAGGGAATCATAAAAGAGCCTTGGATTTTTACTATCAGCATAAAACTCAATTCCATCTGCCTTCTTGCTCCTGCATCTCTCTAAGACTTGCTTGTAGGTTGTTTTTGATGGAACTTTTTTAAAAAAATTATTTTTCAGTTTTCAACATTCACTTCCACAAGAATGAGAATTCTAAAATTTCTACCCATCTCTCATCACCCCCCCATCCCAGGACAGCATGTACCCCATCCACTCCTTCCTCTAGTCTATCCTCCTTTTTATCACCTCCACTTCTCCCATTCACCTTTCCTCATTTTACTGGTTTTTTTCTTTTTCTAATTAAAGGGGGCTTCTGAATTTCCCCATCGTTTTCAACAAACTACTCTTGGTGTTTGTGAGTGATCTGTCCCAGGTGAGCAAACGCAGTGCCTAGACAGAGAGGTTCAGTGATTTGACCAGGGTCTCACAAGCAGTAAGAAGTAGAGCTGGAGTTCAAACCGATGTCCTGATTCTCCTTTCAGGGCTCCTTTCACCACACAATCCCCCTTCCATCTTTTCTTCATAGGGTGTGGTTTCCAGGCCCCTCGCCATGCCTCTCCATCAATGGCTTTCCTAAATATGGATCCTTAGGGACTGTGTCCTTAGTAGTGTTTGTTTCTCCAGAACTTAGCACAGTGCCTGTCATGCAGAAGGTAGTTAAGGAAGCCTTGGTGATTGCCTGATTAGGTCACCTACCTTTCTAGGGGCCCAGCACATAGGAGGAACTTAGTCTCTAGCTATTGAATGAATAAATTTATGAGTTGTAGGCCAAAGCAAGAGAAAATATTAATGATTATAAATACATTTATTATTTATAATTTTCATGAGATATCACTTGATCATTTTCCCTACTGTATCTAATTCATGTAAACCCTTACAGTTTAATTTGATATGCGGTGTGAGCTGTTGATCTCTTGTCAAATTTCTGCCAAACTGTTTTCTTTTATGCCACCTGCCTTAATCAATTAAAGACAATTCTCATTTTGCATAAGTGATACATTGGTCAAACCTCGAAATAAAGCTCTTTCAAAGTAATGTACATTTGCCCACAACCCTGGCTATAAGGGAGGGAGTCAGGAAGAGGATGGTGCACGTGTGAAGGGAGGGGGACAGAAGAAATGTCAAGGATACACTGGACCTGGGACAGAGATGTGACAGCAGGAGCCTAATCAGGCAGGTGTCAGAGTCAGCCACACGACGACCTGGAGAGAACCGAGAGGAAGAACATGCAAGGGAGAGACATGTGGAGGTCAGACATGGTAACACACAGGAGAGGACAGACTGTAACAAATGAACCGAGGAAAGACACGCAGTACTCGAGTGTTGCATGGACAGAAGACAGACAGGGGAACGGCAGACACATACATGGGCAGAGCAGCCAAAATTCTCCTCTTTCAGCACTGCAAGTCTCAAGCTAAACCTTGACACTGAAGCTGAAGTGCTGAAAGGAATCACTCGGCACATAAAGAACTCCTTTCCCTTCGCACCTCTCCATTGATAATCTGCAGATTCTTCACTTGATTTTAAACATCTCCATTGATGTTTCCTGTTTCTTACATCATAGTATTCCATGTAACTCACTTTCTTTCTCTGTTAGAGACATGCCATGTGAGAAGTCGAATTTTTTGCTTTAGGAAGAAAAAACAGTCAACAAAACTTTAAAATACGTGGAGTAAAAGATGCTTATGGCAGGAGACAGTTTATCTGGTAACATTCCAGTTACAGAACATTCAGAGGAAAAGATACTTGTGGCAGGAGACCCTCTCTCTGTGAACGCTCTAGTGTAAGAAAGAAACTGGGAAGCTATTCTAGGCAAAGAAACTAACATTTAAGAGAAACAGAGGTAGGGTCTATAGCGTGCCCAGCGCAGTCCGAGATCCCATCTTTGTTTCTCTTAAAAAGATTGGTTCCTTTGTCGAGACAGGCTTTCCAATCTCTTTCTTACACCAGTTACTTCAGGCTTGCTCCATGTGGAACCAGATATACCCTCAGAACACTCAGAGGAAAAAACACCTGTGGCAGGAGACACTCTCTGGGAATATTCCAGTTGTTACAGACTTTCTCTACAGAAACATATCTAAGGAAAAAATTGGTATTTAATGAAATAGAGGACTTTGAAGTATTCCTGATAAAAAGACCAGAGCTGATGTGAAAATGTGACTTTCAAATACAAGATTCAAAAGAAGCTTTAAAAGGTAAAAATGAAAGAGCAATTATAAGTGACTTGATAAGGTTCAACTGTGTTCTTTTCTGTCAGGGAAGATGATATGCATATCTTCTAAGATTTTTATCATTATTTTATAGGTAGAAGGATTCTACCTAGAAAGAGGGGTTGAATCTGATCCAATTAGGTGGGGATGATGTAAAACATATCGGTAGGTGAGAAAGATGAATTCACTGGGTAAAGGTTCTATTAGGGAGAGAAAGAAAGGGGAAAATGATTTCACATAAAATAGATGTACACCGAAGAGCTTTGGAGTGGAAAATGGTCAAGGGCTATTTTTTCAAAAAGGGAAAATATACATTTACTCACTTGATAAAAACATCTGTCTTAGCCTTCAGGTAAGTAGGAGAAGGGGCAAGAGAAAGGAAAAAAATAGTGATAAAAGGGTGATCAAGTAAAAGAAGGCAGTAGTAATATGCAAAATAGACCTTAGGAGAGAGACAAGATCAAAAGAGAGGGAGAAAAGGAGAAACAAAAGAAAAGAGGATGAAGAGAAATGCATAGTTAGTCATCATAAGTGTGTGAATGGGGTAAACTCATAAGATGGATATAGATAGCATAATGTATTAGAAACATAGCGGAGAATCTTAAAAAACTTAGATGTGAAAGACTTCTGGAGACAACTGAATGGAAATAGTAGAGAGTACAGACAGATCTTGCTTTATGTAAATTCACATTCTACAAATTGGACTTTGGTTAAGGAATTTTATAATAAATTTACGTTCCCAAAAGACCATTCATGCAAACTGTACCATACTGTACTGGATTCTCTTTCTCCTCCTGCCTACAACTCCCAGAAAAGCTTTTTTTTTTAAATCCTGAAAGTGATAGCAGAAGGACAGACCTGCAGAAAGACAGCCAGCGCCACTGCTAGATCAGGGCTTGGCTTGAGAGCTCCAGTGCTGAGAGAAGAGACCTCGGTTTCAGACGCCAACCCACCAGTGAGTTTGGTACCTGTTTTTTGGTGTTTTTTCCATCCGTGTTGGACTACCATATGTCTGTCCTGTCCTGAATGTTATTCTGTCCTGCCCCTACGTGTCTGTCTACTGGAGTGTTCTTCCTTTCATTTCCAGTCAGGCCTTCATGTGGCAGGTTCCACCAGCCTTCTCCTGCTCTTGGTTCTCTGTGCTGAGCCGCCATGTGTCTTTCAACCATGTGCCAGCACGACTCTTATGGGGGTGCAGAGCTTTCCCACTTCACTCCTGCTCTTTTCCAAATCCATAGGTAAATTCACATTATGTAAAGGATCTGCAGAATAGCCCACTTACATTGTTTTAAATTTACTTAGTATTTTATTTTCCCAATTATAACTAAAAACATACTTACTTTTGTTTCTTTTTAATTTTAAACTTCCAAATATTTTAGAAACGAGGCCTTAACCAGAAACACTGGCTATAAAAGTTGTTTTAGGACTTACTGCTTTCCTTCTAATCTTGGTTGCTTTGGTTTTCTTTCTGAAATGCAATCCTACATGGGTTCTACACATACATTCTTAATAAACACATTTTCACCGCGTCATGTTGCATAGAAGAATTAACGTGAGTGAGAGAAGCCATGAGAAAAAACAAAATGGAACACAAGACAAAATAGTCTACTTCATTCTGTGTTTTGATTGCATAGTTATTTCTGTGGATATGAATGGCATTTTGCTTCAAGAGTCCTTTAGAAATGTATTACGTGCTTCCATTTATGTGAATTACTATGTCTATCAGAAAGAGTCCTCACACACTGTCACTATTACTGTGTATAATGTTCTCCTGGTTCTGCTCATTTCACACAGCATTAGTTCATATAAGACTTTCCATGTTTATCTGAAGTTGGACTGTTCGTCATTTCTTATAGCACAATAGTATTCCACAATAGTATTACATTCATATACCACAGCTTGTTCACCCATTTCCCAATTGATGGGATCTATTTCCAGTTCTTAGCCTTTACAAAAAGAACTGCTGTCAATATTTTTATACATGTTGGTCCTTTTCCCATTTGTATGATCTCTTTGGGATACAGTCCTAGAAGTGATATTGCTGGATCAAAGGCTATGCACATTTTTATAGCCCTTTGGGCATAGTTCCAAATTGCTCTCCAGAATGATTGGATCAGCTCACAGCTACACTAATACTGAATTAATTTTTTTCTA
Source organism: Notamacropus eugenii (assembly GCF_028372415.1). NCBI lineage: Eukaryota > Metazoa > Chordata > Mammalia > Diprotodontia > Macropodidae > Notamacropus > Notamacropus eugenii. The sequence goes on along the minus strand of NC_092879.1, from coordinate 6,311,438 downwards.
GATCTCTAAAATAATTTCTGGTAGCTTGATTGGTATGGCACTGAATAAGTAAATTAATTTAGGTAGAATTGTCATTTGTATTATATTAGCTCGGCCTATCCATGGCCAGCTTATTTTTTTTCCCAATTATTTAGATAGGACTTCATCTGTGTGAAAAGCATTTTGCAATTGTGTTCATAAAATCCCTGGATTTGTTGTGGCAGGTAGACTCCCAAATATTTTATAGTGTCTATGGTAGTTTTAAATGGCATTTATTTTTCTATCTCTTGCTGTTGGGCTTTGTTCGTAATATATAGAAATGCAGATGGTTTATGTGGGCTTACTTTTCATCTTTTCACTTTGCCAAAGTTGTTTAGTTTTTCAAGTAGTTTTTTACCTGATTCTCTAGGATCATCTAAGTATATCATCAAATCGCCTGCAAAGAATGATAACTTAGTTTCTTTTTTGCCTATTCTAATTCCTTCATTTTCTTTTTATTATTGCTAAAGATAACATTTCTAGTAACATATTGAATAACAGCAGTGATAATGGACATATTTGTTTCACCGCCTGTCTTCTTAGAAATGCATCTAACTTGTCCCCATTACGTGTAATTCTTGCAGATGGTTTTAGTTAGATACTACTTATTATTTTAAGGAAGATTTAATTTATTTCTATGCTCTCCAGTGTTTTCAGTAGGAGTGGGTTTCGTATTTTGTCAAAAGCTTTTTGTGCATCTGTTGAGATAATCATATGGTTTCTATTAGCTTTCTTGCTGAAAGGACCAATTATGCTGATAGTTTTCCTAATATTGAACCAGCCACGCATTACTGGTATAAATCCTACCTGATCATAATGTATTATTCTTATTATAAGTTATTGTAATCTTTTTGCTAATATTTTATTTAAATTTTTTGCATCTATATTCATTAGGGAAATCGATATATAGTTTTGTTTCTCTGTTTTGGCTCTTCTCAGTTTGCGTATCAGAACCATATTTGTATCATAAAAAAAAAAAAATTGGTAGGACTCTTTCGCCATTTTTCCCAAATAATCTACATAGTATTTTAGTTAATTGTTCCTTAAATTTGTGGTAGAATTCACTTGCAAATCCATCTGGCCCTGGAGATGTTTTCCTAAGGAGTTCATTGATGGCTTGTTCAATTTCTTTTTTTTTTTTTGATGGGGTTATTTAAATATTGTACTTCCACTTCTGTTAATCATGGCAATTTATATTTTTAAAACATTCATCCATTTCATTTAGATTGTCACATTTATGGGCATACAGTTGGGCAACGTAATTTCTAATTATTGTTTTAATTTCCTCTTCGTTAGAGGTGAGTTCATCCTTTTTATTGTTGATATTGGTTTTCTTTTTTAGTTATTTTTAATCAAATTGACCAAAGGTTTATCAATTTTATTGTTTTTTCATAAAAACTAACTCTTAGTTTCATTTCTTTGTTCAACAGTTTTCTTAATTTCAATTTTCTTAATTTCTCTTTTGTTTTTAAAGATTTCTAATTTGATATTTACTTGGGGATTTTCAATTTGTTCTTTTTCTAGCTTTTTTCAGTTACATGCCTAATTTATTGATCTCCTCTTTCTTTATTTTATTCATGTAAGCATGAAATGATATACAACTTACCCCAAGAACTTTTTTCACAGTATCCCTTCAGCTTTGGTAAGTGGTTTCATTATTGTCATTCTCTTGAATGAAGTTATTGATTGCTTCTGTGATTTGTAGTTTGATCCACTCATTTCGCAGGAGTAGATCAGAACATGGAATGTGGAAAACTGAGAGCCAGAAAGGATATAAGAACATAGGATATGGAATGTCATAGTGGTGAAGGATCAGGGATCCTAGGAAATGTTAACTCAGAGCTGGGAGGGACTCAAGAACAGTAATGTGGAAAGTCACAGTCAAGAAAGGCATCAGAACATAAGGCAGGGAACGTCAGAGCCGTGAGCAAAAATGGATCATAGAATGCTTAAAGTCAGAGCTGGGAGGGACCAGAGAACATAAAACATGGGAAGTATGAGTAAAAAGAGGCCTGAAATCATGGACAATGAACTTGTCAGACAAGTGAGGAACCAGGAATCTTAGGATACAGAAAACCAGAGGTAGGAGGGGCCAGAGAACATGAAATAAGGAAAGCTAGAGCCAAGGGGGCTTTCAGAACATAGACCAAAGATGTGTCAGAGATGTAAGGAACCAAGGATCATAGGACATGGGACATCATCGCTGGGAGGGTCCAGAGAGCAGTGAATGTCAGAAGTTAGAGCTGGCACAGGCCTCAGAGCATCAAATGTGCAATGTCAGAGCTACGAGGATACAGGGATCACAGTACATGGAAACTGAGAGTGCTGTGGGGCCAAAGAACGCAGAATGTGGAAATTCAGAGCTAAGAGAGGCAGAAGAACATAAGATATAGAATGTTAGAGTGTGAAGAACAAGTGATCATAGGACATGGAAAGTCATAGATGGGAGGAAGCAGGGATAATAGGACACAGAAAGTGAAAGCTGGAAGGGACCAGTGAACACGGAACACGGAAAGTGGGATACAGGAGGGGTCTCAGAATATAAATCATGAAATGTCAGAGATGTGAGAAACTAGGGATAGTAGGACATGGGAACTCAGAACTATGAGACCAGAGAGCATAGAATGTGAAAAGTCAGATCCAAGATGGTCATCAGAATATAAGGTATGGAATGTCAGATCTGTGACAAACCGTGGATCATAAGGCACACAAAGTCAGAGCTGGAAAGGACCAGAGAACACAAAACATGGGAAGTCAGAGCAAGCAGGGGTCTCAAAGCACAGAACACGGAATGCCAGTACTGTGTGGACCCAGGGATAATGAGACATAGAAACTCAGAGCTCTGAGAGACCAGAGAACCCAGAATGTGGAAAGACAAGAGGACTCTCTGAATATAAGATATGGAATGTCAGAGTCGTGGGGAACCTGGAATCATAAGACTTGGAATATCCGAGATATGAGGAACGAAGGATCATAGGACACAGAAAAGTCAGAGCTTGAAGGGAACAGAGAATATAGCATATGAAAAATCAGAGCTGAGGAGGACCTCAGAAGAGAGGACATAGAATACCAAAGCTGTGAGCAACCATGGATAACAGGGCGCCGAAAATCTGAGCTGGGAGGGACCAGAAAACACAGAATGTAGAAAGTGAGAGAGAAGGGGCCAAAAATTGTAGGACATGGACTGTCAGATCTGTGAGGAACCAGGGATCATAGGACATGGAAAGTCAGAGGTTGGGTGAACCACACAATACAGCATATGAAAAATCAGAGCCAAGAGGGGCCTCAGAACATACCCCATGGAATGTCAGAACTGTGAGGGACCAGTCATCATAGGCCATGGAAAGTGAGATGTAGGAGGGATCAGAGAACATGGAATGTAGAAAGTCAGAGCCAAGAGAGGCATTAGAATATAAGACATGAAATGTTAGAGCTGTGACCATGGATCATAGGACTCGCAAAGTAAGAGATGGGAGGGTCCAGAAAACACAAAGCGTAGAATGTCAGAGTCAGGAGGGGCCTCAAAACATAGGATTCAGAATGTCAAAACTGTGTGGAACCAGGGATCATAACACATGCAAACTCAGAGGTCTGAAAGACCATAGAACATAAAATGTGGAAGGACAGAAACACAAGAGGCATGAGAACATAGTATACATCATGGAGTGTCAGAGCTGTGAGGAACTATGAATGATAGGATATGAAAAGTCAGAAATGGGACGTCCCAGAGAACACAGAATGTGGAAAGCAGGAGCCAGGAAGGGCCTCAGAACAGCTACTCTTGGCAGGCGGGTTGTGGGACACAGCCTTTGGGACGACCCTTGACCCTCCACCACCTATTGCCTGTATATATGGAGGGGGCTGAATCATCGAAGGACTCTGTGCTCTAGGGAAGTTTCTGAGAGTATAAATTGCAGGCAGAGAAGGTGTGAATGGAGACACATTCCTTCTCTAGGAGTCTGTCACTGCTCTCAGGTTGCCAGGCTCTTATATCTCCACCTGTTTAATCAAGACACCTTCTTTTCAACTCCCAGGGCTTCTGCTGAGATGTCTAGGCCGTCTCAGGGGCTCTGGGTCTCCTGGGTAATGCTCCTTGTGTTTGGGGCAGCATCCTGGAGCCTGGAAGAGTTCCCAACCCTCTACCTGAACTCTCCTTCTTCAGCCGAGGAGGACACAGCTCAGCAGCCATTGTTTCCAGTTTTCTACAGCCCAAGGAAATAGGGAAGCTACAATAAACCCTTTTTTTTTGTTTTTTTCACTTATGATTTGATTTCTTTTCTGTGTTCTACAATCACTTCCACAAAACTTAGATTTTTTTCCTCTCCCTCAACCTCATTTTCCCCTCCTTACCCCCCTTCCTCCCTGAAACCGCAAATAATTTTATATAGGTTCTACACATACATTTCTATTAAATTTTCATCTTAGTCATGTTGCATAGAAGAATTAAAATGAATGGGAGAAATCATCAAACAAACCAGAAAGCAATACAAAAGAAAATGATCTGCTACATTCTGGTATAGAATTCCATAGTTCTTTCTCTGGATGTGGAAGGCATTTTGCCTTAAGAGACCACTGGGAAATTTTTAAGTCCTTGCATTGCAATGAAGATCTAAGTCTACCAGAAAAAAATCTCGCACACTGTGGTTATTTCTGTATACAAAGTTCTCCTGATTCTATTGCTTTCCCTCAGTATCAGTTCATATAAGTCTTTCCAGGCCTCTCTGAAGTCTTCCTGTTCGTCATTTCTTACAGCACAATAGTATTCCATCACATTCATATAACATAATTTATTCAGCCATTTCTCAATTGATGGACATAACCTTGATTTCCAGTTTGGGGCCACCACAAAGAGTGCTGTTATCAATATTTTTGTACATGTGGGACCCTTTCCCATTTTTATGATCTCTTGGGGAAACAATTCTAGAAGCGGTGTTGCTGGGTTAAAGGGTATGCATATTTTGTAGCCCTTTGGGCATAGTCCCAAATTGCTCTCCAGAATAGATGGATCACCTCACAGCTCCACCAGCAATGACTTGGTGTTCCAACTCTCCCACATCTTCTCCAACATTTATCATCTTCCTGTTTTGTTATGTTAGCCGATCTGATAGATGTGATGTGGTAAATCAGAGTTGTTTTGATTTGCGTCTTGCTAACGAATTGTGATTTAGAGCATTTTTTTCATATGACTACAGACAGTTTTAATTTCTTCCTCTGAAAACTGCCTGTTCATATCCTTTGACCATTTATCAGTTGGGGAATGATTTGACTAAGTTCTCTATATATTTTAGAAAGGAGGCCTTTATCACACACACTAGTTGCAAAAATTCTTTCCCAGTTTTCTGCTTCTCTCCTAGTCTTGGTGGCATTGGGTTTATTTGTACCAAACCTTTCAAACTTAATATCATCCAAATGATTCATTTTGCACTTCATAATGTTTTCTACTTCTTGTTTAGTCACAAATTCTTCCCTTCTCCATAAATATGATAAATACACTGTTTCTTTCTCCACTAATTTGTTTGTAGTATCAATCTTTATACCTAGATCATGTACCCATTCGAACTTTTTTCTTGTGTATGGTGTCAGACATTGGTCTATTCCTTGTTGCCACCACACTATTATCCAGTATTCCCAGAAATTTTTGTCAAACACTGAGTTCTTATCACAGAAGCTGGGGTCCTTGGGTTTATCAAAGTGTAGATCGTTATATTCATTGACAACTGTGTCTTGAGCACCTAACCTATTCCATTGGTCTACCTTTCTATTTCTTAGCCAATACCAAGTAGTTTTAATAATTGCTGCTTTAGAATACAATTTGAGATCTGGTAGAGTAGGCCACCTTCACCAACATTTCTTTTCATTAGATTCCTTGATAATCTGGACATTTTTTTCTTCCAGATGAGTTTTGATATTATTTTTCCTAACTCTACAAAATAATTATCTGATAGTTTGACTTGCATGGCACTGAATAAGTAAATCAATTTAGCCAGAATTGTCATTTTTATTATATTGGCTCGGCCCACCCATAGGCAACTGATGTTTTTCCACTTACTTACATCTGACTTTATTTGTGAGAAAAATGTTTTTCAGTTTTGTCCATATAATCCCTGGGATTCTTTTGGTCAGTACACTTCCAAATATTTTATAGTGTCTACCATAGTATTAAATGGGATTTTTCCTTCTATCTCTTGCTGTTGGGCTTTGTTCATAATATATAGAAATGCCAAAGATTTGTGTGGGTTTATTTTGTAACCTGCAACTTTGCCAAAGCTGTTTATTATTTCATGTAGTTTTTTACTTGATTCTCTGGGATTCTCTAAGCATATCATCATGTCATCTGCAAGGAGAGATAACTTAGTTTCTTCTTTGCCTAATCTAATTCCTTCAATTGCTTTTTCTTCTCTTATTGCTACCTTTAACATTTGCAGTGTCAAATGGAATAATACTGGTGATAATGGACATCCTTGTTTCACCCGTGATCTCACTGGAAATGTATCTAGCTTATCTCCATGGCATATAATGCTTGTTGAAGGCTTTAGATAGATACTGCTTATTATTTTATGGAAAGCTACATTTATTCCTAGGTTTTCCAGTGTTTTCAGTAAGAATGAGTGTTGTACTTTGTCAAAAGCTTTTTATGCATCTATTGAGAGAATCATGTGGTTTCTGTTAATTTTGTTGTTGATATGATCAATAATGTTAATGATTTTTCTAATATTAAATGAGCCCTGCATTCCTGGTATAAATTCTTCTCGATCATAATGTATTATTCTCCTGATAAGTTCCTGTATTCTTTTTGCTAAAATCTTATTTAAAATTGTTGCATCTATATTCATTAGAGAAATTGGTCTATAATTTTCTTTCTCTGTTTTGGCTCTCCCTGGTTTAGGTATCAAAACCCTATTTCTGTCATAAAAAGAATTTGGCAGGACACCTTCGCCAATTTTCTCAAATAGTCTACATAGCATTGGAATTAACTGTTCTTTAAATGTTTCAAAGAATTCACTTGTGAATAAATCTGGCCCTGGAGATTTTTTCCTAGGATGTTCATTGATGGCTTGTTCAATTTCTTTTTCTGAGATGGAGTTATTTAAGTGTTCAACTTCCTGTTTTGTTATTCTGGGCAATATATCTTTTAAAATAATTATGCATCTCACTTAGATTGTTCAATTTATGGATATACACTTGGACAAAGTAATACCTTATTATTTTTAATTTCCTCCTCATTGGAAGTGATTTCACCCTTTTCATTTTTCATATTGGTAATTTAGTTTTCTTCTTTCTTTTTGTAATCAAATTGACCAAAAGTTTATCAATTTTATTGTTTTTTTTTTATAAAACTAACTCAGTTTTATTTATTAGTTGAATAGCTTTCTTAATTTCCATTTTATTAATCTCTGTTATGGTTTTCAGTATTTCTAATTTGGTATTTACTTGGGGATTTTCAATTTGTTCTTCTTTGAGCTTTTTCAGCTGCATGCCCAATTCATTGGTATATCCTTTCGCTATTTTATTCATGTAGGCACTAGGTGGTTCAGTGGATGGAGCACCAGTGCAGGAGTCAGGAATCCTGAGTTCAAATCTCACCTCATATACTTGACACTCACTAGCTGTGTGACCTTGGGCAAGTCACTTAACCCCAATTGCCTCATCCTGAGTCATCTCCAGTCATCTTGATGAGTATCTGGTCACTGGATTCAGATGACTCTGGAGGAGAAGTGAGGCTGGTGACCTGCATAGCCCTCTCTCAGTCAAAAGAAAGTCAAGTGCAAGTCATGTCATTATTTCTCTGATGGCATGTTCTTCTTCGGCAATGAACGATGAACACACACAATTTTATTCATGTAGGCATTCAACGATATAAAAGTTCCCCTAAAAACCACTTTTGTAGTATTCCATAAAAATTGGTAAGTTGTATCATTATTGTCATTCTCTTGAATGAAGCTGTTGATTGTTCCTATAATTTGTTGTGTAACCCACTCATTCTTTAGGATTAGATTATTTAGTTTCCAAGTAGTTTTTGGTTTATATTTACATGGCCTTTGATTACACATACTTTTATTGCATTATGATCTCGGGAAGATGCATTGACTATCTCTGCCTTTCTGCACTGGACTGTGAGGTTTTTATCACCTAGTACATGGTCAGTTTTTATATATGTGCCATGTACTGCTGAGAAAAAGTTATATTCCTTTTTATTCTCATGCAATTTTCTCCAGAGATCTATCGTATCTACCTCATCCAGAGTTCTATTCGCCTCCTTAACTTCTTTGTTGTATATTTTGAGTTTATGTTTATCAAGTTCAGAGACGGAGAGATTGAGGTCCCCCACTAGTATAGTTTGGTATCTATTCTTCCTGTAACGCCCTTAACTTCTCTATGAATTTGGATTCTATACCACTTGGAACATACATGTTTAGTCATGAAATTACTTCGTTTTCTATGGTGCCTTTTAGCAGGATATAGTTTCCTTCCTTATCTCTCTTGATTATATCTTGTCCTGCTTTTGCTTTGCCTTTTACATCAGCTGAAGCACAAAATATTCTGCTGCAACCTTTCAACTTTGCCCTGTGCGTATGCCACAGTTTCAAATGTATTTGTTGTATGTACCATATTGTTGAAATTTCGTTGTTAATCTATTCTGCTATTTGTCTCCGTTTTCTGGGAGAGTTCATCTCATTCACATTCGCAGTTATGATTACTATCTGAGTCTTTCCCTCCATCCATTTTCCCCTTGATTATGCATTTAGTTCTCCCTTTTCCCTTCCCCTCCACAACAGAATTTTAATTTTTAACCACTGCCTCCCTCAGTCTTCCCTCCCTTCTTTGAGACCTCCAGCCTTTAATCCAGTTTTCCCTTACTACTTCTTCCCTCCCTTTTAGCCTCATCTCCCTTTTCTTTCCCCCTTCCACTCCTACTGACTATGGAGCTAATTGTATTTCTATACTCAACTGAGTTTATTGTATCCTTCTTGAATCTAATCAAATAAGAGTACCTCTCAAACAATGCTTATCTCCCTCCCCTCTTTCCCTCCACTGCAATTTATTTTGTGCCTCTTCCTGTGATTGAATTGATTTTTTTCTGCCTCTTCCTTTTCACATCTCCCATTACAATCCTTTCGCACCCTTAAATCACATTTGTTATCATCACATCATTTAATTTATACCCACTCCATCTTTCTATGTATATCCCTTTTACTTTTCATAATAAATATACAATTCTCAAGGCTAACAAGTATCATATTCCCCTATAGGGATGTAAACAGTTTGCCCAGATTGTGTAACAAGCTTTTTAATTTTTGTTTCCCCTGTTTACCTTTTTATGCTTTTCTTCAGATCTGCGTTGGAAGATCAAAGTTTCTATTGAGTTCTGGCCTTTTCTTCAGGAAGGTCTGGAAATGCCTTATTTAATTGAATGTCCATCTCCTCACCTGAAATATTATGCTCAACTTTTCTGGGCAATTAATTCTTGGTTGTAGTCCCAGCTCCTTTGCCTTACGGAACATCATATTCCCATTCCTTCTGTCCTTTTATGCAGAAGCTGGAAGTTCCTGTGTTCCTGAGTTTAGGTCCTCGACATTCGAATTATTTCTTTCTAGCTACATGCAGTATTTTCACCATCACTTGATAGTTCTAGAATTTGACAACGATATTCTTTGGTGTTTTTAGTTTGGAATCCCTTTCAGGAGGTGAACAGTGGATTTATTCCATGACTATTTTGTCCTCTGAGTCTAGGACTTCTAAGCAATTTCCTTGATGATTTCTTGGATGATATTTTCCAAGCTCTTTTTTTTTATCATGGCTTTCTTATAGATCAACGACCCTTAGATTTTCTCTCCTGGAATTATTTTCCAGGTCAGATGTTTTTCCAATTAGATATTTTACATTTTCTTCTACCTTTTCAGTCTTTAGATTCTGTTTGACTGATTCTTGATGTCTCATAGATTCATTAGCTTCTACTTGCCCGATTCTGTTTTTTATCAAATTGCTTTCCTCAGTTACTTTTGCATCTCCTTTCCCATCTGTCCAGTTGTTCCTTTTAAGGCGTTATTTACACCAGTTAGGTTTTGTATTTCCTTTTCCATTTGTCCAATTTTCCTTTGTAAGGAGCTATTCTCTTCAGTGAATGCTTTTTTCATATTTTTAAAATCTTTAGCCAGTTTTTCTTGTATTTCTCTAATTTGTGTTTTAAAATCCTTTCTGAGCTCTTCCAAGGAGGCTTTTTTTTTTTGCTTCAGACGAGTTGTTATTCTCTTCCAAAGTTTCATATGGGAGTACTATCTCAATGCTGATCTCTTTGATATTTGTATTTGCTCCTTGTCTGCATAGAAAGATGCTATGGTCTTTTCTTTTCTGCTTTGTTTCTTACTCATGATAATGACACTTTTCCTGGGTTTTAAAGTAGATCTCTGCGCTGGTGAAACAGGGAACTCTGTCCCATGGTTCTTGTGCTTAAAACGTGAGGCTTTGTGTGTTGTGCCCTATGGTTCTTTCAGCTAGAAGGTAAAATGTTGCAGCTTACCTGGTGTTGAGCTGCCTGGTGTTGTAAAGCAGAGGCTAGGAAAGGTCTTTTTCGGTTTTCCCCACAGTTACACTGGAGCTAGCTCATTAAGTCTGGACGCCAGAGGTCTCCTCTGCTGAACCAGAGCATTGGCAGCTCAGCAGTCTGCCCTAGTGTCTTCTTAATTCCCCTGGGATTCTGAGGCACACCTGGAATCCTGGTGGAGGCAGTTGCTGGCTATATCCCCGTGGGGCTCAGGATATGCTTCTGGTTTGTTGAGTTGTGGCTGTCTGGGCCATGTTTGATCCTGCCCTGGAAGCCTTGGGCCACAGCAAGAAGAACCCTCCTTGGCGATCTTTCTAGCCTCATGTGCTGAGTCTGTTTACCCTTCTGCTGCTTCCACTATCACAGGATTTTTCTGGAGGAGATATTCCTTGGGCTCTTCAAGGTTAACACGGGGAGGGAGATGACAATTATTGATCACTCTGCCATCTTGGCTCCCAGAACAGGAAATCCCCTCCAGTAAACCTTGATAGGTATCGATTAATATGAAAGTCATATATCTCTCAGAGAACAAGTGGTGCTTGTTAAAGTAACACATTTTACCAGTGGGTGAGATCATCCTGAGAGTGAGTGCAAAGTCTTGTTATATCAATCTCAGGGCACTGCTTGTTTGAGTGCACTTAGTCCTGAAAGTCAGGATGTCTCCTAACATGCTGATATCACGAACCCCAAAACACTTTCTTTCCTCCTTCCCAACTCCATTATTACAATTTGGATGCTTGACTTCTTTTTAAATTTTTTTGTTGATGGTTTCATTTTCTTACATCACCAGGATATCCCATGTATTTCTCCCTCTCCTCTTTCTTGAGAGTCATCCCTTAAAACAAGTTTTCTTTGTTTGTTTAAGGGAAGAAAGAAAAAGTGAGCAGAATAGTTCCATATATTCAGGAAAATGTATGCAATGTGTAACATCTATGGACCTCTTACCTCCTCGATGGGGGAGAGTGATGGTATCTTCTCATGTTTTCTTTCCAATACTAATTTTTTATCATTTTTAGATGTATTTTTAATTGTTTGGCGTGTTATTCTTTTCATTTAAATTGTTGTAATTACCATGTATATATACTGTTTTCTTGGTTCCGCCTACTTTGCTTTGAATCAGAACACAAAGAGCTTTCCATACTTCCCTGTACTCAGCACTCCCATAATTTCCTAAACATAGTAGTGGTATAACATTTTTCATGTTCCATACTTTGTTTAGCAATTATTACCCAGTTGATGAGCATCTACTTTGTTTCCAATTCATGGCTGCCACAGAAAGTATTGTTACAAATATTTTGCAGGATATAGGGACATTTTTCTTATAAATGGCTTCCTTGAGGTATAAGTTCAGTAATGGGGTCTCATTTTTTTTCTTTCCTTGAATGATTCCGAATTCCTTTCCAAAATGATTATGCCATCTCATACCTCCACTAGCAATGTATTTATGTACCTGTATCATCACAGAGCCTCCAACACTGACTTTCATCTTTTGTCCTTTTTGTCGGTAAGATCAGGAGAGGAGTAAGTGTGTCTACTATGGTTAGACTCATTCAATGATGTGCTAGACATCCTAGCCATTGGCAGAAAACAAGAAAAAGAAATTGGAAGACACAAATAGGCAATGAGGCAACAGATATGTGTATATACACATGTATATACATATACATGCACATAAAAATATGCAACACTCAGTATCCTCGAAAATCAAATTAAGAAATAAAACTAATGGAAAAAACAACTTTAGCAAAGGTTTGGGATACAAAATAAACCCACATAAATCATCAGCATTTCTATATAGTACAAAAATGATTCAGCAGGAAGAGATAATCCGTTTTAAAAACTGGAAACTATATAAAATGCTTGGGAACAGCTCGGACAAGATGAATCCATGGAATATATGAAAACAATGACAAAGCACTCTACATGCAAAAAAAGACAAATCTAAGCAACAAAAGAAAAATGAAGTGTTCATTGGTTTGCTGAGTCAATAAAAATTACAATTTTACCAAAGTTAATTTACATACTTGGTGCCACACCAATTACACTACCAAACACTTTTTTTTAATAGAACTTGAAAAAAATAATTGTCAAATTTATCTGGAGAGAACATAAAATAATAATTCAAAGCGAATTAGTATTTAAAAATATGAAGGAATACAACAAAGCAACACTTGATTTTAAAGTATAATACAAAGCACTGATGAGGAAAATAATCTTGTACTGGCTGATATAGAGGTGTGGATCAATGAAATAAATTAGGTAAACTATATATAGCAGGAATTGAAAACAGCAATGTAGTGTTTGATAAACCAAAAGATTCAAGCTTTGGCAGTATGAACTCATCTTTTGACAAAAATTGATGGGAGAGCTGGAAAATAATTTGGCAGAAAGAAACATAGATAGCCATGTCACTTTGTATATCAATATAAGGTCAAAATGGATACATGATTTTGACATAAACTGTGATATTTTTAGTAACTCAGGGTAGCAGGGAAAAAAATGTACCTGTCACATCTAGGGACAAGGGAAGACTTTGTGACCAAAGAAGAGATAGAAAGGATCTTGGGAAGTGAAATCGATAATTTTGACTACACTAAATTGAAAAGGTTTTACACAAAAAGAAAAAAATAATGCAGTCAAAATTTGAAGGAAAACGGGCTGATAGGGAAATTTGACCACAGGTTTCTCAGATGAAAGATGCAATTTCTGAAGTAAAGAACCAAGTGAGCTTGATTTATTTTTCTTTTAAATGAATCATTCTCCAACTGATAAATGGACAAAGATTATGAACAGACAGTTTTCAGAAGGAATCAAAGCTATCAGTAATGCCATGAAAAAACATACTGTGACACTACTGATTAGAGAAATGTAAATAAAATCAATTCTGAAGTACCACTTCACATTTATCAGATTGACAAATGTGACAGAATAGGAAAGTGACAAATACTGGAGGGGACGAGGATAAAGTGGCAAACTAATGCACTCTTGGTAGAGTGGTAAATTAATGTAACCATTCTGGAGAACAATTTGGAATGATCGGCAAAGGACTATAAACCAGTGCAAACCCTTTCACCCACCAATCCGTCTGTACATGAAAACGATAAATGTTGGAGGAGAAGTGGAAAGTTTGCAAACTACTTCACTGTTGGTGGAAATGTAAACAGATCCAACCATTTTGGAAAGTAATCTGGAATTTTGCGCAGAGTTGTAAAACTGTTCATATCCTTTGACACATCATTACCAATTTTAGATCTGTTTCTGAGGGCGATTAGAGAAAAAGGAATGAAATTTTATTTTCTGAAATATTTATAGCTGCTCTCTGTGTGATGGCAAAGAACTCGAAATGTAGGGGATGCTCATCAGTTGGGGAATGGCTAAATAAGTTGTGGTACGTGGTTATGATGGAATACTACTGTGCTATAAGAAATGATTAGCTAGTTGATTTTAGAAAAAAAATGGAAATTCCTGCATAAAATTACGAAGAGTAAGATGAACAGTACTGAGAAATTGCTGCATAGACTCACAGTAATATTGTTCCAAGAATAATTTTGAATGACTAATGTAATTTTGTTTTGTATTATGATTTCTCCCATTCATTTTAATTCTTCTATGCAACATAACTAAGATTAAAATATATTTAATAGGAATGTATATCTAGAACCTATATAAAATTGTATGCCAGGGGGGGTTTCACAACATAGGACATGAAATGTCAGAGCTATGATACCAAGTATCATAAGATATGGCAACTCAGAGAGCTGCGAGACCAGAGAACGTAGAACGTGCAAAATTAGAGCCAAGAAAGGCATCAGAACAAAGGATGTCAGAGCTGTGTGGAACCAGGAGTAATAAGACATGAATAACCAGAGATGGGAGGGACAAAAGAACACAGAATGGAGAAAGTCAGAGCCAGAAGGTAACTCAGAACATAGGCTGTGGAATGTCAGAACTCTGAGGAACCAGGGATCATAGGACTCACAAAGTCAGAGCTAGAAGGAACTAGAAAACACAAAACATGGGATGTCAGAGTCAGGGTGGCCTCAAAACATAGGATATCACATGTCAAAACTGTGTTGAACCAGGGATCATAAGACATGTAAACCCACAGGTCCGAGAGACCAGAGAACATAGAATGTGGAAGGACAGAAACAAGAGAGGTATCAGAATATAAGCCATAGAATGTCAGAGCTGTGAGGAACCAGGAATTATAAGATATGAAAAGTCAGCGATGGGAGGGATGAGAGAGCATGGAATGTAGAAAGTGAGAGAGGAGGGGTCATAGCTTGTAGGACATGGACTGTCAGACATGTGAGGAATCAAGGATCCCAGGGCATGGAAAGTCAGAGCTAGAAGGGATCAGAGAACACAGTATGTGGAAAATCAGAACAGGAGGGTCCTCAGAATATATACCATGGAATGTGAGAGCCATGAGGAACCAACGATCATAGGATACAGAAAGTCAGAGCTGAGAGCGTCCAGAGAACATGTAATGTGTAAAATCAGAGCCAGACGTGATCTCGGAACATAGTATGAGGAATGTCAGAGCTCTGAGGAAGCAGGTATCATAGGCCATGGATCCTCAGAGATGGGAGGAACCAAAAAATGCAGAATAGGGCAAGTAAGAGTCAAGAGGAGCATCAGAATATGGAATGTCAGAGCTGTGACATGGGTCATAGGACACACAAACTCAGAGCTGGGAGGGACCAGAGAACACAAAACATAAGAAGTCAGAGTGAGGACGGGCCTCAAAATATAGCCTCTGAACTGCTAGATTTGTGAGGAACCAGGAATTGTAGTTAGAGCTAGGATCCCAGGGCACGGAAAGTTAGAGCTAGAAGGGAATAGAGAACACGTAATATGGAACTTCAGAGCCAGGAGGGGTCTCAGAACATAAGACATGAAATGTCAGAGGCCGCAGGGGCATGGGAAGGCAAAGAGGGACAGACCCTCGGGACTCAGGCTGTAAGGGTGGCAAGGCATCTCAGCAACTTCTGTGGTGCCTTGACTGTTCCTGAGCGTCAACTGTCTCGCCTGGTTTCTCACAGATCTGACAGTGCCAGCCCCAGCCGCTGCTGAACTTGGCCGCTTCCAACCCACGACTAAATCTCTCCTACCAACCCAACGTTGGCTCTGCTGCTGGCCCAGGCTAGGCTTCAGAGTTCCTTGATCTGGAACGAAGAACTTCCCAAAAAGCAAGAACTCCACATCATGCCCCACAAAAAACATTTTATTAATCTGCCCTTAAAACTCTGGAGCCCAACGTCAGACTCACACTAGAGCCCTAGCAGATATGTAGAAGTGGGGTGGGGATGGGGTGCTGCCAGCTCAGCTGGGTGCGCACAGTGAGAGCCACTTTCTCTCCAGCTCACCCATAATCAGCTTCCCAGTATCTCAGGCTTCTCTGCCTCCCAGCCTCAGCTCCTGCCAAGGCCAGGCGGCTCCAACTCTTAGAAAGGCCTTAGGCTCCCAGCTGACCGTTTGTTTGCCTACACTGAAATAAACCTCAATTTTTAAAAATATATAATTTGTTTCTTTTTCAGTTTTCAACATTCACTTTCACAGAAATGTAAATTCCAAATTTTCTTCCCATCCTTCTCACCCCCACCCCAGGACAGCATGCACCCCATCCACCCCTTCCTCTAGTTTATCCTGCCTTCTATCACCTCTCCTTGTTTTACTGTTGTTTTTTTCTTGTACTCATTATAGGGGGCATTCTCCAATTACTCTTAATACTCTGATTACTTCTTAAAGAGGTCTATTCACAGAATGGGTGTTACCTCACTCTAAGCGAGTACCTGAATAGGCCAAGGTCACCCACTGCATTCTGGGCCTTCTCCAGTCATCCTGAGGAATGTCTGGTCACTGGATCCAGATGGCTCAGGAAGGGAAAGTGAGGCTGGTGACTTTGCACAGCCCTCCCTCACTCAAAACAAAGACAGGTGCAAGTCATGTCATCATTTCTCTGATGTCATGGTCTTCTTAGAAAACGAAGGACAAACACGGACCCCTCGTTTTTCCTGTAGGGGAAAGTAGATTTCTATACCCCATTGCCATACATCTTATTTCCAAGTTGCATGTAAAAATAAATTTTTAATATTCATTTTAAAAGCTTTGAGTTCCACATTGTCTACCTTCTTCGCTTCCCACCCACCCTCATTGAAAAAGCAAGCAATTCAATATAGGTCATACATGTGTAGCCATGGAAAACACTTCCATATCAATCATATTGTGAAAGACTAACCACATTTCCTTCTGTCCTGTCCTGTCTTCCATTTATTCCATTCTCTCCCTTGACCTGTCCTCCCTCAATAATGTTTCCTTCTGATTATTCCTTCCCTCAATTTTCTGCCCCTTCTTTATGCACCCTTTCCTATCCTCTTCTCCTCATAGTATTGCAGGGTAAGATAGATTTCGACATTTAATTGAGTGTGTATGGTATTCTGTCCTTAAGTCAAATTCCATAAGAGTAAGGCTCCCCTATTCCCTCTCATGGTCCCCTCTTCCCCTCCATTATAAAAGTGCTTTCTTGCCTCTTTTATGTGAGATGATTTGACACATTCTACCTCTCCCTTTCTCTTTCTCTCACTACATGCGTCTCAACAGTAAATTTCATTTATTTTAGGTATTCTACCTTCATATTCACCTCACCCTGTGTCCTCTGTCTATGTATGCATGCATGTATGCATGTGCATATATACACATATATACATGTATGCACACACATGCATATATGCACATAAAGATACACACAAGCACACGCATTTAATATACGTATATGCACATGCATGTCTACGTATATACACATGCACACATCTATATCATATACATATAGACATACGTGTGTGTGTGTGTGTATGTACATATATGCATTCTATCTAACTATCCTAACACAGAGAAAGGTCTCATGAATTACAAATATCATATTTCCATGCAGGAATGCAAAGAGTACAACTTTAATGAGTCCCATACAGCTTCTCTTCCCTGTTTACATTTTCATGTTTCACTTGATTCTTGTATTTGAAAGTCAAATTTTCTATTCATCTCTGATCTTTTCAACTAGAGAGCTTGGAAGGGGGACAGAATCAAGGTAGTGGAGTAAAAGCAGGGCCAAAAAGGGTTCTCCCCACAAACCCCTCAAAAAACTATAAGAAATGACTAAACAAATTCGAGAGCATCAGAAGCCATAAAATGACTGATTGAAGCAAATTCCCAGTCCAAGACAATCCAGAATGTTGACAGGAAGGGTCTATCATAGCAGACTGGAAGCAGAGTGCAGTTTGGTGTGGGTTGCAGCGGTGTGGATAGAGCAGGAGCAGGACTTAGGGGAATGAATTGTGGGTATCTGCTGTGCATTCCAGACTTTTCAATCCATAAACACTAAAAATAGATTGAAAGGTCAGTAGGAAGGGTCTCTCACTTGCTCAAGAGGGGAACATGGAGCAGTTCCAGCCCCAGACCCAGGACAGCTGCAGCCCCTGTTGAAGCTGAGGTTGCTTCTGGGACCCTCAACTTAACAAATCTCAAAATCTAGTAATTGACTGGGAAATTGAACAAAAGGGGAAAAAGAAAAAGACTACAGATTCTTACTTTTACTCATGTTATTTCCTTACATCATTGGTAACGAAGAAGATCAAAATATATAGTCAGAAAAAGACAAGGCAGGCGAAGCTCCTGCATCCAAAGCATCTAAGAAAAATATGAATTTGCCTCAGGACATGGAAGAGCTGAAAAAAGATTTTTAAAATCAAGTAAGAGACATAGAAGAAAAATTGGGAAGAGAAATAAAAATGATGCAAGAAAATAATGAAAAAAAAATCCGATTCAACAGCTTGTTAAAGGAAATAAAAAAAATGCTCAAGAAAATAACACCTTTAAAATTAGACTAACCCAAATGACAGAAGAGGTCCAAAAAACCAACGAGTAGAAGGATGCCTTAAAAAGTAGAATGGGCAAAATGTAAAAGGAGGTCCAAAAGCTCACTTAAAAAGTACTTATTTAGAAATTGAAATGAAACAAATGGGAGCTAATGACTTTATGAGAAACCAAGAAATTATAAAACAAAACCAGAAGAAGAAAAAAAATGGAAGAGAATGTGAAGTATATCATTGGAAAAACAACTGACCTAGAAAATTAATCCAGGAGAAATAATTTAAAAAATTATTGGTCTACCTGAAAGCCACCATTAAAAAAAGAGCCTAGACATCATCTTTCAACAAATTATCTAGGAAAACTTTCCTTATATTCTAGAACCAGAGGGGAAAATAGAAATGGAAAGAATCCACTGATCACCTCTTGAAACAGATCCCTAAAGCAAAACTCCTAACAATATTGTAGTCAAATTCCAGAGTTACTAGGTCAAGGAGAAAATATTGCAAGCAGTCAGAAAGAAACAATTCATATACGTTGGAAACACAACCAGGATAACAGAATTTGCCAGCTTCTACACTGAGGGATCAAGGGGTTTGGAATATGATATTCCAGAGGTAAAAGGAGACAGGATTAAAACCAATAATCACATATCCAGAAAAACTGAGTAGAATACTTAAGGGAGAAAAATGGAACTTCAGTGAAATGTGATATTCCAAATCTTCTGATCACTCAGTGTAGAAACTGGTAAATCCTGTGTTATAGATGATATCTAAGCTCTTTGTTGATCATGGTTTTTAAGTAGAATAATAATTTTAAAAATATCTCTACTGGATCTATTTTTCACCTCAATTGTTTTTCCAATGAGATATTTCACATTCTCTGCTATTTTTTTCATTCTTTTGGTTTTGTTCTATGATTTCTTGATTTCTCTTAAAGTCATTAGCTTCCGTCTGTTCCATTCTAATTTTGAAGAAATTGTTTTCTTCAGTGACCCTTTGGACCTCCTTTTCCATTTGGCCAGTTCTGCTTTTTAAGGTATTCTTCTTCTCATCGGTTTTATGGACCTCTTTTGCCATTCGGGTTAGTATATTTTTAAAGGTGTTATTTTATTCAGCAATTTTGGGTATCCTTTAGCAAGCTGTTGACTCACTTTTCATGATTTTCTTGCACTGGTCTTGTTTCTTTTCCCAATTTTTCTTCTACTTCTCGTACTTGATTTTCAAAATCATTTCTGAGCTCTTTCCTGGCCTGAGACCACTGCATATTTTTTTGAGGCTTTGGATGTAGGTGCCTTGAGCTTGCTGTCTTCCTCTGGTTGTGCGCTTTGGTATTCCTCTGGTTTTATGCTTTGATCTTTCTGATCCAGAAGGACAGAAGAAAATATCTTTTCACCAAGATGGTAACTTTCTATAGTACTATTCCCCTCATTTTTCAGCATTTCCTCAGCAAATTGTTTGACTTTTAGCTCTTTGTTCAGTGGAGAGTATACTACCCAAGTTTCAGAAGTTTTGTGCAACTGTTTTCTGAGAAAGCTCTAAGGACCTCTAAGTTTTCTGTTCCTCCAAAGTGGTATAATCAAGGGAGAGGTATATACTGCTCTCCTGGCATTCACTATGGTCTGTGGGTAACCACAAGCACTCTTTTTCACCCTGGAACTGTGGGTAGGATTCCCTCTCCACAGCTGCCACCAACTCCACCACGCTAACACTCCTCCTCACCCCAGGGCGACCTCAGGACTGAGACCCAGATCAGCACTCAATTTCCCCATTGTCTGTAGATGAAGCGCTCCAGAAGTTGCCACTACTGCAGCAATAACTGCCTCCATGCGGGGGCTGTTTGGGGCTGGGGCCAGACCATGTTCCAGTCTCACCCCAGTGAGAGAGCTTTCTCATTGACCTTTGAAGCTGTCTTTAGTGTTTCTTGGTTGAGAAATCCGGAAACCACAGCAGTTGCCAGTGCCCTGAGGCCTACTCCATTCCAATCTGTGAAGTCCTGGTCCATGTGGCCCATGCTGGACTGCATTCCTCTCTGAGCCTGATGCAATAGACCCTTCCTGTCTGCCTTCCAGGTTGTCTTGGGGTAGATATCTGTTTCACTCTGTCATTTATTTTTTCTTGCTTCTGATACCTATAATGTGTTTAGAGTCAATTTGATAGTTATTTTAAGGGGCTTGGGTGGGAGAATTCTAACAGGTTCCTGCTTCTATTCTGCCATCTTGGCTCTGATTCACAAAACCTCAGTTCTTAAACACATACACAGTTATTTTGACTCCACAGGACAGCGAAGAGGGGCCTCTCCTCCCCCTGTTTAGGGCTTCTTCAGGCCCTAGGACAGGCCCACAAGGGGCTAGGCCCCTGGCAGCAGTGCATGGGTGGTGTACTTGTGCTAATGCCATTTACTTTTTAAAAATATTTTTAAATATTGCATATTATATCTATGTATAATTTTGTTGTTTACTATTTTTTATATTTTGAAGTATTGCATATAATATCTACATATAATTTTTTAAAAATATATTTATATTTAGTTTTCAACATTCACTTTCATAAGTTTTAAATTTTATCCACCTCCCTCTCCTCACCCCTCCCCAAGATGATGTACAATCAGATATGGGCTCTACATATACATTCTGATTAAATATATTTCCACATTAGTCAGCTGAAGTAAAAAAAAAAAAGCAGGGGTAGCAATACTGATCTTACACAACCCAAAAGCAAAACTAGAACTAATTTAAAAAGATAAGGAAGTAAAATACACCTTGCTAAAAGACACCACAGACAATGAAGCAATATCATTACTAAATATATATGCACCAACTGGTATAGCAACCAAATTCTTAGAGAAACTAAGGGAGTTACAAGAAGAAATCACCAACAAAACTATATTATTGGGGAAACTCAACCTCCCCCTCTCTGAACTTGATAAATCTAATCACAAAATCAACAAGAAGTTAAGGGAATGAATAGGATTTAATAAAATTTAGATATGGTGCACTTCTGGAGAAAATTGAATGAGGATAGGAAAGAATATATCT
The DNA here is from genome assembly GCF_028372415.1 of Notamacropus eugenii. Lineage (NCBI taxonomy): Eukaryota > Metazoa > Chordata > Mammalia > Diprotodontia > Macropodidae > Notamacropus > Notamacropus eugenii. The sequence continues at coordinate 6,289,974 of NC_092879.1, read as the reverse complement.
TTTTATCAGAGGTACATGGCACCTACACCAAAATTGAGTATAAAACCTTCAGAGTCCAGTGCAGAAAGGCAACGATATTAAATGCATACTTTTCAGATCATGATGCAATAAAAAATTACATGTAATAAAAGGCCATGGAAAGAGAGACTATAAATTAATTGGAAACTAAATAATATAATCCTAAAGAATGAATGAATGGGTCAAACAGCAAATCACAGAAACAATCAATAACTTCATCCAAGAGAATGAAAATAATGAGAAAACACACCAAAACTTATGGCATACAGCAGCAGCAGTTCTTATGAGAAGTTTTATGTCTCTAAAAGCTTATGTGAATAAAATTGAGAAAGAAGATACCAATGAATTGGGCATGCAAAAAAGCTAGAAAAACAACAAATTAAAAATCTCCAACTAAATGCCAGATTAAAATAGTGAAAACCAAAGGAGAGATTGAAATCGAAATCAAGAAAACTACTGAACTAATAAATAAAACTAAAACCTGGTTTTATGAAAAAAACACAATGAGAGATAATTCTTTGGTTAATTTTATTTTAAAAAGGAAAGAAGAAAATCAAATTAGCAGGATCAAAAATCAAAAGGGTAAATTTGCCACCAGTGAAGAGGATATTTAAACAACAATAAGGTGCTATTTTGCCCAACTGTAGGCCAATAAATTTGACAATCTTGGTGAAATGGATGAATATTTACATATATGAATTGACCAGATTGATAGAAGATGATATAAAATATTTCAATAACCCCACTTCAGAAAAAGAATATAAATAAGTCATCAATGAACTCCCTAGAAAAAAACAATCTTTAGGGCAAGATGGATTTATAAGTGAATTCTGTCAAACACTTAAAGAACAATTGATTCCAATATTATATAGGTTATTAGGGAAAATAAATGAAGGAGTTCTACCAAATTCTTTTTATGTTACAAATACGGTACAGATACTTAAGCTGGGAAGAGTCAAAACAGAGAAAGAATATTATAGACCAACTTCCACAAAGATTATAGAAGCAAAAAATTTAAATACAAGATTAGCAAAAAGAGTGCAGCAACTTATCACAAGAATAATACACTATGGCTAGGTACAATTTACACCAAGAATGCAGGTCTGGTTAAATATTAGGAAAACTATCAGCACAATTGACCATATCAACAAAGCTAACAGAAACCATATGATGATCTCAATAGATGCAGAAAAAGCTTTTGAGAAAATACAACATCCGTTACTCTTAAAAATAATAGAAAGCACAGGAATAAATGGAATCTTCCTTAAAATGATAAACCAAGAGCAAGCATTATATGTAACGGAAAGAAGCTAGAAGCATTTCCAGTAAGATAAGGGGTGAAACAAGGATGTCCATTATCACCACTGTTATTCAATATGGTACTAGAAATATTAGCTTTGGCAACAAGAAAAGAAAAAAAATTGAAGGAATTAGAATAGGCAAAAAAAAGAAACAAAGCTAACATTCTATGCAGAATATAGGATAATATACTTACAGAATACTAGAGAATTAAGTAAAAACTACTTGAAATAATAAAGAAATTTAGCAAAGTTGCAGCATATAAAATAAACCCACATAAGAGATACACAGAGAAAATCCATTTAAAGTTACTGTAGACATTATAAAATATTTGGGAGTCTATCTTCCAAAATAAAACCAGGAACTATATGAACATAGTTACAAAACACTTTTCCCACAAATAAAGTCAGGCCTAAATAATTGGAAAAGCATCAGTTGCTCTTGGTTAGGCCAAGCTGATATAATAAAAATGACAATTCTACCTAAATTAATTTACTTATTCAGTGCCATACAAATCAAAGTACCAACAATTATTTTATAGAGCTAGAAAAAATAGTAACATCCATCTGGAAGAAAAAAATATCCGAAATCTTAAGGAAATTAATGAAATGAAATGCAATGAAAGGTGACCTAACCATACGAGATCTTAAATTGTGTTATAAAGCAGTAATCATCAAAACCACTTGGAACTGTTTAAGTAGTAGAGGGGTGGGAGAGGTGGGGTCAAGATTGCAGAATAGAATCAGGGCTCTGCTTGAGCTCTTCTCACCCAAACCCCTCAAAATTCCTGTAAAAATGACTCTAAACAAATTCTAGCAAAATAGAAGCCACAAAACGACAGAGTGATACAGATTTCCAGCCCAACACAATTTGGAAGGCCAACAAAAAGGATCTATTTTACCAAATTCAGAGAGGAGCACAACCCAGCATGGGCCACGTGGGCCAGGATTCCACAGAATGGAATGGAGTAGGCCTCAGGGTACAGGCAGCTGATTCCCAGATTTCTCAATCAACAAACACCAAAGACAGCTTCAAAGGTCAGTGAGAAAGCTCTCTCATCAGGGTGAGAGGTGAACATGGTCTGGCCCCAGCTCCAACCTCAGTTCCCGCATGGAATGAGCCACTGCTGCAGCAGTGGATGATTCGGGAGCTCTCAATCTACAGCTAATGGGGAAATCAAGCAGTTTATCTGGGTCTCAGTCCTGAGTGCTGGTCCTGGGGTGAGAAGGAGTGCCTGTGTGGCAGAGGTAGAGATGGTTATGGAGAGGGAAACCTACTTGTAGTACCAGGGGAGAAAAGAGTGCTTGTGGTTGCTCATAAACCAGAACCACAGACCAGGGGAGGAGTAAACACTTCTCCCTTGATTATGCCACTTTGAAGGAACCACAAACTTACAGGTCCCTAGAGACATCTCGGAAAACAACTGCACAAAACTTCTGAAAATTGGATAGTAAACCCTCCATTTAACAAAGAGCTCAAAAAGCAAACAATTGGCCAGGGAAATGAAAAAATGGGGAAAAACAATATGGTAAAATCTTAATTTTTTTGTGAAAAATTATTTTCTTCTGTTCTTTCAGATGAGGAAGATCAAAGCATAGAACAGGAGGAAGATTAAAGCATACAACTGGAGGAAGATAGCACAGGCAAGGCAACGACATCCAAAGCCTCCAAAAAATTTATGAAATAGTCTCAGGCCATGGAAGAGCTCAAAAAGGATTTTGAAAATCAAGTAAGAGAAGTAGAAGAAAAATTGAGAAGAGAGATGAGAGCAATACAAGAAAATCATGAAAAACAAGCCAACAGCTTGTTAAAGGAGACTCAAAAAAAAATGCTGAAGAAATTAACACCTTTAAAAATAGATTAACGCAAATGTCAAAAGAGTTCCCAAAAAGCAATGATGAGGGGAATGCCTTAAAAAGCAGAACTGGTCAAATGAAAAAGGAGGTCCAAAAGCTCCCAGAAGAAAAAAATACCTTCAAAATTAGAATGGAGAAAATGGAAGCTAATGAATTTATGATAATTCAAGAAATTATAAAACAAATCAAAAGAATGAAAAAATAGGAGAGAAAGTGAAATATCTCATTAGAAAGACAATGGACCTGCAAAATTGATCCATCAGAGATAATTTAAATATTATTGTTCTACTTGAAAGCCATGATCAAAAAAAGAGCTTAGACATCATCTTACAATAAATTATCAAGGAAAACTGTCCTGATATTCTATAATAGTAGGTAAAATAAAAATTGAAAGAACCCACCAATCACCTCCTGAAAGAGATTCCCAAATGAATACTCCTACGAATATTGTAGCCAAATTCCAGTGTTCCTAAGTGAAAGAGAAAATATTACAAGCAGCCAGGAAAAAAAAAAAAACTATTCAGAAGTTGTGGAAATACAATCACAATAACACAGAATTTAGCAGCTTTTAAACTAAGGCATTGGAGGGCTGGGAATATGAAATTCCAGAGGTCAAAGGACCTATAATTGAAGCCAACAATCACCTTCCCAGAAAAAAACACTGAGTATAATAAATCAGGGGTAAAAATGGAATTGCATTCAAATGGAGGACTTCCAAGCATTCTTGTTGAAAAGACCAGAGCTGAATAGAAAATTTGATTTTCAAATACAAGTATCAAGAGAACCATAAAATGGGAAATAGGAAAGAGAAGTTATAAGAGATTCAGTAAAGCTGAACTGTTTACATTCCAATAAGGAAAGATGATATTTTATTATATATGTGTATGTATATGTGTGTATATGTAATGTATATATACATATCGATATGTATATATGTATATATATGCATGTGTGTACATATATATGTATATATGTGTGTCTATATATACATACATATATATATATATACATATATATATATATATATATATATATATATATAGAGAGAGAGAGAGAGAGAGAGAGAGAGAGAGAGAGAGCGCAGACTGAGCTGAATATGAAGGGAGAATACCTAAAAAATAAAATTTACTGTTGAGAGCAGAGTACTGGGAGAAAGAAAGTGAGAGGTAGAATGTAGTAAATAATTTCACATAAAAGAGAGAAGAGAGAACTTTTGCAATGTAGGGGAAGAGGGGGAGGTGAAAGGCTATAACTGAACCTTACTGTCATTGAATTTGGCTTAAGGAGGGAATAACACACACTTAATTGGGTATAGAAATCTATCTTACCTTGCAGGAAGTCTGGGAGGAAGAATGGGATAGGCGAAGGGATGGCAGATTAGGGGAATGGGTACTCAGAAGCAAACATCATTGTGGGGGGACAGGTCAAGGGAGAGAATGGAATAAGTGGATGGCAGGACAGAATTGAAAGAACTGTGTTTTTTGTTTCACAAATGACTATTATGGAAGTGTTTTGCATGGCCACTCATGTGTGACCTACATCAAATTGCTTGTTTTCTCAATGAGGGTGGGAGGAGGGAGGAAGGGAGAGAATGTGGAATTCACAACTTTGAAAATGAATGTTAAAAATTGTGTTTTTTTTATGTACCTCGGAAATAAGATGCATAGGCAATTGGATAGAGAGGTGTATCTTGCCCTATAGGAAAATAGAGGGAAGGAGGATGAGATAAGGGAGGTGATAGAAGGGAGGAAAGATTGGGGGAAGAGGTGGATGGAGCAGACATTGTCCCGTGGTGTGGGGTGGGGAGAGATGAGGGGAAAATTTTGAATGTAAATTATTGTGAAAGTGAATGTTGTGAACTGAAAATAAATAAATTATATATTATAAATAAAAACAAGAAAGCCATACCAAAAGAAATAGAGGAGTGGATCTCTGGAATAGGCTAGGTATACGAGACGCAATAGTCAAAAACTGTAGTAATCTACTCTTTGATGAAACCCAGGACCCCAGCTTCTGGGATAATAACTCACTATTTGACAAAAAATTGCTGGGAAAACTGGAAAAGAGTATGACAGAAACTAGGCATAGACCAACATCTTACACCATATACCAAGACAAGGTAAAAATGGGTACATGATTTAGATATAGATGCTGATACTATAACCAAATTAGGAGAGCAAAGAATAGTTGACTTCTCAGATTTGTGGAGAATAGATGAATTTATGACCAAACAAGAGATGGAGACCATTATGAAATGCTGTCCATATCTAGAGAAAGAATTTCAGGGACTGAATGCGGATGGAAGCATACTGTTTGTTCTCTTTTTCTTTTGTTGTTTTCTTTTCCTTCTTTCTCCTGGTTTCTTCCATTCTTTTGATTTTTTCTTCTTTACAACATGACTAATGTCAAAATAGGTTTAACAGGAATGTATATGTAGATTTTGTAACAAAATACAAGAAGCAGCTGCAGTGTCATTGGCTTCCTCCTGCAGCTTCTTTTTCTCTTGCTCGTGGTGCTGACACTTCTCCTGGGGCCAACAAAGTGCATGTGTGAGCCCTGGAAACCCACGCAAGGCACAGTCCTCCACCTCCTGCCCAGTTCCCAGAAAAACCCAGGAGACCTGTATATATATATATATATATATATATATATATATATATATATATATATATATATATATATATATATATATATATATATATATATATATGTATATATATATATATATATATATGTATATATATATATATATATGTATATATATATATACACACACATATATATATGTATATATATATATACACACATATATATGTATATATATATATATTTATATATGTGTATACACACACATACATATACATATATACACTCTCTATATATTTACATATAGAGCGTATATATGTATATATACACACACACATATTTTTATATGGTATATATACATGTTTGTATATAGTATATATAAAATACCTATATACATATACACATACATGTACACATACATATACATATATATGTATAGTATATATGCAACCTAGGACCTGTCAGTGCACAGATAAGGAAAGCGAGGCCCACCCCAGGTCCCACGCAGTGCCTCACCTTCTTTTTCTTCTCCTCTAGTTCCCTCAGTAATTTCTCCTTCTCTTGCTGTTCCCTGAAAATCAAGAGCCCAACCTTGTCAGTCACTGGCAGGAAGGAGTCCAGAAGGCTGATCCTGACTCGAAGCCCCCCCCCCCCCCACAGCACTGTCTGTCACTATCCACAGGGCTTAATACACCACTCTCTACCTGCTGTGGCAGCCAAGACACAGGCCCAGATCTCACTGTAGTTTTGAACATACCCCAGAAGTCCCCCTGTCCGAGTAGAGTGTGGTAAATCCACTGGGCGGTCTACTGGGATCTCATTCACACTCAGTCTGTTTCAATCACATACACACCCAATCCCATTCGCACACATTCATAATCTCACAGTCTCTCTCTTACACAAACACACATACACACACACTCACAGTCACACACTCATAATCATTCACACACAGTCTCAGTTTCTCACAGTCTCTCTCTCACATGCATAGTCACACTGTTTCTCTTACACACACACAATCTCACTCATACAGTCTATATCACACACATACACTCAGTCTCTCTCACATGGCATATTTCTCACACACATACTCACACATACACATACAAACACACAGATAGGCAGGGAGGGTATGGGCAGAGAACAGGCCCTCACAACTCTGCAAGCTCCTTCTCCAGGACTGGCTGCTGATCCTGTTCCTCCCTGATCCCCAGGGCCTTGGTTCCCTTCTCTTGAAGCTCCTCTTCCTCGTTCTACTTTTGCAGCTGCTCGTGGTAAGTCTCAATGACTGCCTGCTGCTCCTGCTGCTCCAGGATCCCCTGAGTCTTGGCTCCCTTCTACAGAAGATCCTCGTCCTCTTCCTTCTTTTACAGTTGCTCCTGGTAACTCTCAAAGACTAGCTGCTGCTCCTGCTGCTCTTGCTGCTCCAGGATTCCCTGAGCCTTGGCCACCTGCTGCATAGCCTCCTCTTCCTCCTTCTCCTGTTGCAGCTGCTCCTGGTGCCTCTCAGGGATACACTGCAGCTCCCTGATCCCCAGGGCCTTGGCCCCCTTCTGCAGAAGCTCCTCTTCCACCTCTTTTTGCAGCAGTTCCTGGTACTTCTCAAGGACTGGCTGCACCTCCCAGGTACCCTTGGCCTCGGCCTCCTGGAGCAGAAGCTTCTCTTCCTCATTCTTCTCTTGTAGCATCTTCTGGTAACTCTCGTGGACTGGATGCTGCTCCCTGATCCCCGAGGCATCTGCCCCCTGCTGTAAAAGTTCCTCTTCCTCTTCCTCGTTTTGCAGCCGCTCCTGGTAGCTTCCCTCTTCCTTCTCCTGGAAGTGAGAAAGAGAGGGAGCCCAGTCAGGCAGGCTGGGTGGAGCAGGCTAGGGTAGGGGTGAGGTGGGCAAAGCAAAGTGAACCCCAGACTCCTTGAAGCTCTAGGCCAAGGACTGTACATGAGCCATCCTTGAGTCCAAATTTTCAAAGTGCCCACATATTTGACTGTGGAATTATGATTCTGGGCTAAAGAACAATTGGGTTTAGCCCCCCAGAAAAGAACAGGCCAGGGAAGGACAGCAATTATCACAGAAAGAAGCCTCCTCCTCCTGTTTGTTACCCAAGAGTTGAAGGGCAGAAAACTGTCAAGAGTCTTGTCTCTCAGTCCCCTCCCCCTTCGCAGGGCTGGGCCCTTGTGAGCATAAGCAAAGTGGGATTTGTATTGTTTTCTTTTTGGAGTTCACTTTCCCAGTCTCAGACTAAATTATGAGCATTTGAGGGATTGATCTCTTTTGAACTCTAATGATTGACAGCTGCACTGAGTTACATAGGCTTCGTGCCTTCTGGCTCTGAGCCAATCAGAGGCCTGGGGTTCGCTTATATATTCTGTGAGGTTGATATTTGGCTTTGGGCTCATGGGCTCATGAAAAGGATTTTTTTGATTCCCTGGATGGGACTCTGGGTAGCCATGTGTTGAGAGTCCCCCAACCACTCAGAGGTTGATGCTTTCCCATCTGGTGGTGTATGAGAGTAGTTATTTCACTTTGTTCAGATAGTTGGAGCCCTATCTGTTGATCTTTGTGCTAATTTCTCTGCTAGTGTTTTCTAGCTAGTATTTCGACTTATCTATAATTAAAGTAGCATTGTTGGCCTCTTTAAAATTGTCTTGCCCTTGGAAAAGCAGATCAAAGAACCTGAATCAGCAGCCCACCCTGTGTGTTAGGGTGCTTGCTACTACAGTCCCGTGTCAAAGAGGAATGGCAATGACTATGGCATTTCTAGGACTCTTGGCTTGGTTCAGATCATCTGCTCCTTAACAATAATTTTGGGAGGCAAATGGAATTTTACAGAAGAGACAATTGAGACAGGCAGCAGTTAACTGCCTTGCCTCAGGTTGGACATCTACTAAGGGGTGAGGTGGATCTGAATTTGGGACCTCCTGACTTGAGGCCCAGCAAGCTAGGCCTACAACTAGCTGTCCCACAAGGAAAGGGCCACAAGGAAGGTTCCTAGTCCTATGGGGACTAAGGAACTGAGGATAGACAACTCTGCTCCTGCCTCCCTGGTCCTCCATCCCCTCCTACCCACTGGGATTTTCTTCTTGGGATGTCCCAGTCCAAGGCCCCACTCCCTTACCTGCCTCTTTCACCTTCCAGGATCCACCTCCTCTAGCTTTCTGGCCTTCTCCTCAGCCAGTCACCCATTCTTTGCCTGCCAGACCACCCATCCCAAGCCAGCTGGTCAGATCCCATGGAGTTGGACCCATGCCCAGCCCAGCCCCATGCAGTCAGCACCTCCCCTGGGGCCCAGGACCCAGAGCTTCCAGTGACCTCCTTGTCCTTCTTCAGCTGAGCCGAGTACTGTTCAGGGTGCTTCTTCTCTACCTCCAGCTGTCCTACACGCTCCCGGGCCTGCCGGACCTTCCAAAGGCGCACTTCCAATTTCCTGGGGGCACAAGGAGCAATGGATCCATACCTGGGCTTGGAGATCCCACTCTCCATCCTCCCACAGGACCTCCCCAAGACCTGCCTAGGGCCCAGGGAGAGGTTAGGCCCATGCTGGGGGGTAGACACTCACCTCTTCACTTTTTCTAGGTGTGGGCGCTTGACCTCCTCCAGGCATGAGAGCTTGACCTCCTCTTGGCATGGGCGCTTCAACTCCAGGCCAGGGGGCTTGTCCTCCTCTGGGTGTGGGTGCTTGTCCTCCTCTGGTTCTGGGCATTTGACTTCCTCTGTTTGCGGACACTTGTCCCCCTCCTGGTGTGGGCGCTTGTCCTCCTCCATCTTCTGCTTTCTCAGAAGCTCTGCCACCACCTCCTCCTCCTTTTTCAGAAGGAGCTGCAGCTCCTTCTCCTGAGGACAGATGGATGGACAGAAGGGCCAGCCAGGTTGTGAGGGAGAGGTGGATAGGCATGCATTAGCAAAGGCCTGGGTCCCCCTGGCCTCCCTTCTACTCTCTCCCTTCATGTGGGAGGTCTGCTTTACCCTGGGCCAGATGCCAGGAGCATGAGAGGGACAGCTGGGTGCTTGTTAGATGAAACTAAAAGGGAAAGTCTGACCACCTTATCAAGGACCTCGTGGACTCTGGGAATTAGGAATGTGACTCTGAAAACACAAACTTTCTCTGTAACACTAGCTGGCCAGATAAATTTTACAATTTTGAAATGGGGAGTACTCATAGTCCATGGAAAATTGGGGGCAGGGCAGGACAGAGGGTCAATTTGTTTCTTTCCTGTCAAGAGTCCAGGATTGAGGCCTCCAGATAAAGTAAGATCAGGGAGTGATGTTTCAGGAACTCTCAGTTCACAGATGGTAAGGGGGTTAAACAACTGTTCAGAAATAGATTGCAGGAGCCTCCTTGCTACCAATGAGTAAGGACCCTGTTGCTTTGCCCATACTCAGACCTGGGTTGCAGTTCTCAGAGGCAGCCTCGAGGTGAGGAGAAGCACTAGCAGAGCAGAGCTTGTGGCCACAGGGAAGGGGGGGACCCTCCTCACAGTTTCAGGAAAGAAAAGAGTGTTTGAGGTTACTCACAGATCATGACACAGACCGGGGAAGGAGTAAACCCCGCCTCCCCTTAGATAATACTGTCTTGGAAGAACTGAAAACTTACAGGTCCCTAGAAGCATGTCTGAAAACAGCTGCACAAAACTTCTAAAGTTTGGGACAGTGCATCCTCCAACCTGGAAGCAGAGCCCTACTTTAGCAAAACTTTAAAAACCAAGTAATAGGATGGAAAATGAGCAAACAACAAGAAAAAAAATCTCTGACTAGAAAGTTACTTTGGTGACAAGGAAGATGAAAACAAAATCAAAACTCCTATATTCAAAATCTCCAAGAAGAATGTGAATCGACCTCAGGCCATGGAGGAGATCAAAAAGGATTTTGAAAATCAGGTAATACAGGTAGAAGAAAAAATGGGAAGAGAAATAAGAGAGATGCATGAAGATCATGAAAAACGAGTCAACAGCTGGTTAAAGAAGACTCAAAAATGTTGAAGAAAATAGCACCTTTAAAATAGACTATCCCAAACAGCAAAAGAGATTCAAAAAGCAATGAGAAGAATGACCTAAAAAACAGAATTGAGAGGAGATGATTGAGCGGAGATGGTGCAGTAGGTGAGAAAATTCCATGCTCTCAAGATTTCCCCCCATAAAAGCGTTAAAATAACTCCTTAGGGCGAGCAAAGTGTGGGTGGTGATAAATAAGAATAGGGGCACAACAGGGGTCTTCTTGGGACAGAAAATAAAAATCTCAAGAGGAGATTTGGTCCCTGTGAAGAGCAAACATCTCCAACGTAGGTTTCGTTTTGTTGTGCTCTTCCTTCGATTTCAAAAAAGACCATGAGATCAGAGAAATGATGACGTGACTTGCACTTGACTTTGTTTTGAGGGAGGGAGGGCTGTGCAAAGTCATCAGCATCACTTTCTCCTTCAGAGCCATCCGGATCCAGTGACAAGATATTCACCAGGATGACTGGAGATGACCTAGGATGCAATGAGAGACCTTGACCTTTTCAGGTAGTCACTTAAAGGGAGATAACTCCCACTGAGGCCTCTTTAAGAAGTAGTCAGGGAATGACGCTTTTAAATGAGCAAAAGAGAAAAAAAATAGCTAAATCATGCTGGGAGGGAAAGAGAAAGAGTTACTATTGATAATCACTCTAACTCAGCCATTAAGTGGAACTTAGGGAGCGTCCTATTTTTGTCCAATCTATGGCCTTAAGAGTGCCTGGGTTTAAGGTCTTGGCAACGACAAAAAGGAAGGAAGGAAGAAAGGAAGGAAGGAAGGAAGGAAGGAAGGAAGGAAGGAAGGAAGGAAGGAAGGAAGGAAGGAAGGGTATCTAGCTGGTAAACCCCAAAGGAAGAGGAAAGGGAGCTCTGGGAGCTCTAGAATTTGGCTACAATATTCCTAGGAGTTTTCATTTTGGGATCCCTTTCAGGAGGTGATTGGTGGATTCTTTCAATATCTATTTTACACTCTGGTTCTAGAATATCAGGGCAGTTTTCCCTGATACTTTCTTGAAAAATGGTGACTAGGCTCTTTTTTTGATCGTGGCTTTCAGATAGTTCGATAACTTTTATATTGTCTCTTCTGCATATATTGTCTAGGTCAGTTGTTTTTCCAATGAGATATTTCACATTGTCTGCTATTTTTTTCATTCATTTCATTTTGTTTTATAATTTCTTGATTTTTCATAGTAATTAGCTTTTATCTGATCCCTTGTAATCTTTAAGAAATTATTTTCTTCAGTAAGCTTTTGGACCTCCTTTTGCATCTGGCAATATGCCTTTTTAGGGCATTCTTCTCCCCATTGGCTTTTTGGATCTTTTTCCTATTTAGGTTTTTCCTTTGTATTTTTTTTAAAGTGCTATTTTCTTCAGCATTTTTAAAAATCTCCTTTATCAAACACTTGGCTCATTTTTCATGATTTTCTTGCATCACTCTCATTTCTCTTCCCAATTCTTTCTCTACCTCTCTTATTTGATTTTCAAAATCCTTTCTAAGCTCTTCCATGTTCTATTCATATTTTTCTTGGAGACTTTGGGTGGAGGAGCTTTGACCTTGTTGTCTTCTGTTTGTATACTTCGGTCTTCCTTGTCACCAAAGTAAGATTCTATAGTCTGATACCTTCTCATATGATACTTTCTCCTTTGTTTGCTCATATTCCAAGCTATTTGCTTGGTTTTTGACCTCTTTGTCAAGGTAGTTCTATGCTTCCAGTGGAGGTCGGGATTGTTCTGCCACTCACTCAATTCTCCTGCAATCTGTGGGCCTAGAACTCCAGAAACAGTGGTTGCAACTGCCCCTTCCCCTGCTGCTGCTGCTGTTGCTGCGAGTTCCTCCTCAGCGGGCTTCTCCTCTACATGCTCCTCCATCCTCTCTGCTGCCCTGGGGCTAGGACAGGAACACTCTACTCCCTCAAACAAGTCTCATGGTTTTTTTCCCCTGACATTCCAAATTGTCCAACATGACCAGTTTGTCCAATTTGATCCAATATAGGGTCGTGAAGTCTGGAAAACGCTACAGGTACCAGAGATTCAGTCACCCCAAGGCCTGCTCAAGTCTTATACGAACTGGGGTGGTGAACAGTGGACTGGTTTCCGCTCTCAGCATAGCACAATAGACGCTTCCCAGAGACCTTCCAAGCTGTTTTGGGTGAAGATTTGCTTCACTCCATTATTCTGCAGGCTCTGCAGCTCCAGTATTTGTTTAGAGTAATGTGTTACAGGAATTTGTCTGGGTTTGGGGGGAAAGTACTAGCAAGTCCATGATACTACCCCGCCATCTTTACTCCCCCCCAAGAGTATAAAAGTTTGATAAATTTAGAAGAAATAAACCAGTAGCGGAATAAGGAGGGGGGAGAGATAGGGATGGATCTTTAGAGCGGAGAGGGAGGGAATGAAAAAGGAGGTATAGAAGGGTGTTTAGATTCATGGAAATATGTGGATAGGGGAGGAATCCTTGGAGGGGGTAGGCAAGTAATAGGAGGGCACAGTAGTGGGTAGATATAAAACAGAGGAGGCAGGAGGAAAAATAAACAAGAGACATGCACAAACATAAAAAACAAATATCAGGAGCAGATTATGTTTGGAAAAGCATAGGTCTATATATGTATACATATATATATAATGTATACGTGTATATATATATATATGTATACATATGTGTGTATACATATATATGCACATATGTATATATATACATATATATATACACACACACGGACATATGTATATATATACAGAGAAACATATCTAAACTTAATTGTAGCCTTCTGGGTGGTGGGGGGAAGGGGAAAAAGAAAAAAGTAAAAAAGTGCACAGCACAGAGCAGAAGAACTCACAAAGAAGAAAAGAAAAATGGGCAATTTTCAACACAACAAGTATTATTTATCACACAGGCTATCTTGAAATGAAAATTTACATAACTTGAATCTTCTCTTATGTTCTGCTATGTGCATGACATTTTTTTAAAACTTCCTATTTGAGCTCGAATATTTAAGTTTATGGTATGTCTTTTATTTTTTTTCTATTCTGTATATTTGTTCTGGTGTTTGAGTCTAAAATAAAATGAAAAGTGAAAAAAGCAGAATTGAAAAAATAGAAAAAGGAGGTAAAATAGGCAACCGAAGACAATATTTCCTTAAAAATTAGAATGGAGTACATGAAAACTAATGCCTTTATGAAAAACCTAGAAATGATTAAAAAATTAAAGAATGAAAAAATAGAAGACAATATGAAATATCTTACTGGAAAAACAACTGACCTGGAAAATAGATTCAGGAGAGATAATTTAAAAGTTATTGGTCTCCCTGAAAACCATGACAAAAAAGAGCCTAGACACCATCTTACAATAAGTTATCAAGGAAAATTTCCCTGATATTAAAGAATCAGAGGATAAAATAGAAATGGAACAAATTCACCCTATCATCTCTTGAAAGAGATCCCAAAATGAAAACACCTAGCAATAGTGTAGTCAAATTCCAGAGTTCCCAGGTCATGGAAAAAATATTGCAAGTAGCCAGAAAGAAACAATTCAAGTACTGTGGAAACACAATCAGGATAACAAACAGGGTTTAGGAGCTTCTACACTAAGGAATCAGAGGGCTTGGATTATGATATTCCAGAGGTCAAAGAAGTTAGTATTAAAACTAAGAATCACCTCCCCATCAAAACTGGATATAACACTTCAGGGGGAAAATGGCATTTGAATGAAATGGAGGAGTTCCAAGGATTCTTGTTGAAAAGAGAAGAGTTGAGTAGAAAATATGACTTTCAAATACAAGAATCGAGAGTAACATGAAAAGGCAAATAGGAAAAAGAAGCCATAAGAGACCCATTAAAGTTGAACTGTTTGCATTCCTACGTGGAAAGATGATTTTTGTAAGTCATGAGAACTTTCTTAGTATTAGGCTATTTAGAGGGAATATATGTGTGTGTGTATGTGTGTGTGTTACACACACACACATACACACACATGTATATACTTATATATGTGTATGCACGTATATATGTGTGTATGTGTATATATACACACATAGATGTGTATATTACGCATATATACACATATATATGTGTATGTGTATATTATCTATGTGTAGGGATAGGTGCATGTAGGTATATGTGTTTATATATGTTTATATTTATATATATGTATATATATGTATATATGTGTGTATAAAATACATGTGTGTATACATATATGTACGTGTATTTGTATGTGCATATGTATATGTGTAGGGTATGTTCAGGGAGGACGAATATCTTTGGTGTGGTGGCTACTGAGCCCCTTTAAGGGCTCTTTCCACCTTTGGTGTCCACCTCTTCCACCCAACTCTCAACTGTGGCTCCAAGAAGCTGCTGCATGCACAGCAGCTGCACCCTGATAAACCGTTTCAGCAGATGGGCCAGACTAGGTTAAGAGTAACAAAGGGGTCTCAAACCCATTGGTGAGTCATGGGGGTGTCTACCCCAAGCATGTGAAGACTTCCTCTGGTGGAATGGGCAGATGAGAACAATTTGTTCCAATGGCCATGAAGGCAGATGAAACAGAAAATGTGGAGTGGTTAGAGTTTGGTTACACATCGAAGACCCCAAGGTTATCCACTGCATCCTGAATCATCTCCAGGTGTCTTGCCTCTGTCCTTCCACTGGACTATGATGTTTCCCAAGGAGAGAGTGAGGCTGACAAGTTTGTGCAACTCTGCTTCACTTAAATCCAATTTATGCACGAATCAAAAGACATCAACCATAATATTTTACTATTATGCCTCAAAGTCCTGTGGCGAAAGACAAGTGATGAAGCAGCAGCTGTCGATACACTAGGAGATGTATTCACAACTTTGCACACAGGTGGCCTAGGCCATAGGGTCTTTTCTTACAGGAAGCAGCAGTGGGACTCGGCAGCCCTCTGAGTGTCTGAGCAGCTTTTTAAGGATCGTACTGCTCACTTCCTGGTGTGAAGAAGGGAGCTAGAAAAGGTGCCCTAATAGTTGTCTACTTACCCAACCCTGTCCTGTTTTCTGCAGCTGGCAGGAATCACATTACGTGATCAAAACACAAACAACATGTTTAAAACATACAAATACATCTGCAATGATGATTATACTCACTATTGGCACATGGGACATGTGCACACTAATAGACAACACAAAATCCAGTAGACATGAAACACGAACTGCTCTTGTTGTAAGAACTCAACAGGTATTTCATCCCAATAGCAGCCCTGAGTGAAACAAGGTTGCCATGTGAAGGCCAGCTTACTGAAGTTGGAGCGGGATACATATTTTTCTGGAGTGGGCGCAGTGAAGGGGAGCTCTTTGATGTTGGAGTTGGTTTTTCAATCAAAATTTATGTAATCAACAAGCTCGTATGCCAGCGAAAAGGAATGAGTGACAGGCTCATAACAATGAGATTGCCACTCGAAAGAAAATGCCATGCCACCATCATCAGTGCCTATGCTTCCACCATGACAAACCCTGATGTAGTCAAAGAAAAATGTTATGAAGACCTAGAGACTCTTATCGTCAATGTGCCAAAAGACGACAAGCTTATAATTCTGGGTGACCTTAATGCTGGAGTAGGCTCAGACTACCAGACATGGCAGGGCGTCCATAGGAGAAGTGGAGTTGGAAACAACAACAGTAATGTCACTTATTGCTGAAGGCTTGTGCATTGCATGACCTCATCACCAACACAATTTTCCATTTACCTAAATGCAATAAAACTTCATGGGTGTACCCTCACAGGAAATATTGGGATCTAATTGATTCTGTGATTGTAAGGAGAAGAGACAGAGAAGATGCGAGAGTGATAAAGGCAATGTGTG
Source organism: Notamacropus eugenii (assembly GCF_028372415.1). Classification (NCBI taxonomy): domain Eukaryota; kingdom Metazoa; phylum Chordata; class Mammalia; order Diprotodontia; family Macropodidae; genus Notamacropus; species Notamacropus eugenii. Next base: position 6,273,407 of record NC_092879.1, on the reverse strand, counting down.
GTGCAGAGTGTTGGACTGATCATAGACTTATTCTTTCCAAGCTAAATATTTGCATTCACCAAAAGTGCTGCCTCCAAGGCAAAATGACTACTAGAATTAATGCCAACAAATTAGAGACCATCTCTGAGTGTGAACAGTTTGTTGCTAACTTGAAAGGAAAGTTGAGCCAACACATAGTTGGCAAAAATGAAGCAGAAAAGGGTGGGCAGGTTTCAGAGATTTGATGTCCAGCACTACATTTGATTATCTGAGCCCGAACACATGCAAACATCTACAATCATTTCATGAAAATTATGGGGAGGGGGCGGAGCCAAGATGGTGGAGTTAAAGGACTGCCTGTAGGAGATCTCACCCCACAGCCCATAAAACACCTGTAAAAATGACTCTAAATTAATTATACAGCAGCAGAAACCACAAAACAACAGAGAGAAAGAGATTTCCAGCCCAAGGCAGTCTGGAAGGTTGACAGGAAAGATGTATAGCAACAGGCTCAGAGAGGGGGCAGCCCAGCCTTGGTCGCAGGCTGCAGCAGGAACAGGACACAAGCAGGCTTCAAAGCTCTACCAGCAGCAGCTGCAGCCCCCATATCCCTCAACACACAAATGCCAGAGACAGCTTCAAAGGTCAGTGAGAAAGCTCTTTCACCTGGGTGAGAAGGGAGCAGGGTCCTTCTCTAGCGCAAACCCCGGGTGGCAGCAGCAGCAGGGCCCAGTTTTGAAGCCTTCAGCCTAAGGATCCTGGGGGAATCAAGCCCCTGATCTGTATCCCAGGCCTGAGTGGCGGCCCTGGGGTGAGGAGAAGCACTAGCGTGGTGGAGCTGATGGAGACTCTGCAGAGGGAATTCTAAGATCCTGGACAGAAAAGTCTGTGGTAGCTCCCAGAACAGAGCACGGGACAGAGAGTATTAACGTCCTCTCCTTTTATTGTGCCACCTTGGAGGAACTGAAAACTTACACGTCCCCAGAGTATACACTCTTCTTGACAAAGGACTCAAAAGTCAAGTAACTGACTGAGAAAATGCCCAAAAGGCAGGAAAAAAGATTGTAGGTTACTTTCTTGACGAATACGTATTTCCTTCCATCGTTTCAAATGAGGAAGAACAATGCATACGACCAGAGAAAGATACAAGTCAAATATTCTGAAACAAAAACCTCCAAAACAAATATGCAGTGGTCTCAGGTCATGGAAGAACTCACAAAGGATTTTGAAAATCGAGTAAGAGAAGGGAAGGAAATATTGGGAAGAGAAATGAGAGCGATGCAAGAAAATCATGAAAAAGCAGTCAACAGCTTGCTAAAGGAGACCCAAAAAAATGCTGAAGAAAATAACACCTGTAAAAGTAGAGTAACACAAATGGCAAAAGAGGCCCAAAAAGCCCATGAGGAGAAGAATGTTTTAAAAATCAGAATTAGCCAAGTAAAAAACGAGATTCAAAAGCTCACTGAAGAAAATAGTTCTTTAAAAATTAGAACGGAGCAGTTAGAAGTTAACGATTTTATGGGAAACTGAGGAATTGCAAAACAAAATGAAAAGAATGAAAAAATAGAAGACAATGTGAAATAACTCATTGGAAAAGCAACTGACCACAACAATAGATCCAGGAGAGACAATTTAAAAATTATGGAACTACCTGAAAGCCATGATGAAAAAAAGAGCCTAGAAATCATCTTTCGTGAAATTATCAAGGAAAACTGCCCTGATATTCTAGAACCAGAGGGCAAAATAAATACTGAAAGAATCCACTGATCACCTCCTGAAACAGATCCAAAAAGAAAAACTCCTAGGAATATTGTAACCAAATTCCAGAGTTCCCACATCAAGGAGAAAATATTGCAAGCAGCCAGAAAGAAACAATTTGAGTACTGTGGAAACACAATCAGGATAACACAAGATCTACCAGCCTCTACATTAAGGGACTGAAGGACTTGGAATACGATATTCCCAAAATCAAAGGAACTAGGATTAAAACTAATAACCATCTACCCAGCAAAACCGAGCATAATACTTCAGAGGAAAAAATTTTTATTCAATGAAGTAGAGCACTTTCAAGCACTCTTGATGAAAAGACCATAGCTGAATATAAAATTTGACTTTCAAACACAAGAATCAAGGGAAGCATGAAAAGTTAAACAGGAAAGAGAAATCATAAGAGACTTACTAAAATTGAACTGTTTACATTCCTTCATGGAAATATAATATTTGTAACTCTTGAAACTTTTCTCAGTATTTGTGTACGTGCAGGGATTACACACACACACACACACACACACACACACTCACACACATATAGGCATAGTGTACAGGGTGGGTTGAATAAGAAGAGATGATATCTAAAGAAAGAACATTAAGAGGTGAGAGTGGACTACATTGGGAGGAGAAAGGGAGAAATCGAATGGGGAAAATTATCTCTCATAAAAGAGACAAGAAAAAGCTTTTTCAGTGGAGAGGAAAAGGGGGGAGGTGAAAGGGGAAAAGTGAAGCTTACTCTCATCATTTGACTTAAGGAGGGAATAACATGCACACCGAATTTGGCATGAAAATCCATCTTACTCTACAAGAAAATAGGGGAGAAGGGGATAAGTGGGGTGGGGGTATGGTAGGAGGGAGGGCAAATTGAAGGAGGGAGTAACTCGAAGTAAACAGTTTAAGAGAGGGACAAGGTCTAAAGAGAGAATAGAGTAAATAGGGGGCAGAATAGGATTGAAGGAAATATAGTCTTTTACAATCCAGGAAGTTCTGGATTCAAATATTGTTTCCCATCTTAGCTATGTGACTGAGCCAGTCACTAACTTCTCTGTGCCTGAGGTCTCCTCATCTGGGAAATGGCTTCTGAGATCCCTTCCAACCCTAAGTCAACGAAGCTAGGACTAACATGGGTTTTAAGTTAATTTAATCACACTGTCTATGGCCTAAAGTGTCGGGAATAACAACAACCTCCAACATTTGATGCAGAAAAGGAATTCTTGGGGTGAAGGGCTGGAATTGGGAGGTCTGTGGACTTGTGTTTTTTGTATTCTTTGATCATCGCATGTCCATGGAAAGTAACCCTGTGGGCCCTCTCCCATACATTCACTCATGCACTAGTTCCTCCATTCATTCATTCGTTACTCCATTCATTAATTTGTTCATTCATTCGTTTGTTTGCTCATTCATTCATTTGGGGCAGCTAGGTGGTGCAGTGGATAGAGCAGCAGTGCAGCAATCAGGAGGACCTAAGGTCAAATCTCACCTCAGACATTTGACACTCACCAACTGTGTGACCTTGGGCAAGTCACTTAACCCCAATTGCCTCATCCTGGGTCATCTCCAGTCATCCTGATGAATATCTGGTCACTGAATTCAGAAGGCTCTGGAGGAGAAGTGAGGCTGGTGACCTGCTCATCCCTTCCTCACTCAAAACAAAGTCGAGTGCAAGTCATGTCATCAACTTTCTCATGATGTGGTCTTCGGCAATGAAGGACGAACACATATTGATTACTCTATTCATCAATTCATTCGTTTGATCATTAATTCATTCCTTCCTCCATTCATTCGTTCATTTGTGGTTTATTCCTTCATTCCTTGGTTGACTGGATGGACCCTCACTGAACATGAAGCTATCAGCTATGCCCCTCCCAGGCTGCAGGGAAGAGGGGCGTGGAGGGAGACGCTTGCATCAGAATCAGGGGCATTGTGCCCCTCTCCCCCTCAGATGGGCCCGCAACCACCACCTCTCAGTTACCCCACCCCTGCAAAATGGGCGCAGACGACTAGGGTGGATGGGTGTTGCTTCTATCCTTGGCCATCAACCAGACCACTTCATTTTACAGGTGGGGAAACTGAGGGCGCCAGGGCCTGCCTCAGTTTCTTGGCCAGTGTGGGGCTGGTCTCACGTGGTGAGGAGATCAAGACCTGGAGACCCGGCCCACCCAGGCAGATGCAACTCCTGTGGACGGACCTCCCCTTGGGAAAGGGGCCGCTGGCTCACCTGCCCCTTGCTCTTCCCCCTCCTTCTTCCCCCTTAAGCAGAACCGTTAGTCTTGCTGGAGAGCTGGGTGCTCTGGGTATGAGTTGGAGTGCTCCCTGACACCAAAATTCCCAAGGGCAGGCCCCACTTGTCTCTTTGGTTGCTGAATCCTCTCGAGATACCTCCGCATCTGTAGGCTGGTGTCTTCCTTCAGGCTCATGCCTTACACCTTTACAAAGCACTCTGGCTCTCCCAGATCACCCTGCGCAGGGTCCTGGGTTGAGCCTTCCCTAGTACTCATCCTTGGGCCTTGATGACTCCAGGTGGATGCAAACAGAAACAGTAACTCTATTTGTTTTGGCCAGAAACAGTGAGGATATTCCCCTTCCAGGTTGATTTTTATTTGCTTTTGACTAGGTAAGAGAGGCCATTCTTTGCCTTATTTCCTATCTAGCCTTAATCACTGAATGGGATTTGACTCAGTCAGACTGAGACATGGAAAAGACTTTAGTTTAAGTATTACAATGCATCCTGGGCCATCTTCAGTGGTCCTGATCGATATTTGACCACTGGACCCAGATGGTCTGGAGGAGAAGTTGAGGCTGGTGACTGTGCACAGCCCTCCCTCACTTAAATCCAGTTCACTTGCAAGTCATAATGATGTAGTATAGGCTCTGGGAACCCCAGGACACTCTCCTAGAAACCCCTCACTGGATTTGGCATTGCCCTGAGACCATAAGCCTTTCATTATAGCTATACCCAATTCTGTGTGACCCTTAACTTAGCCTAGCCCTCCATTTTCTGTTATCTCTGGGTCACCTTGGGCTACTGCCTACCCTTGATCCTCTCTAAGACCCCATTTTATTGCTTCTGACCTCTGGTCACATCAGACTACTTGGTCAACCCTAAATCTCTCCCACACTCTTTATATAAGGCCATCTTGGTCTCCATGAAGGTACTCAGATTCAATCTGGCCCCCTTGCATCAGCGTTACAAATGTCCTCGTTCCTTAAGTCTGACCAATGTGGTAGATCTTTAATGAACCTTGTTTTTCTTTGGGTGAAAGAGGGTTTGAGTCGAATTCCTTTAGGCAGAACACATGTGTCACTATTTCGGGGCTCCTAGCACCACTAAACCTCAACAACGACATGGTCCTCTTTGATAGAAAAAGGAGAAACAATTTGCAAGATATTGGTGTCTGCCAAGTTTCTGCTGAACTATTTTTCAGTTTTTCCAGCAATTTTTGTAAAATAGTGAGTTGTCTCCCCAAAAGTATGGACGTTTGGGTTTATCCAACACTAGTTTACTATGGTCATTTACTACTACTATATATTGTGTACCTAATCCATTATCCTAATCCACCACTCTGTTTCTTAGCCAGTACAGAATTGTTTTGATGATTGCCTCTTTATAATACAGTTTGAGATCTGGTAAGGCTAGGCTACCTTCATTCACATTTTTTTTCATTGATTCCTTTGATATTCTTGACCTTTAATTTTCCAGATGAATTTTGTTATTATTTTTCTAACTCTATACAACAACTCTTTGGTAGTTGATTGGTATGACACTGAATAAGTAAACTTATTTAGATAGAACTGCCATTTTTATTAAATTGGCTCAGAGTAACCATGAACAATTAATATTTTTCCAATTGTTTAAATCTGAGTTCGTTTGTGTGAAATGTATTTGGTCTCTCCTCCTTGTGTTCTGGCCTTGAGCAGGGAATGTTTTCTTACTCATAATAAATCCTGCAAGTTTCATTCTCCTCTTTCTCTCTTGTCTGACACCACACTTTATCCATCCATCCCTCTCCTGGAGAATGGTTTACTTATCTCATCGGATATAGGTTCCGGGAGCCCCTTTGAACTCTCCTTGAATCTTCACACTTGATCTGGTGTTCTCCTGAGGCCATAAACCTTCCATTATGGATGTGCCTGAATCTGTCATCCTTAACCTAATCTAGCCCTCCATTTTCTGTTATCTCCAGGTAGTCTTCAGCTACTTCCCGCTATTAATCCCATTCTCCTGGTTCTGGCCTCCAACCTTTAGTTACTCCAGCCTGCAGACCATTCCCACCAAGACCCTCACCAAACCCTTCCTCCAGTCACCTCAGACTACTTGACCAACATAGATCAACCCGCAATCTTTCTGTATATAAGCTCCATCTTGCCTCCATGAAAATACTCAAATTTAATCTGGCTGAGATTCAATCTAGCTCAGATTCTATCTGGCCCACTTGTCAATACAACCATCATAAAGGCTCAGACTCCTCAAGGATGTACCAAATATGGCAGATCTTAAATAAACTTCATTTTTCTTTGGCTGAAAGAATGCTTGAGGGGAATTCATTCAGACAGCACATGTAGTGACAGTATTTTGGGGTCCCAAGCACGCCTAAACCTCAACAAATCCACCTTCAACTACCATAGAAGGCTGTTGATGGCTGTATACTCTAAGAGGGCCTGATAGGTTACTCCCAGGATACTGAATATGCTTGTTGCCAAAGTTGATTCCTTAGCTGGTCTCCTATCCTTGAGCTTTAGTCATGGGACATTCAAAACTCCCAAGTGGTGGAGAGAAATTCCCAACATTATGATTCCCTGGGCATTTAGTAATGGTACACTGTGGACAGGACTTGGCTTCCTCATCCTGTGCCTTCTCCATTCCTGGTATCCTTTTCTGATCCAAGTACTCTGTATTTATCGAATTCTGTAGATCAAAGGGTCCCATGCTTTACTAGGCCTACAGTTCTTTCAAAAACTTACTCAGTGGGGGGTGGGAGTGGATCCAAGATGGAGGAGTGAGAGCAACTACTCACCTAACTTCTTAGAAAAACTCCTTCAAGTACAAAGAGAATCTAACCAAATTTTGGAGGTGCAGAATCCAATAGGAGACAGACTGTGACAGTTTTACAGCTAAGGACAGACTGGAAGATAGATGGGAAGAATCAGTTACATGGGGGTGGAGGAACACACAGCACACAGCACAGAGCGTCCCAGCCACAGCGGAGCTCAGCAGGAAAGCCCCTGGGCAGTCTGAGGAAGTGGCATCACGGAAGAACAGCAGGTCAGGGATGGAGGCCAGCAGAGTCAAGCGAATGAGAGAGGCGTGGACAGAGCCCCAGGAATCTATGCAGCAGTTGTGACTGAGGCAATCAGCCTGAAGATTAAATGCCTGTAAGTCACGTACTTGAACTTCCAAGAGCCAAAATGGCGGAGTGATCAGTAAATACTCTCTCCCCATCCCCTTGATGACCCTGAAAGAACCATGAAATATTTCCCCAGAAAAATCCTGGATCACTGGGAGCAGCAGAAGGGGCAAACAGTCTCGTAGCACGTGAAGTTAGGGAAATCGCTAAGGAGGATTCCTCTTACTGTGGCAGAGGACCAAACCCCAGGGGGACCTCATCCCCATCCTCATCCTCAACTGTGCCTCAGGGGAAACAGAAGGACAATAGGGCAACCAGGATCACCAAGCCCTGAGCTTGCCTTTGCTCTAGCTCAGCTGAAGACATTTCCCATGACCACACACTCCCTCTCCCCCACTTAACAAGTAAGCTCCAGGGCTAATCCTAGGAAACACAAACAGAATTCTTCTGCCTTTGCTTTCTCCCATCAGCCAGTTCTGCACCAGGTTCTTCAGCGTCTAAGTGAAAGAACCAGAGGCCACAACACACAAAGCCTCACCACCATGAGTAAGAAGCAAAAGAAGAAAGAAAAGACCATAGAATCTTTCTATGGGGACAAGGACCTAAACAGGAATACAGAAGAGGTCAGTACTGAGACTGTACTCCAATCTGAAAAATCAGAAGGGACTATGAACTGCTCGCATGCACAAAAAGCACTCTGGGAGAAGCTGAAACACGAAATGGAAGAAAAAATGGTCAATGATTTTAAAAGCATGAAAAAAGAATTCACTGAAGAGAACAGCTCTTTAAAAAGGAAAACTGAACAAATGGAAAAGGAAACACAAAACGTTACTGGGAAAATTGGACAAATAAAAAAGGAAGGTACAAAAACTAACAGGAGAAAATAATTCCCTAAAAGGAGGAATTGGACAGATGGAAAAGGAGATGCAAAAGTTAACTGAAGAAAACAATTTGATGAAAATTAGAATGGACAAGTAGGAGTTAGTGACTCTAGGAGACATCAAGAATCACTCAAACAGAATCTAAAGAATGAAAAATTAGAAGAAAATGTAAAATATTTAACTGGAAAAACAACTGACCTGGAAAATAGATACAGGACAGAAAATTTAAGAATTATTGCCCTATTATGGGGAGGAGAATGCAATCCGAGGTCGACACTCATGGGGAGGAAAAGGATCATAAGAGAATAGAAGTAATGGGGGTCAGGATAGGATGGAGGGAAATATAATTAGTCCTATACAACACAACTAGTATGGAAATCTTTTGCAAAACTACACAGATTTGGCCTATATTGAATTGCTTGCCTTCCAAAGGGAAGGGGTGGGGAGGGAGGGAGCTAAAGAAGTTGGAACTCAAAGTGTTAGGATCAAATGTAATGTTCTTACCACTGGGAAATAAGAAATACAGGTAAAGGGGTCAAGAAAGCTATCTGGCCCTACAGGACAAAAGAGAAGATGGAGACAAGGGCAGAGAGGGAGGATAGAAGAGAGAGCAGATTGGTCACAGGGGCAATTAGAATGCTTGGGTTTGGGGGGGGGGAGGCGATAAAAGGGGAGAAAATTTGTAATCCAAAATGTTGTGAAAATAAATGTTAAAAGTTAAATTAAAAAAAAAAAGAATTATTGCCCTATCAGAAAGCTGTGATGAAAAAAAGAGTGGAAAATATCTTCCAAGAAATCATCAAGGAATACTGCCTAGAAGTGCTAGATTCGGAGGGGAAAATAGTCATCAAAAGAATCCACTGTTTACCTCCTGAAAGGGATCCCAAGCTAAGAACACCAGGAAATATTGTTGCCAAATTCCAGAACTATCAAGTAAAGGAGAAAATACTACAGATAGAAAGAAACCATTCAGATATCGAGAAGCTACAGTCAGGATCGCACAGGACCTTTTAGCTTCTACAGTAAAAGACTGAAGGAATTGTAATATGATATTTCGCAAGGCAAAGGAGCTGGGACTACAATCAAGAATCAATTGCAGAGCAAAATTCAGCACAACATTTCAGGCAAGGCTATGGAAATTCAATGAAATAAGGGATTTCCAGCCCTTCCTAATAAAGAGACCAGAACTCAATAGAAAATTCGATCTTCAAAAGCAGATCTCAAGAGAAGCATAAAAAGGTAAACATGGGAAAAGAAAACTTGTTACTCAACTTGGGCAAACAGTTAACCTCCCTATAAGGGAAAATGACACTCCTTAATCTTGAGAACTGCATGTCTTTTATGAAGTATAAAAGGGATATACATAGATAGAGGGAATGAGTATAAAGTAAATGATGTGATCGTAGAAATGTGATTTAAGCATGCGAAGGGATTGTAACAGGAGATGAGAAAAGGAGAAAGCAGAAAATGGTAAATTATATAACAGGAAGAAGTAAAGATTATATTACAGTAGAGGGAAAGAGGGAAGGTAGATGAGCACTGTTTGAGAGGTACACTCATCTGATTTGGTTCAAGGAAGGAACATCAAACTTAATTAAGTGTATAAATCCAACTAGCTCTATAGACAGTAAGAAGTGAAGTGGCAAAGAAAGGGGAGGGGAAGCTAAAGGGTAGGGAAGAAGTAGGAAGGGTAAAGGGCAGTAAAAAGGAAGGAAGTCAAGTAACTGGCTGGGGAAATGTCCAAAAAACTAGACTCTGCATTGCAGCCAAATGAACTTTTTTGTCATTGCCTGTTCATAATGTTCCCTCCCCCTCTATGGGTCCTTGCCATGACTACATTAACTTCAGTCACTTTGACACTGTAGAGTCTTTAACTCCTTCAGAGTATTACTCAAGTACTATCTTACATGCTAAGTTCAACCTGGTCTACCCCATTGCTAATACTTTTCTCTTCAAAAGTAATTTTAGCTTTTCTTCCGGAAGAGTTTGCATTTACTTATCTGTGTGTATGTTATCCCCCTTAATAGACAGTCAGTTTCTTGAGTGCAGGGATGATTTCATTTTTATCTTTGCATCCGAAATGTGATCTCAATACCTAGTACATAGGAAACACTAAATGTCTTCTTGTTGAATAGATGTTAAGGGGAAAATAATCATCTCTGAGGCAGCTGATTTTTCACTGTTGGTTACTTCTAATCGTTATCATGTTCACTTTTAAAATATTTAGCCAAATTCCACCTGTAAGTCTTTTTTTCTTTTTGCTTTTCATTTTGCTCTTATTTGCTCCCAAGTCAAACAGTCTTTAGCCAGGTAGATTTTCACAGACTTGAAGACAGCTATCATTTCCGTTCTCCACTCATCCCAAAGTTAAATATTACTCTTTTTTCTTTCACTGAGTATCATCTGGCATTGTCTCAAATCCTGCCACCATTTTGGACTCCTTTCCCTAGTCGTCTTTACCTAACAGTGTAAACGACAACTGAATGTAATACCTCGTGGATGGTCTGTCCAGGTCAAATCGAACAAAACGACCACCTCCTGTTTTCTGGACTCTTAAGGCAGTCTAAATTTGTATTTATTTTTTGAGGGATGGTTCCATGCCACTTTATTGTATCTTCATGAATTTTCCAACGTAAGTGCAATGAAGATCATTTGGCTCTGTTTACACTTAGGCTTGTAAAAGAGGCAGTATTAGTGTTGATTTTATTGAAGTTTTCTATAGGCACTGTACCAATATTAGCTCCTTTTTGAAAGTTTTAATGCTATTATGCACAAAACAGCTAAAAAAAGAACGTAGTATGGATCTTATACAAATACAAGAACATAATGAGATCCCATTGATTTATTGCTCTTCTTAACCCAAAAGAGTTAAAAACTCACTTTACAGGAAATATACCCTTGTACAATGCTTGTATTCATATTAAAGGAATGAGATTCATGCAAAGACTAGTGAAAAACTGAATTTGAAAAAACAATAGATTTGAAAAGAGTTTCAACCTTGGTTACCTAATCCAACCTTCTAACCAAGGTATGAATTGCTTCTGTGGCTTTCTCAACAAGTGCAACCACCCCTTAGGTGATAATGAAGTCATTGTCTCAAAAGAGTGCTTATTCCCTTTTAAAATTACTTTTATTATCACAGTGTTTTTTTCTGACATTTATCTGAAATTAGCCAATTCAGTTGTCTTTTCAGCACACTCTCTGCAAGAAATCTTTCCTCTGAGATTACCTCCAGTTTATCCTGTTTCTATCATTTTTTCATAGTAGTTTGCATGTCGTCTTTCCCATTAGATTGTGAGTTAATTGAGAGGAGAGCCTGGTTTTAGGCTTTTTTCCTATCCCCAGAATTAGCATAGTAGAAACTTAATGTTTATTTACTGTGACATGGTTTCCTTTAACTTCATCCTTTCATTCTAGTTCTTACCTATAGAACAAAGAGGAATAATTATAACGCACCTCTTATATTTTGACAGTTCTCCACTATTTATATAGGTATCTTATCCCCTCTGACTTGTCTCGGCAAAATTCCATTAGTTAAGGGAAAGGTTGGAACTAATAATGAAAATGAAGGAATACAGGTAGATAAGAATTTCCTTCTGCATTGCTTAGTTAATATTATACAGCTTTTGAAGTTGGTTTTTAGGTTTGTTGGTTTTTTAATTTTTTTCCCTGAAGTAAGCTCCTTTTTGTTATCTTCTTTTTATGTTCATTTATTTTTAGTTTTCGACATTCATTCCCACAAAATTTTGAGTTGCAAATTTTCTCTCCATCTCTCCCCTCCCCCACCCCATAACGCCTTGTATTCTGATTACCCCTTCCCTCAATATGTCCTGTGTTCTATCACACCCTCTCCCTTCCCTTATCCCCATCTTCTCTCTTTTCTTGTAGGGCAAGATAGATTTCTCTACCCCGTTACCTGCATTTCCTGTTTTCCCCTTGAATGCAAAAACAATTCTCAACATTGATTTTTAATACTTTGAATTCTAACTTCTCTCCTTTTCTCCCTCCTGAACCATCCCCACTGAGAAGGCAAGCAATTCAATAGAGGTTATACATGTGTAGTTTTGTAAAATACTTACATAATAGTCATGTTGTGTACGACTAACTATATTTCCCTCCGTTCTATCCTGTCCCCCATTTATTCTATTCGCTCATTTGATCTTGTCCCTTCCCAAAAGCGTTTACTTCTAATTACTCCCTTCTCCCATTTGCCCTCCCTTCTATCATCCCCCTCACTCCACTTGTCTCTTTCTCCCCCACTTTCCTGTAGTGTAAGACAGATTTTCATACCAAATTGAGTGAGCATGTTAATTCCTCTTTAATCCGAATGTGAAGAGTAAGCTTCACTTTTTCCCTATCACCCCCTCCCTTTTCTCCTCTATTTCTTGGCTCTTTTATGAATGATAATTTGCCCCATTCCATTTCTCCCTTTCTCCTCCCAATGTATTCCTCTCATTCTATAATTTTACTTTTTTAGATATCATCCCTTCTTATTCAACTCTACCTGTGCTGTCTTTCTATATATATATATGTGTGTGTGTGTGTGTGTGTGTGTGTGTGTGTGTGTGTGTGTGTGTGTGTGTGTATAATCCCTTCACCTATCCGTACACTGAGAAAAGTATCAAGAGTTACAAATATTATCTTTCCATGTAGGAATGTAAACAGTTTAGCTTAGAAAGTCCTTTATGATATCTCTTTCCTGTTTACCTTTTCATGCTTCTCTTGATTCTTTTGATCAAATATTCTCTTCACTTCTGGTCTTTTCATCAAGAATGCTTGAAAGTCCTCTATATCATTGAATGACCATTTTCCCCCTTGACATATTATATTCACTTTTACTGGTAAGTGATTCTTGATTTTAATCCTAGTTCCTTTGACTTCTGGAATATGATATTCTAAGCTCTTTGATCCTGTAATGTAGAAGCTGCCAGATCCTGCGTTATCCTGATTGTATTTCCACAAAACTTGAATTGTTTCTTTCTAGCTGCTTGCAATATTTTCTCCTTGACCTCGGAACTCTGAAATTTGGCTACAGTATTCCTAGGAGTTTTTCTTTTTGGATCTCTTTCAGGAGGTGATTGGTGGATTCTTTCATTATTTATTTTTCCCTCTGGTTCTAGAATATCAGGGCAGTTTTCCTTGATAATTTAATGAAAAGTGATGTCTAGGCTCTTTTTTTATCTTGGCTTTCAGGTAGTCCCATAATTTTTAACTTGTCTCTCCTGGATCTGTTTTCCAGGTCAATTGTTTTTCCAGTGAGATATTTCACATTATCTTCCATTTTTTCATTCTTTTGGTTTTGTTTTATAATTTCTTGGTTTCTCATAAAGCCATTAGCTTCCATCTGCTCCATTCTCGTTTTTAAAGAACTACTGTCTTCAGTGAGCTTTTGAACTTCCTTTTCCATTTGGCTAATTCTGCTTTTTAAAGTTTCCTTCTCCTCATTGGCTTTTTGGACCTCTTTTGTCATTTGGGTTAGTTTATTTTTAAAGGTGTTATTTTCTTCAACATTTTTTGGGGTCTCCTTTAGCAAGCTGTTGACTGGCTTTTCATGATTTTCTTGCATCGCTCTCATTTCTCTTTCCAATTCTTCTTCCACCTCTCTTACTTGATTTTCAAAATCCTTTTTGAGCTCTTCCATAGCCCGGGGCCATTGCATATTTATTTTGGAGGCCTCTGATGGTAAGCATTGTTCTTCCTCATCCGAAAGAATGGAAGAAAATACTTGCTCACCAAGAAAGCAACCTTCTATAGTCTTATTTTTTTTCACTTTCTTAGGCATTTTTCTAGTCAGTTACTTTACCTTTGAGTCCTTTGTCAAGAGGGGTGTATACTCTGGGGACCTATGTGTTCTCTGTTCCTCCAAGGTGACTCATTCAAGGAAGAGGAGTTTACTCTTTTTCTGGCCTGCACTCTGGTCTGGGAACTGCCAAAGCTTTTCTGCCCAGGATCTGCAAGTAGAATTCCCTTTCCAGAGTCTCCACCAGCTCCACCACGTCAGCCAGTACTCTTCCTCACTCCTGGACCGCCACTCAGGACTGAGACCCGGATCAGCGGCTCGATTCCCACAGGGCTTTTAATCTGAAGGGTTCAAACATGGACGTTGCTGCTGCGGCCACTGCTGCAGCCTGGGGCTAGGGCTATGGGAGGACCCTGCTCCTTTTACACCCAGGAGAAAAAGCTTTTTCACTGACCTTTGAAGAGTCTTTGGCGTTTGTGGGTAGAGGGATCTGAGAACCACTGCTGCTGCTGAGGATTCCGCCCCAGAGGCCTCTGTTGTTGTTTTTAAATTTGTGCTCTACTTCCTCTATTGTGGTATTCTTTAAAGGAGGAAACAAAACTTCATTAACACAAGTATAAACAATTAGTATTTCTTTTTCTTTTCTTAGTAAGTAATTTTCTCTTTTCTTTCTCCTTTCCATTTACACATACACACATAGGCAGGCACACATAATGAATACAAAGTGTAAATGAACATCAAATATCCAAGTCATTTTTGGTGTTGCTGAAATTGTAAAGTTTTCTTTACGCATTTTTGCGACTAGATTACCCACGGACCATCATATTGAAGTTGTGCATATGCAAATTGCAGACTATTTCAGGAAAATTAAATGGAAAAACATATTAAATCATCTCTTTGCAACAATTAATATTCTCTTCAGTATAGTAATTTTAAGAAAGAAAATTATGAGAAATAATTTCTAAAGCTCATGTTTTGCTACTAATTACATCTGTTAAGTACATATTGCCAGGCAATCTATTTTTGAATCCAAATCCTTTGATACTGTATTTAACCTTCAGTTGTTTAAAATAGATTTGTCTTGATTAATATGATGACAGTGTGGAAAGGGTTCTAACATAGAGCCTTTACTTGAAAGATAATATTTAGCTGGATGGCTGAATTACATAAACAGAATGTCACGACTTTCTCGAATTGGACACTGTTGTTTTGACAGGGCACCTGTACTCAGCATTTAAAATTCTAGGTGAGAAAGAAGTGAAATTCGTATTCTTACCCATTTGCGTTGTCGACAAAATAAATAAAACAGTCACCTTCGTGTCACTATAAAAAGAAAAGAAAAGGAATTATATGTACAAAAATGTAGCAGTTCCTTCTGTGGTGGCAAAGAATTACAAATTGAGGGGAGGATGTACATCAATTGGGGAATGATTTGACAAGTTGAGTTATATGATTGTGATGGAATATTACTGTGCTGTAAGAAATGACAAGCAGGACGTTCTCAGAAAACCTGGAAAGACATGAGCTGATTCAGAGTGAAATGAAAAGGACCAGGAGAACATTGTATACAGTCACAGCAATATTGCATAGTGATAACCTGTGAATGACTTCGTTATTCTCAGCAGTACAATGATTCAAGACAATTCTGAAGGACTCATGATAAAAAACCCTGGCCGCCTCCCCAGAAAGAACTGATGGAGTCTGAATGCAGATACCAGAACACTATTTTCTATTTTCTTTATTTTTCTTGGAGTTGTATCTTTTGTCTGTGTTTGCTTTCACAACATGGCTAACATTAAAATATGCTTTACATGATTGCACATGTATAACCTTTATCAAATCGCTTGCCTTCTCAATGAGGCAGGGAAGGGAGAGGGAGAGAATTTGGAACCCAAATTTTTTTTAAAAAGAATGTTAAAAATTTTTACATTTAAATGGAAAAATGTAAATATTTCTAAATGTCATGAAGTACTGCGCTTTCCCCCTTTCCCCCCAGTTCACGCAGAACCCATGGACATGTCCCTTGATTTCTCAGTGTCCCAGTCAAACTTTCTTATGTAACTTGAAGAGGGGTTGCTGCTTAGTGTCTAATTCAAACCAAAAGCTAAATAGATTTGTCAGTACTCAATGCAACAAAATGCACCATCCCTCTTGATCCTTTAAAGATAGTGATGTTCTCACAGTCCTAACTTTGTAGCAATATCAGGAAAATAACAGTGGTTCTGGGAAAAGTCTAGGTACTGCTATTTCCCAAAGGTCATCCAGTACACTCTGCTTAATGTTGAGACCAGCTCATTATCTCACGATTGTCCAAGATGGGTCAATTCTATGGGCTGTCCCTCTAACTGCCCATTATCTATAACCTGGAAAATAAAGGATGTGTCATCCTCCTGGTTCATCCTAGGTAGATTGTCTGGTGAAAGAGGTAAATCTAGGTTTGATGTTGGTAAGATGTCCTAACCGTTAGAATGCATGATGAAGGTCTGATTAGCATTTGTTAAGGTAGGTTCTAGAGAGAGGACCTCTGGACAGGTACAGGCTGTACTTGGTGTATTGCCTCCATCTTGCCTACACCGTTCCCCTTCATACCCAGCACTCCACTCACACAACCATCCATGCCTCTAGCTCAGACCCCTTTCAACTCTTGCCCAGACTATTCTAATAGCCTTCTGTTCCTATCGTTCCCTTCTAATTCATACTGTAGAGTCTAAAGTTACTCTAGTAGAGTAACCTTCCTAAAACAAAGTTCTAACTCTGTCACTCCCCTGGAAGTGACTTAACCGCTAAGTGTTGAAGGCTGCTCCCAAAGACAGAATTAGCATACTTCCAGAAAAAGAGGTGACCCGAATGGACAGGTTGAGTTTCCCATTGTCCCTTATCCTAGTTCCTTTTCAGAAATATTCTCTCTCTGACTCTGTCTCTTTCTCTGTCTGTCTCTGTCTCTCTCTCTCTGTCTCTGTCTCTCTCTGTCTGTCTCTGTCTCTGTCTGTCTGTCTGTCTATCTCTCTCTAATTAGACATTAAGTGACTTTCCCAGTGTTACACAGATAGTAAGTGTCTGAGGCCAAATTTGAACTCAGGTCCTCTTAACTCCAGGGCTGGAGTCCTATTAACTGTGCCACCTGACTAACCTCCCCCTTTTACAAGTTCTCAAACTGTAGTAATGAAAAACCTGAGGGTCCCCTTTCTGAGAGTCTACAAGATTAAAGCTATTTTTATAATAATGCTAAAATGTTTTGATTTCTAATATTGTATCAAGAGAAATAACCCACATAACCAAAAAGTCCTTGGAATCCTCGGTGAATTTTAAAAGTATTTATAGGGTCCTGAGACCAAAATTTTTGAGAACCTTGCCCCTTCACCAATGTAATCACTGCCCTAACCAGAAGAGTCATACACAGTAAGATGTGAATGGTTACATTCTGTCTCTTAAGAAGGGATAACCATACTAATTCATTCACAGTCCCAGTACAAAAGAATACCTGAGTATTGTAAACGGATTCCAAGCTCAGTTGATTGTATTTTTTAATACATAAGATTTCACTTTTCAACATTCACTTCCACAAGAATTTCAATTCCAAATTTTCTCCCCATCTCTCCCATCACCACCCCAGGAACACATGTACCACATCTACCCTTTCCTCTGGTCTGTCCTTCCTTCAACCACCCCCAGCTCTTCCATCTCCTTCACCTTTATTTTTCTGTAGGGCAAAAAAAAAAAAAAAAAAAGATTTCTATACCCCATTACCCGCAAATCTTATTTCCCAATTGCATTCAAAAACAATTTTTAACATTCATTTTTAAAGTTTTGAGTTCCTTATTCTCTCCCTTCCTCCCTACCCACCCACATTCATTGAGAAAGCAAGCAATTAAATGCACGTCATACATGCAAAACACTTCCATACCAGTTATGTTGTGAAAGACTAACCACATTTCTCTCTCTCCTGTACTGCCCTCCATTTACTCCATTCTCTCCCTTGATCTGTCCCCCTACAATAGTGTTTGCTTCCTATTAACCCTTTCCCTAATTTGCTGTCCCTTCTTTTATCTTCTCTCTCCTTTTCCCAACCAATCTAGTGTGGATTATTCTCTCCTTAACCAAATCCCATGAGAGTAAGGCTCATTTGTTCCCTTTCATCTCTCCTTCTTCCACTCTACTGTAAAATTTCTTTCTTGCCTCTTTTAGGTGAGATGATTTGCTACATTCTACCTCTCCCTTTCTCTTATACCTAGTGCATTCCACTCAAGAGCAAATTTTATTTTTTAGGTATTCTCCCTTCATATTCAGTTCATCCTGTGGCATCTGTCTAATCTGTGCACACACATATATTGTAGAAATATGCATATATATGCATATGTGCATGTATGTATGTACGTATATATACACACACGCACATATGCATGTATGCACACATGCATATACACACATACACCTATATACATGCACCTACCAACACATATGCATACACACATATAATATACATATACATATATACCCATACATACCTACATATATGTGTGTGTGCATATATGGGTATATATATATACATATGTGTATATACATACATACATGTGTATATGTGTGTGTGCATATATATGTGTGTATATATATATATATATATATATATATATATATATATATATATATATATATATATATATATATATTCCCTCTAACTACTCTAATACTGAAAAAGGTCTCATGAGTTACAAATACCATCTTTCCATGTAGGAATGTAAACAATTTAACTTTAATGAGTTCTTTATGGCTTGTCTTTCCTGTTTACATTTTCATGTTTCTCTTGATTCTTATATTTGAAAATAAACTTTCCATTCAGCTCTGGTCTTTTCAATAAGAATGTTTGGAAGTCCTCTACTTCATTGACATTTCATTTTTTCCCCTGAAGTATTATACTCAGTTTTGCTGGGTAGGTGATTCTTGGTTTTAATCCTATCTCCTCTGACCTCTGGAATATCCTATTCCAAGCCCTGCTATCCCTTAAAGTAGAAGCTGCTAAATTCTGTGTTATCCTGATTGTATTTCCACAGGAATTGAATTGTTTCTTTCTACCTGCTTGTAATATTTTCTCCTAAACCTTGGAACTCCAAAATTTGGCTACAATATTCCTAGGAGTTTGCCTTTCGGATGTCCTTCAAGAGTTAGATTGGTGGATTCTTTCCATTTCTATTCTACTACCTGGCTCTAGAATATCAGGGTAGTTTTTCTTGATACTTTCTTGGAAGATGATGTCTAGACTTTTTTTTGATCATGGTTTTCACGTAGACCAATAATTTTTAAATTATCTCTCCTAGATATATTCTCCAGGTCAGTTATTTTTCCGATGAGATATTTCACATTGTCTTCTATTTTTTCATTCTTTTGATTTTGTTTTATAATTGCTTGATTTTTAATAAAGTCACTAGCTTCCATCTCCTTCATTATAATTTTTAAAGAATTCTTTTCTTTGATACATTTTTGGACCTCCTTTTCTATTTGACCAATTCTGCTTTTAAAAAAGGCATTCTTCTCATTATTGCCTTTTTGGACCTCTTTTGCCATTTCAGTTTGTTTATTTTAAAAGGTGTCATTTTCTTTTTTAAATGTTTATTATTTTAATTGTTTTCAGTGTTCTACAATCTCTTCCATGTATCTTAGGTTTTTCCCTTACTTTCTCCCCTTCTCCCCACCTCCTCACTCCCTCTCTGAGATGGCATACAGTTTTATGTACATTCTACACATATATTCCTACTAAATACATTTTCACTTTAGTCATGTTGCGTAGAAGAATTAAAATGAATGGGAGTTATCATAAAACAAACCAAAACATAATACAGGAGAGAATGATCTGCTTTATTCCAAGATTGAATTCCATAGCTCTTTTCCTGGATGTGAAAGTCATTTTGCCTTAAGAGACCATTGGGAATTTTTCAAGTCCTTGCATTGCAATGAAATACTAAGTTTACCAGAAAAATTTCTCGCACACTGTAGCTGTTGCTGAGTACAAAAAAAATTGTGCATACCCTTCGACCCAGCAATACTGCTCCTAGGACTGTATCCCCAAGACATCACAGAAATAGGAAAGAGTACCACTTGTACAAAAAGATTTAAAGCAGCTCTCTTCATGGTGGTCAAAAACTGGAAATCAAAGGAATGCCCATCAATTGAGGAATGGCTGAATGAATTATGGTGTATGAATGTAATAGAATACTATTATGCTATAAGAAATGATGAACAGGAAGGCTTCAGAGAGGCCTGGAAAGACTTATATGACCCGATTCTGAGTGAAAAGAAAAGGTGTTATTTTCTGCAGCATTTTTGGGGGGTCTCCTTGAGCAAGCAGTTGACTTGCTTTTCATGATTTTTTTGCATTGCTCTCATTTCTCTTCCCGACTTTTCCTCTACTTCTCTTACTTGATTTTCAAAACTCTTCTGTGGCCTGAGACCATTTCATACTTTGGAGGGAGGCTTCGGATGTAGGAGCCTTGACCTTACTATCTTCTTCTGACTGTGTGCTTTGTTCTTCCTCTTCCAAAAGAATGGAAGGAAATACTTTTTCACCAAGAAAATAACCTTTTAGAATCTTATTTTCCACCTTTAGTGGCATTTTCTCAGCCATTTACTTGACTTTTGAGCCCCTTTTCAAGTGGAGCATATAATACCCTAGGATTCAGAGGTTTTGTGTAGCTTTTCTCCAAGATATGTCTAGGGACCTGTAAGTTCTCTGTTCCTCCAATGTGGTATGATCGATGGAGAGGTGTTACTCCTTTCCTGGCCTGAGCTTGGATTGGTGAGCAACCAGAAGCACTCTTTATTGACCTAGTACTACAAGTATGATTCCCTTTCCATAGCTGCCTCCAGCTCAGGCCACTCCAGTGTTCCTCCTCACCCCAGGACCACCATACAATACTGAGACCCAGATAAGCTGCTTGGCTCCCCCAGGGTCTTTAGACCCAGACCTCCAGAAGTGGATGCTGCTGCAGCTGTGGTTGCTGCTGCCCTGGGGCTGGGGCTGGCCCCCCCTCTCACCTAGGTGAAAGAGCTTTCTCACTGACCTTTGAAGCTATCTTTGTGGTCAGTGGGTTGAGAAATATGGAAACCACAGCTACTGCCTGTAATTTAGTGCCCTGAAGCCTTCTCCTATCCTTTCCATGCAGTGTGGCCCATGCGGGGCTGTGCTCTGTTCTGAGCATGGTGTAATAGACATTTCCAGTCAGTCTTCCAGGTTGTCTTGGGATATAAATCTGTTTTATTCTGTTATTCTGTGATTTAGGCTGCTCTAGAATTTGTTTAGAGACATTTTTACAGATATTTTAGGGGCTTTAGGGGAAGAGCTCTAGCAGCTCCATGCTGCTACTCTGCTTTCTTGGCTCTGCCCCTCAGTGGACTGTATTAATAAAAGTGCTGACAGAGTCAGTTCCCTCTAAGTCTCAGTCTGAATGCCTGGTGGCAAAGTAGGGCTCCACTTGCAAAGACTTTGGCTACCATTTTCCAAGGGTTTGAAAAATTATAGGTTACAAAATTCTCTCTTATGGTGATGTAGGATCCATAGGTGAGACCTGGGGGACAGGTAGACAACAAAAGTGGATGAGTAGACCTGAAAGGGGACTCAGTAACCCTCCCACCAGAGATTTGAGTCCTCCCTGAGAAGTGATCACCTGCACAGTGGTCACATTCTGGTAAAACCATCTCAGCAGACAGAATAAACTGGGGTCAATGTAGCCCAGGTGTTTCAAATCCATTAGAGTTAGATGAATGTGTACCCTAACCATGTGCAGACTGCCCCCCTCCCTGAAAGGGACACATAGCAATGTTTTTCAGTGGCCGTGAAGGTAGCTGAAGTCAGTGCTGTGGAGTGCTTAGAACTTGGTCAGACGTTGCAGACACCAAAGTCATTGGGATGGGGTACTTGGGTGCTTCTCTTTAGAACCCAATTCCAAGATCACATTTCTCCATAGTCTCACAACACCATAGCTGACAGTTTTCTCTGCAACCCAAGGACACCTTGCCTTGTAATAACTCATGAATGCGTCCCAGTAAGACAAACTACCTTTCCCTGTTACAAGAACAAGCTGACCACTGTAGAATTTCTTTTTTAAAAACTGGATGTTCTGACTTCCTATTCTGGGAACCAAGATGGCAGAGTGATCCGTAACTACTACCTCCCTCCCCTTGTTGACCTTGACCAGCCCAGAGATTATCTCCCCAGAAAAAACCCTGGAACAGTGGGAACAGCAGAAGGAGTAAACAGACTCAACACGGGAGGCTAAAAAGATCTCCAAGGAGGACTCCTCTTGCTGTGGTCAAAGGCGACCAGTGCAGGATCAGAGCTGTCCTAGACAGTCCCACCTCAACAAACTGGGTGAAGATCCCGAATCCCATGGGGGTGAAGCTGGAAACTGCCAAAGCCAGGAATGCAGGCATGCTTCAGCACCCCAGTGGAACTGGGAAGACACTAGCACAGAAAGCTGAGCTCGCACATGCTCTAGCTCAGCAGAGGAGCCTCTGGCGTCCAGACCAACCCGCCCACACTTAATGAGCTACCTCCAGGGTAATTTCAGGGAAACCCAAAAAGACCTCACCTTGCCTCTGCTTTGAAACACCAGCCAACTCAGCACCAGGTAAGCTGCAGCATTTAATTATTAGCTGAAAGAACCAGAAGGCACAGCACACAGAGTCTCAAGTTTTAGGCACAAAAACTGTGGGACAGAGATCCCTGTGCCACAGACGCAGAGATCTACCTTAAGAGCCAGGAAAAGGGTTATTACCATGAGTAAAAAGCAAAGTAGAAAAAACAACAACATAAAATCTCTCTACGGGTACAAGGACCAAAATGCAAATATCAAAGAATTCAGCATTGAGGCTGTACTACCATGTGAAACTTCAGAAGGGAATATGAACTGGTAGCCTTCTTGGAGAAGCTCTGGAAGGATTTTAAAAACCAGATTAGAGAGATAGAAGAAACACTGACCAATGATCTTAAAAATATGAAAGAAGAATCACTGAAGAGAACAGGTTCTTAAAAAGGAAAATTGCACAAATGGAAAAGGAAGCACAAAACCTTACTGGGAATGTTGGACAAATAAAAAAGGAAGTACAAAAACTAAGTGGAGAAAATAATTCCTTAAAAGGAAGAATTGGACAGGTGGAAAAGGAGATGCAAATTTAACTGAAGAAAACAATTTTGATGAAAATTAGAATTGGACAAGTAGAAGCTAATGACTATGAGACATCAAAAATCACTCAAACAAAATCTAAAGAATGAAAAGATAGAAAAAATGTAAAATATATTATTGGAAAAACAACTGACCTGGAAAATAGTTCTAGGAGAGAAAATCTAAGGATTATTGGTCAACCAAAAAGTCATGATGAAAAAAAGAGCCTGGGCAATATCATCCAAGAAATCATCAAGGAAAATTGCCAAGAAGTCCTAGACCAGAGAGAAAAATGATCATCGAAATCACTGTTCACCTCCTGAAAGGGACCCCAAACTAAGAACACCAAGAAATATTGTTGCCAAATTCCAGGACTCTCAAGTGAAGGAGAAAATACTGCAGGAAGTCAGAAAGAAACCATTCAGACATTGAGGAGCTGCAGTCAGGATCACATAGGACCTTGCAGGTTCTTCATTAAAAGATCGAAGGAAGTGGAATATGATATTTCGCAAGGCAAAGGAGCTGAGACTACAACCTAGGATTAATTACCAAGCAAATTTGAGCATAATATTTAAGGCAAGGAGGTGGACATTAAATGAAATAAGGTATTTCCCATCCTTCCTGATGAAAAGGCCAGAACTCAACAGAAAATGCAGTCTTCAAAAGCAGGTCTCAAGAAAGGCATAAAAATGTAAACTGAGGAAAACTTGTTAAGCGATATGGGAAAACTGTTTACGTCCCTATAAGGGAAGATGATAGTTGTTAATCTTGAGAAGGGAGTGGGTATAAATTAAATGATGTGATAATAACAAATGTGGTTTAAGGGTGCAAAGGGATTGAAATGGGAGATGTGAAAAGGAGGAGGCAGAAGAAAAAATAATAAATTCTATCACAAGAAGAAGTACAAAAATATATTGCAGTAGAGGGAAAGAGGAGAGGGAGATGAGTGTTGTTTGAAAGGTAGTCTCATCCTATTGGATTCAAGAAGGGTAGAAAAAACTCAGTTAGGTATAGAAATACAATTAGCTGTATAAGGCAATAGGAGGGGAAGGGAGAAAAAAATGGAGGGGAGGATAAAAGGGACTGAAAAAGTAGTAAAGGAAAAGGAGATTAAAAAGTAGGGGGACTGAAAGAAGGGAGGCAAGACTGAGGGAGGTAGGGGTCAAAAATTAAAACTCTATTGGGGAGTGAAAAGGAGAGGGGAGAAATACATAAACAAGGGGAAAAGGGATGGAGAGAAAGACACAGATAGTAATCATAACTGTGAATGTGAATGGGATGAATTCTCGCATAAAACAGAGACAGATAACAGAAGGATTGATGGCCATAATCCAACAGCATGTTGTTTACAAGAAGTACATTTGATGAGGGGAGACACACATAGGGTGAAGGTAAAAGGTTGGAGCAGAATTTATGGCGCTTCAGCTGATGTTAAAAAAAATAGCAATCCTAATCTCAGACAAAGCAAAAGCAGAAATACATCTAATCAAAAGAGATAAAGAAGGAAACGATACACTGCTAAAAGGCACCATAGACAGTAAGGTAATTTCATTACTAAACATATATGCTCCAAGTGGTATAGCATCCAGATTCTTAGAGGAGAAGTTAAGGAAGTTACAGGAAGAAACAGACAGAAAAACTATACTAGTGGGGGACCTCAAACTCCCTCTCTTTGAACTTGATAATTCTAACCTCAAAATAAACAACAAAGAAGATAAGGAGGTAAATAGAACTCTGGATAAGGTAGATAAGATAGATCTCTGGAGAAAATTAAATGGGGATAGAAAGGAACGCACCTTTTTCTCAGTGGTACATGGCACATATACAAAAATTGACCATGTACTAGACCATAAAAACCTCACAATCTGGTGCAGAAAGGCAGAGATAGTTAATGCATCGTTCTCTGATCATAATACAATAAAACTTATATGTAATCAAAGGCCATGGAAACATAAACAAAATTCCAATTGAAAACTAAGCAACCTAGTCCTAAAGAATAGTGGGTTAAAGAAGAAATTACAGAAACAATCAACAACTTTATTCAAAAGAATGACAATAATGAGACAGCATAACAAGTTTTATGGCTAAGAACTGTTCTTAGGAGAAGTTTTATATCTTTGAATATTTACATGAATAAAATAGAGAAAGAGGAGATCAATACACTGGGTATGCAGCTGAAAAAGCTCGAAAAAGAACAAATTGAAAATCCTCAAGGAAATACCAAATTAGAAATACTGAAAACCAACAGAGAGATTAATAGAGGTGAAATTAAGAAAACTATTGAACTAATAAATAAAACAAAGAGTTGGTTTTATGAAAAAAAACAATAAAATTGATAAGCCTTTGGTAGATTTAATTTATTTTTCTAATTTTTTTTTATTATTGGTGTTCTACAATCACTACCACATAATTTAGATTTTTCCCCTACATCCCCCCTAACTTCTGCCTCCCTTCTCCAGTCAGCATACAATTTTATATAGGTTCTACAAATACATTCCTATTACATACATTTTCACTACAGTCATGCTGAGTAGAAGAATTAAATTAATGGGAGAAATCATATAAAAAAACAAAATGTAATACAAAAGCAAATGATTTGCTACATGCTGTGATCGAATTCTATAGTTCTTTCTCTGGATGTGGAAGGCATTTTGCCTTAAAAGACCATTGGGAATTTTTTTAAGTCTTTGCATTGCAATGAAGTTCCAGGTCTACCAGAAAAAAACTCTTTCACATTGTGATCATTGCTGTGTACAAAGTTCTCCTGGTTCTGCGCCTTTCGCTAAACATCAGTTCATATAATTCTTTCCAGGTCTCTCTGAACTCTTCCTGTTCATCATTTCTTATGGCACAAAAGTATTCCATTGCATTCATACATCGTAATTTATTCAGCCATTCCCAAATTGATGGGCATCTCCTTGATTTCCAGTTTTTGGCTACCACAAAGAATGCTGCTGTAAATGTTTTTGTACATGTGGGACCCTTTCCCATTTTTGTGATCTCTTGGGGATACAGTTCTAGAAGTGGTATTGCTGGGTCAAAGGGTATGCACATTTTTATAGTCCTGTGGGCATAGTTCCAAATTGCTATCCAGAATGGTTGGATCAGCTCACAGTTCCAACAACAATGAATTAGTGTTCCAACTTTCCCACATCCTCTTCAACATTTATTATCTTCCTGTTTTGTCATGTTAGTCAATCTGATACATGTAATGTGGTACCTCAGAATTTCTTTGATTTGCATCACTCTAATCAAGAGTGATTTGGAGCATCTTTTCATATGATTATGGATATCTTCAATTTATTCCTCTGAAAACTGCCTATTCATATCCTTTGACAATTTATCAATTGGGGAATGACTTGTATTCTTGTACATTTGACTCAATTCTCTATATATTTTAGACATGAGGTCTTTATCACAGACACTAGTTGCAAAAATTCCTTCCCAGTTTTCTCCATCCTTCTGAATCTTGGATGCATTAGGTTGCGTGGTGCAAAAACTTTTCAGTTTAATGTAATCAAAATTATTGATCTTGCACTTCATAATGCTTTCTATCTCTTGTTTAGTCAGAAATTCTTCCCTTCTCCATAAATCTCATAAATACACCTTTTGTTTCTCCAATAATTTGCCCATAGTACCGTAGTACATACCTAGATCATGTACCCATTTGGACTTTATTCTTGTGTACAGTGTCAGGCATTGGTCTATGCCTAGTTTCTGCTACACTTTTATGTCGTTTTCTCAATAATTTTTGTCAGGCAGTGA
Organism: Notamacropus eugenii; assembly: GCF_028372415.1. NCBI lineage: Eukaryota > Metazoa > Chordata > Mammalia > Diprotodontia > Macropodidae > Notamacropus > Notamacropus eugenii. The sequence continues at coordinate 6,246,775 of NC_092879.1, read as the reverse complement.
GTTCTTATCCCATAAGGTGGGGTGTCCTTGGTTTTATCAAAGAGTAGATTCCTTTAATGATTGACTACAGTGTCTTGAGTACCTAGACTGTTCCACTTGTCTACCCTTCTGTTTCTTGGGCAGTACCAAGTGGTTTTGATAATTGCTGCTTTGTAATACAATTTGAGATCTGGTAGAGCTAGGCCACCTTCCCTCACATTTCTTTTCATTAGCTCCCTTGCTGTCCTGTACTTTCCACTCCTCCACATGAATTTTGATATTATTTTTTCCAGCTCTAGAAAATAATTATCAGATAGTTTGATGAGTATGACACTAAACAAGTAAACAAATTTAGGTAGAATTGTCATTTTCATTATATTGGCTCTGCCTAATCACGAGCAACTGATGGTTTTCCAATTACTTAGATCTGAGTTTATTTGTGCAAAAAGTGTCTTGTAATTGTGTTCATATAGTCCTTGGATTTGTTTTGACAGGTAGACACCCAAATACTTTATAGTGTCTTCCCTAGTTTTAAATGGGATTTTTCTTTCTATCTCTTGCTTTTGGGCTTTGCCAGTAATATACAGAAATGCAGAAGATTTGTGTGGGTTTATTTTGTAACTTGCAACTTTGCCAAAGTTGTTTATTATTTCAGGTAGTTTTTCACTTGAATATCTGTGATTCTCTAAGTATATCATCATACTATCTGAAAGAAGTAATAACTTAGTTTCTTCTCTGTCTATTCTAATTCCTTCAATTTATTTATCTTCTCTAATTGCTACAGTTAACATTTCTAGTACCATATTGAATAACAGTGGTGATAAGGGACATACGTTTTTCACCTCTGATTTTATTAGAAAGGCATCTAGCTTATCTCCACTGCATATAATGCTTGCTGAAGGTTTCAGATATATACTGCTTATTATTTTATGGAAGGTTCCATTTATTCCTATATTCTCCAGTGCTTTCAACAGGAATGCATGTTGTATTTTGCCAAAAGCTTTTTCTGTATCTATTGAGATAATTATGTGGTTTCTGTTAGGTTTGTTGTTGATATGATCAATAATGTTAATAGTTTTCCTAATATTGAATCAGCTCTGTATTCCTTGAATGAATCCTACCTGGTTATAATATATTATTCTCATGCTAATTGGCTGTATTCTTTTTGCTAAAATCTTATTTAAAATTTTGGTATCTATATTCATTAGGGAAATTGGTCTATAATTTTTTTCACTGTTTTAGCTCTTTCTGGTTTAGATATCAAAACTATGTTTGTATCATAAAGAGAATTTGGGAGAACTCCTCCTTCGCCAATTTTCCCAAATAGTCTATATAGTATTGGAACTAACTATTCTTTAAATATTTGATCGAATTCACTTGTGAATCCGTCTAGCCCTGGAGATTTTTTTCGTAGGACTTTCGTTGATGGCTTCTTCAATTACTATTTCTGAGATGGAGTTTTAGTATTCAACTTCCCCTTCTGTTAATTTGGGCAATTTATATTTTTAAAAATAATTTCTCTTCTCTTTTAGGTTGTAGAATTTATGGGCATAAAGTTGGGCAAAGTACTTTCTAATTATTATTTTAATTTCCTCCTCATTATAGGAGAGTTCACCCCCTTTTCTTTTTTGATATTGGTAATTTGGTTTCCTTTTTTCTTTTTTATAATCAAATTGATCAAAGGTTTATCAATTTTATTGGTTTTTTCGTAAAACCAACACTTTGTTTTATTTATTAGTTCAATAGTTTTCTTAATTTCAATTTTACTGATCTCTCCTTTGTTTTTCAGTATTTCTAATTTGGTATTTACTTGGGAATTTTCAATTTGTTCTTTTTCGAGCTTTTGCAGCTGCTTGCCCAATTTATTGATCTTTTCTTTCTCCATTTTAATCATGCAGGCATTCAAAGATATAACACTTCCCCTAAGTACAACTTTTGCAGTATCCGATAAGATTTGTTAGGTTGTCTCATTATTATCGCTCTCTTGAATGAAGTTGTTGATTGTTTCTATTTGCTGTTTAACCAACTTCTTTAGGATTAGATTACTTAGTTTCTGAATAATTTTTGGCCTATCTTTCCATGGCCTTTTACTATGTATGACTTTTATTGCATTATTATCTGTGAAGGATGCATTGACTGCCTCTGCCTTTCTTCACTGGACTGTGAGGTTTTTATGGCCTAGTACATGGTCAATTTTTGTATATGTGTCATGTACTGCTGAGAAAAATGTATATTCCTTTCTATCTCCATTCAATTTTCTCCAGAGATCTAGTTAGATTTATATACTTAATTAAATTTGTTGTTCCTTCCTTGAACAAAATTAGATGAGAGTACCTCTCAAACAATGCTCATCTCCCTTCCCTCTTTCTCTCTACTGTAATATAATTTTTACTTCTTCTTGTGATGTAATTTACCATTTTCTGCTACCTCCTTTTCCCATCTCTTATTAACACCCCTTCGCATGCTTAAATCACATTTTTAAGATCACATAATTTACTTTATACCTGTTCCCTCTATCTATGTATATCCCTTTTATACTTCATAATAGATATATAATTCTTAAGATTAATGAGTGTCATCTTCCCTTATAGGGAGGTTTTCCCAAACAGTTGCCCAAATTGAGTAAAAAATTTTCTTTTCCTATGTTTACCTTTTTATGCTTCTCTTGAGATCTGCTTTTGAAGATCAAATTTTCTATTGAGTTCTGGCGTCTTTATCAGGAAGAGCTGGAAATCCCTTATTTCATTGAATGCCCATAGACTTGCCTGAAATGTTATGCTGAGCTTTGCTGTGTAATTGATTCTTGCTTGTAGTCCCAGATCCTTTGCCTTGCAAAATATCATATTACAATTCCTTCAGTCTTTTATTGCAGAAGTTACAAAGTCCTGTGTGATCCTGACTGTAGCTCCTCAATATCTGAATGATTTCTTTCTAGCTTCCTGTAGTATCTTCTCTGTCACTTGATAGTTCTGGAAATGGCAACAGTATTTCTTGGTGTTCTTAGTTTGGGGTCCCTTTCAGGAGGTGAACAGTGATTTCGATGATTATTTTTCTCTCTGGTCTAGGACTTCTTGGCAATTTTCCTTGATGATTTCTTGGATGATATTGCCCAGGCTCTTTTTTTCATCATGACTTTTTGGTTGACCAATAATCCTTAGATTTTCTCTCCTAGAACTATTTTCCAGGTCAGTTGTTTTTCCAATAATATATTTTACATTTTTTCTATCTTTTCATTCTTTAGATTTTGTTTGAGTGATTTTTGATGTCTCATAGTCATTAGCTTCTACTTGTCCAATTCTAATTTTCATCAAGTTGTTTTCTTCAGTTAACTTTTGCATCTCCTTTTCTGTCTGTGCAATTATTCCTTTTAAGAAATTATGTTTTCCAGTTAGTTTTTGTACTTCTTTTTCCATTTTCCCAATTTTCTCAGTTAGGTTTTATGCTTCACTTTCCATTTGTTCAACTTTCCTTTTTAAATAGCTGTTCTCTTTTGTGAATTCTTTTTTCATACTTTTAAAATCATTAGTCATTTTTTCTTCTCTTTCCTTCTTCAGCTGTTCCAGGAGTGCTCTTTGTGCATGCAAGGAGTTTGTAGTCCCTTCTGAAGTTTCAGATGGGAGAAAAGTCTCAGTACTGACCTCTTTGGTATTCTTGTTTTGATCCTTGTCCCCATAGAAAGATTCTATGGTCTTTTCCTTCCTCCTTTGCTTCTTGCTCATGATGGTGAGGCTTTGTGTGTTGTGGCCTCTGGTTCTTTCAGCTAGACGCTGAAGAACCTGGTGCTGAGCTGGCTGGTGTGAGAAAGCAAAGGCAGAAGAATTCTGTTTGTGTTTCCCAGGATTAGCCCTGGAGCTAGTTTGTTTAGTGTGGGGGATGGGTGGTCTGGTCACTGGAGATCTCCTCAGCTGAGCTAGAGCAAAGGCAAGCTCAGGGCTTGGTGATTCTGGCTGCTCTATTTTCTTCCCATTTCCCCTGGTTCACTGAGGCATGCCTGGGTCCTAGGATGACGCTTCACTTTACTGGATCTCCCGTTGTCTGGAACCCCTCCATTTCTCCGCCACAGTAAGAAGGATATTCTTTGGTGATTTTCTTAGCCTCAGGTGCTATGAGACTTTTTGCCCCTTCTGCTGATCCCACTGACCCAGGATTTTTCTGGGGAAATATTTTATGGTTCTTTTAAGGTCAACAAGGGGAGGGGGAAAAAAACATTTACTGATCACTCTGCCATTTTGAATCCTGGAAATTTGAGTAGGTGACTTACAGACATTTAATCTGGTGGATGAAAGTCTCAGGCAAAGCTGCTGCAGATTCCTGGGCCTCCTTCCTCAAATTTCATTCGCTTGGCTCAGCTTAACCATCATCCTGAGCTGCTGTCCTGCGGTGCTGCCACTTCTTCAGACCTCTCTGGGGCTTTCCTACTCTGCCCCGTCCTGAGCTGGCCAGAAAGCACTGTACTGTGTGCTGTATGCTCCTCCACTCTTGTAAACAGATTCTTCCCGTCAATCTTCCAGTCTGTCCTGGGCTGTGAAACTTCCACAATCTCTCTCCAGTTGGATTCTGCACTTCCAAAATTTGGTCAGATTCTCTTTTTAGAGGTATCTGAGGGAGATTGTCTAAGAGCTTAGGTGAGTAGTTGTTCTCCCTCCACCATTTTGGGTGTACCCACCAATTTTATTTAAAAAAAGAAAGAATAAATCCAAATTACCAATATCAAAAATGAAAAGAATGAACTCACGTCCAATGAGGAGGATATTAAAACAAGAACAAGAAATTACTTTGTCCAACTGTATGCCCATAAATGCAACAATCTAAATGAGGTGGATGGTTATTTTAAAAGATACAAATTGCCCAGACTAACAGAAGAGGAAGTTCAATAATTAAATAACTCCATTTCAGAAAAAGAAATTGAACAAGCCATCAAAGAACCCTGTAGGAAAAAATCTCCAGGGCCAGACAGATTCACAAATGAATTCTATCAAACATTTAAAGAAGAGTTCATTCCAATACTATACAGACTATTTGGGAAAATTGGGGAAGAAGGAGTCCTCTCAAATTCTTTTGATGATACAAGTATGGTTTTGACACCTAAACTAGAAAGAGCTAAAACAGTAAAAGAAAATCATAGACCAATTCCCTAATGAATATTGATGCAAAAAAATTTAAATAAGATTTTGCCAAAAAGAATACAGCAACTAATCATGAGAACAATACATTATTGTCAGGTAGGATTCATACAAGGAATGCAGGGCTGATTCATTATTAAGGAAACTATTAACATTGTTAATCATATCAACCACAAAACTAACAGAAACCACATGATTATCTCAATAGATGCAGAAAAAGCTTTTCACAAAATACAACTCCCATTCCTACTGAAAACACAGGAGAATACAGGAATAAGTGGAACCTTCTATAAAATAATAAGCAGTATCTATCTGAAACTTTCAGCAAGCAGTATATGTAATGGGGATAACCTAGATGCATTTCTAATAAGATCAAGGGTGAAACAAGAATGTCCATTATCACCACTATTACTCAATAATTTCTAATACTAGAAATATTAGCTGTAGCAAGAAGAGAAGAAGAAATTGAATGAATTAGAATAATCAAAGAAGAAACTAAGTTATCGCTCTTTGCAGATAATATGTGGATATACTTAGAGAATCCCAGAGAATCAAGTAAAAAACTGCTTGAAATAATAAACAACATTGGCAAAGTTGCAAGTTAAAAAATAAACCCACACAAATCTTCTGCATTTGTACATATTAGTAACAAAGGCCAACAGTAAGTTATAGAAAGAGAAATCCCATTTAAAACTAGAGTAGACACTATGAAATATTTAGGAGTCTACCTGCCAAAACAAACCCAGGGACTATATGAACAAAATTACAAAACACTTTTTACACAAATGAACTCAGATCTAAGTAAGTGTAATAACATCAGTGGCTCGTGGGTAGGTGGAGACAATATAGTAAAAATGACAATTCTACTTTATTTAGTTTACTGATTCAGTGCCATACCAATCATACTATCAGATAACTACTTTGTAGAGCTAGAAAAAATCATGTCAAAATTAATCTGGAAGAAAAAAACCTCCAGAATATCAAGGGAACTAATGAAAAGAAATTCTAGCAAAGATGGTCTAGCTCTACTAGATCTCAAACTGTATTACCAAACAACAATTATCAAAACCATTTGTTACTGGATAAGAAACAGAAGGGTAGACCAGTGAAAAGTTTAGGTACCCAAGACACAGTAGTCAATGAATACAGCAATCTTCTCTTTAATATACCCATGGACCCTAGTTTCTGGGATAAAAACTCACTCTTCCGAAAAACTGCTGGGAAAACTGGATAACAGTAGGACAGAAACTAGTCATAAGCCAATGCCTGACACCATACACAACAATAAAGTCGAAGTGGGTGCATGATCTAGGTATAAAGACTGCTGGGGATGGAAGCTCAATTCCATGGTGACAGTCTCGGGCGGGTAAAGGTGGGAACTTCTAAATCTTAGAGTTCTCATGAGGCCCCCCATAAAACACCAGGGAATCGAGGAGTGAGACCGAGCAATCTCGTGTATTTCCGCCTCTTCCCGTGAGAAACGTGATGGGAGGAGCATCCCCCTCGAGACTGTCCCGGATCTGGGCACACCTATTGTTATCTAACAGGCACGGTATTCAGATGCAAACTACGCGGCCGGAGAACTTAATTAGGGTCAGGAAAACCTGAATGCTCTCTTAGCGCGGAGGGGCCCTGACAGGACAGAAGGCTCCGTTTTTCCTCTCTTTGCTCTCCTCTCCCCCTCTCTCCCCACTTACACTTCTGCTTCCAATCTCTTATCATAAGATCTTTGCCTCCTTAAGAGATTTTCTCTCTCCCTCCTAAGGAAGAGCTTCCCCTGCTCATGTAACCAAGACCCTGAATAAAGCCTAACCCTTGTTCGACTCCGGAAAGTCTCTTCTCTCATACGTTTATCCGGTGTGGCCAGCCGAAGACCTGCGATAGAGGTAAGGTAAGACTCGGGTAGCCCTCAGGCCTCTAGACCTGGCAAAAGACTAATGTTATAACCAAATTAATGGTGCAAGAATAGTGTATTTATCAGATTTATGGGGAAGGGAACAATTTTTGTCTAAAGAAGAGGTAGAAAACATTATGAAGTGCAAAATGGATAATTTTTATTTCATTAAATTGAAAAGGTTTTGCATAAAAAAACCCAATGCAACTAAGATTAGGAGGGAAGCATAAAACTAGGAAAGAATTTTTCCAACTAGTGTCTGTGATAAAGGCCTCATTTTTAAATATATACAGAACTGAGTCAAATGTGCAAGAATACAAGTCATTCCCCAATTGACAAATGGTCAAAGGATATGAACAGGCACTTTTTAGAGGAAGAAATCAAAGCTATCTATAGTCATATGAAAAGATGCTCTAAATCACTCTTGATTAGAGAGATGCAAATCAAAACAATTCTGAGATACCATATCACACCTATCAGATTGGCTAAAGTGACAGAACAGGAAGATGAAAAATGTTGGAGAAGATGTGGAAGAGTTGGAGCTGTGAGCTGATCCAGCCATTCTGGAGAGGAATTTGGAACTTTGTCCAAAAGGCTACAAAAATGTGCATACCCTTTGACCCAGCAATGCCACTTCTAAGACTGTATTCCCAAGAGATGATAAAAATGGGAAAGATCTTATATGTAGAAAAATATTTATAGCAGCACTCTTTGTGGTGGCCAAAAACTGAAAATCAAGGGGATGCCCATCAATTGGGGAATGGCTGAATAAATTGTGGTGTATGAATGTAATGGAATACTATTGTGCTGTAAGAAATGGTGAACAGACCTTTCCCCCAAGTTGGCGCCAAAGGAGAAGAAGGAAGCCGTTGGCTCCCCCAAGACAGAAGCCAAGTCCAAGGCCTTGAAGGCCAAGAAAGCTGTGTCAAAGGGTGTCCACAGCCACAAAAAGATCTGAACATCCTCCACCTTCCAGCGACCCAAGACACTAAGACTAAGAAGGCAGCCCAAATACCCTCAGAAAAGTGCCCCTCGGAGAAACAAGCATGATCACTATGCCATCATTAAGTTTCCCTTGACCACTGAGTCTGCTATGAAGAAGATTGAGGACAACAACACCCTAGTTTGCATTGTGGACGTCAAGTCCAACAAGCACCAGATCAAGCAGGCAGTAAAGAAACTGTATGACATTGATGTGGCCAAGGTCAACACACTGATCTGCCCAGATGGAGAGAAGAAAGCTTATGTCTGTCTTGCTCCAGACTATGATGCTTTGGATGTTGCCAACAAAATTGGAATCATTTAAACTGTGTCCACTGTCTCACTGCACCTACAATAAAAAGTTTTCCCCGATTAAAAAAAAAAGAAATGGTGAACAGGAACACTTCAGAGAACCCCGAAAAGACTTATATGAACTGATACTGAGCAAAAGGAGCAGAACTACGAGAACTTTATACACAGCAACAACCGCAGTGTGAGAGAATTTTTTCTGGTAGACTTAGCACTTCATTGCAATGCAATGACTTCAAAAATTCTGAATGGTATCTTAAGGCAAAATGCCTTCTACATCCAGAGAAAAAACTAAGGAATTCAATTGCAGAATGTAGCAGATCATTTTCTTTTGTGTTATGTTTTGGTTTGTTTTATGATTTCTCCCATTCATTTTAATTCTTCTATGCAACATGACTAAGGTGAAAATGTATTTAATACAAATGCGTGTGTAAACCTATATAAAATTGTATGCTGACTGGGGAAGGGAGTGAGGAGGGAGGGTGGAAGGCAAGGGGAGGGAGGGGGAAAAATCTAAGTTATATGGATTTGACTGTAGAACTCTGAAAGCAAATAAAATAATAATAAAATTTGATTTTAAAAAACAGCACATTCTTGTGTTAACAGAATTATCATGTATTGATTCCCACAGTTTTCATATACAATCCAGAGGTCAAGCTGTAGACATCAACTCTCAAGGCTATCTTGCGACAAACATAACAGACCAAAAAGACACCCTTTAGGACCCCACTACCTCTAGTTTCCAGTAGTGAATTCTTCCGTGACCAAGGTTTCATATTATCACCTAATTAGCATATTTTCCACATAATCCACAACTTTTCTTATAAAATTGTTAGCACCATGCCTGTTAGGTGAGAAAGTTCTAAGGATCTCTGCCTACCATGTTAGCATTACAATAAACCTTTGCCAACTTGACTTAAAAAGTGCTTGAGCCCATGAATTCATTCCAGACCACCTTTTCCTGTACTTCTGTCTTTGAGGGGTCTCTGAACCTTTCAGACTACATCAGTCCACTGGGATCATCCCAGGCCATTTCCACTCATCCTGAATTTTGTCCTGCCACTGGACTTTGATGACTCAGGGAGAAAAAGTGAAACCAAGACTTTGTGTAATTCTGCCTTAAAACCAATTCACAGACAAGTCAAGGCATCACCTGTGATGTCACTGGTCCTCCTCCAAATAACAAAGGACGAACATCAAGAAGATCCACATCTCCATGCTACAGATGAATAAACTGAGGTGCAGAAAGGCTGATTGCCTTCTATTTACATAGTAAGAGTATGGGCCAGAGATCTGCCATCCTCTCCTAGTTTCTAGGCTTTCCCTCTATTAACTATTTCCTACTTATGTGTGTATAACTTGCTTTGTGTGTATTTGCTTGCCTGTTAACTCCTCTGTTAGACTGAACTCCTAGGGGACAGGGAATCTTTTGCTTCTTTTTGTATGCCCAGTGCTTAGCATAGCACCTGGTATGTAGGAGGTGCTTAATAAATATTTATTGATTTGGTGAGGGCCGTGGGGGGTTCCCTAGGTCTCAGGCTTGGAGCAGGAAGGGGCCTTGAGAGTCATCCAGTTTAAACCCCCTCATTTCACAGACATGGTCCCGAAGAGGGTGAGCGACCCGAAAAAAGTCACACAGATAAAAGGAAGCGGGGTCTAAATCTTAACCCAGGGCCGTGCACTCCAAATTCAGTGTCCTCTCTTCTGTTTCATGTTTTTGTATCCCCAGAGTCCAGTATGAGCCTTTTCACACAGCAGGCTCTTAAGCAATTCTTGTGGAACAGAACTTTAAATACCCCAAGTGCCCTTAGAGAAAGACCATGGGTCTTTGGAGCTGTTGAGTGGAAAGGAGAAGAATGGTCAGGCCTGGTCCCTCTAGACTAACATCAGAACTTCTGGGCCATACCCCTCTCTTCTACCACGCCTTCAAGGCTTCTGCTTGCAGCAACTGTAAACATTGTAGGCTTCATAGTGAGAATGACTTGTGGAATTCAAAAGGAGGGGCATGAGCAATATAAGAACTCATGGGCAGAACTCATGACCAGGCACAGCTGGATCCAGACACCAGCTTGGTACAATCCATCTACTGGCCTGACCCTTCTATCCAGCCTTGGATTGTTTATGTACGAGGAATGACAGAACTCAGCTGTAGCTTGGGCAGCACGGAGAGTGCTAGACTGGCAGGCTGGGCTCAGATTCAGGCAAGTGGCTTAACTTCTCTGGGCCTCAAGTTTGCTATCTGTAAAATAAGACTGTGCTCAGTGACCTTCCTGCTCCATGTCATGGCATCCCTAGGACCACTCTTTGGCTTACTTCACTTGAGGAGTTCATGGGAGCTGGGTTGGTGGAGCCCTTGGAACTCACTGAGCACATCCCCTTCATTTTACAGATGGGAATCCTAAGAATTAAGGAGGAGAAGTGTTTGTCCAAGGTATGTACTGGCTTTTCCCTCTATTCTGGACAAGAAGGAAAATGCCACTGGTCACAAATAGAGCAGTCTAGATTTAGAACTGTCAGGGATCTCAGAAGCTATCGAATTGATACCCTTCATTTTACAAACTGGGAACACTGAGGCCCAGAAGTGTAACAAAGGTCGCCCAGGCAGTGTTTAAAAAAATCTGTAAAATGTTATTTTCGTGCAGATCCACCTTTCCCTCTTACCTGTACTACCTCCATTGAAAAAGAGAATAAAGCCAAAAAACCCTGGTGAAAACATGCATGGTTCAACAAAGCCACTTCCAGCATTGATTATTTAAATAAAAATCTCTCAAACTGCCTTCAGAGTCCATCCTCTTTGAAAGGAATTATGATTTTCATAATAATTGATATGATATATGCAATTACTTTATTAATAATTTAGATTTCTCAGAACTACCTCTCCTGGCTTGAGAGTCAGAAGCTTACAATAAACTTTGAAATGATCAATTAAACCCTTGACAACACTCTCACAAGCACTACATTCCTGAACCTGTATATCCTCAGTGAAGTGAATCAAAGATTGTAAAATGTGTTCCTGTCACGGAACTCTGATTCTGTGCCTCACCCATTAACTTGCAAAATTCTTGAAACAATACTGTTCCCACAGGACTTCAGAATACCTGTATTGTGAACTTGCGGGCTTGTCTTGGGAAACCACTCAGACCCTGGGAAATGATTGTTTGCAATATGCCTCCCCCACTTTCAATTTGTGATTTATGTTTATAGTTTCGGTGTTCACTTGTAATGGTAATGTAAATGGGAAAAACTTTCTCATTCATTAATAGGCCCATGTGACCTGCTTAGATCACCTGGAAGCCTAAGTCACATGTGGTGGGAGAAGCTTGCTGAAAGGATGCAACAGGAAGGGTGGAGCAGAGCTGGGAGGGAGTTGATCAGGCTAGTCAGAGATGGGAAGGACACAGGCAGGCAGGGATAGCTTAGTCTCATGAGTGATTGTTTGTTTGTACGAAAGCCCCAGCAGGGGATGGGAAGGCATGGGAATGGTTTTGCTCCCTGCACTGATAATGCGTACTGACTTCTTAGCTACTATGACTGATTTTGCTTTCTGGTTCTGGGATTTGACTTTCTGGTGTCTAAATAAATGCTTTTCTTCTGCCTTCTATATGGAGAGTCTGTTAAACTTTGTGACTGAGAACTTCACTGGCATATTCATAGTCATTAACAGCTCTGTGAATATTGCCTTGGCCATACATCACTACAGCAAGGTGGAATTCTGATGAGAAGAATTCGCAATTTATAAATCTGTTCTTAATAGTTAAACTAATTAATTAAACCACCACTTGATTATTGGCACTTTGTCTATGGCATGTTCTGTTTCATCATTTCAAGGTCAGAGACAAGTTCAGTAAAATTCAATCAACATCCTCTCTATCAGGAAATGATTCATCTTCTAAAATCACATTTCTCCCTACCCTCAAAACACTATCTCAGGCAGCTTTTTTCCCCTGCCCAAGAACAGTCTGCCCTAACAAAACATTTATCACTCTTCCTGATACAATAACCAGTTACACCTACAGAATGCATTAGCCTGAAACCAGCTGTGTACTAGTTCACGTGGTTGTGTACTGGGTCATAAATACAGATACTAAAGAGATTTACAATAGAAGGTAAGAGAGTTGAGGTGAGAGGGAATAAGTGAGTCTTACTGTCATCGTATTTCACTTAAGGAGGGAATGACACATGTTCAATTGGTATGGGAATCTATTTTACTCTACAAGAAGATGAGGGGAAAAGACATAAGAGAAGGAGGGTAAGAGAAGGGACAGGAGATTGGGGGAAGGAGTAATCAGAAGGAAACACTATTGTGGAAGGACAGGTCAGGGGAAGGAATGAATAAATGGAGGGCAGGACAGAATAGAGGGAAATGTGGTTAGTCTTTCACAAGAAGACTATTGTGGAGGTGTATTGCATGGCTACACATATAAGAGCTATATTGAATTCCTTATTTTCTCAATGAGAGTGGGTGAGGAAGGAGAAAGGGAAAGAATGTGGGACCCTAAACTTTAAAAGTGAATGTTAAAAATTGTTTTGTCAGGCAACTGAGAAATAAATTCTACAGTCAATGAGGTATAGAAATCTATCTTGCCCTACAGGAAAATAGAGGGGAGGTAACTGGGAGAGGGGCATCATAGAAGGGAGCACAGACTGGGGAAAGGTGTGATTGAGGTGTATGCTGTCCAGGGTTGAGATTAAAGGAGAAATGGGCAGAAATTTGTGTAATTCAAAATCTTGTGGAAATGGATGTTGAAACTGAAAATAAATTAAATTAAAAACAATAGAGCAACTGTAATGCCCTCCAGCATCAACAAACAACATGCAACTTGCTGTACTTATCATAATGAAGTTTACATCCCAGCATCTTGGAAAAAAATAGAATTGACCAAATGAAAATGAGGCACAAAAGCTCACTGAAGAAAACTCCTTAAAAAGTAAAATGGGACAAAGGGGAAAGGAGATACAAAAGCTAATTGAAGAAAATAATTTATTAAAAAACAGAACTGGGCAAAAGGAACCTAATGACTCAAGAATCAGTCAAAAATCAAGAGAATGAAAAAAATTGATGGAAACATAAAACAGATTGCTGGAAAAACAACTGACCTGGAAAATCAATCCAGAAGAGATAATTTAAGAATTATTGGTCTACCTGAAACCTCTGATCAAGAAAAAGGAGCCTGGACAGCATCTTTCAAGAAATAATCAAAGAAAACTGTCCTACAGTTCTAGAAAGAGGGAGTATATTGTCATGAAAAGAATTCAACAATCACCTCCTGAAGATCAGAGGTCTTGGGATATAACACTTTATAAGGCAAAGGAGTTTGGATTACAACCAAGGATCAACTACCCAGAAAAATTGCCAATGGTCTTTCAAGGGAAGATATGGACACAGAATAAAATTGCGGATTTCTAAACCTTCCTGATGGAAAGACCAGAGCTCAACAGAAAATGGGATCTTCAAATACAAAACTGAAGAGAGGCACAAAAAGGTAAATGTGGAAGAAGATAAACACAGCATGTTATTTAAAAAGGGAAATCTGTTTACATTTCTACAAGGGAAAATGATACATGTAACTCTTGGCAACTGTATCTCCATTAAGACATTTAGAAATGGTATGCATAGAGAGAGGACATGCATATAAGTTGACTTTGATATGATGATAAAAATCTAAGTAATGAAAAGGGTTGTACTGGGAGAAGAGGAAAGTAGGAGGCAGAAAAGGGTAATTTACATCACCTGAAGAGGCACTAGGACCTATTGCAGAAGATAGAAAGATGGGAGGAAGATGAACATTGTTTGAATCTTACTCTCATAAGATTTGGGTCAAAGATAGAATGCCATAACAAGTTAGGTACAGAGATCTAACTTACCCTCTAGAAAGTAGGAGGGAAAAGGTAAATAAAAGGGAAGGGACAAAGAAGGGAGGGAAGAAGTAGTAAATGAAAAGAGGAGGAAAGGGGAGGGGCTGATGGAAGGGAGGGCAGATCGAGGGAGACAGTGATCAACAGCAAAATTCTAGTGAGGAGGGTAAGGGAGAAAAGCATAAATAACGGGAAACAAGATGGAGACAAAGTCACAGATACTAATCATAATTGTGAATGTGAATGGGATGAGCTCTCCCACAAAATGGAAGCCAATAGTTCAGTTGACTAAAGAAATATAATTCTATAATATGTTGTTTACAGAAACACATTTGAACCAGAGGGATGAACATAGCATAAAGATCAAAGACTGCAGTAGAATATATGATGCTTCAGATGAAGTACAAAAAGGAAGTGTAACAGTTCTGATCTCAGACAAAGGAAAAGCAAAAATAGACCTAATTAAAAGAAATAAGGAAGGAAACTATATGGTGCTAAAATGTACCATGAATTAATGTCAATGCTAAACATATATACACACAGTGATGTATCATCCAAATTCTTAGAGGAGAAGTTCAGGGAGCTACAAGAAGAAATAGACAGTAAAACTATATTAGTGGAGGTCCTCAACCTCCCCTACCCTGAACTAGACAAAACTAACTACAAAATAAACAAAAAGAAGTTAAAGAGGTGGATAAAAGTTAAATATAATAGAATTCTGGAGAAAAATAATTGGAGATAAAAAGGAATACACCTTTTTCTCAGTGTTACATTGAATTGGGCAAGTAACTAAAAATGATAAAAAAAAGAACAATTTAAAAATTCACATTTAAATATCAAACTAGAAATTCTGAACATGAAAGGAGAAATTAAGAGCATTGAAATCAAGAGAACTATTGAACTAATAAATAAAACTAATATTTGCTTTTATGAAAAAATAATAAAATATATACCTGGATAATTTGATTTTTAAAAAGAAGAAACCAAATTACCAGCAATAAAAATGAAAAGGATCAATTTGCCACCAAAGAAGAGGAAATTGAAGCAATAATTAGCAGTTACTTTGCCCAAGAGTAAGTGAATAAATTTGACAATTTTAGTGAAATGAATGAATTTTTATTAAAAAAATTGAATTGTGCACATTGAGGGAAGAGGAAATAAAATACTTAAATAATACCATTTCAGAAAAAAGTATTTAACAAGTCATCAACGAGCTCTCTAAGGAAAAAATCTCCAGGTCCAGTTGGATTTAAAAGTGAATTCTATGAAACATTAAAAAAATAATACGAATACTATATAAAGTACTTGAGAAAATAGGTGATGAAGGAGTCCTACCAAATTTTTTTCATGACACAAGTATGGTCCTGATACCTAAAGTAAGAAAAGCAAAAACAGAGAAAGAATAGTATGGATCAATTTCTATAATGAATATAGATGCAAAATTTTAAGTAAAATATTAGCAAAGAGGTTAGAGCAACTTATCCCAAGGATAATATACCATGATCAGGATGGTTTATTACCAGAAATGCAGGGCTGCTTCCATATTAGGAAAACTATCAGCATAATTTTCCATAGAAACAGGTAAGGTAGCAGAAATCATGTGATTATCTCAATGGAGTAAAAACTTTTGATATAAAAACCGTTCCTATTAAAACACTAGAGAGCATAGGAACAAATGGAGACTTCCTTTAAATGATAAATAGCATCTATAGAAAACCATTAATAAGCATTGCATATAATGTGAATAGCCAGGAAACATTTCCAGTCAGATCAGGGGTGAAACAAGTATGTAAATTATCACCATTGTTATTCAATATTGTACTAGAAATTTTAGCTTTAGCAATGAGAAGAAAAAACTGAAGGAATCAGAATGAGCAAAGGAGAAACCGAGGTATCACTCTAGGAAAATGATGTGATGATCTACTGACAGAATCCTACAGAATCAAGTAAAAAGCTACTTGAAACAATAAATCACTTTAACAGAGTTGCAGGATTTAAAATGAATTTGCACAAATCACTGGCATTTCTATAGACTACTAAAAAAGCTCAACAGCAAGAGGTAGAAAGAGAAATTCCATTTGAAGATAATGTAGACATTCTAAAACGTTTGGGAGCTTACCTGTCAAATCAAACCCAGAAAGTGTTCAAACACAATTACAAAACAGTTTTCACACAAAATGAAATATAAATACTCAGAAAATTATCAGTTGCTCTTGGGCAGGTTGAACTAATATAATTAAAATAACTATTCAATGTAAATTAATTTGCTTATTCAGTGCCATACCAACAAAATTAAAGAAAAATACTTTATAGAGCTAGAAAAAATAATAGCAAAATTCATCTGGAAGAACAAAATGCCCCAGACATCAAGGGAATTAATGAAAAGAAATGCAAGGAAAGAAAGCCTAGCTGTGCCACATCTTAAGTTTTATTGTAAAGCAACAATCCTCAAAACTACTTAATAAAGGCTAAGAAAAAGAGTCGTGGACCTGTGGAATAGGTGAGGTACACAACACATAGTAGTCAGTGACTGTAACTGTCTATTGATTGATAAACCCAAAGACTCTTCTTTCTGGGATAAGAATGCACTATTTAATAAAAGGAAAATCTCACAGGGGAAAGCACAGACTTCATTGAAATGACTTTTATACGTTCCTGATGAAAGCCTAGAGTTGCACTGATGCTTTGACGTGAAAACACAGCATTCAACAGAAGGCAGCCCAGGCTCCCAGATGGAACCTTGTCTAAATTCACTTCTGGAGCGAGAGTCCCATCAGTGAGCCATTCCCAAGCATCGTCATGCCAACCTAGATACCTCAGGAGAGTAATAAAGTGGAAGGTGAACACGAACAGAAGGAGAAGAGTGGATTCTGCTGAGCCCAAGTGCTTTCTCTTTGGTGGATTGGGGACCTTAACTGAAGGACAGGCCCTGGGGAGAAAGCCAAGATGACTGGAGGGGGAAGGAGAGTAGTCACAAACACAGTCAATCAAAGAAGTGTTTCTTAATGCCTACTCTGTATATGCCAGGCAGTGTGAGCAAGAACAAATCCTCTGAACTTTGCATTTTCCATCAGGTAAAATTAGTGTGACCCTGGGCAAAAATCGAACCTTGCTCGACCTCAGTTTCTTCTCTCTTGGCTGGCATATCAGTGAGGTCACCAGTGTGTCTGGGATGATATCTGTTTGTTCCGTGATGAATGTCTCAAAGCAGCAATTGGTCACTTTACACGTCTTCTTGTGCATACTGTTCTGTAGTTTCCTTCTATCATTCCCTTTTTCTGGCTCTGATTCTGTCTGTCTCTGTTTTTGTCTCTGCATCTCTATGTCTGCTTTTATTTGTTCTCTGTCTCTCAATATGTAAAATATATAGGCCTGTGTGTATAAACGTGTGCATTAGTGGGTATCTGAAGATATTTTGTAGCTCCTGGTGTTTCAGATCTGCACCCAGCTAGTAGTCCAGGACAAAGCTGGGAAGAAGCTTTCTCCTCCACCTGGTCTGGGGATCAAAATGGAGGTCTTTGCCTGGTAGCCTCAGTGCCAGCACCTTAGGAATCCTGGAATCCTTTGCAGTGACCAATCACCATGGCAACTACTGATTAGAACTAGCAATGTCTGCCTTGCTGTACACTAAGTTTTGCCTCCAGAGAGATTATATTCCACCAAGGTGGTGTTGGTAACTTGATTTGTATTTCCACTGGAAATGGTGTGAGTTACTGGTCCTACTCCCTGCTCTTTAAGCAAGCCAGGGGCAACTGACCCAGGGCCCAGTGGTTGGGCTTTTTGGTACAGGGTGTTTCAATGCCTGTTTATGGTTTTCTTAACTTCCCCCTAGGTTTTCTTTTATCTTACACTGTGCACGTTTTACATTATTTTTGGCTTCTGACCCCCATGCCACAATGAAGCATGGAAATATATGTGTTATATATATATATATATGTGTGTGTGTGTGTGTGTGTGTGTGTGTGTGTGTGTGTGTGTGTATGTATGTATGTATATATGTGCAAATATAGTTACCTGAATATAGATAAATATCCATATATATGTGTACATTTATACATATATACATATCTATACACACACAAACACTCACACATATATGTAAGAAAATACTATGTTGGCCCCAGGGCAGAGCCAAGATGGCAGAGTAGAAACACACAAATGCACTAGCTCTGAACCCACAGCCCATGAAATATCTGTAGAAAAGAGCTACCAATAAATTCGGGAGCAGGAGAAACCACAGAAGCAGAGCGGACGTGATTTCTGTTCCAGAGAGCCTGAAAACCTCTTGCAAAAGGTTCTTCGCGCTGCAGAGGTGGAGCTGAGCCCAGCCCTGCGTTGACCGCCCAGCACCGAGAGGAGCAGATCCGAGCAGGCTTCAGGGACAGAATCTCCAGCAGCTGCGTGGGTCCCTCCACCCACAGGTGACAAGGGTCAGTGAGAGGCTCTCTTCGGCGGGTCGAGAGGAGAGTGGGGAGCCCCTATGACTCAGGCCCCCTCGGGAGGCACCAGCAGAGGTGGGAGCAGACAGGGGCTCCCCAAGCAGGCAGGAGCCCGGATCCATTGTTGAAGGTCTCTGCATAAAGCCCCTGAGGGAACTGAGACCGTGAGGCGGCCCTGCACCCACCTGAGCACCTAAACTTAATCTCACACTGAATAGCAGCCCTGCCCCCGCCCAAAGCCCTGAGGCTGGGAAGCAGCATTTGGGTCTCAGACACCAAGCGCTGGCTGGGAGGATCCGGAGGCGAGGTGGGGGTGAGGAGAATATTCAGAGGTCAAGTCACTGGCTGGGAAAATGCCCAGAAAAGGGGAAAAAACCAAGACTATAGAGGGTTACTTTCTTGGTGAACAGGTTTCTCCTCCCTTCCTTTCTGATGAGGAAGAGCGGTGCTCACCATCAGGGAAAGACACGGAAGTCGGGGCTTCTGCATCCCAGCCCACTCAATGGGCTCAGACCATGGAAAAGCTCAAAAAGGGCTCAGAAAATTTTGAAAATTATGTTAAAGGACTGGAGGAAAAACTGGGAAGAGCAATCAAAGTCATGCAAGCAAAGCATGAACAGCAGATCAGCACCCTGCTAAAGGAGACCCAAAAAAATGCTGAAGAAAATAACACCCTGAAAAGTAGGCTAACTCAATTGGCAAAGGAGGTTCAAGAAGCCAATAAGGAGAAGAATGCTTTCAAAAGCAGAATTAGCCAAATGGAAAAGGAGGTTCAACAGATCTCTGAAGAAAATAGTTCTTTCAAAATTAGAATGGAACAGATGGAGGCTAATGACTTTATGAGAAACCAAGAAATCACAAAACAAAACCAAAAGAATGAAAAAATGGAAGATAATGTGAAGTATCTCATTGGAAAAACAACTGACCTGGAAAATACATGCAGGAGAGAGAATTTAAAAATTATGGGACTACCTGAAAGCCAGGATCAAAGAAAGAGCCTAGACATCATCTTTCATGAAATGATCAAGGAAAACTGCCCTGAGATTCTAGAACCGGAGGGCAAAATAAGTATTCAAGGAATCCACAGAACACCGCCTGAAAGAGATGCAAAAACAGAAACTCCTAGGAACATTGTGGCCAAATTCCAGAGTTCCCAGGTCAAGGAGAAAATATTGCAAGCAGCTAGAAAGAAACAATTCAAGTATTGTGGAAATACAATCAGGATAACACAAGATCTAGCAGCTTCTACATTAAGGGATCGAAGGGCATGGAATAGGACATTCCAGAAGTCAAAGGAACTAGGACTAAAACCAAGAATCACCTCCCCAGCAAAACTGAGTATAATACTTCAGGAGAAAAAGTGGTCTTTCAATGAAATAGAGGACTTTCAAGCATTCTTGATGAAAAGATCAGAGCCGAAAAGAAAATTTGACTTTCAAAGACAAGAATGAAGAGAAGCATGACAAGCTAAACACCAAAGAGAAGTCATAAGGGACTTATAAAAGTTGAACTGTTTACATTCCTACATGGAAAGACAATTTTAGTAACTCTTGAAACTATTCAGTATCTGGGTACTGGGTGGGATTACACACACACACACACATGCACACACGCACACACACATAGAGACAGAGTGCACAGAGTGAATTGAATAGGATGGGATCATATCTTAAAAAAAATGAAATCAAGCAGTGAGAGAGAAATATATGGTAGGAGAAAGGGAGAAATGGAATGGGGCAAATTATCTCTCATAAAAGAGGCAAGCAAAAGACGTTTTTAGTTTGGGGAAAAAGAGGGGAGGCGAGAGAAAAACATGAAGTTTACTCTCATCACATTCCACTAAAGGAAGGAATAAAATGCACACTCATTTTGGTATGAAAACCTATCTTACAATACAGGAAAGTGGGGGATAAGGGGATAAACAGGGTGGGGGGGACGATGGAAGGGAGGGCATGGGCAGGAGGGTGCAATTTGAGGTCGACACTCACGGGGAGGGAGAGGATCAAAAGAGAGAATAGAAGTAATTGGGGGCAGGATAGGATGGAGGAAAATATAGTCTTATACAACACGAGTATTATGGAAGTCATTTGCAAAACTATACAAATGTGGCCTATATTGAATTGCTTGCCTTCCAAAGGGAGGGGCTGGGGAGGGAGGGAGGAAAAGAAGTTGGAACTCAAAGTTTTAGGAACAACTGTCGAGTACTGTTCTTGCCGCTAGGAAATAAGAAATACAGGTAAAGGGGTATAGAAAGTTATTTGGCCCAACAGGACAGAGGAGAGGATGGAGACAAGGGCAGAGAGGAATGATGGAGGAGAGAGCAGATTGGTGATGGGGCAATTGGAATGCTCGGTGTTTTGGGGTGGGGAGAGGGGACAAAAAAGGGGAAAATTTCAAAATTCTGTGAAAATGAATGTTAAAAGTTAAATTAAAAAAAACACTATGTTTATTGCCTCCTATGATCTGTTTGTCTGGAGGTGAATAGTATCTTTCTTTATAAGTTGAAGCCTTTCCATGGTTTTCTAAACTAGTCCTTTCAGCATTTCCTAGAGCAAAGCAATATTCAAACACAATCACATCCTGGTCTGAGAGATTTCCTATAAAATTCTTGTTCTCCATTTTCTTCATTCCTTCTGTTCTTGGCCCCATAGACTTTATTTATATGATGAAATGTTAATTTAGAAAAATCAAAATAATCTTTTTTATACTTAAACAAGATTCACCTCTCCCAATACAGGTTATGATCTGTCACTGCTGAATTTGCTTCCTTTCCCTTCCCCCCTCCCTCCCTTAGTTTCCGTGAAGTTTCTGACCTTTTGTTTCACCAAATGAATCATATTATTTTTTTTTCTAACTCAGTAAAATAATTTTTCTTAATTAAATTGGAATGACATTGAATTAAGTATAATTTTATTTAAAAATACTTTGTCTTCATCTGCATGAGAAGAGTAAATATTACTTCAATAAATTTTTTCAGAATTTATCTGTATAAAAATGTTTTAAAAAGTTTGTTTTCACATAGTTCCTGCATGTGTTTTGGCCCACATACAGTCAGTTATTCTATACAGTCTAGGTATTTTAAATGCTATTAAACAATACTGAATACTATTGTTGACAAAGGATAGATTCTCTATTTTTCACTTTTGATTTAATCTACTTTAATTTTAACTTTTTCTGATATCAAGATTGCTAACCACGATTTTAAAAAATTTTTACTGGCTGAATTCTACACCTGATCTTTATTTCATCTTTTTCTGTATCTCTGCTCTTTAAAATGTTTCCTGAACACCTTGAGAAGGAGCCCCTGTAGTAAGGCAGCACCACGTGCCTCCCTTCTCGGAGGTGCCTCCCCTCCACCACGTGCCTCCCCTCCACCAAGAAAAGGCACAAGTTGGTACCAGATTTAGACATAAAGACTGATATCATAAGCAAATTTGGAGACCATAGAATAGTTTTTCTGTCATATATATTTAGAAGAGAAGAATTTAGGACAAAACAATAGATAAAGAGCATTATGAGATGCAAAATCAGTCATTTTGATTCTATTGAATGAAAAAAAATTTGCACAAACCAATCCAATGCAACTTTGATTAGACGAACACAGAAAGCTGGGAAACAATTTTTGAACAAATATCTCTGATAAATGCCTTATTTCTCAAATACATAGGGAACTGAGAAAAATTTATAAAAATACAAGTCATCCCCCTGTGCATAAATGGCCGAAGAATATGAATAGAATCTTTTCAGATGAACAAATCAAAGCTACCTGTCTTACATGATTGCACGTGCATTATTCATCTCAAATTGCTTACCTTCAAAGGGAGGAGAAAAGGGAGGGAGAGACAAAATTTGGAACCCAAAGTTTTCTTCAACATGTGTTAAAATTTGTCTTTACCTTTGTCTGCCTGACCTTTCCACTTCCCAAGTTACTAAGATCTTTCTGAAGACATTCTTGAGACCCCCTTTTGTCTCCTCATAGTGATTACAAGTTCACAGAAATTCATTATTTTTACGTGTGAAATTGTTGTATCAGAGGTACAAAACAGTATGTGAGAGTGTGTAAGTGTGGGAACCTATGCATTTCAGTTTTTCCGTGTGTGTACTACAATATCCAGCATATTTCAGGCGCACATTTCCCCCTATTAACTACTAGTTCTCTTCAGGCAGGAAACAAGTCACCTTATGTACACCATTAGCTATAAGCCCCAGGAAATGTTCAAGCACAGCTCCGAGGGAAACAGCTAGGAGTCATCCCCCTTATTTCACTTATGGAAGAAAGCCATTCAAGGAAGGCGTGTAATTTGCTCAGACTCACTCTTCTTAATGTGCATTTCAGGCTGGCCTAAGTAGGAAGACCCCAACAGAAGGAGAGGGAAGTATTCTGCTGAGCCCAAATGCTCTCTCTGCTTAGTGTAACTGGGACCTCAACCTAAGGAGACATGCTGGGGAGACAGACAAGTACATGGAGGAAGAGTTCTCTGGACTTTTACATGTACAGCCAATCAAATAAACATTTATTAATTGCCTGTTGTGTATACGCCAGACAGTGTGATCAAGAACAAATCCTCTGAACTTTGTATTTTTCACCAGGTAAATTTAAAGTTTATTCTATATTTGTTATGCTGTTTATCGGATTACTCATATGCAAGTTTAAGGTCCTTTGCGCTTTCTCTGTAGAGAATTAAAAGTCAAATTCTGATGTCACTGAATACAGCTCTGGTCTGGTGGCAAATACTGCTCTGGAAGGCAGATTTGTATTCTGGAAATAACTTCAGCTGCTTTGGAGTCATAGGACCTGGGTTCTAAATCTTCCTCTGAAACTGAGTATCAGTGTGGCCCTGGGCAAAAACCGAATCTTGTTTGACCTCAGCTTCTTCTCTCGTGGTTGGAAGATCAGTGAGGGCACCCGTGTTCCTGGGATGATGTCTGTTTTGTTCCCTGATGTATGTCTCGTAGCAACAATTGGTTACTTTACACATCTTCTTGTGCATACTGTTCTGTAGTTTGCATCTATCATTCCCTTTTTCTGGCTCTGATTCTGTCTGTCTCTGTTTCTGTCTCTGCATCTCTATGTCTGCTTTTATTTGTTCTCTGTCTCTCAATATGTAAAATATATAAGCCTGTGTGTATAAACGTGTGCATTAGAGGGTATCTGCAGATATTTTGTAGCCCCTGGTGATTCAGATGTGCACCTAGTTAGCAGTCCACGACAAAGCTGGGAAGAAGCCCTCTCTTCCTCCTAGCGTGGGGATCACAATGAAGGTCTGATAAGGAGCTAGCCTGGGTGCCAGCAATTTAGGATTCCAGGAATCCTTGGCAATGACCAGTCACCATGGCAACCACTGATTAGAAGTAGCAGTTTCTGCCTCGCTGTACACTAAATATTGCCTTTGGAGAGATTATATTCCACCATGGTGGTGTCGGTAACTTGATTTGTATTTCCACTAGAAATGGTATGAGTCTCTTGTCCTACTCCTGCTTTTTGAGCAAGTCAGGGACATGGGTCTCAGGGCCCAGTTATTGAACATTTTGGTATGCTTGTTTATGGTTTCCTTAACTTTTTCCTAGGTTTTCTTTTGTTCTTTGCTATGTATGTTTTAATAATTTTTCGGCTTCCCCCCATGCTACAGTTAAGTATAGATATATATTACATATATATATAAATATAATATGTATACATATATGTATATGTGTGTATGTGTATGTCTGTGTATGCATGTTTATATATATTTACATGTGTATTCACACATATACATATTTATGTACACACAAACACTCATACATATATATGTAGCACCATATTATGTTTATTTCCCCCATCATCTGTTTATCTGGAGGTAAATAGTATCTTTCTTTATAAGTTGGAGCCTTTCCATGTTTTTCTAAATTAAATCCTTCAGCTTTTTCTACAGCAAAGCACTATTCCAATACAATCACATCCTGTCTGAGAGACTTTCTGTAAATCTCTTCTCAATTTTCTTCATTCCTTCTGCTCTTGTTTCCATAGATATTATTTGTGTGATAAAATGTTAATTGAAAAAATCAAAATTATCCTTTCTATTTTTCAAGTGTTCTCACCTCAGAAAATAGATTATGATCTGATACTGATGAATTTGCTTCCATTTCCTCTTTTTTAAAAATCCTTGGTCTCCTTGAAATTCTTGACTTTTTGTTGTACCAAATGAATTATATTATTTTTTCTAACTCAGTAAAATAATTTTTATTAAATAAATTGGAATGACACTGAATTAAGAAAATTTTAATTTTGAAAAAATTGTCTTCACCTGCCTGAGAAGAGTAAACATTACTTCAATTATTTATATCAGAGTTCATCTGTATAAAAATTGTTTTATATTTGTTTTCACATAGTTCCTGTATCTGCTTTGGCTCATATACAGTCAGCTATTTTATACTGTCGAGGTATGTTAAATGATATTAAACAGTACTGACTAATATTGTTGACACAGTGTAGATTCTTTATTTTTCCCTTTTGACTAAATCTATGTTATTTTAATTTTAACCTTTTCTGAGATCATGATGGGTATCCACGCTTTTTAAAAATTTTAACAGGCTGAATTCTACACCTACTCTTTATTTTATATTTCTGTGAATCTCTGCTCTTTAAAATGTTCCCTGAAAGCCTCCAGGAGGAGTCTCGGTGATGAGGTGGTGCTACGTGCCTCCCCTCCCCCACGTACCTCCCCGCCCTCACGTTCCTCTCCTCCCCGCTGGCCCTTGCCTACTTCTCCCTATCACAGGGCTGGAACTCGCCACAGACGCCCCACCACCCAGCAGTCATCGTTGTTGTCCTAGCTGGCACTGGCTTCGTCTTGGTTGTGACTGTGCAGAGAACTCCCTGGACCATTCTCAGCATGCTGACAGCCCAGAGAACCTGCTTCTCCTCCTCCTCCTTCTCCCCAAGGATGACCTTTGGGACGACCTTGGAGATGAGCCTTGAACTGCCAAGAGAGACACACCTGGACCGTTCCCTCCCCCACTCCCGACCACCGAGAAATCCTCTCCTCCAACTCTCACCCCCTCCCAAAAGTGAAATAAAATTTATTCCTGTCTCATTTTCAGTGAAGTTCATTATTGTTTACTATGATTACTTTCATGCTCTATGGGTCAGGGAGTTTGTTGCTAAACCAAGTCACCTCAGTTATCCTATCTGCAACGTGTTAAGGAAAAGTGCCTAACATTAATTTGATAATTCATTGGATTGGAAATACTGTTAGAAATGGGAACTCTTCTTTCATTTCTTTAGGCTCTGGATTTAACTGTGAAAAGACTGACGTGCATACGTTGGAAAAATCAGGAGCAGATTAGTAACTGGGTTAAGGTAACATTTTAAGATTTCAGGATCAAGCCCCATGCTGAGGTTGCAGTACAGTGTTGTGACTTCATTTAAGAACTAGAACTGGCAAAGGAAAAGATTTTTAGAAATCACTCATTAACTAGATTTGGTCTAAAGAATAAGGTCAGATAAAGATCTAGAGAATCCTGTCCACTCACTTTTCAGGATAATCTCTGGGAAGCCCACAGTACATGTAATACTATATAAATGTTTCATATGCTGCGTGTGTTTCTGTGTATGCATATGTGTATTGGTTATTGTGATCTGTGATTATTACCAAAGTTATTAAATACTTCCTTCTGGTGTTCAAAAAAGTAAAAAAAGGTAAACAGCAAAGAGAAGTCATAAGGGACTTACTAAAGCTGAACTGTTTACATTCCTACATTGAAAGACAATATTTGTAACTCTTGAAACTTTTCAGTATCTAGGTAGTTGATGGGATTACACACACACATACACACAGACACACACAGACAGAGAGCACAGAGCGAATTGAATAGGATGGAATCATATCTTAAAAAACTGAAATTAAGGGGTGAGAGAGAAATATATTGGGAGGAGAAAGGGAGAAATGGAATGGGGAAAATTATCTCTCACAAAAGAGGCAAGCAAAAGACTTTATAGTGGAGCGAAAAAGAAGGGAGATGAGAGAAAAACATGAAGTTTACTCTCATCACATTCCACTAAAGGAAGGAATAAAATGCACACTCATTTTGGTATGAAAACCTATCTTACAATACAGGAAAGTGGGGGATAAGGGGATAAGCAGGGTGGGGGGGGATGATGGAAGGGAGGGCAATGGGAGAAGGGAGCAATTTGAAGTCAACACTCTTGGGGAGGGACAGGATCAAAAGAGAGAATAGAAGCAATGGAGGGCAGGATAGGATGGAGGGAAATATAGTTAGTCTGACACAACACGACTATTATGAAAGTCATTTGCAAAACTAAACACATATGGGCTATATTGAATTGCTTGCCTTCCCAAAGGGAATGGGTGGGGAGGGAGGGATGAAGAGAACTTGGAACTCAAAGTTTTAGGAACAACTGTTGAGTACTGTTCTCTTTACTAGGAAATAAGAAATACAGGTAATGGGGTATAGAAATTTATCTGGCCCTACAGGACAAAAGAGAAGATAGGGACAAGGGAAGGGAGGGATGATAGAAGAGAGGGCAGATTGGTGATAGGGGCAATTAGAATGCTCGGTGTTTTGGGGTGGGGGGAGGGGACAAATGGGGAGCAAATTTGGAACCCAAAATTTTGTGAAAATGAATGTTAAAAGTTAAATAAATAAATTTTAAAAAATCTTGTTCTCAGTTTTCTTCTTTCCTTCTGTTCTTGGCTCCATATGTTTTATGTATCTGAGAAAATTGTATTTTTAAATCATAAAAGTTATTCTTTTTCCACTTCAGCAGTACTCGCACCTTAAAATATAGGTTAACGTCTGATATTGCTGACACTGCTTCCTTTAGCTTCCCACCCCCGCGATTTTCCTGAAATTCCTGACCTTTTGTTTGTCCATATGAACTATATAATTTTTTCTAACTTAATAAATTGATTTTATAAATTAAATTGGGATCACAATGAATTATGCAAAATTGTCATTTTACAAATTACTTTAGTTTTACCTACCTGAGGACAGTAAATACTACTTCCACTATTTAGATCAGAATTTATTTGTATAAAAATTGTTTTTGGTCTTTTCTCACATAGTTACTGTATCTATTTTGCTGTATATACAGTCAGATATTTTATACTGTCTAGGTATTTTACATGATCATTAAAATAATGTTGGTGAGACAGTGTAGTTTCTCTGTTTTTCACTTTTTATTAAATTTATTTGAATTTTAATGTTTTCTGAGATCACTATTAGTATTCTTGCTTTTCTTTTACATGCTGAATTCTATATCTGCTCTTTGTATATATCACTCGTCTTTAAAATGTTTCCTGAAAACAGTATAATGTTGAATTCAAGTTTTTAATCTGCTGTTTCCATTTTATGGACAATGTCGTGCCACTCAGATTCTAATCTGCATTTACTTGTTGTGTATTTTCCTCCTTCCTATTTTTCCTTACTATCCTTCTCAGCCTATTTATCCTACTCCTCCTACACCTCTTTTACTTCTTCCCACTACATTATCCTCATATTCCTTAACCTATCCACCTTTCTAAGAAGCCCTCCCTTATCCTCTCCCCCACACCTCATCTACTTGTCCTCTTATTTCCTTTTGATTTTAGAAGACTTTTATACATATACATATACATACATACATATACATACATACATACATACATACATACATACATATATATATATATATATATGTTGCTCCCTCTTTAATCCATTCTCCGTGAGAGTAAGGTTCCAGCACCACGTGCCCTTGTCCTTACCACTTTATTGTGTATCAGCTTTTTCCTTTCTTCCTCATTTGTTTGAGAGAATTACTCTTTATATCTCTCCATACACTTGTTTTATTGGAATCATTCCACCATACTCAGCTCAACAAGGCTTTTCTTTCAAACTTCTCTAACAATGATGCCATTCAAAGGGAACTGCTAATATTTTCACATATACGAAGTAAACAATTTCACCTTACTGAAATCCTTACAGTTGGTCTTTAATGTCTACCATATATTTCTCCTAGATGTTATATGTTGAATTTTCCTTTACGTTATGGGTTTTTTTTTAAATAAAAACTGGAAAGTCTTTGCAGTCATTATTTTTTTTTTCATTCAGGATTATACTTAACATTCCTGCGGAAGTTACCCGTGGTCAAAACCCCAGCTCTTTTGCTCTATAGAATAGAGACCTATGTTACTTCAGTGTGGCAGCTCCCAGATCTTGTGTAATCCTTGTTGTGGCTCCATGATGTTGACATGTTTTGTTGTTGTTGTTGTTGTTGTTGTTCTTGCTGTTCCCAATATTTTCTCCTTACCGTGGGAGCTTCAGAATTTAGCTATGATGTTCCAGGAAGTTTTCTTCCTGAGATTTCTTTCAGGTGGCTATTGGTGGATTTTTCTTTTTATGCCTTGCCTTCCTGCTTCAGAATTTCAAGAAAACTTTCTTTTATAATTTCTTGTAAAGAAGACTTTTTTAAAAACTTTACATGATTTTCATATAACCAAATTATGCTTATGTTATTTTTCCTTGATCTGTTCTCCAGATCCGTTGTTTATTTTTTCTGAGATGATCCACTTTCTCTTGTATTTTTCATTCTTTTGATTTAGTTTTATTAATTCTTTGTGTCTTAGACTGTCATTAAATTTACCTTGCCCAATTCTAGTTCTTAAGGAATTATTTCCTTCTTCAATTTTTAATTATTTTTTCTAGTTATTTGAGTTTTTTTCAAATTTCTTTTATTTTCTTGAATTGTTCTTAATTTTTTTTTCTAATTTATCCGCCCTTTCTCTTTTCTGTTATTTTAAGTCCTTTTTACATTCTTCCAGAACTCTTTTTGTGCTTGGGAGCATTTGATGTTTCTCATTGAAAAAAGGATGACTTTTTAATGTCCATTTTCTTCCTCTGAATATGAAACAGATCTTCTCTATCTCCAAAGTAACTATATATGGTTGATTTCTTTATCCTGTGCTTACACATTTTGTTGATTTATTTTGGTTAAAGCAACTATTAGTGTATTCAAGCTCTAACCTTCAGGTATATGGGATGCTGTCACAAGGCTCAGGTCCTTTTGACTGTTATTTTCTATATCATCTTCATATATAGGAATGTAAACAATTAACCCTTACTGAGTCCCTATGTTTTCTTTTTCTTGTTCATCTTTTAATGCTTCTCTACATTCTTGTGTTAAGAATACTTAAAATTTCTCCATTTCATCAAATGTCCATTTTTTCCCCTGAATGATTATACTCAGTTTTGAAGCATAGTTTATTCTTTGTGATGATCTTAGCTCTTTGCTTTCTTGAATATCATATTCCAAGCTCTCTGCTCCTTTGAAATGGAAGCTTCTAACTCACATGTGACCCTGATATGTCTTCACGACATTTGAAATGATTCTTTGTGGCTGCTTGTAATACATTCTTTTCATCTTAGAACTATGGAATTTGGCTATAATATTCCAGGGAATTGTCATTTGGGGATCTCTTTCAGGAGGTGATCAGTAGATTTTTCCAGTTACTATTTTGCTCTTTGGATCTGAAATATTGGGGAAGTTTTCTTGGATAATTTATTTTAATAATGCTTCGGCTGTTTCTTTAATCATGAGTTTCAGGTAGTCCAATAACTTTTAAATAATCTCTCCTCCATCTATTTTACAGGCAAATTGTTCAGGACGTTTTTTCATATTTTCTTATATTTTTTCAGTCTTTTAATTTTGTTTTATGGCAGAAAGCAAGCCACCCTCCACTGAAACAGACTGCGATGGAACGGCCAGTGTTGGCAAGCAACACCTCATCATTATCTTTTAGAGTATGCACTAAGATAGTTACAGAGACTTCGGAGTATGGTGAGCAGAATACTGGGGAAATGGGGGAGGGGAGAAGGAAATTGCCCAGCCACTTAGTGGCTCTGGCAGTTCCATCCAGCATTGTAATCCACAATTTGAGTGAGAGCTCCTTAAGAGCACAGATTCTCTTTACCTACTTGTAATATCAGCTTTTAGCATGATTCTTTGCAGAGGGTAAGCACTTAACCAGTACTTTCCTCTTCATTCATTCATTTACTTTTCAATTAAACTACTTGTGTTTAGAACCCCCTGAGTCCTTCAGGAAAGCTGATACTGGTGGTGGAGGTGGGAATGGATTGTCCAATGCTAACATGTCTATGTTAACTGGAGGGGTGAGGCTGAGAGGGGAGTTGGTCAAAGAAATGAAAGGTCTTTGAAGATATCTGCACCCTTCATGAAAAGAGGGAGATACTGACAAAGGGTTTTTTCTTCCTTTACTGACAGGGTAATTCCATCAGAAAGTCAGGTTTCCAGATGACACATAGAGCAGTTGATTGGCAGACCAGAAGAATGAGTTCTCCTACAGGGCACAGGATTGTGAGTAACTGAGACAATGTATGTAGCTCTTCCATTGTGTGTGTATTTGTTTGAGTGTATGGGATGGTCTGTGTGAGGAGAGGGGGACTTTGTGCTAGGGAGAAACCAGGAAGGAAGTGAGAGAGCCTAATCCAGCAGAGACAGTTCCCTCCTGTCCTTTCTCTCTCCTAACACACTTTCATCCCTCTGTCTCAGAACTTCAACATGCTCCCTTTACTCCTATTGGAGACCCTAGATTCTGGCTCCTGCATAATGCCCCATCTCTCTCCTAGGCCTTTACCAGAGAGTGAGGGAGGCAGCAGGGCAACAACTGCTGTGAGGCTTGTTCCCCCTTCTCTTAGGGAGTTATCATCCCTAAGGGGGACATCAGGAAGGAGGGGCGGTGCTGCTCAGTCTTGAGGGCTTCAGTAGGCGTCAACAGGGGAAACAGAGCAGTGTCACTAGTCCTCTTAGGAAAGTTGCAGCTCTGACCCTTCTCTCCCTTGCCTGTTCATCAGGAAAAGAGGTGTGTGTATGTGTTTGTACACTTGTGTCTGCTTGTCCAATGCACTACACCTAGCCAGTAGCTGCTTTAGTTAGGGTGATTTCAGGTTGCATGAATACAAGCATGGGTTGGAGCCAGGGGCAGACAATAATGACCAAGTCATAGAGACAGAAAGATGAGGGTCCAATTTCTACCTTCTGGCTTAGCCTGGTGAGCATAAGAAAATCATGTACCCTGTCTGTATCCCAGGCAACTCCTTCATCCATTGATGACTGGCATGAGAAACAGAACTCTTCAAACTGGAGTGCCCCCACACCACTGACATCACAGGGCTGGATAAAATATTTATGCCAATAATGGAAGCAATTCTCTGTGTTCCTGATCCGACCATACCTAGAATATCAGGTTCATTTACAGAATCCACATTCAGGAAGGATATTTACAAATAGGGATGGTGAGCAGCCTAGAAACCTCACCCTCTGAGAAACAGATGAAAGGTGGAAAGTCATGTGGTGGAAGGAGCTCTGAATGTAGGATCAGGACCTCAGTTGGAACTCCAGCTCTACTCCCTACTGCGAGTGAACCCCTGGACAAGTCACTGAACCTCCCTCTCCAGGTCTGTTTCCAGTAGTTTGAGGGAAGGGAACTGAACGTGGACAGCTCTAAATTTCATCAGTCGATAAATAGGTGGGATTTCATTTTGAAAAGAGAAGATGGGGTTGGGGAGGGGACAGGTGGCAGTGATAGCTGTCTTCACATATCTCAAGGACTGTCACAGTACAAATGGATTACACTTTGGAGTGGTTTCATAAAGGAAATCTAGAATCATGGGAAAAATAAATTACCTGTCACATACTAGGTGCTTAATAAATATTTTTAGGAATGATTGTTTAATAAATTGATTTCAGGGATACATGTTTGTCTTAACATAATGGAAAACTTAACTTTCCAAATAAATGACCTAGGTTAGAAGGTAGTGAGTTACTCTTTGCTGAAGGACTCCAAGTAGAGAATGAATGCCCTCTTGTCAGGGATTTCATAGAGAGGATTCTTTGTGTCTCAGGTAAGAAATTAGAGGTTGACTCTCAGTCCTCTCCAGGTCAAAGATTCAAGGCTACTGTGATCTATCTCCTTAAGCACTGCTTTGACATGGTTTAGTGTGAGAGAAGCATCTCCATTTCTTTAATCTCATCTCCTAGTAAGTTGGCAATGTCTGTCAAGCACACATGCACTAATGCCCTTACTCAGTCCCTTCTCCATAGGGGACCCAGTGTTGGGCCACAGACACTGCTTCCAGGAGGTCTCTGTGCTATTTGTGGGGCTCTTTCTGAAATGTCTTCAGTGTTTCCTAACTGTCAGGTCTCTTTTATGCCTTTCTCTTCTTAGAGGGAAATAATTTGTTTAATGTCTTCAGGTGCAATGTCCCCAGAGGCAGTGAGGCAGCACCAATGTCTCCCCTCTGGTTATGGCAGAATTTTGCTCCATGTCCTTGCTATCTGCCTCCTTTTCCTTGCTTGGTATGTGAAACTCCTTCTCATCTCTCCTTCCCCCATACCCACCTGCCCTTTCCCCTCCTTGCTGACCCAAACTCCAGCATTCCTTTTCCATCTCACTGTGAAAGCCGTCCTTCTCAGGGCTCAGTTTACCCTCATGCCTAGCGTTCCCTGTTATCTGCTCTATTTTTGGTAATCTCTTTTCAGCAATTTCTTGTCCTTCCACAAGCTTCCTATTAGTTGCCTTCCTCTCCTTTCTCTTTTATTCACAGGACAGGAATCATTTGAGACAATAATAATAGCAAATTCACATTTCTCTACAAAGCAGAGATGAATACAGTACTTTCCTTACAAAGGCCCTGTTAGGTAGATAATGCCTTGAGCAATATTATGTTACAGATGAGGAAAGTGAGGTTAAAAGAGGTTAGTAGCAAAAGGGACAGGGATCTGCATGAGAAAATGGGAAAGAAGTTACCAGTCAATGACCCTGCAAGGAAGAGCCCCTATCAAAGGTGAGTTCTATGGAGCCTTCCCATTCACTCCAAGAGTCCTGAACAATAGATAGTTCATATTTCTGTAGTACTCTACTGGACAGAGGTCGGGGAAGCTAGGTGGCTCAATGGATAGAGTTCTGGCCTGGAATCAGCAAGACCTGAGCTCAAACCCAGCCTCAGTCACTTACTACCTATGTGACCCTGGCTAAGTCCCTTAACCTTGTTTGTCTCAGTTTCCTTAGCTGTAAAATGATCTGGAGAAGGAAATGGCAAACCACTCCAGTATCCATGCCAAGAAAACCCCAAACTGGATCACAAAGTCTCACATAACTAAAAATAACTGAACAATAATAGTATGCAGAGATCCACCATACAGAAGAAAAATAAGTTTTAAAGAAAAATTCATTACAAGAAATTAATACATTGAAAATATGTGAAAATAAATACGATCAACCATCCCTGTAACCTTTCACCTCTGGACAGTAATGTTAAGACATGTTTTCTTTCCCTTTGGAAGGGATATACTCATTGACTTTTGTATTATTCATACAGAATTGTTCTCCATCAATACTATATACTTTTATCTGAGGGCAGGGACTGTTTTCTTTTTATCTTTGAATTCTTAGTACACAGCACATATCTAGTACAAAAATATTTTTGACTTGTTTATTGTCATTGAAGATTATGTCACAGTAGTTTGGTGATATCTGGTGGTTAAAGTAAAGATATTTGAGAATAATATATCATAGTCTTTCGTGACCTCTAGTGGTCCAGTTCGACACTGAAGAATTTTAAAACTTTAATGCTGTCTTTTGAACAGAGACAATATTGCATTGTAATGAAAAATTTAGGCCAGGGAGGAATATATTACACAACTGAAATCCCTGCCTTGTGTCCAATGCAGATATTACACTTTTAGTCTGAAGAGAGTAATGAATTCCTTCAGTTTCAATATGATTTCACAGTCAACTATCAACATCAAAATTATCTAAGACATCATAGCATTGATCTGATAAGGATTAAAATTTTTGAGGAAATAAATGCCAAAAAAAGGACAGATTTTTGTTTGAAAAGAAATTTATAAAAGAAACGTCATGATTGTCTGAGACTTAACCAGCATTAAATCAGACATTCAGGTAAATATTTGCCCAGAATAGCAGACTTGCTGTTGTTCATTTGTTCATTGATGTCCAACTATTTGTGATGCCATGGAATTCACATGGGGTCTTCTTAGCAAAGATACTGGAGCAATTTACTATTTCCTTGTACAATGTGTTCCCATTTTCCAGATGAGGAGTTGTGGCAAATAATGGTTAAATGACCTGCCCAGTGTCACATAGCTAGGAATTATCTAAGTCCAGTTTTGAAATCTGATCTTCCTGGTTCCAAGTCCACTGATCTATCCATTGCTCCATCTAACAGTCCTGTTTGGGAGTAGTTTAAAAAAAACATATCAATAATGCTGGGAGTATAGAAAACCATAGAACAACGATATCCTTGGAATTATTGCCTCCAGGAGTAGGTCTTGGATTCCAACTCTCATCCAACTAGGAGAACTTACTTCTCTTTAGGGAGTAAACAGAATGTCATCTAGGTGAATTCCAGCCCTGAAGTATGGAGTCTATGCCCTTGCATCCCTCTGTTGTGGTTTGGAGTAACTCAGCTCACAAAGGAGA
Source organism: Notamacropus eugenii (assembly GCF_028372415.1). Lineage (NCBI taxonomy): Eukaryota > Metazoa > Chordata > Mammalia > Diprotodontia > Macropodidae > Notamacropus > Notamacropus eugenii. Next base: position 6,211,695 of record NC_092879.1, on the reverse strand, counting down.
AGAACAATCAGACTGATCTGTGTAGACAGAGATTCCTTTGTCCAAGTTGTGGGATGTGGCTGAGTCTCATCATCGAGTCATGTTCTCAGAAGGAGAAGCTGAGGACTTTTAGTCCATCTCCTCATTAATTGTTCACCAGTCAGGGTTAATTTTCCCCTTTCAGGGGCACCTCAGAGATTTGCATGGTTTTGTCTTTCATTATGGAAAGAGAGCACTGACCATCAATTTACTTATTGTCAACTAATTAATAAATTTATTATTAGGTATACATATTATTATACATTATATAAATTATTATATATACTCTCTGTCCCTCAGGCTTTTCATTTATCTCATTGCCCGTGAAATCTATCCTCTGTCCCCATCCAGCTGATATTTTACATTCAGAACAAAGGCATCTTTCTCCTTTCAGACACTCCAACTTTCTCAAATGTGTGGTGTTTATCTTCAGTCTTTAGTCACTCTCTACCCAATCATTTCTTTAAGGCTTTAATGGGTCCACATGATGATAGGATCCTAGATTCAAAAAGGGGAAGCACCTCAGACATCATCTAGCCCAATCCTCTAATTTACAGATCTTATTTACCAAAGACCATGCACAAGATTTTAGATTGAGAACTGCAAGGAATATGAGAAGTTATCTACCCATATTATTCAATTTACAGATGAGTAAACTGAGGGCCCAAGAGATATCACTTGCTTAAAGTCCAATACAGTAATAGAGATCCAGTGCTAAAAAGGACCTCAGAGCCTACGTAATGAAACCATCTCAATATGCTGATCTGGGCACTGATGCTCAGAGACCTTAAGTGATTTGCTCCGGGTTAAATGGATCATCAGTGACAGAGGTACGATTTGATTCCAGGCCTCTTTGCCTGCAAATGCAAACTCCTTCCATTCTACCACAAAGTGGCCCCATTGCCAATTTCCATTTCTTTTTGTTTCCAGATAAGTAGTGTTGTTATCAAAAAGCAATATCTCATTTGGTGACTCCAAGGTGAGGGGAAATGGGAAAGAGAAGAAAACAGCAAGGTCATTTAGTTCTGGAAGCCAAGTTGAGGCTCTTTTCAGAGAGTGCTGTTCCCTTAATCCTCACCTGTCTCATTCTCTACCTTCGCCTCTCCACAGATCATAGCCCTGCTCTGGACATACAGTAAAGGCTCAACATATGGGTTTTTTCTAGAGAGAGCTGACTTAAAAGTCAATGGGCAAGGAAGTGATATATCAGATTTTCTTTGATCATCAACTACTCGATGCTTTCTGAAATTTATTGAGTCTAAGAATTCTTTTCTAATTGTTCAAATATTTTCATAGACAGTTATTGAAAATTTATTTTTCTTCCCCTGCCGGGTTTTGGAACGGAAAGCAGAAAGCCATACTCTGTTGAAATTTTCATCTCTTTTCTAAGCATAGCAGATTCACTGTTATTAGCTCTGTAGAGATTTGAAACTGATCACCTGGCAGAAAAGGCCAACTGGGCTCGTGTGTTCCATTATTCTGTTTCCTTAGCACAGTAGCTGTAGAAAGAAGAAGTTTTTCTGAGAAAAGATGACCTAGGACCCATGTTTTACAAATAGTCTGTCTGTTTTACTTTTTGATAACTATACTTGATGCACTGACACCTATGGAAATCCTCAAAAAAGTGGATCTTGGTGATAAGGAGATGATGCCTTCCTATCACACTCTATTATACAGAAGTTTTTCCTGAGAACCACAGGATGGTAGGGCTATAATGTCATCTTAGGCCCACTCTGATGCATAAGTGAGTATAATTGGATTTAATTTTTTCTATGATGGGATGCCTACGGGAGATTTATATCAACTTTGGTGCTGAAATGACTTCTGTATTTGTTACTATATCATTAACTAAGCTGATGTCTATATCCTTTCAAACCTCTCAGAGCAGTAAGAGGAAAAACTGGGGTAAAGGCAGTGACAGCTTCAGGGCAGAGTATTATGTAGACAGGAAGACAAAGAATTCCATTCAGGTCAATGAGGATCTACTGAGTCCTTAACAGAGGAACCTTTCCATTGAGGGGAAGTTATTTTTCCTTTTAACATCAAAACCCGTAAATCATTCCTTATACCTTTAGTCTTAGACCTTCTAGAGAGATAAGGGTTGCTTAATGAAATGAGGGAGTAGAAGGCAGCAGGGTACAATGGATCCAGCACTGAGTTTTAAGATAGGAAAACCCAGGTTCAATTTCTGCCTCAGACATGTACTAGCTGTGTGCTCTCAGAAAAGTCACTTTACCTCTATGGTTTTCAGTTTTCCCTTCTGTAAAATGAGCAGCGCGGAAGTATATGGCCTCTGAGGTCTCTTCCTTACCTAGATCTAGGGTCTTGTGATACCATGGACTCACTGACTGGGCAGGGAGGGAAGTGAGGCAATGGGTATACCCTGTAAATGTTTGACATGTGTCAAAGGAGACAGATAGGTGAGAGAGAGAGAGAGAGAGAGAGAGAGAGAGAGAGAGAGAGAGAGAGAGAGAGAGAGAGAGAGAGAGAGAGAGAGAGAGAGAGGCTTTGTTGAGATGGAGCACATCAGTGTGGGAAGGACGGTCTCTCATTTAGCATTTGGAAATAGAGGACCTGGATTGGAATTCCAGCTCTACCACTTACTGAGGACAATGACCATAGCTGTAGCCTCACTTACTATCTTATTCTTATACTCCCAGAATGATTGTACTTTTGAATTTTCTAGCCCTTCTTCACCAGGGCCAATATGTACCTGCCTGCCTTATTTCACAAAGTCACACTCAAATTGTTATTTCCTTTCAAATTTCCATCAAAACTAAGATCACACTTTTTTATTTGTTCTGAATATTGTGCTTATGAGTGGGTAATATCAGTGTCTTAGCTGAGTAACTGGTACATTGAAGGTTGCAATCAACTCAGCGGAGTCTCCATTTCGATGAATTCTTGTCCTATATCAGATGACCTTTGCTACAATGAAGAGGTTCCTAGGTAATTTTGATACTGATGATTTGGCCTGAATTCCTACTTGTAGTGAAGGAATTCATTAATTTTGTCACGTTCTAAACTCAGGACTTCTCTTACCTTCATTCTTTTCTCCCTTAACCAGGACGAAACTGTCCCACAGCTTCAAATCCAATAAAAGTAGACTCTGGAATTCTTCTATGTGGAATATTATAAGTTGAACACAAGATAGAATATAACTATGAAATTATATTTGATGCCAGTAAACGATGACATTTGAAGTATTTTTCTTCTTCCTGAACTTTTTAAGTAAAGAGCAGTATCCTGTTTGAACATGAGATATCACAGAAAGACTGGCTGTTGTTCAACAGCAATTAATTGATCAACAAGCATTTATTATGCACCTACTTTAAATTCAATTCAATAGATTTATCAGTCTCCTGCTGTGTGCCAGGCACTTTGTGCAGTTCTGAGGAACTTTTTGAAATTATGTGTGATGTGTGAGGAATAATAAGTAGGTAATTATAGTAAAGTACTGCAAAGAGAACCGTATACAAGGAAACTAACTGGCAGAATGCAATTAGAGTGTTAAGGGCTTTGCACTGGTCCGCTGGCATCCCTCACCTCTCAGATATCTGCTCCCAGACCTTGGGGTGCTCAAAGAGCCACCAACAAAACGGAAGAGAGTCTGGGCAAGGTGGACCTGGGCTGAGTACCAGTGACTGATGACGTCAGGGCCTACGTTTGTGAAACGAGAGCCCTCCTCTCGCCGACTCCGCCCCTGCCTTCCCTGGTTCTCTTCAGGAATCCCACTCAGGGACTCCTTGCAGTAAATATCCCTCCCCCTACCCCCACTGGGGCTCATTTCTCCTTCCCCACAACCCTCTCAGGCTCATTTTCTCTGCCCCCCAAACCTTCTCCAGTTCATTTTCCCTCTCCCACCGCCGCTACAAGAGGACGGAGCTCCCAGCAGGATAACGTGGCTGTTGTCATTCCGGGAGCTGGATACTGATGGAAAGGACCCCGGGGCCCAGGACTGATGCTCGGAGACTTCCTACTGTCTTTCCAGGCAGCTATCTGTCCATTTCTTTGGAGCCGCTGGGCTTTGTGTACATGAGCGCCGGCATATTTCCTCTGCATATTTATTGCCTCTGTATCTTTCATTTTCTCTTTTCCATTACACTTTATGAGCACTGAATGACTCACTTTCTTATATATGTGTGTGTACATGTGTATGAATATGTGTACATGCGTGTGTGTACATGGGTATGTGTGTATATACCATATAGATGATCATATCACGGTATATATGGGAAAGAACTCATATTATTCATTTATATATATATCCTCTCTCTTCATCAATGCAAACTCATATGTAAGGCTGCAGAGTCTCCTGTGGAATACATACACAGGTAGGTTATATGAGTACTGACATAAATAGCTAGGCAGTATAGAAGAGATTTCATACATTCACTCCATAAGGAGAACATATTAATGCTCAGATGCATGGATACATAGAGAGAAGAGGTAAGTACTTGGTGAGTACTTGAACATGTAAGTGGCCAGTGGAATATAGGAATCCTCATTTTTGAGGCAATATTTTAAAATCTTCCATCATCCTTTTCTATGAGACTTTCCCTAGGAGGTAAGGTTCTCGACCTGTTTTGCCTCTGACTGCCCTATTTCTCCATGTCCTAAGTCACTCAGTTATTGCTGAAGGCACTTTTGAGAACTTTTTTTGTGTCCTCTCCTGGATGACCAGTTGAAATAGATTAAAACTCATTGTTGAATGATTTACTATGGGTTCACAAATGTGGGTGTTAAAAATTAGGGGCAAGTCTTTCTGTGCATGAGTGCATGCGCTTCTCCAAAATTCAGCCCAGTCAGTGCTCCATCATTGGTACTCCAATGTGTGTGAAAATGTGGGAGTGTGTATGCTTCTGTATGTCTGTGTGTGTGTGTATGTGTGTCTGTGTGTGCGCTTATGTCTTAACTTCCATGCCACATCCTGGGCAATCATTGCTAGTATATTGAAATAGGTCGTATTGGAGTATATTTTAATGGAGATTACCTCTTTCTCTGCTGTGCTTTCTTTTGGATTTCTACTAACTACAGAATTTACCAATCAATTTTGCCCAACTGATGAAGGTTTATAGCTTTCCTGGTGAAATTGCTCTCTTATATTTCTGACCTGCTTTTTACAAAAGCTTGGATTTGGTTCCTGCTTCTGGAACCTTAAGGCTATTTTCAGGAAAGGACAGTCTTAGTGATAGTTCCATGAGGCATATCTGTGCAGGTTGCAGGGGAAACCATGGTTCCCTGGTGGGCAGAATCTTACTGACATGTCTAGGGTGGGAAAGGAAAGGGAACATGAGTTCTCAACTTTTTTCCCATTCCTTATTCCCAGAGCACCCATCTGAAGCTGAAAATTCTCACCTCTATTCTGTTGATAACTTGCAACTTCCTTCCCATCAATGAAAGCCCAACTGCCACTCAGCTCACATCTGCCAAGGATGTCTTGATCCCTGTCTCTCCATGGCTTGTCTCCTTTGGCCAAGGCTCTGCCAATATTTCCCCATTTAGCATGTCTTTCTTTATTTCCTTCTAAGTTTTTTTTTATTCTCTGCTGTGCACTCTTTAGTTTATTTTCCCCTCCCTCCCATGAAGACTACAATTAAGGATGGATATACACACACATATAAATACGTATATATGTAAATATCTATGTATATATGCATGTGTATTCATCTGTATCTATATATGTATGTATACACATATATCTATAAATATACACATATATGTAAGAGTCCTACGCTTATTTCCTCCTATTTGTTTAATTTAATAATTTAATCGGGAAGACAATGCACTAGGTAAAAATTGTCATTTTAAAATTTATATTTTCTTTAACTACCCACGAACAATAAATATTTCTTCAATTATTTAGATCAGAGTTTAACTTATAAAAAGTATCTTATGTTTATGTTCACATAGTTCCTAAGTCTGTTTTGCCATGCATACACTTACGCATTTTACGAAGTCCAGGTATTTTAAATGGTTTTAATATCAAATAATGCTGCTGACAGTGTAGTTACTCTAGTTTTCACATTTGATTTAATCTATTTTAACCATAACCTTTTCTGAGTTTATGATTATCTTCCCTGCTTTTTCAAAAATATATAATTAATTTTTTTCCTGTTCTTAACATTGACTTCCACAAGAATTTGAATGCAAAATTTTCTCCCCGTTTCTCCCCACTCACCACCCCAGGATAGCATGCACTTCATCCACCCCTTCTTCCAGTCGGTTCTCCCTTTCATTACCCACCCTTCTTCCATTTCCTTCCCCTCTATTTTCCCGTAGGGCAAAATAGATTTCTATCATCCTTTGCCTGTATAGCTGAATTTCCAGTTGCATACTAAAACAATTTTTAACATTCATTCTTAAAGCTCTGAGTTCCATATTCTCACCCTCACTCCTCACCCACTTTCATTGAAGAAACAAACAATTCAATATAGGTCATACATGTATAACAGTGCAAAGCTCTTCCATAATACTTATGTTGTAAAAGACTAACCACATTTCTCTCCGTCCTATCCTGCCCTTCATTTATTCCATTCTCTCCATTGACCTGTCCTCCCACAGTAGTGTTTGCTTCTGATTATCCCTTTTCCCACTTTGCTGTCCCTTCTATTATCTTCTCTCTCCTTTCCTCTTCCCCCTTGCCTTCCTGCAGGGTAAAATAGATTTCCGTATCGAAATGAATGTGTGTTATTCCCTCCTTAAACCAAATTCTACGAGAGTAAGGCTCAATTATTTCATTTCATCTCCTCCCTCTTCCCCGCCATTTTAGAAGTTCTTTCTTCCCTCTTGTATGTGACATGATTTGCTATATTCTACCTCTCCCTTTCTCTTGCCCCTAGTACATTCCATTCAACCGTAAATTTTATTTCTGGGTATTCTCCCTTCATATTCAGCTCACTATGTGCCACCTGTGTGTGTATGTATATACACATGCACACACATGTACATATACGTACCTACACATATGTAACACAGGCATATATGCATACCCATACACACTTACATATCTATATCTATATATCTATATCTATCTATCTATCTATCTATCTATCTATCTATCTATCTATCTATATCTTCCTCTAACTACCCTAACACTGAAAAAGGTCTCAAGAGTTACAAATAATATCTTTCCATGTAGGAATGTAAACAGTTCAACTTCAATGAGTTCCTTAACACTTCTTTTTCCTGTTTACCTTTTCATGTTTCTCTTGATTTTTGTATTTGAAAGTCACATTTTCTATCGAGCTCTGGACTTTTCAACAAGAATGCTTGGAAGTCCTCTATTTCATTGAAATTGCACTTTTCTCACTGAACTATTAGATTCAGTTTTTCTAGATAGGTGATACTTGGTTTTAATCCTATCTCCTTTGGCTTCTGAAATATCATATTCTAAGTCCTTTGATCCCTTAGTGTAGAAGATGCTAAATCCTCTGTTATCCTGAATGTATTTCCACAATACCTGAATTGTTTCTTTCTAGCTGCTTGCAGTATTTCCTCCTTGACCTGGAAACTCTGGAATTTGATTTCAATGTTTCTAGGAATTTTCCTTTTGGGGTCTCTTTCAGGAGTCGATTGGTGGGTCCTTTCAATATTTATTTTGCCCTCTGGTTCTGGAATATCAGGGCAGTTTTCCTTGATAATTTCATGAAAGATGATATCTAGGCTCTTTTTTTTATCATGGCTTTCAGGTAGTCCCATAATTTTTAACTTGTCTCTCCTAGATCTATTTTCCAGGTCAGTTGTTTTTCCAATAAGATATTTCACATTATCTTCCATTTTCTCATTCTTTCGGTTTTGTTTTGTGATTTCTTGTTTTCTCATAAAGCCATTAGCTTCCATCTGTTCCAATCTAATTTTGAAAGAACTATTTTCTTCAGTGAGCTTTTGAACCTCTTTTTCTATTTGGCTAATTCTGCTTTTGAAAGCATTCTTCTCCTCATTGGCTTTTTGGACTTCTTTTTCCAATTGAGTTAGCCTATTTTTAAAGGTGTTAGTTTCTTCAGCATTTTTGGGGTCTCTTTTAGCAAGCTGATGACTCACTTTTCATGATTTTCTTTCATCACTCTCATTTCCCTTCCCAATTTTTCCTCCACCTCTCTTACTTGATTTTCAACATCCTTTTTGCTCTCTTCCATGGCCTGAGGCCATTGCATATTTATTTTGGATGTTTGGGAAGCAGAAGCCTTGACTTTTATGTCTTTCCCTGATGGTAAGCATTGTTCTTCCTCATCTGAACAGATGGGAGAAAATACCTGTTCACCAAGAAAGTAACCTATATTCTTATTTTTTTCTCTTTTTTGGGCATTTTCCCAACCAGTTATTTGACTTTTGGGTCCTTTGTCAATAGCAGGGTATACTCTGGGAACCTGTAACTTCTCAGTTTCTCCAACGCAGTACAGCCATGGGAGAGGAGGTTTCTCCCTGGCTGGGCTCATGGCTGAGATTCAGATCAGCTGCTCAATTCCCCCAAGGTCCTCAAACTGAGGGCTCCAACAATGGACGCTGGCTGCTGCCTGCTGGGGCTACCACCATTGCAGCCACCACTGCCCTCTGCTGGTGCTCCTGCCACCATCTCCTAGGGCTGGAGCTAGGGGAACGACCCTGCTCCCTTGTTACTGAGGTGAAAAAGTTCTCTCACTGACCTTTGAAGCTGCCTCTGGCAGTTGTGGAGCACCCACTGCTGCTGGGGATTCTGCCTCCAAGCCCTACTCAGGCCCTGTTCTTCCTGGTACCACATGACCAAGGCTGGCCTGTGCTCCCCTCTGTGTCTGGTGCGACAGACCCTTCCTTTAGACCCTCCTGGTTACCCTGGGCTGCAAATCTTCTCCACTTTGTCGCCCTGTGGCCTCTGTTCCTCTAGAACTTGTTGAGAATCATTCTTTACAGGTATTTTATGGGCTGTGGGGGAAAAGCTAGAGTATGTGCATCTTTCTACTCTGTCATCTTGGCTCCACCCCTCTAAAGTTTTACTTAAAATGAGAAGTAGCATCTATTTGAAACCACCATCAAGCATTATATCTAACTGGGACAAGTTCGAAGCATTTCCAATAAGATCAGGAGTGAAACAAGGGTGCTCATTATCACCACTGTTATTCAATATTGTACTAGAAATTTTAGCTTTATCAATAAGAGAAGAAAAAGAAATTGAAAAAATTAAAATAAGCAATGAAGCTGATGATATGGTGGCATGCTTAGAGAATCAGAGAGAATCAACTAAAAACTACTTGAAACAAATTAAAATTTTAACAAAGATGCAGGACATAAAATAAATTCACCTAAAGCACTGGCATTTCTATATATTATTAACAAATCTCAGCAACAAGAGAAAGAAAGAGGGTTTCCATTTAAAGTAGACAATACAACATATTTGAGATTCTAGTTGCCAGGACAAGCACAGGAACTAAATAAACACAATTATAAAGCACTTTTCACACAAATAAAGTCAGGTTTAAATAACTCGATAAATATCAGTTGCTTCTGGGTAGGCTGAGCAAATATAATAAAAATTATAATTCTACTTAAATTAATTTATTTATTCGGTGTGATACCAATCAAGCCACCAAAAATATTTTATAGAGGTGGAAAAAACAATAACAAAATTAATTTCAAAGAACAAAAGTCCAGAATCTAAAACTGTATTATAAATCAGAAATCATCAAAACTACTTGGTACTGTCTAAGAATTAGAGGGGTGGATCAGTGAAATTGGTTACATATACAAGACACAGTAGTCAAGGACTACAGCAATCTACTGTTTGATGAAAACAGCAATGTTAGTTTCTGTAATGACTCACAATTTGATGAAAACTCCTGGGAAAACTGGATAATAGCATGGCAGAAACTAAGTATAGATCAACATTATACCATATGCCAAGATAAAATCCAAATGTGTTCATGATGTTGACGTAACGTGTAAAACCATAAGTAGTTTAAGAGAGCAAGGTATATTTTATCTGTGAGATATGTGCAGATGAAGAAATTAAACCTATCTGTATTCATATTAAAAATTCTCTCAATCACTATTGAAAAGAGAAATGCAAAATTAAACAACTCTTCAGTAGCACCTGACACTTATCAGATTGAAATCTATGGCAAAAAAACAAAATACTAAATGCTGGAAATGAGGGAAAATTGGAACCCTCATGCATTGTTGTTGGAGTTGACAAATGAAAACCAAGAATAAATAAAAAAGTAAAAAAAAAATGAAAGTATGACAGAAGGAAGGCCAGAAGAAATCATAGACAAAGAAAACAGTTTTCAAATTTGTGAAATCTCTCTACTCCGAATTTCTGTAGGAGAAAAGACAGATATTTGTAGCGCTGTGTACAATTCTTTCCTGTTTTGCAACGTATGTAAAAATACTTTTGGGGTTTTTTTGTGTTAAGTTCAAAGTAAATGACTTTAAAAAGGAAAGTAATTATGAGAGTGATGAGTACAGGAAAACATGTAATGTTCTTTGTGAACTGATGCAATGCGAAGTAAGCAGAGCCAAGGAAACAGTGTATATGTCCAGTTAACATAATTTAAATGGAAGTAACAGCACACCAAAAATTAAAAATACACGGAACAAAGTGTTAAAGAACAAGTATGACTGAAAAGAAAACCGGAGAAACAACCACCAAGCTATAATGTCCAGGAGGGGAGAAATCCATAGGTGTTACACACTGCACACCTTGTCCTGAATATTTCAATCAGTTCTGCTCACTATTTTCCTCCATAAAATTAAAAAGAAAATACTATCCCTGACCTGGGATGACTCGTGAGGTTGGGGAGAGGGAGGGATACCTTAGATACCCTCGTGACTTAATAAATAGTAAACATCAATAATTTTTTAAAAAATTTTCAAGAATCTCATGGGTAATAATGGAGGGAGAAGGAGGAAAGTAAGGGTTTGGGGTTAGTGATTATCAATAGTAGATCTCAAACTAGGAAACAAATTAGTGATTATTAAAATTGTTGTTTAGTCCTGTTTGCCTTTTCATGATGGCATGTGGGGTTTACTTGGCAAGGATACTGGAATGATTTGCCATTTCCTTTTGCAGCTCACGTGACATATGAAAAATTGAAAAAAAAAAAACAAACAAACAGGGTTAAGTGACTTGCCCGTGGTCACAGAGCCAGGAAGTACTTGCTATGTTATTTGAACTAAGAAAATGAGTCTTTCTGCCTTCAGCCCCAGTGGGACACCTAACTGCCTGGAAAACAACTGCAACTTATTAAAAATTGAGAGGATGATCAATGGAAAAGATTGGCTATACAATACATGGAAGCAAAGAAATAAAATAAAATAGTGTTTAATGGTCCAATACCTATAGCGAGGCAAGGATCGGGTAGGGGAGGACACACTATTCAATTTAAAAAGAAGATATAGGGGAAAAGGAGTTTGTCAGAAATTTGACTGGACATCAAACCCCATACCACCCATTCAAGTAAATTACAAATAGAGTCATGAATTAGATGTGAAAAGGCAATCAATAACAAATTAAAGTATTAAGGAGGGAATTAATTTTTCCATCTATGGATAGGGGAAGAGGTCATGACAGAACAAGAGATGGAGAGGATCCTAGAACATAAAATGGAGTATTCTACTTTTGCTCATAAATCTTTGAATGTTGACTCTCGCATTAGTCTGTGTGCTTCTTGGGAGGTAGTGTCTACCTTACAGTTCTTCATATTTCCAGTGTATCACAGAGCCTGGCAAATAGTAAGTAGTTTAAAAAATGCCTATTGACTGAATGGAACCTCATTGGCCCCTCTTTCCTTTGATGTATCTTCTTGGTCTCCCAAGGGCATAAAAATCCCACAAACAGGCGGTCAGGACCTCTCAAACCTTTCTGAAGGTCACTCAAGGCCTCATATTATTCCCTGGCACCCTGCTCTGATAAGCTCATATGTTTTATATGAAGATGAGAGGGTCTTTGTCCAAAGAAGCTGTCACTATAAAATTGTGGCGTTTTTATTCCGTTAGCTATAAGCAAACCTGCTACTGCTAACTGTCCAATGACTTCCACGTACCTCATTTCATCCCAACACTGACCCTGATTTAAGAGATTGCTGGAGCTGAAGCCTCCTCTAACAGCCTGGCACAAGAAAGATTCTCAGACTTCTGGACTGACTGACACAGTTCAAAAGAAGACCCTTACTGTCTGTAGGACCTACAGGGTCAACACTTTTCTTGTTTGTTAGAGTCAGAGAGAAGAAAAATCATAATAACAATTATATACATAAAAGAGTTGGGAGAATAGGGAACACGTTTCTAGATTCAAATAATTTGAAGAAGAGCAGAGGTGACAAAACAAAATCTGAATTAGGAAGTTCCCTTTTTATTATATTTGAAGTCAAATTGCTTTAGAAGAGAAACCATTTGTTTCTGGAGAACTGAATGCTTCCCTCCTCAGGTAGCTTCTTTCACTTTGGGGCAGCTGCCTCACGGAATAAGAGCAGTGATTTCAGCCTGATTCCCCTCCCTCCTCCCAATTAGAGAGTCCCCAGAGCCTTTCAATCCTCCTTCCCTTCTCCCCACAGAGAGGACTAGAAGTGGCATCTCTGGATATCAGGACAGCCTGCCTTCAGGGATCCATCCTAACACCCTATCCTGAAAGGGACTTGAGAGGTGGGTCTGGAACTCCATAGAGGTCAAGTGAATTTGTCATGGTCACACAGGTTCCTAAGAGTCTTAGAAAGTCAGAAGCACGATTCCAAACCAGGCCCTCTGACTCTAACATCAGTGTTCTGATCATTACAAGGCAGCGGTCTGTACAAGGAAGAGGTTAATAGGGTTAAATAACCGTCGAGATGTAGAGGATCTATCTGCGTCGGAATTGCTGGCCAGAAACTGCATCGAGGAGGGGACATTGTGGCTGCTGGATGGAAAGCCCTTTTCTCAATGAGATCAGATATAATCAGGGTTCCCACAGGATCAAGGCTCAGAGGTCAATCAGATAAGGCAGAGAAGCTGCAGGCAGAGTGGTTCAGGTGTGTGTGTGTGTGGTGGAGGAGGGGAGCAGCAGTACTGGTCCCAAGTAGCCTGGCAGCTCAACCCTGGCTTAATAAAAGAGGCAGTGATTTCCAGACAGCCCTGAAGGGGATAGCAGGAAAGGAGAACTGAAAGTTCACAAATTTGTAGTAGAAGCATGAACCTCCTGAAGCTCTCCTCTAGAACGTTTAAAATACCTATAAAAATGACTTTAAACAAATTCTAGAGCAGTAGAAGCCACGAAATGACAGATTTAAATAGATTTCCAGCCCAAGACATTCTAGAAGGCCGACAGGAATGGTCTATTGCACCGGGTAAACTGTAGGATTCTGGTTTCTATTCCATCCTACTATCTCTTTATGTTTTGTACACGGGTCCATAGTTTTCAAGTTTATAGTCATGATTGCTCACTGCACATTTCCCCCCATTCAGTTTATTTCTTCTTCTCCTTCTCCTCTTCCTCTTCCTCATTCTTCTTCTTCTTCTTCTTCTTCTTCTTCTTGTTCTTCTTGTTCTTCTTCTTCTTCTTCTTCTTCTTCTTCTTCTTCTTCTTCTTCTTCTTCTTCATCTTCTTCTTCTCCTCCTCCTCCTCCTTCTCTTTCTCCTTCTCTTTCTTCTTGCTCTTCTTCCTTCTTCTCTCTTCTTACCCTTTCCCTCCTCAAAGGTCTATTTTACTGCTAACAACTGCCTCCCTTAATCTGCCCTTCCTTGTCTCATCCCCACTCGCTTTCTCTTATGCCTTTCTTTTTCTTTCTACTAAGTAAGATAGATTTCTATACACCATTGAATGTGTGTATATATTCTTCCCACTTTGAACAAATTCTGATGGGATTGAGGTTCATGTATTGTCCTCTACCTCCTCCTATTTCCTTGTTCACTGTAAAAGTTCTTCCTTGCACATATCTTCAATGTGAAAAAAATTTCATCATTTTGTCTCCGCCTTTCCCCTACTCCCAGTTCCCCCATTCTTCCTCCTTTGTTTTTTCTTTATTTTTCACTCCAATATAATCAACTCCTAGCCATGGTCTCTGTGTAGACACCTTTATAAAGATAAAGATCTTGAGTTACATGTATCATCTTAACATTTGGGAATATAAACAATTTAGCGATATTGAGTCCCCTATAATTTCTCTTTTCCGTTTGGTTTTTTATGTATGCTTCTGTAGTATCTTGTGTTTAGGAATGCCTAAAATTTCCCTGTTTCATGAAATACTCATTTTCCAGCTGAATGATTATACTCAGTTTTTCTTTGTAATTTATTCTTCATTTTAATCTTAGCTTTTTGTCTTCCCAGATATCATACTCTAAGCTCTTTTTTCTTTTAACATAAGAGCCTCTAATTATTGTGTGATCCTCACTGTGGCTCCAAGATATTTGAATTGTTTCTTTGTAGCTGCTTGTAATATTTTCTCCTTTATCTGGGAACTCTAGAATTTAGCCATAATATTCCTGGGAGGTTTTATTTAGGGATTTCTATCAGGAGATGATCAGTAACATTTTTTTTTTCCATTTCTATCTTACCCCCTGGATCCAAGACACCAGGGACATTTTCCTGAAAGATTTCTTGAAATAATGCTTGGGTTCTTTCTTTGATCTTGAATTTCAAATGTTTTGGTAACTTTTGCATGATCTCTCCTCCATCTATTTTCCAGGCCAATTACTTTTATGATGAGATTTTTCATATTTTTTTCTTTTTTCATTCTTTTGAGTTTGTTTTATTGCAGGAATCAATTCATGCTCCACTGAAACGTACTGTGGATGGAAGTGCCAGTGTTGGGAAGCAACGTATAACAGCTCTGTAAATCACGGTGTGGGAGCATCCCAAGTCATCCTGATTTATATCTTATCACTGTACCCAGATGGCTTCAGAGGAGAAACTGAGGCTGGTGACTTGGACAGTCCTCTGTCTCTCATCTCTCTTCTAGGCTTTTACCAGTATGTGAGGGAGCTCGTGGTGGAGGTGGGGGAGGAGCAGCAGCTGACCCAGAGCTCTTCCTCCTTCTGTTAGGAAGGCAGCATCTAAAATGGGGGTGGAGCAGGAAGGAGGGATGGTGCTGCTCAGACTTGACGGCTTCAGAAGGGGATAGCATGTGTCTGTTTATCCAGTGCTCTATATCTGGCCAGTAGCTGCATTAGCAAGGATGATTTCAGGTTGCATTAATACAAATATGATATGGAGCCTGACATAGACCACTGCTTCTCACACTTTTTAGTATAAGAACTTCATCTTTGAAGTTCAATAATCTCTTTAAACTTCTCTCTCCTGAGAGTCACATGATTCAAATAGAGGGCCAATCTTATGTTTGGGAAAAAATGGGTCCAAGTGCTACCTACAGGCTTAGCCACATGACTATAAGCAAATCATTTAACCCCTCTGTGTCCCAGGCAGCTCCCTAATATGTGATTCATTGACGTGAACTGTAGGAGTCTCCAAAAAGGGAAGGCCCCCACACCCCTGAAATCACTGGGCTTGATAAAATAATCTTGCCAGTAATAGAAGAAAGTCTTTGTGGTCCTGGTCAGACCTCACCTAGAATATCATGTTCCATTTTAGGATCTATATTTAGGAAGGACAGTAACAAGTAGAGATGGTGAAGGACCTACAAATTTCACCCTACGAGGAACAGATGAAAGTGGAGGATCATGTAGTGGAAGGAGTCCTGAATGTAGAATCACTTTGAACTCCAGCTCTAGTCCCTACTGCCTGTGAGACCCTGGCTTGTCTCCGCCAGTTGAAGGGAAGGAGGTCAGACCCTGCCAGCTCTAAATTCCATAAATCTATAAGTGGGACACATTTCACTCTTAAAAGAGAAGGCAGCAGAGGCAGTAGTAGCTGCCCTGACATTATGTGAATGACTGTCACAAGGAAAAGGAATTAGGCTATGTTCTGGCTTCAAAATAAAGAATCAGAATCAAAGGCAAAGATAAAGTGCCTGGCACATAGTGGGTGTTTAAGAAATATTTCTGAGATTGATCTCCTAATGGATTGATAGCAGGGATGCAGTTTTGTCTTAACAATGAAAATCTGAACTTTCAAAAGGAATTACTTAGGTTGGGAGGAAAGAACTCCAAGCAGAGATTGGATGGCCTCTTCTCAGGGATTTCATAGGGAGGAATCATTGTGTCTCAGGTAGGAAATAAGAAGCTGACTCTCAGTCATTTTCAGGTCTAAAATTAGAGGCTCCCATGAACTGTCTCCTTTGGCACTGCTTGGATGGGTTTGTGGGGAGGGGCATCTCCTTTTCTGTGCTCTTTTGTGCTAGAAAGGAGCAATGTCTCTTACAAAAGCAAATGCACTAGTGCCCTTGTTCAATTCCTTCTCCACAAGGGACCTGGTGATAGGCCCCAGAGATTGTTCCCAGTTGGGCTTTGTGCTACCCATGGAGCCCTTTCTGTAATGTCTCCATGATCTCCCAACTTCCAGATGTCTTTTCTGTCTTTCTCTTCTTAGCGGGACATCATCTGTTTAATGTCTGCAGGTTTTGTGTCACCAGGGCAGGAACTGTTTCGTTTTTGTCTTTGGACTCTTACCACCCAGAGCAGAGTGAGACCCATTTTGGCTTTCAATATATGGTTTTTGAGCAATTTAGTGCCGTCGAAAATTATGTCACAGTCTTTTGTTGACCTCTACTGCTCAAAAGAACGATAGTGAGCAATATTATAGCACGGTCTTTCCTGACATCTCGTGGTCAAAATTGACATTGGGGAATTTGCAAGCTTTTTTTGCCTTCTTGTGGACAGATGGAATATTGCATTGTAATGAAAGTTTGAGGCCAGAGAAGAATATGTCATACAACTGAGATCCCTGGCCCATGGCCAATGCAGATATTATACTTATAGCCTTTCACCTCGTGTCCATATTTTTGTTGAATTATAGCCCATGTTACAGCTCCTTTTCTGCCAAGCAGGCTGGAAGAAACTAAATAAAATACTGCATTTATGGAATAAAGTGTCAGTGTCAGTCAGTGTCAATACAAATTCAGATTAAATCATCACCGTCAAAATTATCTATTAAACTCTACATTATATTGAAAATCAACTGATACAGCATGTGCCTTCATAGCAGTGGGGACAGCACTGGACTGATTTTACTGTCCAATGTGGTTAAACGGATACAGTTTTAATTGTGCCCAAGAAAAAGAATCAACAGCTTTCAGTGCATAAATGTAAACAAAAGAATCATCTTTGTTTTCAAGGAATTTTGTGAAAGAGATATCAAGTTTGTTTCACACTTTACCATGCATTCAGGTAAATATTTGCCCAGTGTGTGTTGTTGTTGAGTCATTCAACGATGTCAGACTTTATGTGATGCCATGGATTTTTATCCATGGGGTTTTCTTAGCAAAGATGCTGGAGTGGTTTTCTATTTCTTCCTTCAAAGTGTTCCCAATTAACTTATGGGGAACTGAGGCAAATAACATCTAAATGAGTTGACCAGGGTTGCTGAGGCCAGACTTGAACTCAGATCTTCTTGACTCCAAGCTCTGTGTTCTATCCTGGGGCTAGTTAAAAACAAAACAAAAGAAAACCAAAACCAAAATAAAATCTAATACCCCTGAGAGTATACAAAATCAGATGGTAAGGATATAGTGGTAGTCATTGGCCTCAGTACTACGGCTCAGATTCCAATCCAGCTTTTCCATTTCCAAATCTCCTCTTTTCACTGAGAGAACTGATATTTTCTATTACGTTGATAACCAACTATTAAATTAAGATTAAGGCTTTCCCCCCTATTTCTTCATTCAAGAATCATTTCCTGTAAGTCAGTCAATCTCTGAAGGACATTGCTGATAAGTGAGATTTTCAAGTCATCCTGAAACATGAACAGGTTCTGGGTGGACGTGAACCATCTAGAAGCCTTTACTTCCATTTAGAGTGCAAATAAAACGTAATCTAGGTGAATTCCATTCCTAAAGCATTAATTCTATGTCCTTGCAGTCTCCTATTGTGGCTGTGGTAAATTGAGCTCATGAAGGAGAAAAACAAAAAGAGTATATGGGATAGAGATAGATTCCGGATTGCTGGAGGTGACTGAGTCTCATGATCCAGCAGGAAGAACTGAAGATGTTTATCCCACCTTCTCACTAAGTGCTCACCAATGAGGGTTGTTTTTTCACCTGTCAGAGCATCTCCTTTTTCAAAATTCATTTAAGCACTGAGTGATTTCCATAGCTCTTTCTTTATAGACAGACCACTGACCATCAATTTGTTGATTATCACCTAATTAATAAACTGATCATTAATTACCAAAAAACTCTGTTTCTTAAGCTTTTCATTCATCTCATTATCCTTGAACCATGCTTTCTATCCCTCTCCAACAGATGTACTCCATTTTGAACTAAGCCATCTTTCTCCTTTTAGGCACTGTCAACATTCCAAATCTATGGTGTATATCTGTGGCCTTTGTTATCTCTGTACCTTGTCATTCTTTTAAGGTCTTCACTGGGTACAGAGCCTCATAGGATCCTAGATGTAGAGATGGAACTCAGTGATCATCTGTCCAATGCCCTCATTTTACAGAGGTGATTTTCCCAAGGTCATGCACAAGATTTTAGATCGAGAGCTGAAAGGGATATCAGAGGTTATGTATCCAACTTTCTCAACATATAGATAAGGAAATTGAGATCCAGGAATAAATGACTTCCTAAAGTCACACAAAGGAATATAGGCCTGGTACTGAAAGGGATCTCAGATGTTGTATATTGAGACCTTCTTGTTTTACTGATCTGGGAACTGAAATTCAGAGTCTTTATATGTCTTGCTCTGGATTAGGATTTGAACTTGGGCCTCTTTGACTGCAAATCCAAGCTACTTCCACTCTACCACAAAATGATCCCATTGCCAGTCCCCGCTTCCTGTTTCTGTTTCCAGGTAAGGGATATGGTTTTCACAAAGTAATATCTAATTTGGTGACTTCAAGGTAAGTGAAAAGGCGAAGGACAACAAAAGAGCAAACCCATTTATTTGTGGGAAACAAGTTGAGACCACATTTTCCAGGGAGTGCTGTTCCCTTATTCCTCACTTTTCCTCCGTATCATTTTATACTGTCCCCTCTCCACAGAACCTAGCCCTGTCCTGGGCAGGCATTAAGGGCTCAACAAATGGGGTTTTTCTAGATTGAACTGAATTGAAAACCAATGAACAAGAAACTTATAACTCAGAATTTTTTTGCCATTTTTTGCTCAGCACTTTCTCAAAACTTTTGAGCCTAAAAAATCTTTGCTATTGTTTGCACCTCTTCTCCATAGTCAAAATTATCCAAGATTTTCCTTGCTCTTTTGTTCCCTGTGAGATCTTAGAATAGAAAGCTGAAAAAAATACTCTGTTGAAATTCACATCAGTTCTTTTCTAGACATAGTAGTTTCATTGTCAATGGCTTTGTGGTGTTTTGAGAACGGTCACCAGACAGCAAACCAACTGGGTTCAGGTGTTTCATTAATTTGTTTCCTTAGCATAGTAGCTGCAGAAAGAAGTTTTTTTCAGGAAAGAGATAGCCCTGGACCCAGGTTTTATAGACAGTGTTTCATTTTGCCCTTTGATGACAATGCTCAATACACTAATCCCTGTAGTAATCCTCAGATATATGGAGCTGTGTAAGGAGAGGATACATTCCAATCAGACTCCATTATACAGAATATTTTCATGAGAACCACACATAGGCCATCTCTGAGATTCTTCTTTTATCAACTCAGGGAATTCATCTGAATTGGAACATAATCTTTTTCTTTAATTTTAAAGACTCTCAGACATATCCCAAGAGACTGTGACCATTTCAGAAGTGGTCACATGGTATGCCTAAGAATAACAGCCTGACTTTTCCACTTCTGAGGAACACACTGATGTTGAACTCATGATTCACTTGGACATACACATGATAGAAAACAGCAGGAGAAAATACTGTCAAAACATTTCCTGCTCAGTCAGCAGCCTGACACAATTAGCTAGTCATTAAATAAAAGTTTTCAGTCACAAAGAGGGAACTGTATTCACTTAGCCAAATGATAACATAATTTAATTCATTCAGGAGGGGAAGGATAGGACAAGGGTGCACATAGAGAGCATGGTGGACAATGTTTCTGAAGGCCTCTTTCACTTAGATGACAGAGTTTTCTTTCTGTTATTGGCAGGGAAGATCTTCACGTCAAAAGCAATGAAAAATATGAGAAGGGATCTGCCATCTCTCAGTTCTAGATAACATTCCTGGGCTATTTTCACTGCAGTACATGTTTCAGGAGAATGTTTATGATTATTAAGGAGTGTGAGAGCCTCCACCACAGAAATTTTGCCTTTGGGAATGTTCTGGAGATTAAAGTGAGTGCCTTGTAGAAGTCTGAGTTCTGTTGAGTGAAGCATTGTGGCATATTTAACATGTAGAACAGGATCTTTGGACTCAACATACACTTCTTTCAACAACGTGAGCAGTTTATCATCTTTTCTTTTAACTGTTTCTTCTACATGTGGATGGTGATTGAGTTCCTCCAGGATCAGGGTCTTGGTGGTGCGGTGCATGTGGGCAGCAGAGAGTTTCACATTGCTGATCTTCCTCTCAGCACCGTTATCCAGGTTGCAGTTCCAGAAAGTGCGGGTCACCCTGGTCCCCATCTCGCCCTCAAACCATGAAACACTAGCTTTGGAATCCACCAGCAACACTCTTGGAACACTCTTGGTTGTCAACTTTCCAACCAGCTGGGCAGTACAGCTGTACACTTTTTTTTTTAAATCACGTCATCTTATTCAACTCAGCAAGTCTTTCCTTTCAAACTATCCAGCCCCCCAAACCCAGTCAAATACCTGCAAAAACTGACTCTAAACAAATTCTGGAGCTGCAGAACCCACAGAATTATGGATTGAAGCAAATCTCTAGCCCAAGACAGTCTGAGAGGTTGCCAGAAATTGTCTATCGCGCCACTCTGGGAGCAAACTGCAGTCCAGTGCGGGCTGTGAATGCACAGAGGGGACCTGAGCAGGCCTTGGGGTGACTGAATGTCTCAATCCTGTGGTGGTTTCCAGACTTCAAGACCCCAAAACGCTGAGGATCAATTGGAAGGTCAGTGGGAAAAGTCTGTGGGACCAGTGCAGGAGAATGGAGTGATCTGATCCCAGCCCCAGGGCTGACAGTACAGCCCTCCCCACTTGAAGCAGAGAACTACTTTGACAAAGATCTCAAGAGTCAAGTAAGTGGCTGGGGAAATGAGCAAAAACCAGGAAAAAAATCAGACTGTAGAATCTTACTTTGGTGACAAGGAAGACCAAGTATGTAAACAGAAAAGGAGCTTTAACAAAAAAGTGTTGGCAGGAGTATATGTCACACATTGTCAGGAAGTTCAGCTTGCATCAGCAGGAACATGTACATGTAACGACTTGTTTACAATATGACACTATATGGTTACATGAAGCAATATTGAGTCATTAAAATTTAAATGCAGGAAAGAAATCACAGAATTACAATAAATTATTAAATTTCAAATGTGTCATTTTAATATACACATATTATATATTGTATAAATCATATATATGATATATATAATATAATATATATGTGTATATTAAATGAGACAAATTTTAAAAACTGTTAAAGGGTTAAAGAAAGTAGATTTCCAGGGGGCATTCAGCAATTTTTTTAAAGGGATGGCAAGCCAAATAAAGTTTGGGATCCTCTGGGAACACAGTTCAATAAATACAGGGTACCTAGAGCAGAAAATGATATCAGTAAAGGTGAAGGTACAGGATGAGGAAGTCAGGTCCTGTCCATAGTTTACCATTACTAATTGCCTAGGGAATGATAATGCTGGGGAATTCTCTTCACTGCTTGGGAGCGTCAAATGTCCCATGACTAAGGGTCATAGATAGGAGGCCAGCTAAGGAATCAGCTCTGGCTAACAGCACATTCAGTATCTTGGAAGTAATCTTTCAGGCGTTCTTAGGGTACACAACCAATCAACAGCCTTCTATAGCAGTTTAAGGTGGATATGTTGAGGTGTAGGGGTGCTTGGGACCCCAAAATACTGTCACGACGTCTCGTGCCTGAATGAATTCACTTCAAGCATTTCTCCAGCCAAAGAAAAACAAAGTTTATTTAAGATTCACCATATTGGGTAGATTCTTAAAGAATCTGAGCATTTATGACTCTTGTATTGACAAATGGACCAGACAGAATCTGAACTAGATTCTAGAACTAGAAACTTAGCCAGATTGAATTTGAGCATTTTCGTGGAGACAAGATGGAGCTTATATACAGAAAGATTGTGGATTGATCTAGGGTTGGTCAAGTAGTCTGAAGTGACTGGAGGAAGGGTTTGGGGAGGGTCTTGGTGGAAGTGGTCTGTAGATTGGGGTAACTAGAGATTGGACTCCAGAAACTAAGAGAATGGGATTAAGAGTGCGAAGTAGCTGAAGGGTACCTGGAGATGACAGACAATGGAGGGCTAGGCTAGACTAAGGATAACAGATTCAGACAAAATCATAATGGAAGGCTAGGTCACACAGAATTGGGCATAGTGATAATGAAAGGTTTATGGTCTCAGGGGAATGCCAGATCCAGTGGGGGGTTTGTAAGAGAGTGTTCTGGGGTTCCCAGAGGCTGTACCCTATCATTATGACTTGCAAGTGAACTGGATTTAAGTGAGGCAGGGCAGTGCACAGTCACCAGCTTCACCTTCTCCTCCAGGCCATCTGGGTCGAGTGGCCAAATATCTATCAGGATCACTGGAGATGGCTCAGGATGCATTGTAATATTTAAGCTAAGGCCTTCTCCAGGTCTCAGTTTGACTGAGGCAAAGCCCATTCAGTTATTAGGGTTAGGTAAGAAATGAGGCAAAGAATAGCCTCTCTTATCTGGTCAAAAATAAACAAAAAAGTCAACCTGGGAAGGGAAGACCCTCACCATTTCTGGCCAAAACAAAAAGAGTCCCTGTTTCTCTTTTATCCACCCTGAGCCTTCAGGGTCCAAGAATGAGCAGTAGGGGAGGCTCAGCCAGGGACTCCTTCGGGGCAGTCTGGGAGAGCTAGGGCACTTTGTAAAGATGTAAAGTGAAGACACCTGGCCTGCAGACTCGGAGGTAGCTCAAGAGGTTTCAGCATCCAAAGAGATATGGGGCACCTGCCCTCGGGAAGTTTGGTCTAAGGGAGGGCTCCAACCCACACCCAGATTACGTGGTGCATCTAATGGTTCTGCTTAAGGGAGGGGAAGGGGAGGAGGACAGAGGTGGGGGCACCACCACAAGGCATGCTGTAACTCATAGTTTTCCCACTTCCCTCAGCGCCTCCAACCAGGGTTGACTACCCTCCCAGGTGGCCAATAGGAGCTATGCAACAGGACTGTGACACCAGAGAGACCACATTTGCTGTCTCTAGAGTGCTTCCCCCACTCCACCCCCCAGCAGGAGGCCTGTGTCTCCCGTGGAGGCGGCTGCGGAGGAAGAGGAGGAGAAGCAGGTTCTCTGTGCTGTTACTCATGCTGAGAATGGTCCAGGTGGGTCTGTCTTCAGAGTTCAAGGCTGTGGGTCATTTTCAAGGTCGTCCCCAAGGTCATCCTCTGGGAGAAGGCAGACAAGGAGAAGGAGAGGGAAGAGGAGGCAGAGGTAGGGCAGGAGGAGGAGGAAAGGGAGGAGGAGAGCAGGTTCTCTGTCCTGTCAGGCATGCTGAGAATGGTCCAGCGGTGGTTTCCGCCCGGTCACCACCCTGACGAGGCCAGTGCCGCCTAGGACGACCACGACGGTTGGGCCGTTGGGTGTCTGTGGAGAGTTTCAGCCCCGTGGTAGGGTGGGGAAGGCAAGGGCCAGGGAGGAAGGGAGGCATGTGGGGCCACCTCACCACCAGGGCTTCTACGAGAGGCTTTCAGGGAACATTTTAAAGAGCAGAGATACACAGAAAGATGAAATAAAGAGTAGGTGTAGAATTCTGCCTGTTAAAATTTTTAAAAAGCGTGGATACCTATCATGATCTCAGAAAAAGTTAAAATTAAAATAGATTTAATCAGAATTGAGGAATAGAGAAATTACTATGTCAATAAC
The DNA here is from genome assembly GCF_028372415.1 of Notamacropus eugenii. NCBI lineage: Eukaryota > Metazoa > Chordata > Mammalia > Diprotodontia > Macropodidae > Notamacropus > Notamacropus eugenii. The sequence continues at coordinate 6,187,687 of NC_092879.1, read as the reverse complement.
ATAATTCAGTACTGTTTAAGACCATTTAAAATACCTTGACAATATAAAATAGCTCACTGTATATGGGCCAAAACAGATACAGGAACTATGTGAACATAAACATAAAACACTTTTTATAGAGATAAACTCTGATCTAAATAATTGAGGTAGTATTTACTGTTCTCAGCAGGTGAAGACAAAATAGTTCTTTTAAATGATAATTTTACTTAATTCAATGTCATTCCATTTTAATTAATAATTTTTTTTTTACTGTTAGAAAAAATAATATAATTCATTTGGTACAACAAAAGGTCAGGAACTTCAAGGAGACTAAGGGGGAAAAACAGAGGGAAAGGGAGCAAATTAAGCAGTATCAGACCATAACCTATGTCAGGAGGTTGAAGTTTAAAAAGGATAATTTTGATTATTTTAAATTAAAATTTTCTCATATAAATAAAACCTATGCAGCCAAGAACAGAAGGAATGATGAAAATTAAGAACAAGATTTTTATAGAAAATATCTCAGATTGGTTGTGATTGTGTTGTAATATCGCTTTACTGTAGGAAATGCTGAAAGGGCTAATTTAGAAAAACATGGAAAGGCTTCAACTTACAAAGAAAGAAAATATTCACCTCCAGAGAAACAGGTGATAGGAGGAAATAAATATAGTATGGTCTTACATATATGTGTATGAGTGTATTGTGTATACAGATTATGTATACCTATGTATATATGTGTACATATACACATACATATAAATATATACACATACACATATGTATGTCTATACTTCATTCTAACGTTGAGGGAACAGGAAAGGAAGTTGAAACATAAAGTGAAAAATGCACAGCAGAGAACAAAAAACTGAGGAGGAAGTCAAGAAAAGCTGGGCAGCTTTGAAAAAAATGTGTAGTATTTATTTTATAGTTTTTGTGGAAATGGAAATTTAGTTTTATATTGAGTCTTCCTTTATAGTATGCCATGTCATCGGATTTTTTCCTTTTCTCATTTATTTCTTTCAAATAAAGTATTTTAAAAGGAGTTTTTCATTTGCCAGGTAGCACAAAAGAACCCCTGTAAGCCCATCAGAGCTCAGCACCTTGCCATTGAATAAGCATCTGATTCTAGTTGGTTTGCTTCAGTCGCTGAAAATTGTGGATGAGGCAATTCAATGTAATTCAATGTAATTCTTATGTGCCAAAAAGCCCAACCACTGGATCCTAGGAGGCTTGCCTCAGTTGTGCTCATAGAGCAGGGAGTAGGACGAGGGTCTCACATCATTTCCAGTGCAAACCCAAATCAAGTTACCCATCTTACCTTTGCTGGAATATAATCTCTTTAGAGGCAAAATTTAGTGTACAGTAAGACAGCCACAGCTAGTTCTAATCATTGATTGTCATGGTGACTGGTCGTTGCCAAGGATACTTGGAATCCTGAGTTGCTGGCACTCAGGGTATCTCCTTATCAGACTTCCATTATGATCTCCAGGCCAGGGGGAGAGGGGAGGGCTTCTTACTAGCTTTATCCAGGACTAGCATCTGGGTACAGATTTGAATCACCAGGAGCTACGAAATATCAGGAGATACCAAAAAATGCACACTTCTGTACACACAGCCATTTATATTGTATATATTGAGAGAGAGAACAAAATAAAGGAAGACATAGAGATGCAGAGACAGAGAAAGAGACAGACAGAATGAGAGCCAGAAAAAGAGAAATATAGATGTAAACTACAGAACATTATGTACAGGAGAACGTGTAAAGTAAGCAGCTGCTGCTATGACACATCCATCAAGGAACAAAACAGACATCATTCCAGGCACACTGGTGACCTCACTGAAACTGAGGTCAAACAAGGTTCAGTTTTTGCCAAGGCACACACAGGCACTAATTCTCAGAGGTAGATTTTGAACCCAGGTCCTCTGACTCTATAGTAGCCAGAGTTCTTTCCAGAATACAAACTCGCCTTGCAGAACAGCATTTGCCAGGACATTTAACTTGCATGTGAGTTATCAGATGAATAACTTAACAAATATAGGATAACCTTTAATTTTACCTGGTGAAAAATGCAAAGTACAAAGGATTTGTTCTTCATCACAATGCCTGACTTATACAGAGTAGGCATTAAGAAACACTTCTTTGATTGGCTGTATTTGTAAAAGTCATCCTTCCCTCTCCAATTGTCTTGGTTTTCTCCCCAGGGTCTGTCCTTCAGCTGAGGTCTCCAATCCAGCAAAAAGAAAGTGCTTGGACTCAGCAGAATCCACCCCTCTCCTTCTGTTCGTATCCACCTTCCACTTTTCTTCTTAAGTGTCTGAGTTGGCATGGTGATGCTTGTGAATGGCTCACTGATGGGACTCTAGCTCCAGAAGTGTATTTAGACAAGGTTCCACCTGAGAGACTGGGATGCCTTCTGTTCAATGCTGTGTTTTCACTTCAAAGCATCAATACAGCTCTATGCTTTCATCAGGAAGATATGAAAGTCTTCCATTTCAGTAAAAGTCCTTGGTTTCCTCCGTAAGATTTTTTTAAATAGTGAATTCTTATCCCAGAAGCTGGAGTCTTTGTGTTTATCAATGAATAGAATGCTACAGTCATTGACTAATACGTCTTGTGCACCTAACCTATTCCACAGGTCACAGCTCTGTTTCTTAGCCTGTACCCAGTACTTTTGATGATTGTTGCTTTATAATATAGCTCACGATGTGGTACAGCTAGGCCTCCTTCCCTTGCATTTCTTCCCATTAATTCCCTTGATATCTGGGGAATTTTGTTCTTCCAGATGAATTTTGTTATTATTTTTTCTGACCCTTTAAAATATTTTTTTTGTTAATTTGATTGGTATGGTTCTGCATAAGCAAATTAATTACGTTGAATTGTTATTTTAATTATATTAGCTCAACCTACTCAGAACAACTGATAGTTTTCCGAGTATTTATATCTGATTTTATTTGTGTGAAAAATGTTTTGTAATTGTGTTCCTACAGCTCCTGTATTTGTTTTGGCAGGTAGACTCCCAAATGTGTTATAATGTCTACATTATCTTTTACATGGAATTTCTCTTTCTATGTCTTCCTGTTGGGCGTTTTTATTAGTATATAGAAATGCCAATGATTTGTGAGAGTTCATTTTAAATCCTGCAATTTCATTAAAATGGCTTATTGTTTCAAGTTGCTTTTTACTTGATTCTCTAGGATTCTCTAAGTAGATCATCATACCATTTGCAAAGAGTGATAACTTAGTTTCTCCTTTGCTCATTCTAATTCCTTCAATTTCTTTTTCTTCTCTTATTACTAAAGCTGAAATATCTAGACCATATTGAACAACAATTATGATAATGGACATTCTTGTTTCACCCCTGATCTTATTGGAAATATTTCTTGGTTATCTACATTATATGTAATGCTTACTGGTGATTTTCAATATATGCAATTTATCATTTTAAGGAAGTCTCCATGTATTTCTATGCTCTATAGAGTTTTTAATAGGCATGGTTTTTGTATCAAAAGCTTTTACTCTATCTATTGAGAAAACCACATGATTTCTGTTACCTTACCTGTTTATATGGAAAATTATGCTGATAGATTTCCTAGTATTGTACCAGCCCTGCATATCTGCTATAAATTCTATCTGATCATAGTATATTATCCTTGAGATAAGTTGCTGTAATCTCTTTACTGATGTTTTACTTCAAATTTTGCATGTACATTCATAGAAATTGATCTCTCCTATTCTTTCTCTGTTTTTCCTCTTATTGGTTTATGTATAAGCACCATATTTGTATCATAAAAAGAATTTGGTAGGATTATTTCTTCATCTGTTTCCCCAAATACTTTAAATAGTATTGGAATTAATTGTTTTTTAAAAGTTTAATAGAATTCACTTGTAAATCCAACTGGACCTGGAGATGTTTTTCTTTAGAGAATTCATTGATGGCTTGTTCAATTTATTTTTTCTTGAAGTGGGATTATTTAAGTGTTTAGTTCCTCTTCCCTTAATGTGCAAAATTTAGTTTTTTTTTTTAAATAAAAAATCATCAGTTTCACTAAGACTGTCAAATTTGTCGGCTTACAGTTGGGCGAAATAGCTCCTAATTTTTGTTTCAATTTCTTCTTCTTTGGTGGGGAATTGACCCTTTTCATTGTTGTTACCGGTAATTTGATTTCTTCATTTTTAAAGTAAAATTAACCAGACTAACCAAGTATATATTTTATTGCTTTTTCGTAAAACCAACTATTAGTCTTTTTATTAGTTAGTGTTCTTAACTTCAAAGTTCTTAAGTTCTCCTTTCATTTTCAGAATTTCTAATTTGATATTTAGTTGTGAATTTTTTAAATTGTTCTTTTTCTTTTTTAGTTGTATACCCAATTCCATGTAACTCTGAGAAAAAGGTATATTCATTTCTATCCCCAATCAATTTTCTCCGGAGGTCTACTATATCTAACTTTTCTAAAATTCTATTCACCTCCTTGACTTCTTTTTGTTTATTTTGCTGTTAGATTTTCTAGTTCAGAGAGTGGGAGGTTGAGGACTCCCACTAATATAGTTTTGCTGTCTATTTCTTCCTGCAACTCCCTTAACTTCTCCTCTAAGAATCTGAATGCTACATCTAGTGGTGTATATATGTTTAGTATTGATATTAATTCATTATACCTTTTAGCACCATATAGTTTCCTTGCTTATCTCCTTGCTTTTGCTTTGTCTGAGATCAGGATTGTTACACTTCCTTTTTGTTATTCATCTGAAGCATCATATATTCTACTGCAGCCTTTTATCTTTATGCTGCGAGCATCCCTGTGGTTCAAATGTGTTTTTGTATACAAAATATTGTAGAATTATATTTTTTTAGTCAACTGCGCTATTGGCTTCCATTTTATGGGAGAATTCATCTCATTCATATTCACAATAATGATTTCTATTTGTATCTTTTTCTCCATCTTATTTCCCCAATTTATGCTTTTCTCTCCTGTCTCCGTTTCACTCCTCACTAAAGTTTTGCTTTTGATCACTGACTCCCTCAATCTAGCCTCTCTTCCATCAGCCCCTTTCTCTTTCCTCCCCTTTTCATTTAATACTTCTTCCCTCACTTTAATCCCCCTGCCTTTTTCTTTCCTTTCTCTCTCCTTCATTCTATAGGGTAAGCTAGATCTCTATACCTAACTTGTTATATTAAACCTTCTTTGACCCAAATCTTATTAGAGTAAGGTTCAAACAATGTTCATCTTCCTCCCATCTTTCCATCTTCTGCAATAGGTCCTAATGCCTCTTCATGTAATGTAAGTTACCCTTTTCTGCCTCCTACTTTCCTCTTCTCCCAGTACAAACCCTTTCCATTACTTAGATTTTTATCCTTACATCAAAGTCAGTTTATATACATGCCCTCTCCCTATGTATACCATTTTTAAATGTCTTAATTAAGATACAGTTTTCACGATTTATAAGTATTGTTTTCCATTTTAGGGATGTAAACAGTTTTCCCTTATTAAATAGCATGTTTGTTTTTTTCTTCACTGTTTACCTGTTTATGCCTCTTTTCTTTTTTTAAATTTATTTATTTATTTAACTCTTAACATTCATTTTCTTTTTTTTTCTTTTTTCTTTTTTTTTGGGGGGGGGGAACAATGGTAAATTTATTTGACCATTGATCTTGGAGCAAGGGGTGGGTGAAGTAATGGCATACGAGGTGGCAAAAAGGTAGAGTGAAACATGGTATAGAGCAAGTCCAACCATATCATTTTGTTTTCATTAACTCCAGTGGTTCCTTGTTGTCTTTACAAAATGCTCTGTTTAACATTCAGAATTTTTTGTACCTAACACTGCAAAGACTCAAAAATGTTTAATAAATTTTAACTGAATTGATTAATTTTTAGTCAAAATGACAAGACTACAGGATGAAATATTAAACTGTTCGTCAAAAATATTCTTAGCTCTCTAGTACAGATGGCTAGAACACATTAGTATTAATAAATTGACTCTTTCCAACAGTTCCAGAGTGGATATGGATAATAATCATGTCCATACCAGGAAAACTCATGAATATATCATAAAACATGTATGATCGTTAAATACTTAAATAAATAAAGCATGGGGTGCAAGGCCACTGGGCTATCTTGTAAGAACAAATTCTACTTATTTAGACTTTCAAAAACCTTTTGACAAGATTCTTCAGCAAAGGATATTAAAATCAAGTCACCATGGAACTGGTTTTCATTATTTTGTGAGAGATAAAGTATGTGCAGAAAAATAATACCAATGAGCTAAGGGAAGGTTATATGATCACCAACAGATAAGTGGCAGTTGCAATCCAGTGGAGAAAAACTATGGTTAATATGTTTAGAGAAAAAAAAACTCAACTGTACTTAGTTATCACTTACAACCTAGGAAACAGAACAGGCCGCATTGCAGACTTTTCTCTTCAGACAACTGGCTCCAATCATTACAAAGATGGCAAAATGCATCCATGAAACATTCAAAAAAGATTGAACATATGTAAATGAAACTTACTTGTTGGCTTGAATGAAGAATCCATTATGTGACCAGATCAGCTTCCAAGAGGTCTAAGGCTCCCATTTTAGGTAGAGACTTATATAAGAGGAAAAGGGAAATAGGGGAATGGGCCCTGAGGGAAAATTCTGCATTTCACCATTGATGTAGGGAAAGAACAAGCATGAAGTGCCTAACTTTGCTAAGTGCTTTGACAATTGTTATGTTATTTGATCCTCACTGTAACCCTGGAAGGTAGGTACTATTTGCCATTTTATAGTTGGGAAAACTATAACTTGGCCAGAGTCACACAGCTAAAAAGTGTCTGAGGCCAGATTTAAATTCAGGTCTTTCCTGATTCCAGGCCCAGCACAGTCTCCATCTGTACCGCCTACCTGCCTTCTTATACACCTATGGGAAACAAAGACCTAGGACCCAGACACTCAGTAAATAACCTGCTTCCTGCCCCATCCGTAAGAAAGCAGAATGGAGATAAAAGTAAAGAAGAGTGAGAAGACTCAGTAATAATTTGAGGGGCTAATTTGAGGTAGCTCTGAAATGCCCTCTAACTTAGAGTGGAAGAATGAAGAGTGGAAAGAAATGATCACACTGCCAGAAATCCCACCAAATATCCCTGTTTAGATAGAGTAGGATGGCTTCATTAATCATTCTTATTCCAGAAGGAAAACAATCTAATTGAACTAAATAACAATAGCAATGACTAGACAAAAGGAAAATAGGACAGATGACTGCATTTGGGAAAGGTTAAGGAGCAAAAGATAATTGAGTCAATCTCTAAGAACGACAGGGCCAAGGAAAAAATACAAAGAATCCACCAGTCACTTCCTATAAGAAGCCCCAAAATGAAACTCTCAGGAAGGTGATAGTCAAAATCCACAGCTGCCAAGTCAAAGAAAAATGTTGCAAGCAGCCAGGTACTAAGGAGACACAGTCAGGATCACGCATGATTAGCAGCCATCACTATAAAGGAACAGAGCACAGAATATGGTATCCTAGAAGACAAAGGATAATAACCTACCCAGCAAAACTGAGTAAAACCATAAAGGGAGAGAAATGGCCCCTCAGCGAAGTAGAGGACTTCTAAACATTCCTGATGAAGAAAACAACTGCATAGAAACTATGAAGTTCAAACTCAGGAGCTGAAGGAAACATAAATGGCTAAATGTGAACAAACAATCATAAGGGACTAAACAAAGATGAACTGCTTACATTCTAATATGAGCTGATGATACCTGTGTTCCCTTTGAAGCCCATCATTGTTAGAGATCATAGAGGGAGTCTAATTAGACAGAAATACTGGGAAGGATTCTCTCTGAACTTGATGATCTTAAAAGAAAAGTGGAAAGAGAAAGGAGGGGAAAGGAAAAAAAGGTTAGGGGAAATTATCTCAGGAAATAATCAAGGGGTACAAGTAGAAATCTGTGTAAACAAGGAGGAAAGGACAGAGGGTGGCAGCTGACACTTGTAACTCATTCTCATCTGAACTGGTCAAAGGCAGGAAGAACACGCATACAGAACACAGCTAGATCCAGAAAGATTTCACTCAATAGGGAAAGGGGAGGGAAGAGAGAGAAGAAAGAATTAAAAGAAAGGTAGATTAAGGGAGGGATCAGTTCCAGGCCAAACCAACTCTGAGGATATACAAACATTTTTATAAGCTTTTTTTGAGGAGGAAAAGAATGGGAATCTGAGGAGGTACCCAGAAACTGGGGAATGACTGAACAAATGATGGTGTGTGAGGGGGGTGGAATACTATTGTGCTGTAAGAAATGATGAAGGCACTGGTGTCAGAGAAAGAAGGGAAGACTTGTATGAACTGATGCAGAGCAAAGTGAGCAGAACCAGGAGAACGTTTTATATAATAATAACAATATGGTAATGACAATTTTTAAAGACTTAGAAACTCTGTTCAGCTTAATGACCAACCACTATTCCAGAGGACTAATGATGAAACAAGCTAAATAACACCTAACAGAGAGGTGAAAGACTCCAAGTGCAGGATGAGACAAATTATAAGGTATATGTGTGTATTTTTTCTTTAGACATGACAATGAGGAAGTTAATTTTGCTTAAGTACATGTTTTTAATGGGTTTTGTTTTTCTTTTTGTTCTGTACTGGGGAGTAGGTTGGAGTGGGAAGGAGAGGGGAAGGATTTTTGCTGATTGAAAATAATTTTTCTAAATATTTTGTGAAACAGTTACTTTAGTGCAGTGTCAAATTCTAAAACAAAATGAGTACAATGAAGATATTTCATATAGCTGCCTTTTTCCATATGCCACCATTATAATTCAAACATTCTCTTGTCAGCAGCAAGGACGTTCACTTTTAAGTCTGGGATAGTTAGCTAAGTTTTATTATCCAACACCTGACAGCATTTACTTGCAACTGCTAAAGATCTAGAATTTTCAAGTAAGTCAGCCTACAGCCCCATTAACCCTCTGCTTTTGTTGGGGAATCTCTTTTAGAAATACCTAGAACATCTTCATATTTATCATAAACTACAGTCATCAGGGAAGATGACAATGAGAATCTCGCAATATGGCATATATAAGCAGCAACTCAACATCATGTTGAGTTCATCACTGTTGGCAACAAGAGCAAGATGCCATCAAAGTGATGCTAATGACAAACATTTCTTGGTTCCTTTTTCTGTCAAGTGAGGCCCTTTTATGGCTACTTCTGCTTTGTACCTATGACATTCAGCTATGATTCTTGAATCACAAGGTTTGAAGATTACTTTTTAGTCAGAGTCTGAACTCTCATTTGACTTAGATTTGTGCTTTTTTTTCTTTTTCTTTTTCTTTTTCTTCTCCTTTTTCCTCTTCTTATCTTTCTCCTTCTTCTTCTTTCTCTTATGCTTCTCCTTACATTCTGAGGAGCTGGAAGTACTGCTGTCTTCATCTGAGGTAGAATCCTCCAGTAGCTTCTTTAGCTGTTGTATCCTTACATCTTTTTCATGACGCTTATTCTCCCTTATAATGTCATACATGGGGTCTTCATGTGCTACTCTGAATTGCTCTAATTTCTGATTGCCTTTGATAAAGAACGGGCACTCTTTGTCACCTGTTCTGTGTCCATACTGTTTACAGTGCAAGCATTGCATAACCTTGACTTCTTTCCCCAGGGGCATCCAGAGTCCTTTAGTTGGAGCATGAGCCAGAAATTCTCTGGCATGTTCATTGCCCGGTACACCTGGTATACAGTCTTCTGGATTGGTCTCATCTTCCTTGATAAGTCCAGGAGGAGGTTTTTCATAAAAGGACTCGAGGTGCTGCAGCTGCTCCCGCTGCTGCGCATCCCGCTGGCGCCGCTTCTGCTCCCGGCGCCGCTGCTGCTCCAGCTCGGCCAGCTCCCGGGCCCGCTTGGGGGGCGGAGGCATGGCCGGGCCGGGCGGGCCGGGCCGGAGGGGGAGGAAGAGGAAGAGGTGCCCTGGCCACGCACTTCCTCTGGCCGCCCCGCCCCGCCCCGCACCTTTAACATTCATTTTCACAAAATTTTGGGTTCCACATTTTCTCCCTTTTTGTCCCCTCCCCCACCCCAAAACACCGAGCATTCTAACTGCCCCTATCACCAATCTGCTCTCTCTTCTATCATCCCTCTCTGCCCTTGTCTCCATCTTCTCTTTTGTCCTGCAGGGCCAAATAACTTTCTATACCCCTTTACCTGTATTTCTTATTTCCTAGTGGCAAGAACAGTACTCGACAGTTGTTCCTAAAACTTTGAGTTCCAACTTCTTTTCCTCCCTCCCTCCCCACCCCTTCCCTTTGGAAGGCAAGCAATTCAATATAGGCCAAATCTGTGTAGTTTTGCAAATCACTTCCATAACAGTCGTGTTGTATACGACAAACTATATTTCTCTCCATCCTATCCTGTTCCCCATTACTTCTAGTCTCTTTGATCCCGTCCCTCCCCATGAGTGTCAACCTCAAATTGCTCCCTCCTCCCCATGGCCTCCCTTCCATCATCCCCCCCACCCTGCTTATCCCCTTATCCCCCATTTTCCTGTATTGTAAGATAGGTTTTCATACCAAAACGAGAGTGCAATTTATTCCTTCCTTTAGTGGAATGTGATGAGAGTAAACTTCATGTTTTTCTCTCACCTCCCCTCTTTATTCCTCCACTAATAAGTCTTTTGCTTGCCTCTCTTATGAAAGATAATTTGCCCCATTCCATTTCTCCCTTTCTCCTCCCAATACATTTCTCTCTCACTGCTTGATTTCATTTTTTTAAGATATGATCCCATCCTCTTGAATTCACTCTGTGCACTTTTTCTCTATGTGTGTGTGTGCGTGTGCTGTGTGTGTGTGTGTGTGTGTGTGTGTGTGTAATCCCACCCAGTACCCAGATACTGAATAGTTTCAAGAGTTACAAGTATTGTCTTTCCATGTAGGAATGTAAACAGTTCGTCTTTTGTAAGTCTCTTATGACTTCTCTTTGCTGTTTAGCTTTTCATGCTTCTCTTCATTGTTGTGTTTGAAAGTCAAGTTTTCTTTTCAGCTCTGGTCTTTTCATCAAGAATGCTTGAAAGTCCTCTATTTCATTGAAAGACCAATTTTTCCCCTGAGATATTATATTCAGTTTTGCTGGGGAGGTGATTCTTGGTTTTAGTCCTAGTTCCTTTGACTTCTGGAATATCCTATTCCACGCCCTTCCATCACTTAATGTAGAAGCTGCTAGATCTTGTTTTATCCTGATTGTATTTCCACAATACTTCAATTGTTTCTTTCTAGCTGCTTGCAATATTTTCTCCTTGACCTGGGAACTCTGGAATTTGGCCACAATGTTCCTAGGAGTTTCTCTTTTTGGATCTCTTTCAGGCGGTGTTCTGTGGATTCCTTGAATACTTATTTTGCCCTCCGGTTCTAGAATCTCAGGGCAGTTTTCCTTGATCATTTCATGAAAGATGATGTCTAGGCTCCTTCTTTGATCCTGGCTTTCAGGTAGTCCCATAATTTTTAAGTTCTCTCTCCTGGATCTATTTTCCAGGTCAGTTGTTTTTCCAATGAGATATTTCACATTATCTTCCTTTTTTTCACTCTTTTGGTTTTGTTTTGTGATTTCTTAGTTTCTCATAAAGTCATTAGCCTCCATCTGTTCCATTCTAATTTTGAAAGAACTATTTTCTTCAGTAAGCTTTTGAATCTCCTTTTCCATTTGGCTAATTCTGCTTTTGAAAGCATTCTTCTTCTCACTGGCTTTTTGAACCTCTTTTGCCAATTGAGTTAACCTATTTTTCGAGGTGTTATTTTCTTCAGCATTTTTTTGGGTCTCCTTTAGCAGGGTGTTTAATTGTTTTTCATGCTTTACTTGCATGTCTCTCATTGCTATTCCCAGTTTTTCTTCCACCTCTCTAATTTGATTTTCAAAATCCTCTTTGAGCTCTTCCATAGCCTGGCTGGGATACAGAAGCCTTCGCTTCTGTGTCTTTCCCTGATGGTAAGCATTTTTCTTCCTCATCCAAAAGGAAGGGAGGAAATACCTGTTCACCAAGAAAGTAGCCTTCTATAGTCTTATATTTTTTCCCCTTTCTGGGCATTTTCCCAGCCAGTGACTTGACTTCTGAGTGTCCTGTCCACCCCCACCTCGCCTCCAGATCCGCCCAGCCAGGGCTTGGGGTCTGAGATTCAGATGCTGCTTCCCAGCCTCAGGGCTTTGGGTGGGGGCGGGGCTGCTATTCAGTGTGAGATCAAGGTCAGGTGCTTAGGTTGGGGTAGGTCCGCCTCAAGGGCTCAGTTCCCTCACGGGGTTTATGGGGAGACCTTCATCAATGTATCCTGGCTCCTGTCTTCTTGGGGAGCTCCTGTCTGCTGCTGTCACCGCTGCTGCCTCCCGATGGGGCCTGAGTTATGGGGGCACCCCACTCCCCTCTCGATCCACCAAAGAGACCCTCTCACAAACCCTTGTCACCTGTGGGTGGAGAGACTTGCGCGACTGCTGGAGATTCTGTACCTGAAGTCTGCTTGAATCCGCTCCTCTTGGCGCCGCGTGGCAGAGGCAGGACTGGGCTCGCCTCCCGGGTCTGAGGCACAAAGACCTTTTGCGAGAGGTTTTAAGGCTCTCTGGAACAGAAATCTCATGTGCTCCGTTGTTCTGTGGCTTCTGCTGTTCCAGAATTCGCCGAGGGTTCTTTTTTGCAGATATTTTATGGGCTGTGGGTTCGGAGCTAGAGTATGTGTGTGTTTCTACTCTGCCATCTTGGCTCCGCCCCCTATGCCTCTTTTCAATCTTGTATTTGAAAATCAAATTTTCTGTTGAGCTCTGCTCTTTCCATCAAGAAGGTTTAGAAATCCACAATTTTATTCTCTATCTCCTCCCTTGAACTCATTGTCAATTTTTCTGGATAGTTGATCCTTGATTGTAGTCCAAGCTCCTTTGACTTATGGAATATTATATCCCAAGGCTCTGATGTTTTATTGTAGAATCTGCAAGGTCCTATGTAATCCTGACTGTGATTCCATGGTATATACATTGTTTCTTTGTGGCTCATGGCATCATTTTCTCCTTCACTTGATAATTAATGGATTTGGCTGCAATAATCCTTGGCATTTTCAATTTGGCGTCTCTTTCAGGAGGTGCTCACTGAATTCTTTTCATGATGTTTGTCCTCTGTTTCTAGGAGTGTAGGATAGTTTTCTTTGATCATTTCTTGAAAGATGTTTTTCAGGTTCATTTTTGTATCAGAGATTTCAGATAGAGCAATAATTCTTACATGATCTTTCCTGGATTGATTTTCCAGGTTTTTCCAATAAGTTATTTTAAATTTCTTATATTTTTCATTTTTTAAATTTAATTTGACTAATTCTTTATGTCTTGTAGAGTCATTAGTTTCCTTTTTCCCAGTTCTATTTTGGAAGAAATTGTTTTCTTCGGTTAGCTTTTGTGCCTCCTTTTCCCTTTGTCCCATTTTACTTTTTAAGGAGTTTTCTTCAGTGAGTTTCTGTGCCTCCTTTTCATTTGGCCAGTTCTACTTTTTTCCCTCAAGGTGCTGTAATGTAAGCTTTATCATGATAAGTACAGCAAGATATATGTTGCTTTCTGATGGTGAAGGGCATTACAACTGCGCTACTTTTTCAAAAATATAATTTACTTATTTTCAGTTTTCAACATCCACTTCCACAAAATTTTGAATTCAACATATTACTCCCCATCTCTCCCCTAATCCCATCCCTAGACTGTATGCAACTCAATGACCCCTTTCCCCAATCTTCCCTCTCTTCCTTGAAAGTTCTCTCCCATCCACCTCCTCTCTATTTTCCTATAGGGCAAGATAGATTTCCGTACTCCACTGATTGTACAACTTATTTCCCAGCTGCCTGCAAAAGCAATTTTTTGACATTCGTTTTTAAAGCTTATAGTTCCACATTCTTTCCCTTTCTCCCTCCCCAATTGCCCTCTCCACTCACCTTCATTGCGAAAGCAAGGAATTTAATGTAGGCTTATACGTGTAGCCATGCAAAACACCTCCATAATAGTCTTGTCCTGAAAGACTAACACTGTTTCCCTGTATCCTGTCCTGCCCTCCATTTATTCCATTCTCTCCCTTGACCTGTCCCCCCCGCAATAGTGTTTGCTTCTGATTACCCCTTACCCCAATCTACTGTCCCTTCTATTGTCCTCCTCTTATCCCTTTCCCCCCTGCCTTTCTGTAGGATAAAATAGTTTTCCCTACCAATTGACTGTGTTTCATTCCCTCCTTAAGTAAAGTACGAGGAGAGTAAGAGTCACTTATTCCCTCTCACCTCTCCTCTCTCACCCTCCATTGTAAATCTCTTTCTTGCCTCTTTTGTGTGAGATGATTTGCTACGTTCTACCTCTCACTTTCTCTTTCTTCCAGTACATTTCTCTCAACACTTAATTTTATTTTTAGATATACTCCCTTCATATTCGGCTCACCCTGTGCCATCTGTCTATATATTTATGACCTTTGAAGCCTTCTTTGCTGCTTCTGGATTTAGAAGTGTGGAAGCAGCTGCATATGCCAGTGATCCAGGGCCCTGAAGTCTGCTGCAGTCCTGTCTGTGCCAAAACAACCCACACTGTGCTGCAAGCTGCTTCAAGCCCAGCGCAATAGATGCTTCTGATCGGCCTTCTAGATTATTTTGGTTTGGACATCTACTTCATTCTGTCATTTTGTGGTTTCTGCTGCTCTAGAATTTGCTTAGAGTCAAATTTTACAGGTATTTTGAAGGGTTTGGGGAGGGGGGAGCGCAAGCAGGTCCCTGCTTCTTCTCCACCATTTTGGCTGTGCTCTGAAAATTTTTGTATCTGAATGTTTACATCAATAAAACTGAAAAAGAACTCATCAGCGAATTAAGCATGCAACTAAAAACGCTAGAAAATGGAGGAATTAAGAATCCCTAATTAAATACCAAGTTAAAAATTTTAAAATCATAGGAAATATGCAAAAATGTGATTAAGAAAACTATTTGACTAATAAATAAAAGTAGAAACTGGTTTTATGAAAAAAAAAATAGATAAACCTTTGGTTAATTTGATCAAAATAAAAGAAGAAAACCAAATTATTAGTACTAAAAATGAAAAGTGTCAATTTTTCACCTTTGAATAAGAAATTAAATCAATTGCTGTCTGCAGTGGTTGGATCAGCTTACAGTTCCATAAACAATGAGTTAGTGTTCCAAATCTCCCACATCATCTCCAGAATTTATCATTTTTCCATTGTTATCATGTGAGTCAATCTTATAAGTGTGATGTTGTGCTTCAGAGTTGTTTGGATTTCACCTCTCTAATCAATAGTGACTTAGAACATTTTTTTTCATATGACTGTAGATAGCTTTAGCTTCTTCCTTTGAGAACTAACTGTTCATAACATTTGACCATTTATCAGTTAGGGGATGAATAGGATTGTAATTTTGACTCAAGTCCTTAATTATTTTAGAAATGAGACCATTATCAGAGACACTAGTTGTAAATAAAATATTTACCAGTTTTCTGCTTCCTCCCTAATCTTGGTTGCGTTGGCTAGGTTTATACAAAATCTTTTCAATTTAATGTAATCAAAATTATCCATTTTGCATTTCATAATGTCCTCTATCTTTCGTTTTGTAATAAATTCCTACATTCTCCATAAATCTGACCAATAAACTACGCTTTTTCCTTTTCATTTGTTTATAGTATCAGGCTTTATACCTAGATTGTGTACTCATTTGGACTTTATTCTGGTATACTCTGTCAGATGTTGGTCTGCCCTGTTTCTGCCACACGATTTTCCAGTTTCCTTAGCCGTGATTTTTCATACAGTGCGTTCTTATCCCAGTAGTTGTGGTCCTTGGGTTTATCACACAGTAGATTGCTATAATCATTGAGTACTGTGTCTTGTGTACCTAATCTAATTTCACTGATCTACCTCTCTGTTTCTTAGCCAGTACCAAGTGGTTTTGATGGGTTTTGCTTTAAATAGAATTTAAAATGTGATATGGCTGGGCCAACTTCCCTAACATTTCTTTTCATTAATTCTCTGCATATTCTGGATCAGTTGTTCTTCCAGATCAATTTTGATTATATCTTTTTTAGCTCTATAAAACATTTTTTGGTAGTTTGATTGGTATGGCACTGAAAAAGTGAATTGACTTAGGTAGAATTGTCATTTTTATTATCTTCCAAATCAGTGAGTGGAGGCCCCACGTTGAGCACCAAAGTATTAGAGACGTACTTGACACAAAAGGGCATCAAGGAAAATTTACTAAAATGCAGTTCAGAGGAGGGAAGGCCTTCTACATTCATTCCAGACATTTTAAGACTCGAAGTACGAAGGATAAGTTTCTTTTTCTCAATGTCAAAAGAAAAGTCATTTCCAAAAACTATCCATTTTCACCTAGTGAATATTCAATAGCCACTTATTGGCATGAATTGAATTCTTTCCTGGAATTCCTGTCTACATCCTAGTCTCTCTCTAATATGAGAAGTCCTTATCCCACTTTTTCATTTACCCTAAGTGAGTTTTTAAGGATTTACACAACAGTTTGGGTTAGCTAATATATAAAAACCCCCATCATTTTAGCAACAAGGACACTGGAAAACTCTGCCAGATGTCCTCTCAGTAAACCACCTAATCTACTAATATTCACATAGGCATCTGCGGGAGCCCATGGAGATATAGTAGCACAATTATGCTTGGCTAAGTTGCACAGTGGATAGTGAAATGGAGCCTGAAGTCAGGAAGGTTCATCTTTCTGAGTTCAAATCCGGCCTCAGACACTTATTAGCTTTGTTACTCTAGGCAAGTCACTTAACCCTCTTTGGTTCAGTGCCTTATCTATCAAATGAGCTGGAGAAGGACATGGTAAGCCACTGTAGTATCTTTGACAAGAAAGCCTTGACTCTTGAAGTCAGTGGAAACTAACAAACCATCCAAATACAGTGAGACACACCCACACCAACACTGGTCATCTGATGTCCCCATGGATAACAAAGGATACTGTAATATCATCAAAGTAATAAAAAGAAAAAGCTTTACAAAACCTGGGTCCAGGGAGATCACTTCCTAGAAAACCTAATTTTTCCTACAGCTGCTTTGCTATGTTAACAGAATAATGAAATGAATGGCCCAAAATGTCATTTCATTTCCTTTTTCCTACCTGAAAATCATTGACAGTGAATTGGTAAAGGGCTGGTGTCAAATGTACCAGGGTATTTTTAGACTTCAATTCCAGGTCCTGTGTAGTGGGACTAATATCTACCATTATTTCTCCACACTATGTGTTTGATCCATGCCTCTTTCTTCTCTACTAACACAGCAATAAACTTTTCCTGAAACGTGAGGAAACTACTTCTGGAGGCAATCTTTGTATACTTCTTTAACTCACTATCCTACCCATCACAGTGGCTCTTCAGAAAATTTTCATCCTTGCTCAAATATCTGATGGCTCCTTCCAGAACCCATCCACCTTCTCAGCTTAGAACCTTGCTTCATCTTTTACCGAAAATATTGAAGTCATTCCCTGAGAGCTTCTTCTTCCCTCCTCTCTTCCTGTCACATCACTCACATGCCTTCTTCTACTGCCTCCTCCACCAGCCCTCTCTCACACATAGAGATGTGTTGACTCCTCTCTACCCTTCTAGTCCATTTCCTCCAGCAGAATGCTCCCTCTGTTATCCCCATTCTCTTGTTTATGTTCAATATCTCCCTGAGTACTGGCCATTTCCTGCCATGCCTATGTCTATGTCTCCCCCACCCTTAAAATATTTCTCCCTAGATCCATCCAAAATTATCACCTCCTTCTTGTCCATAAAGTCCATGAAAAGGTCCTTTAAAATAGTAGCCTTTATTTGCTTTCCTTTCTCTTCTTAACCGTCTACAGTCTACCTTCTACCATCATCATTAAACTGAAACTTTTCTCGCTGATGTTACTAACCATCTCTTCGATGCCAAATTTAATATCATTTTCTTAGTTACCATCTTTACTGATCACTTTGTAGACTTTTACACTGTTATTTACCCTTCTCTTGATACTTGGATCTCCTTAAATTTTTGTGATATTTTCCCCAGGATGTCCTTTAAATCTGTCAGCAAACATTTAGCAAGTGTCTATTTTGTTCCAGGGACTGCACTAAGTGCTGGAAACACAAAGAAAGGTAAATGACAGTACCTGCCTATGAGCAACTCACCATGGCCACTCCTCAGTATCTGTAGCTGAATCTTCATCCAGATCAGACCTGGTAACCATAACTGTCCTACTGGTCTCAGTCCTTCCTACCTTCTCTACTATTTTGATACTATTTTATTGGTACTCTCTTCAGTTCCCATGAATTCAGTAATCATCTCTATGCAGATGATTGTCACATGTACCTTTCCAGTCAAAACCTTCTGCTGACTTCCAGTCTTGAATCTCCAACTTGTCTATTGGTCATATCCAACTAGATGTCCTTTAGACATCTTAAATTCAGTGTGTCCAAAACGGAACATTTTCTACCCCCCTCCCCTCAAAACCCTTTCAAAATTCCTTGTTACTGTTGAAGGTATTACCATCCTTCGACTCTCCCAGGCACACAATCTAAGAGGCATGCTTCATTCTTTCCATTAGCTAATTATTTTTTTAGTATTCAACATTGACTTCCATATGATTTTGAGCTCCAAATTTTCTCCCTCTCCCTTCTCTCCCTCCTCCCCAAGATGACATGCAATCTGATACAAGTTCCACATATGCATTCATATTAAATGTATTTTCACATTAGTCATGTTGTAAAGAAGAATGAAAAATAATGGAAGGAATCATGAGAGGGAAGAAACAAAACAAAACAAAAGAAAACCAAAAAGGAGGGAGTAAATAGTATGCTGCTATCTGCATTCAGTCTCCATAGTTCTTTTTTCTCGAAGTGGATAGCATTTTCCATCATGAGTCTTTTGGAGTTGTCTTAGGTCTTTGCATCGCTGAGAAGAGCCAAGTCTGTCAATGTTAGTCATCACACAGTGCTGATGTTACTGTGTACAGTGTTCTCCTGGTTCTGTTCAGTTCACTCAACGTTAGTTCTTGTAAGTCTTTCCAGTTTTTTCTGAAGTCTACCTGTTCATCATTTCCTTTACCACAATAATATTCAATTACATTCATATATCATAACTTGTTCATCCATTTCACAGTTGATGGGCATCACCTCAATTTCCAGTTGTTGACCACTACAAAAAGAGCTGATCTAAATATTTTTGTACATGTTGGTCCTTTTCCCATTTTTATTACATCTTTGGGATACAGACCAAGAAGTGGTATTCCTGGATCAAAGGGTATGCATAGTTTTAAACCCTTTTGACTTTGTTCCTAATTGCTCTCCAGCATGGGTAGAGCAGTTCACAACTCCACCAACAATGCATTAGTGATTCAATTTTTCCAAATTTTCTCGAAGCTTTGTTATTTTCCTGTTTTCTCATGTTAGTCAATCTCATCAGTATGATTTAGTACCTCACAGTTATTTTGATTTGTATCTCTTTAATCAAAAGTGATTGAGAGCCTTTTTCATATGAATAGATGGCTTTGCTTTCTTCACCTGAAAACTGCTTTTTCATATCATTTGATCATTTATCAATTGGGGAATGACTTCCATTTTTATAAATTTAACTCAGTTTTGCATATATTTTAGAAATAAGGGGAGGAGCCAAGATGGAGGAGTAGAAAGACACACATATGCTAGCTCCGAACCCACAGCCCATAAAATATCTGTAAAGAAGAACTCCCAACAAATTCTGGAGCAGCAGAAGTCACAGAACAGAGCCCTGAAAACAGACACCAAAGGTCTGTCACGCACCGGACCAGAGGGGAGCCCAGCCCTGCCTTGGCTGCACGGCACCAAGGGGAGCAGATCCGAGCAGGCTTCAGGGACAGAATCTCCAGCAGCCGCGCAGGTTTCTCCACCCACAGGTGACAAGGGTCGGTGAGAGAGTCTTTTTGGGTGGCCAACAGGGGATAGGGGTGTCTCCGTGGCTTGGGCCCCCTCGGGAGGCAGTGGTGGGGGTGGCTGCAGACCAGGGCTCCCAAAGCAGGCAGGAACCCGGATCCATTGTTGAAGGTCTCCACATAAACTCCCTGAGGGAAATGAGTCCTGTGTGGCGGCCCTGCACCCACCTGAGCACCTGAACTTAATCTCACACTAAATAGCAGCCCTGCCGCCGCCCAAAGCCCTGAGGCTGAGAAGCAGCATTTGAATCTCAGACCCCAAGAGCTGGCTGGGCGGATCTGGAGGTGAGGTGGGGGTGGACAGGGCACACAGAAGTCAAGTCACTGGCTGGGAAAATGCCCAGAAAAGGGAAAAAAATAAGACTAGAGAAGGTTACTTTGCTGGTGAACAGACACTTCCTCCCTTCCTTTCTGATGAGGAAGAACAATGCTTACCATCAGGGAAAGACACAGAAGTCAAGGCTTCTGTATCCCACACATCCAAAATAAATATTCAGTGGGCTCAGGCCATGGAAGAGCTCAAAAAGGATTTTGAAAATCAAGTTAGAGAGGTGGAGGAAAAACTGGAAGGAGAAATGAGAGGGATGAAAGAAAAGCATGAAAAGCAAGTCAACACCTTGCTAAAGGACAAACAAAAAATCCTGAAGAAAATAGGTCTTTCAAAATTAGAATGGAACAAATGGAGGCTAATGACTTAATGAGAAACCAAGAAATCACAAAACAAAACCAAAAGAATGAAAAAATGGAAGATAATGTGAAATATCTCATTGGAAAAACAACTGACCTGGAAAATAGATCCAGAAGAGAAAATTTAAAAATTATGGGCCTACCTGAAAGCCATGATCAAAAAAGAGCCTAGATATCATCTTTTGTGAAATTATCAAGGAAAACTGCCCTGAGATTCTAGAACCAGAGGGCAAAATAAGTATTCAAGGAATCCACAGATCACCGCCTCAAAGAGATCCAAAAAGAGAAACTCCTAGGAACATTGTGGCCAAATTCCAGTGTTCCCTGGTCAAAGAGAAAATATTGCAAGTAGCTAGAAAGAAACAATTCAAGTATTGTGAAAGTACAATGAGGATAACACAAGATCTAGCAGCTTCTACATTAAGGGATCAAAGGGTGTGGAATAGGATATTCCAGAAGTCAAAGAACCTAGGACTAAAACCAAGAATCACCTACCCAGCAAAACGGAGTATAATACTTCAGGGGAAAAAATGGTCTTTCCAGGAAATTGGGGACGTTCAAGCATTCTTGATGAAAAGACCAGAGCTGAAAAGAAAATTTGACTTTCAAACACAGGAATGAAGAGAAGCATGAAAAGGTAAACAGCAAAGAGAAGTCACAAGGGACTTACTAAAGTTGAACTGTTTACATTTCTACATGGAAAGACAATATTTGTAACTCTTGAAACTTTTCAGTATCTGGGTAGTGAGTGGGATTACACACACACACACACACACACACACACACACACAGAGAGAGAGAGAGAGAGAGAGAGAGAGAGAGAGAGAGAGAGAGAGAGAGAGAGAGAGAGAGAGACAAAGAGCACAGAGTGAATTGATTAGGATTGGATCATATCTTAAAAAAATGAAATTAAGGGGTGAGAGAGAAATATATTGGGAGGAGAAAGGAAGAAATGGAATGGGGTCAACTATCTCTCCTAAAAGAGGCGAGCAAAAGACTTTATAGTGGAGGGAAAAAGAGGGGAGGTGAGAGAAAAACATGAAGTTTACTCTCATCACATTCCACTAAAGGTAGGAATAAAGCACACTCATTTTGGTATGAGAACCTATCTTACAATACAGGAAAGTGGGGGAGAAGGGGATAAGCAGGATGGGGGGGATGATGGAGGGGAGGGTAATGGGAGGAGGGTGCAATTTGAAGTCAACATTCTTGGGGAGGGACAGTATCCAAAGAGAAAATAGAAGTAATGGGGGGCAGAATAGGATGGAGGGAAATATAGTTAGTCTGACACAGCACGACTATTATGGAAGTCATTTGCAAAAAGCACACAGATTTGGCCTATATTGAATTGCTTGCCTTCCAAAGGGAAGGAGTAGGGAGGGAGAGAGGAAAAGAAGTTGGAACTCAAAGTTTTAGGATCAACTGTCAAGTACTGTTCTTGCCACTAGGAAATAAGAAATACAGGTAATGGGGTAGAGAAAGTTATCTGTCCCTACAGGACAAAAGAGAAGATGGAGCCAAGGGCAGAGAGGGATGATAGAAGAGAGAGCAGATTGGTGATAGGGGCAATTAGAATGCTTGGTGTTTTGGGGTGGGGGAGGGGACAAAAAGGGAGAAAATGTGGAACCCAAAATTTTGTGAAAATGAATGTTAAAAGTTCAATAAATTAATAAAGAAAGAAAGAAAAAAAAGAAATAAGGCCTTTACTAAAGACATTGGCTCCAAAAAAATCATCCCCCGAAAGCTTTCTGTGTTCCCTCTAATCTTTGCTGCATTTGGATTTGTTTCTGCAAAACTTTTTTTAAATTTAATGTAATAAAAATTATCCATGTTGTACGTCACAATGTTCTCTATCTTTTCTTTGGTCACAAATTCTTCCTTTCTCCATAGATCTGACAGATAAACTATTCCATTCTCTTCCAGTTTGCTTATAGTATCATTCTTTATGTATAAATTATGTACTTATTTTGATCTTATGTTGGTACTCTGTAAAATGGTATTTTGAGTCTAGTTTCTTGCATAATATTTTCCAGTTTTGCAGCAGTTTGTTGTTAAACAGTGAGTTCTTATTCCCTAATCTGGAGTTTTTGTGTTTATCACCAGTTGATTACTGTAGTCATTGACTATTGTGTCTTGTGAACCAAACTTATTCCACTAATTCACCACGCTGTTTCTTAGCTAGTGTCAAGTACCTTTTTTTATTTTGAAATTAAATAATGACAAAAAGAGAGCATTTCTTGTCCAAAGCACAGCATAAAAGGGTATTCAGCATAAAATTATGAATTTCCATTTCACACGGTTTACTTTTCTTCAAAACCATATAATAAATACTACACCTCATTTTTAAAGCTACGCTTTTCTGTATTTACTTTTTTTTGCTCTCTGCTGTACACTTTCTAGTTTTTTTCTCCCTCCTCTCAACCTGTGCTAGAGAAGGCTACTGTTAGACATAAATATGTATAAATGTAAATCCATACTATACATATTTCCGTTATCAGTTTTTTCCCTCCCTGTGGATAGCATCTTCCTTCACAGGTCTTTTATCTCTGATTTTAATATTTCTAATACTCAAAATTACATTAATCAATCAAAATGATTCTTAGAACAATATTGCTGTGAGTCTAAGCAGCAATTTCTTAGTACTGTTCATTTTACTCTTCGTAACTTTATGCAGTAATTTCTATTTTTTTCTAAAATCAACTAGCTCATCATTTCTTAAAGCAGAGTAGTATTCCATCATAACCACATATCGCAACATTTTTAGTAATTGCCCAACTGATGAGCATCCCCTACATTTGGAGTTCTTTGCCATCACACAGAGAGCAGCTGTAACTATTTCAGAAAACAAAATTTCATTCCTTTTTCTCTAATCACCCTGAGAAACAGATCCAATAGTGGTATTGATGTGTCCAAGGATATAAATCGTTTTACAAGTCTTTGCGCAAAATTCCAGATTACTTTCCAAAATAGTTGGATCTGTTTACATTTCCACCAACAGTGAAGTAGCTTGCAAACTTTCCACTTCTCCTCCAACATTTATCGTTTTCATGTACAGACCTATTGGTGGGTGAAAGGGTTTGCATTGGTTTACAGTCCTTTGCAGATCATTCCAAATTGTTCTCCAGAATAGTTGGATTAGTTCACCACTCTACCAAGAGTGCATTAGTTTGCCACTTTATCCTCGTCCCTTCCATCATTTGTCATTTTCCTATTCTGTCACATTTGTCAATCTGATAAGTGTGAAGTAGTCCTTCAGAGTTGATTTTATTTACATTTCTCTAATCAGTAGTGTCACAGTATGTTTTTTCTTGGGATTATTGATAGCTTTGATTCCTTCTGAAAACTGCCTGTTCATAATCTTTGTGCGTTTATCAATTGGAGAATGATTCATTTAAAAAAATTAGTCAAGCTCGCTTGATTCTTTATTTCAGAAATTGCATCTTTCATCTGAGAAACCTGTGGTCAAATTTCCCTATCAGCCCGTTTTCCTTCAAATTTTGGATGCATTATTTTTTTATGCAAAACCTTTTCAATTTCTTGTAATGGAAATTATCTATTTCACTTCCTAAGATCCTTTCTATCTCTCCTTTGGTCACAAAGTCCTCCTTTGTCCCTAGATGTGACAGGTACATTTTTCCTTGTTGTCCTGATTTACTAATGATATCACCATTTACGTCAAAATCGTGTATCCATTTTGACCTTATCTTGATATACAGTGTGACACAGCTATCTATGCTTGTTTTCTGCCAAATTGTTTTCCAGTTCTCCCAGTAATTTTTTTCAAAAGGTGACTTCATACTGCCAAAGCTTGAAACTTCTGGTTTATCAGACACTACGTTGCTGTGATCAATTCCTGCTACATATAGTTTACCTAATTTATTTCACTGATCTGCGCTTCTATATCAGCCAGTACAAGATTGTTCTCATCATCACTGCTTTGTATTGTACTTTAAAATCTAGTGTTGCTTTGTTGTATTCCTTCACATTTTCAAATATTGATTCGCTTCGAATTAGTTATTTTATGTTCTCTCCAGATGAATTTGACAGTTATTTTTTCTAGTTCTCTAAAATAAGTCTTTTGTAGTGTAATTGGTGTGACACCAAATAAGTAAACTAACTTTGGTAAAATTTTAGTTTTTATTGTCTCGGCAAACCAATGAGTATTTCATTTTTCTTTTGTTGCTTAGTTTTGTCTTTATTTGCATGAAGAGTACTTTGTCATTGTTTTCATATATTCCATGAGTTCATCTTGTCAGAGATGCACCAAGCATTTTATGTATTTTGCAGTTTTTAGAACTTATTTCCTCTTCCTGCTGAGTCTTTTTTTGTAGTATATAGAAATACTGATGATTTATGCTGGTTTATTTTGTATCCCAAACCTTTGCTAAAATTGTTTTTTCCATTAGTTTTATTTCTTAATTTGATTCTCCAGAATACTGAGTGTTGCATATTTATCTATGTATGTATATGTATATACATGTACATATACACATATCTGTTGCCTCATTGCCTATTTGTGTCTTCCAATTTCTTTTTCTTGTTTTCTGCCAATGGCTAGGACGTCTAGCACGTTATTGAACAACTCCAACCATAGCAGACATCCTTACTTCTCTCCGGATCTTACCGACAAAAAAGACAAAAGATGAAAGTCAGTGTTGGAGGCTCTGTGATGATACAGGCACACAAATACATTGCTAGTGGAGGTATGAGGTGGCATAATCATTTTGGAAAGGAATTTGGAATCATTCAAAGAAAGAAAAAAAGTAAGACTATTACTGAACTTACACCCCAAGGAAGCCATTTATAAGAAAAATGTCCCCATATCCTGCAAAATATTTGCAAGAATATGTTTTGTGGCAGCTATGAATTGAAAGCAAAGTTGATGCTGATCACTTGGGGAATGCTTGCTAAACAAAGTATGGAACATGAATAATGTTATACCACTACTATATTTAGGAAGTTATGGGAGTGTTGAGTACAGGGAAGTATAGAAAGCTCTTTGTGTGCCTATTCAAAGCAGAGTAGGCAGGGCCAAGAAAGCAGCATCATAACTGCAACAATTTAAATAAAAAGAATAACATGCCAAACAATTAAAAACACATGGAAAAAATATAAAGAATTCGAATTGAAAAGAAAACATGGGAAAACACTATCACTCTCCCCCATCGAGGAGGCAAGAGGTCCACAGCTTTTACACATTGCATGCATTTTTTCTGAACATATGGATCTATTCTGCTCACTTTTTCTTTCTTCCCTAAAACAAACAAACAAAATTTGTTTTAAGGGATGGCTTTCAAGAATGAGGAGAGGAAGAGATACCCTGGTGATGTAAGAAAATGAAAACATCAACAAAAAATTTTAAAAAGAGGTCAAGCATCTCAATTGTAATAATGGAGTTGGGAAGGAGAAAAAAAGTGTTTTGGGTTTCTTGATGTCAGCATGTTAGGAGACATCCTGACTTCCAGAACTAAGTCCACTCAATCAAGTGGTGCCCCGAGCTTGACATAACAAAAAGGCTTTGCACTCACTCTCAGGATGATCTCACCCACTGGTAAAACGTGTTGCTTTAAGAAGCACCAGTTGTTCTCTGAGAGATATATGATTTTCATATTAATCAAAAACTATTAAGGTTTACTGGAGGGGATTTCCTGTTCTGGGAGCCAAGATGACAGAGTGATCAGCAATTGCCATCTCCCTCCCCTTGTTGACCTTGACGAGCTCAAGGAAAGTTTCCCCTGGAAAAACCCTGGAACAGTGGAAGCAGCAGAAGAGATAAACAGACTCTTAGCTCATGAGGCTAGAAAGACCGCTAAGGAAGGTTCCTCTTGCCCAACGCAACTATTGCAGGATCAAAGATGTCCCAGACAGCCACACCTCAACAAACTGAAAGAAGATCCTGAGCCCCATGGGGATATAGCCAGCAACTTCTACCAGGATCCCGGGCGTGCCTCAGCACCCCAGGGGAATCGGGAAGACACTAGGGAAGACAGCTGAGCTTGCTTATGCTCTGGCTTAGCAGAGGACACCTCTGGTGTTCAGACCACCCCTCCTCCACACTTAACTAGCTAGCTCCAGTGTAGCTGCGAGGAAAACCCAAAAAGACGTCTCGTGGCCTCTGCTTTCCAACACCAGCCAGCTCAGCACCAGGTAAGGTGCAGCATTTTACTTTCTGGCTGAAAGAGCCAGAGGCCACAATACATAAAACCTGAAGTTTTAAGCACAAGAACTGGGGGACAGAGCTCCCTGTTTCACAGGCACAGAGATCCACTTTAAAAGCCAGGAAAAGGGTTATTATAATGAGTAAGAAGCAAAGAAGAAAAGACCATAGAATCTTTTTATGTAGACAATGACCAAAACACAAATACCAAATAGGTCAGCATTGAGACTGTACTCCCGTCTGAAACTTCGGAAGAGAATACGAACTGGTCTGAAGCAAAAAGAGCCTTCTTGGAAGAGCACAGAAAGGATTTTAAAACCCAAATTAGAGAAATAGAGGAAAAACTGACCAAAGTTTTTAAAAATATGAAAAAAGAATTCACTGAAAGAGAAAAGCTCCTTAAAAAGGAAAATTGGACAAGTGGAAAATGAAGTATAAAACCTAACTGGTGGAAATAACTCCTAGAAAGGAACAACTGGACAGATGGAAAAGGAGACGCAAAAGTTAACTGAAGAACACAATTTGATAAAAAATAGAATCAGGAAAGTAGAAGCTAATGAATCTATGAGACATCAAGAATCAGTCAAACAGAATCTAAAGATTGAAAAGGTAGAAGAAAATGTAAAATATCTAATTGGAAATACAACTGACCTGGAAAATAAATCCAGGAGAGAAAAATCTAAGGATTATTGACCTATCAGATAGCCATGATAAAAAAAAAGGCTGGAAAATATCATCCAAGAAATCATCAAGGAAAATTGCCTAAAGGCGTAGACTCAGAGGGAAAAATAGTCATCGAATGAATCCACTGTTTACCTCCTGAAAGGGACCCCAAACTAAAAACACCAAGGAATATCGTTATCAGATTCCAAGACTATCAAGTGATGGTGAAAATAATGAAGGTAGTCAGAAAGAAACAAGCTGAATGTCAAGGATCTAAAGTCAGGAACACAGAAACTTGCAGCTTCTACATTAAAAACATAGAAGGAATGGGAATATGATATTCCATAAGGCAAAGGTGCTGGGACTATAGCCAAGAATTAGTTGCCCAGAAAATGTGAGTATAATATTTCAGGTGAAGAGATGGACATTCAACGAAATAAGGCATTTCCAGACCTTCTTGAAGAAAAGGCCAGAATTCAATAGAAAATTTGATCGTCAAATGCAGGTCTGAAGAAAAGCATAAAAAGGTAAACAGGGGAAACAAAAAATAAAAAGCTTGTTACACAATCTGGGCAAACTGTTTACATCCCTACAGGGGAAGATGATACTTGTTAGCCTTGAGAATTGTATATTTATTATGAAAAGTAAAAGGGATATACATAGATAGAGGGAGTGGGTATAAATTAAATGATGTGATGATAACAAATGTGATTTAAGGGTGAAAAAGGATTGTAATGGGAGATGTGAAAAGGAAGAGGCAGAAAAAAATAAATTCAATCACAGGAAGAGGCACAAAATAAATTGCAGTGGAGGGAAAGAGGGGAGGGAGATGAGCATCGTTTGAAAGGTACTCTCATTTGATTGGATTCAAGAAAGATACAATGAACTCAGTTCAGAGTAGAAATAAAATTAGCTCTACAGGCAGTAGGAGGGGAAAGGGGAAAGAAAAGGGGGGTGAACCTAAGAGAGAGGGAAGAATTATTAAGGGAAAACTGTAGAGCAGGGGTCTGAAAGAAGGGAGGGAAGACTGAGGGAGGCAATGGTGAAAAATTAAAACTGTTGTAGAGGGGAAGGGAAAAGGGAGAACTAAAAGCATAAACAAGGGGAAAGTGGGTGGAGGGAAAGACACATATGTGATCATAACTGTGAATGTGAATGGAATGAACTCTCCCAGAAAATGGTGACAGATAGCAGAATGGATTAAAAACCAAAATCCAACAGTAAGTTCTGTACGACAAACACATTTGAAAAGGTGGCATACACACAGGGTAAAGGTCAGAGGTTGCAGCAGAGTATCTTGTGCTTCAGTTAATGTAAAAAAAGCAGGGGTAGAAAACCTAATCTCAGACAAAGCAAAATCAGGACTAGATATAATCAAAAGAGATAAGGAAGGAAACTATATACTGCTAAAAGGCACCATAGAAAATGAAGCAATTTAATGACTAAACATATATGCTCCAAGTGATATAGCATCCAGATTCATAAAGGAGAAGTTAAGGGAGTTACAGGAAGAAACAGAGAACCAAACTATACCAGTGGGGAACTTGAATCTCCCCTTCTCTGAACTTGATAAATCTAACGTCAAAATATACAAGAAAGACGTTAAGGAGGTGAATAGAACTCTGGATAAGGCAGATATGATAGATCTCTGGGGAAAACTGCATGAGAATAAAAAGGAATATAACTTTTTCTCAGCAGTACATGGCACATATACAAAAACTGACCATGTACTAGGTGATAAAAACCTCAAAATCCAGCGCAGAAAGGCAGAGATAGTCAATGTATCTTTCTGAGATCATAATGCAATAAAAATTATATGTAATCAAAGGCCATGTAAATGTAAACCAAAAACTACTTGGAAATTAAATAATCTAATCCTAAAGAATGAGTGGGTTAAGCAACAAATTACAGAAACAATCAACGAATTCATTCAAGAAAATGACAATAATGAGACAACCTACCAAATTTTATGTAATACAGCAAAAGCTGTTTTTAGGGGAACTTTTATATCGTCGAATGCCTACATGAATAAAATTGTGTGTGTTCATCCTTCATTGCCGAAGAAGACCATGCCATCAGAGAAATAATGACATTACTTGCACTTGACTTTGTTTTGAGTGAGAAAGGGCCTCACTTCTCCTCCAAAGTCATCTCAATCCAGTGACCAGGTATTTATCAGGATGACTGGAGATGACCCAGGATGAGGCAATTGGAGTTAAGTGACTTGCCCAAGGTCACAAAGCTAGTGAGTGTCAAGTGTTTGAGGTGAGATTTGAACTCAGGTTTCCTGACTCCTGCACTGGTGCCCCATCCACCGCACCACCTAGTTGCCCACATAAATAAAATAGAGAAGAGATAGACCAATTAATTGGGTATGCAGCTGAAAAAGCTCAAAGAAGAACAAACTGAAAATCCCCAAGTAAATATCAAATTAGAAATACTGGAAAACAAAGGAGGGATTAATAAAATTGAAATTAGTAAAACTATTGATCGAATAAAGAAAGCTAAGAGTTAGTTTCATGAAAAAAATAAAATTGACAAACTTTTGGTCACTTTGATTACAAAAAGAAAGAAGACAACCAAATTACCAATATGAAAAATGAAAAGGGTGAAATCACCTCCAATGAGGAGGAAATTAAAAATAATTAGGTATTACTTTGCCCGAGTGTATGCCCATAAATTTGACAATGTAAGTGAGATGGATGATTATTTCAAAGGATATAAATTGCTCAGATTAACAGAACAGGAAAGTTAAATACTTAAATAACTGCATCTCAGAAAAAGAAATTGAACAAGCAATCAATGAACGTCCTAGGAAAATCTCCAGGGCCAGATGGATTCACAAGTGAATTCTATCAAACATTTAAAGAACAGTTAATTCCAATACTACATAGAATATTTGGGAAAATTGGGGAAGGAGTCCTCCCAAATTCTTTTATGACAGAAATATGATTTTGATACCTAAACCAGGGAGAGCCAAAACACAGAAAGAAAATTATAGACCAATTTGTCTAATGAATATAGACATCACAATTTGAAATAAGATTTTAGCAAAAAGAATACAGCAACTTATCATGAGCATCATACATTATGATCAGGTAGGACTGACACCAGGAATGCAGGGGTGGTTCACTATTAGAAAAACTATTAATATTATTGATCATAATAGCAACTAAATTGACAGAAACTACATGATTATCTCAACAGATGCAGAAAAAGCTTTTAACAATATGCAACACCCATTCTTACTGAAAACACTAGAGAACATAGGAATAAATTTAGCTTTCCATAAAATATTAAGCAGTATCTACCTAAAACCTTCAGCAAGCATTATATGCAATGGAGATAAGCTAGATACATTTCCAATGAGATCAGGGGTGAAACAAGTATGTCCGTTGTCACCACTACTATTTCATATGGTACTAGAAATGTTAACTGTAGCAATAAGTGAAGAAAAAGAAATTGAAAGAATTAGATTAGGCAAAGAAGAAACTAAGTTATCTCTCCTTGCAGATGACATGATGATATACTTAGGGAATCTCAGAGAATCAAGTAAAAAGCTACTTGAAATAATAAACAGCTTTGGCAAATTTTCAGGTTACAAAATAAACCCACACAAATCTTCGGCATTTCTATATATTAGTAACAAATCCCAACAGCAAGAGATAGAAAGTGAAATCCCATTTAATGCTAGGGTAGACACTATGAAATATTTGGGAGTCTACCTGCCAAAGGAAACCCGGGGACTATATGAACAAAATGACAAAACATTTTTCACACAAATAAAGTCAGATCGAAGTAACATAAAACATCAGTTGTCCATGGGTGGGCCGAGCCAATATAATAAAGATGACAATTTTACCGAAATTAATTTACTTATTCAGTGTCATACAAGTCAAACTATCAGATAATTATTTTGTAGAGTTAAGAAAAATAATATCAAAACTCATCTGGGAGAAAAAACGTCCAGAATATCAAGGGATCTAATGAAAAGTAATGCTAGGGAAGGTGGCCTAGCTCTACCAGATCTCAAATTGTATTATAAAGCAGCAATTATCAAAACCACTTGGTACTGGCTGAAAACCAGAAAGGTAGACCAATGGAATAGGTTAGGTACTCAAGACACAGTAGTCAATAAATATAGTAATCTACTCTTTGATAAACCCAAGGACCCTGCTTCTGGGATAAGAACTCACTGTTTGACAAAAATTACTGGGAAAACTGGATAACAATGTGGTGGCCACTAGGCATAGACCAATTCCTGACACCATATACAAGAATGAAGTTCAAATGGGTACATGATCTAGGTATAAAGATTGAAAATATAAACAAATTAGTGGAGAAAGAAACAGTGTATTTATCATATTTATGGAGAAGGGAAGAATTTGTGACTAAACAAGAAGTAGAAAACATTATGAAGTGCAAAATGAATCACTTTGATTACATTAAATTGAAAAGGTTTTGTACAAACAAACCCAATGCCATCAAGATTAGGAGAGAAGCAGAAAACTGGGAAAGAATTTTTGCAACTAGTGTGTGTGATAAAGGCCTCACTTCTAAAATATATAGAGAACTGAGTCAAATCATTCCCCAACTGATAAATGGTCAAAGGATATGAACAGGCAGTTTTCAGAGGAAGAAATTAAAACTGTCTGTAGTCATATGAAAAAAATGCTCTAAATCACTCTGTTAGGGAGACGCAAATAAAAACAACTCTGATTTACCACATCACACCTGTCAGATTGACTAACTTGACAAAACAGGAAGAAGATAAGTGTTGGAGAAGATGTGGGAGAGTTGGAACACTACGTCATTGTTAGTGGAGCTGTGAGCTGATTCAACCATTCTGGAGAGCAATTTGGGACTATGCCCAAATGGCTACAAAAATGTACATACCCTTTGATCCAACAATATCGCTTCTCAGATTGTATCCCCAAGAGATCGTAAAAATGGGAAAGGGTCCCATAAGTACAAAAACATTGATTGCTGCACTCTTTGCGGTGGCTAAAAACTGGAAATCGAGGTTATGTCCACGAATTGGGAAATGGCTGAATAAATTATAGTATACGAATGTAGTGGAATACTATTGTGCTGTAAGAAATGATGAACAGGAAGAATTCAGAGAGACCTGGAAAGACTTATATGAACTGATGCTGAGCGAAAGCAACAGAACCAGGAAAACCCTGTACACAGCAACAACCAAAATGTGCGAGATTTTTTTCTGGTAGACTTAGATCTTCATTGCAATGCAAGGACTTAAACAATTCCCAATTATCTCTTAAGGCAAAATACTTTCCACATCCAGAGAAAGAACTATGGAATTCGATAGCAGAATGTAGCAGATCATTTTATTTTGTATTACTTTTTGGTTTGTTTTATGATTTCTCCCATTCATTTTAATTCTTCTATGCAACATGACTAAGATGAAAATATATTTAATAGGAATGTATGTGTAGAACCTATATAAAGTTGTATGCGGTTTCACTGAGGGATGGGGGAGAGGGGTAAAGGAGGGTGAAGGAGGTGAAAAAATCTAAGTTTTATGGAAGTGATTTTAGGACACTGAAAACAAATCAAATAATAAGTGAAAAAACAAACCAAAAAAAGGTGTATTGGAGATTCCCTATTTTCTTGGGCTGTAGAAAACTGGAAACAACTACTGCCGAGCTGCGTCCCCTTCGATTAAAGAAGGAGAGTTCAGGTAGAGGGCTGGGGACTATCCCAAGCTCCAGTATGAACATCACCCAGGAGACCCAGAGCCCAGGCATCTCAGCAGGAGCCCTGGGAGTTGAAAAGAAGGTGTCTTGATCAAACAGGTGCAGAGATAGAGACTGGCAACCTAAGAGAAGTGAAGGAAAGTGTCTCCATTGACACCTTCTATTCCTGCAATTTATACTCTCAAAAACTTCCCTAGAGCACAGAGTCCTTCGATGATTCAACCCCCTCCATATAAACAGGCAATAGGTGATGGAGGGTCAAGAGTCATCCCAAAGGCTGTGTCCCACAACCCGCCTGCCAAGAGTAGCTGTTCTGAGGCCTTTCCTGGCTCCTATTTTCCACATTCTGTGTTCTCTGGGACGTCCCATTTCTGACTTTTCATATCCTATCATTCATAGTTCCTCACCGCTCTGTCACTCCATGGTGTATATTCTTATGTTCTCATGCCTCTTGTGTTTTTGTCCTTCCACATTTTATGTTCTATGGTCTTTCAGACCTCTGAGTTTGCATGTGTTATGATCCCTGGTTCCACACAGTTTTGACATTCTTTATCCTATGTTTTGAGGCCCCTCCTGACTCTGACATTCTACGCTTTGTGTTTTCTGGACCCTCCCATCTCTTACTTTGTGAGTCCTATGATCCATGGTCACAGCGCTAACATACCATGTCTTATATTCTGATGCCTCTCTTGGCTCTGACTTTCCACATTCCATGTTCTGTGGTCCCTCCCAGATCTCACTTTCCATGGCCTATGATGACTGGTCCCTCACAGCTCTGACATTCCATGGGGTGTGTTCTGAGGCCCCTCCTGGCTCTGATTTTTCATATGCTGTATTCTGTGGTTCCTCCTACCTCTGACTTTCCATGTCCTATCATCCCTGGTTCCTCACAGATCTGACAGTCCATGCCCTACAGTTTTTGGCCCCTTCTTTCTCACTTTCTACATTCTGTGTTCTCTGGTCCTTTTCAGCTTAGATTTTCTGTGTCCTATGATCCCTCATTCCTCATAGCTCTGACATTCCATGTCTTATGACTCCAGGTTCCCCACGACTCTGACATTCCATATCCCATATTCAGAGGGTCCTCTTGTCTTTCCACATTCTGGTTTCTCTGGTCTCTCAGAGGCCTAAGTTTCCATGTCTCGTTATCCTGGTTCCACACAGTACTGACATTCTGTGTTCTGGGATTTGAGACCCCTGCTTGCTCTGACTTCCCAAAACATGGGTCCCTTCCAGCTCTGACTTTGCATGCCCTATGATCCACCGTTTGTCACAGATCTGACATTCCATGCCTTATATTCTGATGCCTTTCTTGGATCTGACTTTCCCCATTCTATGTTCTCTGGTCTCACAGTTCTCTGAGTTCCCATGTCCTATTATCCCTGCTTCCTCCAATCTATGGCTTTCCATGCCCTATAATCACTTGTTCCTCACACTCCAACATTCTATATCTTATGTTCTTCTGCCTCTCTTTGCTCTGAATTTCCACATTCTGTGTTCTCTGGCCTCACAGCACTCTGAGTTTCCAGATACTATGATCCCTGGATCCTCGTAGCTCTGACATTGCACATTTGATGCTCTGAGGCCTGTGCTAGCTCTGACTTTTGACATTCAGTGCTCTCTGGACACTCGCAGCGATGATGTCCCATTTCCTATGATCCCTGGTTCATTACATCTCTGACACATCCTTGATGTATGTTCTGAAGCCCCTATAGGCTCTAACTTTCTTTATTTCATGTTCTCTGGCCCCTCCTACCTCTGGCTTTCTGTGTCCTAAGATCCCTGGTTCCTCACTTGTCTGATAAGTTCATGTTCCATGATTTGAGGGCTCTCTTCACTCTTACTTCCCATGTTTTGTGTTCTCTGGTCCCTCCCAGCTCTGACTTTAAGCATTCTATGATCCATTTTTGCTCAAAGCTTTGGCGTTCCCTGTCTTATGTTCTGATGCCTTTCTTGGCTGTGACTTTCCACATTCTGTGTTCTTGGGTCCCTCCCAGCTCTGAGTTAACATTTCCTAGGATCCCTGATTCTTCACCACTATGACATTCCATATCTTATGTTGTTATATCCTTTCTGGCTCTCAGTTTCCACATTCCATGTTCTAATCTACTCCTAGGAAATGAGTGGATCAAACTACAAATCACAGAAGCAATCAACAACTTCATTCAAGAAAATGGCAGTACTGAGATCACCTACCAAAGGTGAAGGGATGCTGCAAAAGCAGTTCTTAGGGGAAGTTGTATATCATTTCATGCTTACATGAATAAAATAAAGAAAGAGGAGATCAATAAATTGGGCATGCAACTGAAAAAACTAGACAAAGAAAAAGTTGAAAATCCCCAAGTAAATACCAAATTAGAAATGATTAAAAACAAGGGAGAAATGAATAAAATTGAAATTAAGAAAATTATTGAATAAAGAAATGAAACTAAGAGTTAGTTTTTATGAAAAAAGAATAAAATTGATAAACCTTTGGTCAATTTGATTAAAAAAACGAAAAAAGAAAACCAATATCAAAAATAAAAAGGATGAACTCACCTCTAGCGAAGAGGAAATTAAAACAATAATTAGAAATTACGTTGCCTAACTGTATGCCCATAAATTTGACAATCTAATGAAATGGATGAATATTTTAAAAATATAAATTGCCATGATTAAAAGAAGTGGAAGTACAATACTTAAATAACCCCATCAAAAAAAAAAAAAAAGAAATTGAACAAGCCATCAATGAACTCCTTAGGAAAACATCTCCAGAGCCAGATGGATTTGCAAGTGAATTCTACCACACATTTAAAGAACAATTCATTAAAATACTATGTAGATTATTTGGGAAAATTGGTGAAGGAGTCCTACCAATTTTTTTTTTTATGATACAAATATGGTTCTGATACGCAAACTGAGAAGAGCCAAAACAGAGAAACAAAACTATGTATCGATTTCCCTAATAAATATAGATGCAAACAATTTAAATAAGATATTAGCAAAAAGATTACAATATCTTATGACAAGAACCATACATTTTGATCAGGTAGGATTTATACCAGGAATGCAGGGCTGGTTCAATATTAGGAAAACTATCAGCATAATTGGTCATTTCAGCAAGAAAGCTAATAGAAACCATATGATTATCTCAACAGATGCACAAAAAGCTTTTGACAAAATACGAAAACCACTCCTACTGAAAGCACTGGAGAGCATAGAAATAAATTAAATCTTCCTTAAAATTGTAAGTAGTATCTAACTAAAACCATCTTCAAGCATTATACGTAATGGGAACAAGTTCGATGTATTTCTAAGAAGATAGGCGGTGAAATAAAGGTGTCCATTATCACCACTGTTATTCAATATGTTATTAGAAATGTTAGATTTAGCAATAAGAAAAGAAAAAGAAACTGAAGGAATTAGAATAGGCAAAAAAGAAATTAAGTCATCATTCTTTGCAGATGATATGATGACATACTTAGACGATCCTAAAGAATCAGGAAAAAAACCTACTTGAAAAACTAAGCAACTTTGGCAAAATTACAAGATGAAAAATAAGCCCACATAAAACATCTGCATTTCTATATTACGAACAAAGCCCAACAGTAAGAGATAGAAAGAGAAATGCCATTTAAAGCTACCATAGACGCTATAAAATATTTGGGTGTCTAACTGCCAAAACAAATCCAAGGACCATATGAACATAATTGCAAAATATTTTTCATACAAATGAAGTCATATCTAAGAAATTGGGAAAAACATAAGCTGGTCATGGATAGGCCAAGCTAATACAATACAAATGACAATTCTACCTAAATTAATTTACTTATTCAGTGCCATACCAATCAAACTACCAAAAATTATTTTATAGACCTAGAAAAAAATTAATTCATTATTAGTGTAGTTGTGAGCTGACCCAACCATTCTGGAGAGCAATTTGGAACTATGCTCAAAGGGCTGTAAAAAATGTGCATATCCTTTGACCCAGCAATACCACTGCTAGGGTTGTATCGCAAAGAGATCATAAAAATGGGAAAAGGACCGACATGTACAAAAATATTGATAGCTTTTGTTGTAGAGGTCAAGAACTAGAAATTGATCCCATCAATTGGGGAATGGATGAACAAGTTGTGGTATATGAATGTAATGAAAAACTATTGTGCTATAAGAAATGATGAACAGTCCAACTTCAGAAAAACTTGGAAAGTCTTACATGAACTGATGCTGTGTGAAATGAGCAGAACCAGGAGAACATTATACATAGTAACACCCACAGTGTGTGAGGACTGTTTCTGATAGACTTAGTCATTCACAGAAATGAAAGCACCTAATACATTTCCAAAGGAATCTTGAAGCAAAATGCCATTCACACCCACTGAAATAACTATGCTATCAGAACACAGAATGAAGTAGACTATTTTCTCTTGTATTGTGTTTCGTTTTGTTTTTTCTCATGGCTTCTCTCATTCATGTTAATTCTTCTGCGCAATATGATGAATGTGAAAATGTGTTTATTAAGAATGTATGTGTAGAACCCATGTAGGATTGCATTTCAGAAAGAAAACCAAAGCAACCAAGATTGTAAGAAAAGCAGAAAGCTCTAAAACAATTTTTATAGCCAGTGTTTCTGATAAAGACCTCATTTCTAAAATATATGGAACTTTACAATTAAAAAAGAAACAAAAATAAAAGTGTTTTTAATGTATAATTGGAAAAAATAAAATACTAAGTAAATAT
Organism: Notamacropus eugenii; assembly: GCF_028372415.1. Taxonomy (NCBI): domain Eukaryota; kingdom Metazoa; phylum Chordata; class Mammalia; order Diprotodontia; family Macropodidae; genus Notamacropus; species Notamacropus eugenii. Next base: position 6,149,856 of record NC_092879.1, on the reverse strand, counting down.
AAAACAATGTAAGTGGGCTATTGTACAGACTCTTTACATAATGTGAATTTACCCATGGATATGGAAAAGGGCAGGAGGGAAGTGGATAATGTCTGCGCCCCCATAGAATCGGAGTTCCGCATGGTTCAAAGACACACGGAGGCTAAGCACAGAGAAGCAAGAGCATGAGAAGGCTGTTGGTACCAGCCGCATGAAGGCGTGACTGGAAATGAAAGGAAGAACACTCCAGTAGGCCGCCACATGGGGGCAGGACACAGTAACATTCAGGAGAGGACAGACTCATGGTACTCCAACACGGATGGAAAAAACACCAAAAAGTAGGTACCAAACTCTCTGATGGGTAGGCGTCTGGAACCAAGGTCTCTTTTCTCAGCACTGGAGCTCTCAAGCCAAGCCCTGATCTCGCAGTGGTGGTGGCATGCCTGTCTCTCTGCAGGTCTGTTCTTGGTGTTTTTACTTTCAGGATTTTTAAAAAAAGTTTTTCAGGAAGTTGTAGACAGGAACAGAAAGAGCTACCAGCACAATATGATAAAGGTCACATGATAGTCTTTTTGGGAATGTGGATTCCTTATGGTATTCCTTAACCAAAGTTTAATTTGTAAAATGTGAGTTTATATAAAGCAAGATCTGTCTGTACTCTTTTCTATTCTCATTCAGTTTTCTCCAGAAGTCTTTCATATCTAAGTTTTTTTAAGATTCTCTGCTGTGTTTCTAATATATTATGCTACCCATATCTATCTTACGAGTGACTTTATCTCATTCCCACACTTATGATGACTACCTATGCATTTCTCTGCATCCTATTTTCTCCTGTGTCTTCTTTTCTCTCTCTCTTTTAATCCTGTCCCTCCCCTAATGTCTATTTTGCATATGACCACTGCCTTCTTTTACTTGATCACCCTTTTGTTACTTTTTTTCTTTCTCTTACCCCTTCTCCTACTTACCTGAAGGCTAAGAGAGATGTTTTGACCAAGTGAGTAAATGTATATTTTCCCTTTTTGAAACAATTGCCCCTGACCATTTTCCACTCCAAAGCTCTTCTGTACATATCAATTTTAGGTGAGATCTTTCCCCCTATTCTTTCCCTAATGCCTCCTTTTTTTTTCCAGCGCATCCGTCTTTCTCACCTATTCATACTTTTTCCATCATCCCCACCTAATTAGCTCAGGCCCAACTCCTCTTTCTATGTATGTAGAATCTTTCTACCTATCAAAAATGAAAAAAATTGCAAAAGATATGCATGTTATCTTCACTTATAGAAAAGTATACAGCTGAACCTTATTGAGTCGCTTATGATTGCTCTTTGATACTTAGGTTTTAATGTTTCTTTTGTATCTTGTATTTGAAAGTCACATTTTCTCGTCAGCTCTGGCCTTTGCATCAGCTTCAAAGTCCTCTGTTTCATTAAATATCAACTATTTCCTTCTATGTGTTTCTGCAGAGAAAGCCTGTAGCAACTGGAATATTCTCAGAGAGTGTCTCCTGCCACAGGCATCTTTTCCTCTGAGTGTTCTGAGGGTAGATGTGTTTCCACAGGGAGCAAGCCTGTAGTAACTGGTGTAAGAAAGAGAATGCAAAGCCATTTTGAACAAAAAACCCAAACTTTTTAAGAGAAACAAAGATGGGATCTCAGACTGCACTGGACAGGCTATAGAGCATAACTCTGTTTCTCTTAGAAGTTGGTTTCCTTGCATAGAATAGCTTCCCAGTTTTTTTCTTACACTAGAATGTTCCCAGAGAGAGGGTCTCTTGCCACAAGTACCTTTTCCTCTGAGTGTCCTGAGGGTAGATGTACTTCCACAGAGAGAAATCCTAGAGTAACTGGAATGTTCCCAGAGAGAGTGATTCCTTCCACAAGTGTCTTTTCCTTTGAATGTCCTGTAACAAAACGAGACTGTCTCCTGCCACAAGTATCTTTTCCTCTACATACTTCATAGTTGTATTGGTTGTTTTTCCTTCCTAAAGCAAAAAATGTCACTTGTCACATGGCATGCTTCTCATGGAGGAAGAGAATGAGGGTTACATGGGATACAATGATGTAAGAAACAGGAAATATCAATGAAAAATTTTTAAAATCAGGTGAGGAATCTACAGATTATCAATGCAGAGGTGGGAAGGGGAAAGAAAAGAGTTTTTATGTGCACAGTGATTCGTTCCAGCATTTCAGCTTCAGCATCAGGACTTGGCTTGAGACCTCCAGTGCCGAGAAGGGAGAATTTTTCCTGCTCTGGCCATTTATCCGTGAGTCTGGGGTTCCCTTGTCTGTCCTCTGTCCATGCACACTCGGGTACTGTGTATCTTTCCTCAGTTCATTTGTTACAGCCTGTCCTCTCCTGTGTGTGACCGTGTCTGGCCTCCACATGTGAACAAAACCATCTTTCTCCTTTCAGACACTGCTAGTATTCCCAAATGTATGGTGTATATCTGTGGTCTTAGGTCTCTCTGTTCCCAGTCATTGCATAAGGCTTTCAGCGTGTCCACATCTACTTCAATCCCCTGATGTTAGAGAGGTGATTTGTCCAAGGTCATGCAGGAAATTTTACATCAACAACTGCAAGGGATATCACAGACTATCTATGCAACCTACTCAATTTGTAGAAGAGGAAACTGAGGCCCAGAGAGAAATTATTTACTTGAAGTCACACATTGTAATAGAGATCGGGTACTGAAATGGATCTCAGAGGCAATGTAATGAAACCTTCTCATTTGAATGATCTGGGAACTGAAGCTCAGAGGCCTTAAATGACTTGCTCTGGATTATACAGGCCATCGGTGGCAGAGGCAGGATTTGAACCTAGTCCTCTTTGACTCCAAATCCAAGTTCCTTCCATTCTCCCACAAAATGGCCCCATTGCCATTCTATTCTTTCTCTTTCTGTGTCAAGGTAAGGAGTGTTGTTACTAAAAATCAGTTTTTATTTTGGTGACTCCAAGGTGAGAGGAAATGGGAAGGAGAGCCAAGAAGCAAGCCCATTTATTTCTGGGAGCCAAATTAAGACAACACTTTCCAGGGAGTGCTGTTTCCTTAATCCTCACCCTTCTTCTGTATCATTCTTTACCTTTTCCTCTTCATAGAGATTAGCCATGTGCTGCTCAGGCATTAAAGGCTCGACAAATTGGATTTTTCTAGCATGAACTGAATTAAAAACCAATGAACGAGAAACTGATTACTCAGATTTTCTTTGGCCATCGTCTGCTCATTGCTTTCTTGAATGTTTTTAGACTAAGAAGTCATTGCTAATTGTCTCAACTCTTCCATATGGACAAAGTTCCTGGAGATTTCCCTTTGTCTTCTGTCTCCTTCCAGATCTTGGAATAGAAAGAACAAAATACTGTGTTGAAATTCACATCACTCTGCTAAGCATGGCAACATCTCTGTAGTGTTTTGAGACTGGTCTCTTGATAGCTAAGGATAATTGGGCTCATGTGTTCCATTATTCTCTTTCCTTAGCACACCAACTGTAGAAAGAAGGAGATTTTCGGGGAAGTGATCACCCTGGGCCCAACGTTTATACTCAGTCTGTTGTTTTGCTCTTTGGTGACAATTCTGGATACATTGATGCCTATGGTAACCCTCAGAGATGTGGAGGTGGATAAGAAGGGGATGATGCATTTCCATCAGAGTCTGCTAAACAGAAGGTTTTCCTGAGAATCACAGGGTGGTGTTGGTATTACGTCGCCAAGTGCCCCCTCTGATGCACAATTGAGTATTATGGAATTCACTTCTTTCCATAACAGGATATGTATAAATTTATATCGTTCTTGGTGCTGAAATGATGATTTTTATTTCTATTCAAACCTTTCATATCAGCAAGAGGCAAAGCTGGGGTAAAGGAAGTGACACCTTTAGGACAGAGTATTATGTGGACAGTAATTCAAAGAATTTCATTCAGGCCAATAAGAATCAACTTAGTGCTTAATAGAGGGACCTTTCCATTTAGGGGAAGTTATTTTTCATTTAACATAAAAAAAAACCAAACCCTTCCTTATACCTTTAGTCTTAGAACTTCTAGAGAAATAAAATAGCTCAGTATGATGAAAAAGTAGAAGCTGGTAGGATCTAGTGAATACAGCATTGAATATCAAGACAGGATGACCCGGGTTGAAATCCTGCCTCAGACAAGTACTACCTGTGCACTCTCAGACAACTCACTTGACCTCTGTGCTACTCACTTTCCCCTTCTGTAACATGAGGGGAATGGAACTAGATCCCTCTGAGGTCTCTTCCTGCTCTAGATCGAGGGTCCTTTGATCTCATGAACTCTCTGAAGTTCTTAAAGGAATGACTGGATAGAAAGGGAACTGACGCAATAGATACACACCATATGGGCTTGGAAGTCTCTGAAAAGGGAGACAGGGAGAGGGTGAGGTAGAAAGAGAAAAGGAGAAGGGGGTTGTTCAGATGGAATAAAACGGTGTGATACAGATGATGAACACTGTTCAGAATGTGGAAGTAGAGAAGTTGGAATGAAATCCATGCCCTAATATGGAGTACAATGACTACAGCTGTAGCCTCACTTACTCTCTGACTGTAAATACTCCAAGGGTTATTCCTTTTTGTTTTTGTTAGCCCTGAACACATGGGAATATATTTACCCGCTGCCTAATTTCATAATGGTCAAATCTCAGTCAAACTTTTGATACTTCTTTCACAAATTTCCTTCAAAACTAAGATCACCCATATTTGCCTAATTTATTTTCTCTGAATATTGTTCTTGAGAGTGGGTCATGTGAATATCTTATCTGATTAACAGATAAATGGAAATCTGAAACTACCTCAGTGGTGTCTCCACTGCTACAAATTCTTATCCTACATCAGATGACCTTTTCTATAATGAAGAGTTTCATAGGTAATTTTGATATTGATAATTTGGCCTGAATTACTATTTGCACTGAAAGATTTCATTACTCACTTCCTCAGGACTTCATTGAGCTCCAGTATTTCCCCCTGAAGCAGGAGTAAACTGTCCCACAGATTAAAATCCAATAGAAGTAGACTCTGGAATTGCTCTGAGTGTCATATTAGGAGTTGGACTCAATATAGCAACCTCAGAGTAACCATACAATGATGACATATTTTGGTGTCATTAAGTGATGACAGTATTTTTCCTTGTCCAAAACTTTTAAATTAACTATTTTAATCTAAAGGGATTATGGACTGTTCAGTACTTTCACTTTGCGTTCAAATCTTAAGATACAATGGCATGCATTCAAAGCAGCTTAGTAGGCAATTAGCTTTATTCAGCATACTACAAATAGTGAAATCTAGCAAGTGTATATAAATAATCTAATAGATAATAGTTAAGACAGAGCAGAAAAAGAGAAGAAATACATCATCAGGGGGTAGATCCAAGATGTCACAGTAGAAGGACTGACCTGCTCTAGCTCTACTCCCATAACCCATAAAATGCTTGCAAAAATAACTCTAAACAAATTCTAGAGGAGAAGAATCCACAAAACCACAGACTGAAAGAGATTTTCAGCCCAAGACAACCTGGAAGGCCAACCAGAAAGGTCTATTGCACTGAACTCAGAGTGGAGTGCAGCCCAGTCTTGCTCACGTGGTGTGGCTCAGACAGCACTGGAGCAGACTTAAGGGTGCGAAATCATGGCCAGCAGCTGTGGTTCCCAAATTTCTCAACCTATAGACTCTAAAGGCAGCTTCAAAGGTCAGTGAGAACGTTCTTTCATCTAGGTGAGAAGGGAGCAACGTCCAGGCCTAGTTCTGGTGGCGGCAGCCACTGTAGCAGCAGCGTCCATTTTTGGATCACTCTGCCTAAAGACCCTGGGGGGAACTGAGCAGCTGATCTGAGTCTCAACCTTGAGTGGTGAACCTGGGATGAGGAAGAGCGCTGGCGTGATGGAGCTGGAGACGAGTGTGGAGAGGGGAACCTACTTGAAGATCCTGAGCAGGAAAACTTGGGGTTGCTCCCAGACCAGTGCATAGGCCAGGAGAGGATTAAACTCTTTTCCCTTGATTGTGCCGCCCTGGAGGAACTGAGAACTTACAGGTCCCTAGACAATAGCCTCCACTTGACAAAGGACTTAAAAGCCAAGTAACTGGCTGGGAAAATGTCCAAGAAAGTGGAAAAATAAGGCTATAGATGGCTACTTTCTTGGTGAACGTTGTTTTCTTCCATGCATTCAGATGAGTAAGAACAAAGCATACCATCAGAGGAAGACACAAAAGTCGATACTTCTACATTCAAAATCTCCAAAAATAAATATACAATTGTCTAAGAGCTCAAAAAGGATTTTCAAAATCTAATAAGAGAGGTGGAGGAAAAATTGGGAAGAGAAATTAGAGCAATGCAAGAAAATCAGGAAAAACGAATCAACAGCTTGCTAACGGAGACCCAAAAAATGCTGAAGAAAATAACAGCTTTAAAGATAGACTAACTCAAATAGCAAAAGAGATCCAAAAAGCCAATGAGGAGAAGAATGCTTTAAAAACAGAATTAGGCAAATGGAAAAGGAGGTTCAAAAGCTCACTAAAGAAAATAGTTCTTTCAAAATTAGAATGGAGCAGATGGAAGCTAACGACTTTATGAGAAACTGTGAAATTACAAAACAAAACCAAAAGAATGAAAAAATGGAAGATAATGTGAAATATCTCATTGGAAAAACAACTGACCTGGAAAAGAGATCCTGGAGAGACAATTTAAAAATTATGGGCCTACCTGAAAACCATGATCAAAAAAAGATCCTAGATCTCATCTTTCATGAAATTATCAAGGAAAACTGCCCTGATATTCTAGAACTAGAGGGCAAAATAAATATTGAAACAATCCACCCATCACTTCCTGAAAGAGATCCCAAAAGAAAAACTCCTAGGGATGTTGTAGCCAAATTCCAGAGTTTCAGGTCAAGGACAAAATATTGCAAGCATCCAAAAAGAAACATTTAGAGTATTGTGGAAATACAATCAGGATAACACAAGATCTAACATCTTCTACATTAAGGGATCAAAGGACTTGGAATAGGATATTCCAGAAGTCAAAGGAACTGGGATTAAAACCAAGAATCGCCTACCCAGCAAAACTGACTATAATACTTCAAGGGAAAAAATGGCCACTCAGTGAAATAGAGGACTTTCAATCATTTTTGATGAAAAGACCAGAACTAAATAGAAAATTTGACTTTCAAGCATAAGAATCCAGAGAAGTGTGAAAAAGTAAACAGGAAAAGGACTTACTAAACATGAGCTGTTTACATCCTACATGGAAAGTTAATATTTCTAACTTTTGAGACTTTTCTCAGTATTTGGGTAGGTGAAGGGATTATATACATAGACAGAGGGCAGAAGGTGAGTTAAATTGGAAGGGATGATGTCTAAAAAATATAACTAAGGAATGAGAGAAGAATATATTGGAAGGTGAAAAGGAGAAATAGAATGGGGCAAATTATCTCTCATCAAATAGGCAAGAAAAAGCTTTTTCAATGGAGTGAAAAATGGGGGGAGATGGGGAAAGAGTGAAGCATACTCTCATCACATTTGGCTTAAGGAGGAAATAACATGCACACTTCATTTGATATGAAAATTTATCTTACAGTACAGGAAAGTGAGGGAGAAGGGGATAAGTCCAGTGTGGAGGGAATGATAGAGGAAAGGGCAAGTGGGAGGAGGGAGTAATTAGAAGTAAACACTATTTGTGAGGGACAAAGTCGAAAGAGAGAATAGGAAAATGGGGGACAAGATAAGAGGAAGGGAAATATAGTTAATCTTTCACAACGTGACTTTTATGGAAGTCTTTTGCATAATTACACATGTATAACCTATACTGAGTCGCTTGCCTTCTCGGGGGGATGGATGGGTAGGGAGGAAGGGAGACAAGTTGGAACTCAATGTTTTAGGAACGAATGTTGAGAATTGTTTTTGCATGCAACTGGGAAATAAGAAATACAGGAAATGGGTTATAGAAATCTATCTTGTCCTACAAGAAAAGAGAGAAGATGGGAGTAAGGGAAGGAGAGGTGTGATAAAATGCAGAGCAGATTGGGGAAGGGGCAAACAGAATGCGCAGTGTCTTGGGGTGGGGGAGGGAAGAGATGGGGAGAAAATTTGGAACTCCAAATCTTGTGGAAATGAATGTTGTAAACCAATAATAAATAAATGAATTTTAAAAAAGGGAATATATCACCATCCAGGTGAACTTTCAGCACCTGACAAGGCTGGGGAGGCTTCACAGGAGGAGCTGTAGGACTCTATCTGGGAGAACCTACAGAAGCAGACTTCCCCACTTCTGAAGCAAAATACCTCTAAAGATCCGTCTCCCACTCAGTCCCCTTTTACATGTAGCTCTAGGGAAAACGACAGCAGAACAAAGAAGGAACCTGGTCAAAGTTCTAGATATCTATTTTGATGTGTGTGCTGAAGGACTGGCCAGATCCTTGAGAACATACACATCCTCCTTTAAGGAATTTTATGACTCTTAAGATATCGGTCTTTTCACCCTGGCTACATGGTTCATTAGTTCTTCCAATATTTATGTGTTGTTTTTTTTTGGCAATCCTAGTTACAATTATCAACGTTAAGTTCCATTCCTTATGTCAGGTCATGTGGCAGTCATGCAAGGCTCTGGGAAGTATCTCTTCTGTTTCCCTTACACTGCAGTATCCTGTTTGAGCACCAGATTTCAATGAAAGACTCTGTTATGTTCCTCAAAGACAATGAATTGGTCAACAAGCATTTATTATGCATTTTTCAATTCAATTCAGTAAACAGTTATTGACCATCTAATATGTGAGAGTCATGGGGGACTTTGTGAAATTAAGAATCATGTTTGAGGGACAACACAGAAGCAAATTTCAATAAAGTACATGAAGTATATATATATAACAATAGTATATAGTAAAACTAACGATGTAAGATATAACTAAAATGTGAAGTGCTTTAAGTGACAAAGTGAAATCAATGTTTCATCCCAGATTCACAGGGAAGACCCTGTAGTTTGTTGAACAGGTTTATTGAGTAATGATTTAAAGATTTCAGTAAGCTGTAACATCGTTGTGGATCACCAGATGTCAGTGAAAGACTGTTTTTTTTTCCTTAATGGCAAATAATTGGCCAGCCAGCCTTTGTTATGTGCCTAATTTGTACCAGTCACAGAGGACAGCCTTTGCAAAGATATGGAGATGGGAAATGAAATGTCACCTGTGAACAACAGCAATCAGGTAAATCTGGCTGAATAGAGCTCCTGGAGGGGAATAGCCCCTCCTACCTTTCCAATCTTCTTACACCTTAGTCTTTGACCCAGTGACACTGGCCTCCTGCCTATTTCACAAGTAGGATACAATGTCTCTCCACTCCTGGCACTTTCTCTGACTGTCCTCCACGCTTGGAATGCTCTTCTTTCTTAACTCTGCCTATTCATTTCCCTGGCCTTCATTAAGTCTCCACTAAAATTCCATCTTCTGTAAGAAGCCTGTCCTAACTCCTCTTAAATCTAGTGCCTTCCCTTGGTTAAGTATTTCCTATTTATTCTGTATATGGTTTGTTTGAATGTATTGGTTTGTTACCTCACCCTTTAGAGTTGGAGGTCCTTGAAATCAAGAATGATCTTTCACTTCTTTTTGTCTCTCTAGCACTTAGCAAAATGGCTGACACATTGTAAGCACTTAGTAAATGTAATTGAATTACTATTGAATAGTGTATAAGAAAGGTGAGATGTAGGTAGGGTCCAAAGTGCTTTAAATGACAAATAGAGGTCTGTATTTAATCTGAGATGTATTGTGGAAGCCGTGGACTTTACTGAACAGATTAAACAGGGCTTTTGGGATATCCCTTTGGCTGCTGAGTGAATAGTGGATGAGAGAGGAGGAAAAACCTGATATGAAAAACCAAGTTAAGAGGCTATAGAAATAGTCTAGGTGAGAGATGATGAGGTTCTATGAGAGGAGAAGCAATGGATGCAAGACACTCCGAGCAGGAGATAATGACAAAACTTGGCAAGTGACTAGATGTGGGGTTTGAGGAGAGTAAGGATCATGGGATAGAGGTGGTAACCAGGGAGGGAGGTGGAAGCTGATGTCATGCAAATTTAGAGTAGACTTTGGGTGAGTCTTTACTTTGCATTCAGCAACACTGGAATGGTTCAAAATATTTTGTTGACTCTCATAACCAAATAAAACATAGGAGGACATGGAGAGATGAACAGCAACTCAGCCAGGGATAGACTCTCATGGGAACATAGACCTGGAGCAAAGGAGAGGTCCTCAGTATTAACCGAGAAGGGCTACTCAAGACGGTGGAATTAGAGTTGTGATCTACTGGCAAGCTTGTAGGACAGTTTCAGTTATCCATTCTTATTACAACCGGAAATAATTAAGCCTCAATCTACCAGCCTTGTGTAGGAGATGTCACTGCAGGTTTGGAGGTGGCAGGGAATGTTTGTACAGCCACAAGGACAGCATTTAATTTTTGACGCTAATTTCTCCCAAAGCTGAGGAGGAAGCATGAGTGGAGGGAAGGGTCCCCATTGGTCTGTGACATTGCTTAATATTTTGGAGATGCTATTGTAGAAGAGAATTTGCAAAATGTGTTTGCTGCCATTAAAATATTTGCTAATTTGTGTCCAAAATTGTTCTTTCCACCCCAGGGTTGTTGGCTTGTTGGTCAGTCATCAGACAGTGGGCTGATAATCCTGTTTGTTTGACTCTTCACTCAGAAATCAAAAGCTGCAGGTGCAATATTCCTCTGCTGAAAGGGTGGGAGTTGGAGGTGTGTGGATCTGAGTATCCTGGGTGGAGTTAAATGGAAAACCCTGCGTCCATTCCTCAGGTACTCCTGGATCACAAACCCAGCATACCACAAGGTTCCCCTCTGAGGCAACCACCTAGATCAGTCTCACCAGTGTGTTCTGCTTTTGTGTTACAGGCCCTGGAGGTTTCGGACCTTGCCTGTCCCAGGAGTATTCATGCCTTCAATACTGTCCTTATATTAAGGTGAAGGACATTTGCCAGTGGTGAACAAATGAGACAGGTCACAAATCTGGTAAATCAAGTAAACCATTAAGAGAAAGAGCAGGAGACAGGCATTATTAATCAATTAATTTAATTGACAATTAAAATAATTAAATATTTAATAAAGTAATAAATATTAAAATAAAGGGAAAAAGTAAGTAATCAAATGGATAATTAATAAATGATAAACTCCTTCTCCCCTGCTCCAATATCTTATCCGTCTCTCATAGTCAGAGCCCAGTGACTTCCTGTTCACCTAATCTGAACTTCTCCTTCCTTTCTTTCCTCAGCGACAGTATATCATCTGGCCCCTGAGCTACTATCTTCTCAGAAATCTACCTTTTACACTCTACGTGTTCCCACCATATTAGTCCACTCATCTCAGGCTGGATGAACAAAGACAGAATTATTTCCTCACTAGTTCCCTGCTCCCTGTGGATTCCCTTGGCTCAAACTAAGGTGCTTGGGGGGGAAATGATTGATTCTGGGGAGGGAAAACACTATGGACACCTTCCCTATAGTAGTGATTGTAATAAAGTGACTGAAAGTGTTTGAGGCATCTTAGCTGTTGTTGGTACACCTGTATTTATGGAGCCCGACATAAAGAAGGTGGAACTCCCATTTTCCCATGTTTTGTTGGAAAGAAAAAAGGGATATCTAGGTATGAATTTATCCAACCACAAATATCTGTCCTGTTTAATATAGTCTTAGAAATGCAAGCAATAGCAATAAGACAAGAAACACCAAATGAATGAATAAACAGAAACAAAGAAGAAACAGAATTATTGCTCTCTGAATATGACGAGATAATTTACTTAGAAAATCCTGAAGAGGCAACCAAAACTGAAATGAAACTATCAACTCAGTAAAGATTCAGGATATATAATAAATCCCCATGAACTAGCAGTATTTCAGTATGTAAACCAAGCAGGATGAAGTAAAATGAGAAATTTCATTCAAACTAGGTACAGACAATGCAAAACATGTAGATACATAGAAAGATAATATATATATATATATATATGTATGTATGTATGTATATGAATATATTTACTAAAAAAATCCAGGAACTATGTGAATGCAACTAGAAAACACTTTTGCAGAAATAAAAATGGACCTAAATAACTGGAGAAATATTAAGTGCTGAGGAATAGATTGAGCCAATATAAGAGAAATAATAATATTACTCATATTAATTGACTCATCAATCCTATCCCAAATTACAAAAGTAATATTTTGTGGAGGTAGAAAAAAATTTAAATTCATGTAAAGGAATAAAAAGTCAAGAACCTCAAGGCCAATAACGAAAAAAAGTGGCAAGGAAAAGAAGGTCAATCAGTAACAAACCTCAAACTCCACTACAAAGCAGGGATCATTCATCAGGTACTGGCAAAAAAAATGGAGAGATCAAGAAATGGAACACATTAGGTGCACAACACAGAATCAAATTTTATGTCTCTACAACAATTGTCAGTTACTATTTTTTAATTGTCTTTACTAATCAATTCATGAAGGTCAATTAATTGTTCTCTTAGTTGTCCCTCTTCGTATGTTCAGTGGTAATGCTTATTACTCATGGCTATAACGTAAAATCTCTTTAATTTTCACTTTCGTAATTACTATCAATTTTAAACATACTTCTATACTTTTGTGTACTGCTGAGATTTACTCCTCTGAAAATTACCTGTTTATATCTTTTGACCATTTGTCAGTTGGGAAATGCCTCTTATGGTTATAAATAAGAATATTGGGGAAATTTGCTGCTAAGATTTTTTTCCCATTTACCTACTTTTCTTTCTAATTTACCTTCATTATTTTCTTTTTACAAAAAAAAATTGGAATTTGATGTAATTAAAATTATCAGTTTTACCTCCTGGGATCATATTTCTCTCTTCTTTGATCCTTCATTCTTCCTGTTTCTATAGATGAGAAAAATTAATAATGTCTCTTATTTGTCTAATTTATGTATTTATTTGGAACTTATCTTCGTTTATTTGATGAGATGCTGATCTACACCTAGGTTTCTACCATAGTGCTTTTCCGGCTTCTCCAAAGCTTTTGGCAAAAAGAAATTTCTTACCCCAAGTACTTATGGTCTTTGGACCTGTGGAACACTAGCCCACCAGGTCTACTGTTTTCTCAGAAAATGCCCAGACTACCTCTGTTTATCACAAAATCTAGAACTGAGTGATCACTTCCTCCAAGAATCCCTATCATTTCCATTCCAGGAACCAGGTCCTCTCTATTAGTGAGAATCATATCCAGAACTATCAGTGAATAAACATCTGTGAAGCACCTACTATGTGTCAGGAGCTGAACTAAGGATGTGCTGAGAATACAAAGAAAGGCAAAAGGCATTCTCTGTGCTAAAGGAGCTAAGTGTAATGGGGAAGGTAACGTGCAAACAACAATGCAGAACCATGCTATGTACAGGACAAGTGGAAGTAAGAAGCAGCGGGAGGGGGATGGAATTGGAGGGGGTAGCATGAAAAAAAGCTTACTGTATAAGATGGGGTTTTATCTGGAATGTGAAGGATGCCAGGGAAGCCAAGAAAGGGAGATGAAGAGTGACAGCATTCAAGGTATGGGGGAGAGCCAGTGCAAATGCATAGAGTCAGGGGAAAAATGTCTATTTCCCTTTGTTGAATCCTCTACTTCGTGAAGGATAAAATGATCACTAATGGAATTCAAGAAGTTATTAGCTAGATGGCAAAGTAGAGAAAGCACTAAGCCATGCTCCCTCAACATTTTCCTCCAAATAACTTTAAAATAATGGCTCAAATAGAATTTTCAAGAGCCAGGTATGCGTCTAGCCGAAGACAACTTAAGAGGATGGAAGAAGAGATCTGTAACACAAGAGAAGAGGATAGTCTAGAGCCATGTGGAAGAAACTACATCAATGGGATCAGGTGGAACTTGTAGAAGCAACAGACACTTCCAGAACTCCCAAGCCAGAGACAGCAATGGAACTTGGAAAGTAATCAGAAAGAGATTATAGGGGGACCCCCTGTGCTAGCACTGGATGCAGGACAGGAAGCTCTTTGGTAACTCTATTGCTTAAGAGTTTAGGGCAAGAGAGAGTAGAAAATGTGAGGAGCAGGATCATTTTCAATCACACGTGATCAGAGACTCTGAGTAGCTGTACTGACTTTAGTCCCAAGGATTCAGATTTTTTTCCTGGGAAAGAGCCAGAGAGCAGTGACCACACTTCTCTCCAAACTGCACTACCTTTCTACGACTGGAAATTTCCTAACCCCTAATATTAGCTTTGAAAATAGCAGTGTGAAGCAGGCTGAAGTGTCAAACATTACATTTCCCACTGATCCCACTTGAGAAACAGAGATGAACTTTAACAAATATAAAGTCAAGTAATAAGCTGGGAAAATACGATTTTGATACCGAAGCAAGGGAGAGTAAAAACACAGAAAGAAAATGGTATACCTGTTTCCTTAATGAATAACAATGAAACATCTGAAATAAAATCGTAGGAGGCAGATTACAGCAGTATATCACAAGGATCATACACTATCACCAGGGGAATTTATACTAAGAATGCAGAGCTGTTTCAGTGTTAGGAAAACGATCAGCATAATTGACCACATCAAAAACAAAGCCAGTAAAATTGGAGTGATTATGTCAAAAGATGCAGAAAACAAGTCTTGGACAAAATAAAACCTATTAAAAACGCTAGAAAGTATAGGAATCTGCGGAAACTTTCTTAAAATTATAAGTGGTATCTTTTAAAAAACAAGAGCAATCATTGTCTGTAATAAGAATGAACCTGAAGCCTCCAAATAAGATCGGGAATGAAATAAGGATGTCCATTATCAACACAATTATTCTTGTACTACAAATCTTAAGTATGAACAGAAGACATGAGAAAAGAAACTGGAAGAATAAAATTAGGCAATGAGAAAACAAATGCGCCTCTTTTTACAGATGATATTATGTTATACTTAGAGCATGCTAGAGAATCAAATAAAAAAAAAAAAAACCCTGGTGGAAACAATGAACAACTTTAGCAAAGTTCCAGGATGCAAAATAAATCCAAACCAAATCATCAGCATGTCTACGTACTATCAACAAGACCCAGCAGTAAGAGATAGAAAGAAAAATTCCTTAAAATAATTGCAGAAAGTATAAAATAATGAGAAGTCTTCCTGCGAAGACCAATGGACTACGTGATAACAATGATAAAACACCCTTCACACAAATAAGGATAAATCTCAAAAACGGGAGAAATAAGAAATGTTTACCGGTAGGCTGAACCAGTAAAAATGACAATTCTGCCTAAGTTGATTTACTTCTTCAGGGACAAAACAATCAAACTGCCCAAAATTTATTTTACAGAACTAGAAAAAGTGATAACCAAATTCATCTGGCAAGAACACATGGTAAATATTTGTTTTTATTTTTTATTTTTCATTTTTAACAGTTTATATCACGTAACACAATTCCAATTTTTGCTCAGGTGATACTTCTTTTTAAAGCATTTACAATATAGACCACAAACGGATTTTTTTTCACATTAACCAATTGAGACACAAATAATAACTATGTATGCTAACTTCATAAGCCCTTGACCTAATTATCTCCACACTATTACTAAGAATTAAAGGACTCTAATTTGTTGTAGTTGCTCTAAAGTCCTAAGTCTAATAGCTTAATTTTAGACTTGACCTCGGATGTGCCCCTACCAACAATCTGTAATTTAATAGATCTATTATTAAGCTTACAAACCTTTTGACTGTAGGAAATTGTCACTAAGAGTAGGCACATTGCAGAGAAACAATATCTCCACAACTTCATGTCAGTTCCAGGAAAGAGTAGATTGTCACCTTGCATTCGGTGAGGCTTAGAGTCTGCCAGGTGTCAGTGGAGAAACTGAGTCAGGAGAATTCCATCTCAGCCCAGGTTCAACAGCTGCTCTCCCACCCTTCCCATGAGATCATCTTTTGCAGTTCATACCAGCATCTCACAGGCTTACTGGCACCATGGACTGGAGGCTCAGACTGCCTTTCTTGCTATCCATACCTGGAGTTAGACTCAGAAGAACAGTCACTTAGTAGTCCCACAGCATCTTAAAATAGCAAGTTCCAAAAATCAGGTTTCAGATATGACTATAATTTCACCTTGGCTAAGGAACATCTTTTGAGGCAAGTCTTAAGTGCCTTACATGCCTGTTCTAGTTCCTGCTTAAATAACAGTCATAAAATCAAATTTACCACTAAAACCTTAACTTTTCTATCAATGCCAAATTTTACCTGAAGCTACCTGCCTCTAGGAGAGTTAGACTAAAATTCATTTCCCCAAACTGAAGATGTCTCTGATTTAGTCTCAGTAATTAATTCAGTCAATTGTTTTAATACTAATTACTTTTACATCACTTTGTAACATGTCCAATTTTTCTACCCATCTCTCCCCTCCCCCTACACCCTAATACCTTGCATTCTGATTACCCCTTCCATCAATGAGCCCTCCCTATCACACCTCAACCTTCCCTTATCCCCATCTTCTCTCTTTTCTTGTAGGGCAAGATAAATTTCTACACCCCATTCCCGGTGTTTCTTATTTTCCGGTTATATGCAATAATAATTCACAACATTCGTTTCTAACACTTTGAAATCCATCTTGTTTCCCTCCCTCCTCCCTACCTGTCCCCACTGAGAAGGCAAACAATTCAATAGAAACTGTATATGTGTAGTTTTGCAAAAAACTTCCATAGTAATCATGTTATGTAATAACTAACTATATTGCCTTCCATCCTATCCTGTCCCCCCCTTTGCTTCTATTCTCTCATCTGACTTTGTCCCTTCCCAAAAGTGTTTACTTCTAATTGCTCCCTTCTCCCATTTGCCCTTCCTTCTATCATTCCCCTCACTCCACTTTTTACCTCCTCCCCTACTTTCTTGTAGTATAAGACAGATTTTCATGCCAAATTTAGTGAGCATGTTATTCCCTCCTTAAGCCATATGAGGAGAGAGTAGCTTCACTTTCCCCCTCTCCCCTTCTCCCTTTTCTCCTCCATTGAACAAGATTTTTCTTTATCTCCTTTATGAGTTATAGCCTGCCCCATTCCATTTCTCTTTTTCTCCTCCCAATATTTTCCTCCCGTACTCCTTAATTTTTATTTTATATCATTTTTGTGGATATCATCTCTTCTGATTCAACACAGCCTGTATTCTCTATCTATATGTATTTGTGTGTATATGTAAAATCCCTCCACCTATCCAAATACCTAAAAAAGTCTCAAGAGTTATAAATATCTTCTTTCCATATAGGAATGTAAACAATTTAGCTCTAGAAAGTCTTTTATGATTTTTCTTTCCCGTTTACCTTTTCAAGCTTCTCTTGATTCCTGTGTTTGAAAGTCAAATTTTCTATACAGTTCTGGTCTTTTAAACATGAATGCTTGAAAATCCTCTATATCATTGAATAGCCATTTGTTCCCTTGAAGCATTATACTCAGTTTTTCTGGGTAGGCGATTCTTGGTTTTAACCACAGTTCGTTTGACTTCTGGAATATCCTATTCCAAGCCTTTCGATCCCTTAATGTTGAAGCTGCCAGATCCTGATTGCATTTCCACAATACTCGAATCGTTTCTTTCTAGTTGCTTGCAGTATTTTCTCCTTGACCTTGGAACTCTGAAATTTGACCATTTTAACTGTTTCTCTTTTCTGGTCTCTTTCAGAAGGTGATCAGTGGATTCTTTCAATATTCATTTTGTCCTCATGGTAAATAATTTGAAGGGAATCAATAGAAAAAAATAGGAAGGAATGCAGTGAGACAGTACTAGATTTTAAAGTATAATACAAAGTAGTGATCATGAAAACAATCTGGTACTGGCTAATTGAGGGGTGAATCAGTGGAAGAGATTAGGTACACAATACGCAGTAGGAAATAGCCACAGTAATTTAATGTTTGGTGATCAGAAGTGTCTATGCTTTGCCAAAAAGGAGTTCACCATTTGACCAAAATTGCTGGGAAAACTGGAAAGTAATTTGGTAGATAGATAGCAGAGATCAACATGGCACATAGTATACCAAGAAAAGATCAAAATGGTACAAGATTTTCAAATCAACGGGGACATCATCAGTAAATCAGGGAGCAATGAAAAATGTGACTTTCAGATGTACAGATAAGGGAAGACGTTATAACCAGTCAAGAGATAGAGAGGATCATGGGAAGTGAAATAGATGATTTGTATTACATGAAATTAAAAAGAATTTTGCACGAAAAAAAAACACAGCCAAAATGAGAAGGAAAATAGGTAGACAGGGCAATCTGGCAGCAAGTTTCTCAAATTAAGATGCTATTTCTCAAATATATAAGCAATTGAGCTAAATTTATAAAAAATATGAGTAATTCCCCAATTGATAATCAAAAATATGAACAATTTTCAGAAGAAGAAATCCCAAGCTATCAATAATAACGTGGAATAACATGGAAAAATGCTCCAAATCACTACTAATTAGAGAAAGGCAATCGAAATCAACTCTCAGGTATCACCTTACATCTATCAGATTGGCTAATATGACAGAAAGTGAAAATGACAAATGCTGGATGGGATGTGGAAAAGTGGGAAGCTATTGCACTCTTGGTATAGCTGGGAACAAATCCAACCATTCTGGAGAATAGTTTGGAACTATGTACAAAGAGGTGTAAAACCATGCATACCCTTTGAGCCATTAATGCCACTATTAGATTTGCTTGCCACGATGATTAGGGGAAAAGGAAAGAACTGTTATGTTCTATTATACATATGTATATATGTATATATGTATATATATATATATATATATATATATATATATATATATATATATATATATATATATATATATATATATATATATATATATATATCCATTCTTGTTGTGATGGCAAAGAACTGGAAATTGAGGGAATGCTGGTCCATTGGGGAATGGCTAAATAAGTTGTGTTATATGATTGTGATGGAATACTATTGTGCTAAAAGAAATGATGAGCTGGTTGATTTAAGAAAATCATGGAAAGACTTGCATCAAATAATGAGAGTGAAATGAGCAGAACTGATACAATATTGTATACAGTAACAGCAATACTGTTCTAAGAAGAACTAACTTTGAATGGGCAAGACATTTTGAGTAATAGAAATACTCAAATCCACTACAAAGGATCTGTAAAGTAAGGTACTATCTATGTTCAGAGAAAGAACTGATAAATAGAAGTACATGTAGTATATTTTTACACACACACACACACAAGCATATTTGTGTCTATTATACAGCAGAGGAAAAAAAATTAGTGGGAAGCACAGAATAGCATGGTAGCCTTATTTTTTAAAATATGTTAATATTAATAACTTATTAAATAGTACAATAATACAAAAAACAATAACATTGTCATATTTCATCTTAGAATCTTGGTTTGGAGTCTGTCCCTCAAGGACAGCACTGAAAGAATGAGTTCACATGTGCCAAATTATTCAAGTAACATTCCATATGATTGCAAAAAGATGAAAACAAATTATGTGTCTAATTATTGTCAAATAAATTGTCCTGCATTCCTTCATGTCAGTGGATTTGATGAGGTTTGGGAACCGTAATCTTAAGATGTGAGGTGCTCGGGAACCCAAGATACCAACACGCCGGGTCCTGCTGAGTGAATTCGACTAAAGCCTTTTTACAGCCAAAGAAGAACAAAGTTTATTAAAGGGTTCACCATGTTGGGTTGACTCTTAAGAAGCCTCCCCATTTGTGACACTTGCATTAACAAGTGTGTCAGAAACACTCTGAGTTAGATTGAATTTGCGCCCAGGGTAGCTTTAAAAATAATATGCAGTATTTGTTACATGTGTTTTTCAAAATACTAAACAGTGTGAAATGGAAATTCATGGTTTTATATTGAATCCTCTTTTTATGCTGTACTGTGTACCATTGCAATACTCCTTTTATTGTCTTTTTGTACTTAAGGTAAAAACGAAGTTTAAAAGTTTTTAAAACAATACAGTGAAAAAATGCTCTAATTCATCACTGATGAGAGAAATGCCAATGAAAATCACTCTGAGGTACCATATCATATCCATTCAATTGCCTAGTATGATAGAAAAGGGAAATAACAAATGCTGGAGGGGATGTGGAATAATGGGAAACTACCACGTTCCTTTTAGAGATGTGAACTAGTTCAATCTTTTTGAAGAAGAATTTGGAACTATACTCTAAGGGTTACAAATCTGTATACCCTTTGACCCAGAAATGCCATTATTAGGTCTATATCCCAAAGAGTTTTTTTTAAAAGGAGTAATGAACCTATTTACAGAAAAATATCTTCATCAGCTCTTTTTGTGGGAAATCAAGGGGATGACTATTAAATGTGGACTTACTCAACAAGTTGGGGCATATGAGCATGATGGAATACTCATATGCTATACAAAATGAGAAATAGAATGATATTAGGAAACTCTGGGAAGACATATAGGAACTGATCAAAATGAAGCGAGCAGAACCAGGAGAAAATTGTACAGAACAACAATAGTATTGTAATGATGATCGATTGTGAAAGCCTTAGCTACTCTGATCAAGATGATGAACCAGGACAATTCCAAAGGACTCTGGTGAAAAGAAAATACTGTTCATCTTCAGAGAGAGAACTGACGAACTCTGAGTGTGAACTGATTCATGGTTATTGTAACTTTATTTTCTTGTGTTTTTCTGTATGTTTTCTTTTGTAAACATAGCAAAAAGGACCAAAAATGAGAAGTCAGAGTTGGAGGGAGTGTGGAAATATAGGTACACAAATATATTACTGCTGAAGCCATGAAATGACATGATCATTTTGGAAAGTAATTTTAAATTATGCAAAGAAAATTACAAAAATGACCATAGCCTTTAAAACAAAGACACCAAATTCCCCACATACTCCAAAATATTTATGACAGCTAAAAACCGGAAACAAAGTAGATTCTCATCAAGTGGGGAATGATTGCTAAACAAGATATGGAACAGGAATAATGGAATACTATTACTATGTTTTAAAAAATGATGGGAATGTTGAGAACAGGGAAGTATGGAAAACTCTTTGTGAACTGATGCAAAGTAAAGTAGGCAGAGTCAAGAAAACAGTATATATATATATATATATATATATATATATATATATATATATATATATATATATATATATATATATATATATATATATATATATATATATATATATATATGCAGTAACTACAACAATTTAAATAGAAAGAATGACATGTAAAAAATTAAAAGTACCTGTTACAACATGTTTAAGATCAAGTGGGCCTGAATAGAAAAATTAGAAGACACCACCAACCTACCCTGTCCATGAGGTGAGAAGTCCACAAGTGTTACACATTGCACAGCTTTTCCTGAAGGCATTGGAACAGTTCTACTCCCTTTTTTCTCTCCCTAAAACAAAACAAAATCCTATTTGTCACATGGCATGACTCTCAAGGATGAGGAGAGTAAAAGATTCATGGAGGACCCCGGTGAGGTAAGAAACAGAAAACTGCAATAAAAAATTTAAAAAAGAGATGAAGTAGCTCAAGGGTAATGTTTGTCTTTTGTTCTTCAAGAGGACCATGGCATCAGAAAGATGGTGCCATGACTTGCAAATGAACTGGATTTAAGTAAGGGAGGGCTATACAAAGTCACCAGCTTCACTTTCTCCTCTGGAGCCATCTGGTTCCAATAGCAAGATATAGTTCATGATGAATGGAGGTGGCCCTAGATGGAGTAAGAGACCTTGTCCTTTTTAAGAAAAAGGTCTTTCCTACGTCTCAGTTTGATTTAGGCAATGCTCATTCAGTGAATATAGATAGGTAAGTACTGAGACAAACATCTCAAGGGTAATAATGGAGAGGAGAGAAGGGGGAAAGGAAGGTTTGGGGTTCGTGATTATCTGTAGCAGATCTCAAATTATACTACAGATCAGTGTTTATGAAAACAATTGTTGTTTCATCCTGTCTTACTTTTTCTGACATAGTTGGGGTGTTCTTGGCAAAGATACTGGAGTGGTTTGCCATTTCCTTCCCCAGCTCATTTGATAAATGGGGAACTGAGGGAAACAGGGTGAAATGGCTGCCCAAGGGTCACCCAGATTGTGTTTGACGCCAGATTGGAATTCAAGGTGTGTCTTATTGCCTTCAGGCTCATTGGGCACTAGCTGCCTGGAAAACAATTGGAACTTCTTAAAAATTGAGAAGCTGATCAATGGAAAAGTTTCAGGATGCAATATACGTGGAAGCCCAAAATCATTAATTTGTGTTTAATAAATCAAGTAGTTGTTAAAGGGCTGGGAGGTTGGGGGAGGAAAGGACACTCTCCTTGACAGAAAAAAAAAAAAAAACAACCAGATGGGAGATGGGGCAAGCAGTTTGCTTAGAATTTGATAGGACATCAACACCTCACACAATCTATTACATTAAAATAAAGTGGATAAATAAATTAGATGTAAAAGGGGAATCAAGAGCAAATTAGAGCCTTCTCCCTACTGGCCTCGGCTTTATCCCCCTCTTCCCAAGCCCAGGCCCTCCTGGACCAGGGGGAAGACCAAGGCAGATGCAGTCCTGAAGGAGCAGCCACACATGAGTAAACACACAGACACACACACACGTACAAACAGAGATACACATGATCCTACCTACACACAGAACTCACGCATAAACAAAGTTATTAATACTTCCACGCCTCCTCACTCAAGCCGACTCACATCTCCCTGGGCATTAAAATATGCCAATTGGGGTGGGGTCGGTTCGGGTAGAAGATCTAATAATGGACTGAAGAGAATATAAGGGGGGATGTAGAGGGAAGTAAGGGCAACAGGAGGGCCCGCAGGTGTGGGTCGGGGAGAAGGGACTTACCTCATACACACACACACACACACACACACACACACACACACACACACAGGAAAGTGCAGAAATTTCTGAGACTTATCTATCAGGAGTGGGTAGAGAAAGGGGAAAGGTAGGGAGGTTAGGGACAACTGCTCACCGCCCACTCTCCAGACTCAGGGGAAAAGAGAACTCTTTCCTTCTCCTCCTCCTCCTTCTCTGGGAGAGAAGCAGGGCTCAGCCTCCTTTCCCCAGTCCTGGAGAGACAAAATCAGGCCAGGGGCTGGAAGGGAAACTGGGACACTCAGGCTAGAACTCAGGTCTCCTCATGACCACACCTGGACTGGATGAAACTGGAGGCAGTTGCTGCTGGGCTACTTCTCCTGAATGATGGAGAGTTGAGGTAGAAGGCAGAGGATCCTCTCAGGCTCCAGATTGCTTCCCAAGCCATGAGAAGCAAAGTTCAGGGCACCCAGAGCCCCTGAGATTGCCCAGGTGTCTAGTCTGGAGGCCCTGGAGGCTGAGAACGAGGTGTCATGATCAGACAGCTACAGCAATAGGGACTGGACATTTGAGGGCAGTGAGGGACTCCCAAACAAGGAAAATCTCTCCATTGATACCTTCCCTGCCTGGAATATCTAACTCTTAAAAGCTTGCCTACATCATGGAGAGCTTATGTGAGTTCAACTCCTTAATAAATACAAGCAGTAAGTGGTAGAGGGTTGAGGATCAGCCCAAAGACTGTCTCTCACATCGCCCCTGCCACTAGAAGTTGGGAAGACCAAAGATCACGCTCTTTTACTTGGATGAGAAAGAGGCAACCATGTCAGAGCAGGTGAGTCCAAGGAAATGGGGAAACAATCAAGTCCAGACATCAGGAATGAGGAAAAATGTTAATACAGATCACTGACAAAGACAAAACTTGGAGAAAATATGTACAAGAAAATGAGTGCTCTTAGCAATGAAGGCTATTTGTTAAATAGCAAATTTTGGCCAAGATTTTACCAGTGTCAAATCAGCCCAAGCATAGTGTAAAAGAAAAATTAACCTTCAAGTACACAAAAATCAGACATTGAGTGAGACTCTAGATGTAGCCTTTGAAACAGTAGTAGAGCTGGGATGCCAGTCTGGTTCCTCTACTTCCATATCCAACTATTCTTGCCATTGGCCCACAGCATCCATACTGAACAATGCCTCTCCTTCATGTATCTTATGTATCTTCTCTATCTGCTGCTTCAATTCCCTCTTAACACAGTCTGTACCTCAAGCTACCAAATGGGTCATAGACTTAAATCGCCAGCTCAAAGCACCCTCAGAGTCAACATCTTCCAGTCTCCTTACACAACAGAGGAAAATGAAGCCTGGGAGGTAAAGGGACTTGCCCGAAATCACACTTGAGATCAGAGATCTAGAGTTGGGAGGGACATCAAAAGTAAATTAATCAAACCCTCTCATTTTACATTAGAAAAAAACAGAACCCCAAAGTGGTAATGGGAGTTATCAGAGGTCTCAAAGCTAGTAGGTGCCCACAGCTAGTCAGGTCAGATGTGAACCCAGATTTCTCTGACTCAGAATTGAGTTATGTATCCTTTATACTCTCATATCGCTAGTGTACCCTCATCTCTCTAGATTTCTGAGACTACAAGTATGTGGGATAAATTTCTTTTTTTTTTTCAATTTCAAAAGTCATTTCCAAAAACTATGCAGGGGGTGGAGCCAAGATGGTGGAGTAGAAAGGCACACATACTCTAGGTTTTCCTCCACTTCCCATAAAATACCTGTAAAAAAATTACTCTGAACGAATTCTAGAGCAGCAGAAGCCACAAAACGACAGAGTGAAAGATTTCCAACCCAAGGTAGCCTGGAAAGGCGACAAGAAAGGTCTACTGCATGGGGTATGGAGCAGAGCACAACCCACGGAGCTCAGGCCAGCTCTGGCTGCCTGGCACTGGCAATAACAGGACCAGAACAGGTTTTGAGAGTGGAATTCCCAGCAGCAGTGGAGGTTCTCAGATCCCTCAACCCACAAATATCAAAGAAAGCTTCAAAAACCAGTAAGAAAGCTTTTTCATCTACATGCGAAGGGAACACAGTCTGGCCCCACTGCAACAGCCACTGAAGCAACAGTGTCCATTTTTGGAGCCTTCCACTTAAAGCCCCTGGGAGAACTGAGTAGTTGATCTGAATCTCAGCCCTGACCTGTGCCCTGGGATGAGGAATTGGAATGCTGGCGTGGTGGAACTGGAGGCGAGGGAATTTTACTACTCCCAAATTCTGGGCAGAAAAGTTTTTGGTTTCTCCCAGACCAGTGCACAGGTAAGGAGAGGAATAAACTTCTCTCCTTTGATTATTCCACCTTGGAGGAACTGATATCTTAGAGTTTCCAAGAGGATACTCTACTCTTGATAAGGGACTTAAAAATCAAGACTGAGAAAATGTCCCCAAAAGGGGAAAAAATAAGACTTTAGAAGGTTACTTTCTTGGTGAACAGGTATTTTCTTCCATCCTTTCAGATGAGGAAGAACAATGCATAACATCAGAGGAAGTCAATGCATCCAAAACCTGCAAAATAAATATGCAATAATGTCAGGCCATGGAAGAGCTCAAAATCCGTTTTGAAAATCAAGTAAGAGAGGTGAAGGAAAAGTTGAGCAGCTAAATGAGAGCAATGTAAGAAAATCATGAAAAATGAGTCAACACCTTGCTGAAGAAGACCCAAAAATACTGAAGAAAATAACACCTTTAAAAATAGGCGAATTCAATTCACAAAAGAGATCCAAAAAGCCAATGAAAAGAAGAATGAACTAAAAAGCAGAATTAGCCAAATGTAAAAGGAGGTTTAAAAGCTCACTGAAGAAAATAGTTTTTTTTTTTAAATTAAAATGGAGCAGATGGAAGCTAATGACTTTATGAGAAACCAAGAAATTACAAAACAAAACCAAAAGAATGAAAAAATGGAAGATAATGTGAAATATCTCATTGGAAAAACAACTGACTTGGAAAATAGATCCAGGAGAGACAATTTAAAAATTATGGGGCTACCTAAAAACCATAATTAATAAAAGAGCCTAGGCCTCATCTTTCATGAAATTATCAAGGAAAACTGCCCTGGTATTCTAGAATCAGAGGGCAAAATAAATATTGAAAAGATCCACCAATCACCTCCTGAAAGAGATCCAAAAAGAGAAAGTCCTAGGAATATTGTAGCCAAATTCCAGAGTTCCCAGATCAAGGAGAAAATTTTGCAAGCAGCTAAAAAGAAACAATTAGAGTCTTGTTTAAATACGATCCGGATAGCACAAAATCTAGCAGCTTGTAAATTAAGGGATCAAAAGACTTCGAATATGATATTCCAGAAGTCAAAGGTACCAGAATTAAAACCAAGAATCACCTACCTAGAAAAACTTAGTATAATACTTCAGGGGAAAAAACGGTCACTCAATGATATAGAGGACTTTCAAGTAATCTTGATAAAAAGACTAGAACTGAATAGAAAATTTACTTTCCAAAACAGGAACCAAGAGAAGCACGAAAAGGTAAACAAGAAAGAGAAATCATAAGGAACTTCCTAAAGTTGAAGTGTTTACATTTCTACATGGAAAGATAATATTTGTAACTCTTGAGACTTTTCTCAGTATTTGGATAGTTGGAGGGATTACACACACACACACAGACACACACACACACATAGACAGAGAGCACAGGGTGAGTTGAATAAGAAGGGCTGGTATCTAAAAAATAAAACTAAAGGGTGAGAGAGAAATATATTGGGAGAAAGGGAGAAATGGAATGGGGCAAATTGTCTCTCATAGAAGAGGCAAGAAAAAGCTTTTTCAGTGGAGGAGAAGAGGGAGGAGGTGAGAGGAGAAAAGTGGCGCTTACTCTCTTCACATATGGCTTAAGGAGGGAATAACATGCACTCTCAATTTGGTATGAAAATCTATCTTACAATACAGGAAAGTAGGGGAGAAGGGGATAAGTGGGGCGAGGGTATGATAGAAGGGAGGGCAAATGGGAGGAGGGAGTAATTAGAAGCAAACACTTTTGGGAAGGAACAAGGTCAAAAGAGAAAACAGAATAAATTGGGGGGGCAGTATAGAGGGCCAGTACATAGGATGGAGGAAAATATAGTTAATCTTACACAACATGACAATTATGGAAGTCTTTTGCAAAACTACAAGTACATAT
Organism: Notamacropus eugenii; assembly: GCF_028372415.1. Taxonomy (NCBI): domain Eukaryota; kingdom Metazoa; phylum Chordata; class Mammalia; order Diprotodontia; family Macropodidae; genus Notamacropus; species Notamacropus eugenii. Next base: position 6,122,864 of record NC_092879.1, on the reverse strand, counting down.
CTTATACTTAATTGCTTGTCTTCTCAGTGGAGATGAGTGGGGAGGAAGGAAGGGAGTTAAGCTGGAACTCAAAGTTTTAGGAACGAATGTTGAGAATTATTTTTTTGCAAGCAACTGTGAAATAAGAAAAACAGGTAATGGGGTACAGAAATCAATCTTGCCTTACAAGAAAAGAGAGAAAATGGGGATAAGGGAAAGGAGGGGTGTGATAGAAGGGAGGGCATATTGAGGAAAGAGTTAATCAGAATGCAAGGCGTTATGGGGTGGGGGGGACGGGAGAGATGGGGAGAAAATTTGGAGCTCCTTTTGTGGAAATGAATGTTGAAAACTAAAAATAAATAAATAAACATTTAAAAAAGCTATCCACATTCACCTAGTTCAGCAGTCACTTATTGGCCTGAATTAAATCCTTTCGTGGAATTCTTGTCTACATCGTAGTCTCTCTCTAATATAAGAAGTCCTTATCCCAGTTTTACTTTTTTTTCCCCCACTTGAGTTTTCAAGGATTTAAACAAAAGCTTAGGTTAGCTAACATATCAAGAGATACAAAAGACATTACTTCAGCATCAAAGACACTGGAAAGCTCTGCCAGATATTCTCCCAGTAACCCACCTAATCTAGTAATATTCACATATGAATTTAAGGGAGCCCATGGGGACATCGTAGCACAATCCTGAGCACATTATATATTGAATAGCGAAACGGGTCTGAAGTCAGGAAGATTCATCTTTCTGAGTTCAAATCTGGACTCAGACACTTCTTAGTTGTGCTACCCTAGGCAGGTCACTTAAGCTCCTTGTCGCAGTTCCTTATCTGTCAAAAGAGCTGGAGAAAGACATGGTAAACCACTGAAGTATTTTGCCAAGAAAACCCTGACTCATGAAGTCAGGTGAAACAGAAAAACCATACCAGTACAGTGAGACGAACCCAGCCCAGCACTAGTTATCTGTCATCACCATGGACATCAATGTATCCTGTATCATCATCAAAGAAAAAAGTCAGATGCTCTACAAAAACCTGCGCGCAGGGAGATCACTTCCCAGAAAACCTGATTCTTGCCACAGCTGCCTTTCTAAGTTAACAGAATAAGGAAATGAATGGCCCAAAATGTCATTTCATTTCCTTTTTTCCTATATGAAAACCACTGACAGTGAATTGGTAAAGGGCTAGTGTCAAATTCACCAGGGTATTTTTAAACTTCAATTCTATGTCCTTTGTTATAGGACTAATATATACCAGTATTTCTCCATATCATGGACTTGATCCTTGCCTCTTCCCTCTCTACTAAAACAGCAAGAGGTTATCCCCAAAAGGTGAGAGAATTACTTCTGTAACCTCGAGGTAATCTTTGTATACTTCTCTAATTATCTCACTGTCCTACCCACCACAATGGCTCTTCAGAAAATTTTCATCCCCCTTAAACCTTCGGTGGCTCCTTCCTGCACACACCCACCCTCTCAGGTGAGAACCTTGCCTCATCTTTTACTAAAAAACTTGAGGTCATTCCCTGAGAACACTTTCTTCTCCCCTCCTCCTCCTCTCAAATCACTCATATGCCTTCTGCTACTGTCTCCTCCTCCAGTCCTTTCTCTCACATAGAGATGTGCTGACTCCATATTGAGCCAAATCCCTGTTTACCTGCACGGGAGGTCCACTTGCAGTTCATCTCCTCCAGCAAACTGCTCCCTCTCTTATTCCCATTGTGTCACGTATATTCAATAGCTCCTTTTGTACTGGCTGTTTCCTGACCTGCCTATGTCTATGCCTCCCCCACTCTTCAAAAATCTTTCTCTGGGACCATCCACAATTGTCACCTTTTTGTGGCTGAACTCTATGAAAAGACCCTTTAAAATAGCCCCCCTATATTTGCTTTCCTCTCTCTTTCTACTCTATACATTCTAATTTCTACCCTCATCATTCAACAGAAAAGTCTCTCACTAATGGTCCTACCTATCTCTTAGACGGCAAATATGCTATCCTTTTCTCAGTCCTCATGTTTCCTGATCACCTTTTAGCCTTTTAGAGTGTTGTTTACCTTTCTTTTGATACTTTTATCTCCCTAAATTTTTGTGACATTATTTTCTCCTGGTTGTCCTTTTAATCTGTCAGCAAACATTTAGTAAATGCCTATTATGTTCCAGGGACTCTACTAAGCACTGGAAATACAAAGAAAGGCAAATGACAGCGCCTGCCCATGACCACCTCAACATGGTCTCTCCTACTCAGTATCTGTAGCTGCATCTTCATCGAGGTCAGGCCTAATAACCATGAGTGTCTCACTGGGCTCATTCTGGGTCTGCCTTCTTTTTGTTGGTGCTCTCTTCAGTTCACATGGATTCAATTATCATCTTTATGCAGATGACTCTCACATGTACTTTTCCAATCAAAACGTCTCTGCTGACCTCCACTCTTGAATCTCCAATTTGTCTATTGGACATATCCAAATTGAAGTCCTGCAGACATCTTAAATTCAACGTGTCCAAAACCGAACATTTTCTATTCCCCTTCCCTCAACTCTCTTCCCTTTAAAATTTCCTTATTAATGTTAAAGCAATCCTCCTAGCTACCGAGGCTCACAATATAAGTGTCTTCCTTCATTATTTTTTATTAATTAGTTAATCAATTTTTTTGTTTTCAACATTCCCTTGCATATGATTTTGAGTTCTAAATTTTCTCCCTGTCCCTTCCCTGCCCCCTCGCCAAGATGGCATGCAATCTGATATAGGTTCTACATATATATTCATATTAAATATATTTTCAAATAGTCATGTTGTAAAGAAGAATTAAAACCAATGGAAGGAGCCATGAGAAAGAAGAAACAAAACATAACATAACAAAAAGAGAGTAAATAGTATGCTTCTATCTGCATTCAGATTCCACAGTTCTTTTTCTTGATGTGGATAGCACTTTCTGTCATGAGCCAGAGTTAAGTCCATCAAAGTTAGTCATCCCACAATGTTGCTGTTACTGTGTACAAAGTTCTCCTGGTTCTGTTCAGTTCACTCAGCATCACTTCTTGTAAGGCTTTCCAGGTTTTTCTGAAGTCCACCTGCTCATCATTTCTTACACCACAACAGTGTTACATTACATTCATCCACCACAACTTGTTCATCCATTCCCCAGCAGATGCACATCACCTCAATTTCCAATTCTTGGCCATCACAAAAACAGCTGCTTTAAATAGTTTTGTACATGTGGATCCTTTTCCCATTTTTATGATGTCTTTCAGGTATAGCTCTAGAAGTGGTATTGCGGGATAAAAGGAAATGCACAATTTTATAACCATTTGGGCGTTGTTCCAAATTGCTCTCCAAAATGGTTGAATCAGTTCACAACTCTACTAAAAATACATCAGTGTTCCAATTTTCCTAAATCTTCTCCAACACTTGTCATTTTCCTGTTTTGTCGTGTTAACCAATCTAATATGTGTGGTGTTGTAGGTGATAGATATTTTAATTTGCATTTCACTAATAAATAGTGATTGAGACCCTTTTTCATATGACTGTAAATAGCTTTAAATTCTTCACCTGAAAACTACCTGCTCATATCCTTTGACCATTTATCAGTTGGGAAATGACTTGTATTCTTTTAAATTTGACTCAATTCTCCATATATTTTAGAAATGATGCCTTTATCAAAGACGCTATTTGTAAAAATCGTCTCTCAAAAGCTTTCTGTGTTCCTTCTAACCTCTGTTGCATTGACTTTGCTTGCTTAAAAACATTTTAACTTAATGTAATGAAAATTATCTGTGTTGTTGTTCATAATGTTCTCTATCGGGGATTTACTGAGGTCTTTCTTTGGCCAGAAGAGGACTCTGGGAGGCTGCTAAGGAGCATCCCAGCTTTGAGAAACCCCGATGTTTCCTCTCTGGTAAAGATGTATGTATGTTAATGGTCAGATATTTTGGGAGCATGTCTGTTGACTTTTAATTTCTCTGTATTTTCTTTGAAGTTCGGGTGCTGACTCCCCTGAAATAGGTGTTTGATTAAAGTTATTCTCAACCCCTCAAAAAAAGCAATGTTTTCTCTCATTTGTTTGGTCATAAATTCTTTTCTTCTCCATAGATCTGAGAGGTAAACTATTCTTTTCTCTGCCAGTTTGCTTATAGCATCGCCTTTTATGTCTAAATGATGTCCTTATTATGATCTTATCTTTGTACTCTGTATGTGATGCTATTTTTGTGTCTAGTTTCTCACATAATGTTTTCCAGTTTTCACAACAGTTTGTTTTTAAATAGTGAGCTCTTATTCCGGAATCTGGAGTTTTTGGGTTCATCACTAAGAGATTACTATAGTGATTGACTTCTGTTTCTTGTGAACCAAACCTATTCCACTAATTCTCCAGTCTGTTTCTTAGCTGTTTCAAGTAATTTTTTTCTTTCATTTTGAACTTAAATGCAAAAAGATAAAACAGAGAGCACTTCCATGTACAAAATTCAGCATAAAAAGAGGCTGCAGTATAAAATCATGAATTTACATTTCACACCATTTACTTTTTTGAAAAACCATATAATAAATAATACACCTCATTTTTAAAGCTGTTCCTGTTTTCTATATTTACTTTCAACAGTTTTTGTTCTCTGCCACACTCGTTTTAGTTTTTTTCTCCCTCCCTCCCCAGCCTGCCCTAGAAATGGCACAAATATGTACAAAAGTAAAAGCATACTGTACATCTTTCTGTTTGTCAGTTTTTCTCTGGATGTGGATAGCATCTCCCTTCACAGGGCTTTTGTCGCTGATTTTAATATTTCTAATACTCAGAATTACATTAGTCGTTCAAAATTATTCTTAGACCAATATTGCTGTTACTGTATGCAGGAATCTTTTGGTTCTGTTCATTTTACTCTTCAAAATTTTATGCAGGTCTTTCCGTCTTTTTGGTAAAATCAAGCAGCTCATCATTTCTTACAGAACAGTAGTATTCCATCACAACCACATTAAACAACTTATTTAGCCATTTCCCAATTGATGAGTATCACCTGAATTTCTAGTTCTTTGTCATGACACAGAGAGTAGCTATAAATATTTGAAAACATAGAAGTTAATTTCTTTCTCTCTAATCACCTTGAGAAAGGGACCTAATGGTGGTATTGATGGGTCAAAGGATATAAACAGTTTTATAACTCTTTGGGAATAATTACAGATTGCTTTCCAAAATGATTGGAACTCTTTACATTTTCACCAACAGTGAATTACTTTACAAATTTTCCACTTCCCCTCCAACATTCATAGTTTTCATATACAGATCTGTTGCTGGGCGAAAGGTTTTGCATGGTTTTATAGTCCTTTGGGGATAGTTCCAAATTTTTCTCCAGAATGGTCGGACTAATTCACCACTCTATCAAGAGTTCACTTCTTTCCCAATTTATCTTCTTCCCCTACAGCATTTGTCACTTTCCTTTTCTGTCGTATTAGCCAGTCTGATAGGTGTGAGGTGGTACTTCAGAGTTGATTTTATTTGCATTTCTCTAATCAGTAGTGTTAGAGATTTTTTTTCCCCCATGGGATTACTGTTAGCTTTAATTCCTTCTTCTGAAAATTGACTGTTTATATTCTTTGTCGTTTTTTCAATTGGAGAATGACTCATTTTTTAAAAAATAAAGTAGACTCAGTAAGTTCTTTATTTCAGAAATCGCATCTGTCAGAGAAACTTTCTGTGAAATTTAGCCATCTGCCTGCTTTCCTTCAAATTTTGGCTGCATTAGTTTTTTTTTTTTTTTTTTTGTGCAAAAGTTTTTTTTTTCAATTTTATGTAATCGAAATTATCTGTTTCACTTCCCATGATTCTCTCTCTCTCTCTCTCTGTCTCTCTGTCTCTCTGTCTCTCTCTCTCTCTCTCTCTCTCTCTCTCTCTCATTTGCTTATAAAGTCTTCCCTTACTCCTAGATCTGAAAGGAACATTTTTCCTTGCTATCCTGATTTACTAATAATATCACCATTTACATCAAAATCATGCATCCATTTCGACCTTTTCTTTGTGTACGATGTGACATGTTGATTTATGCTTCATTCTGCCAAAATACTTTCCAGTTTACCCAGAAATTTTTGTCAAATGGTGAGTTCATAGTGCTAAAGTTTGGATCTTTTGGCTTATCAAACACTACATTACTGTGATGATTTCCTGCTACTTGTAGTTCAATTAATTTATTCCACTGATCCACCCCTCTATATCAGTCAGTACAAGACTGTTTTCATTATCAGTGCTTTGTATTATACTTTAAATTCCAGTGTTTCTTTGTTGCATTCATTCATATTTTTAAATATTGATTGCCTTCAAATTATTTACTTTATGATCTCTCCAGATGAATTTGACTATTGTTTTTTCTAGTTCTATAAAATAAGTCTTTGCTAGTGTGCACCAAATAAATAAATTAACTTTTGTAGGATTGTCATTTTTATTGACTGAGCATACCAGTAAACACTTTATATTTCTTTTGCTGCTTAGATCTGTCTTTCTTTGCATGAAGAGCGTTTTGTAACTGTTTTCACATATTTCATTTGTTCATGTTGTCGGGGTGGCTCCTAAGCATTTAATTTAGTTTGCAGTTTGGAAAAAGAGTTTTGTCTTCCTGCTGAGTCTTTTTGTAGTATGCAGAAATTCTGTTGATTTATGTGGGTTTATTTTGTATCACAAAATTTTGCTGCAGTTGTTTTCATGTTTTTTATTCGCTAGGGTGGTTTCAGCATACCTTATTTGTGTGTGTCTATACACATCCATATACATCCATATACACACACAAATCTGTCTCCTCATTGCATATTTTTGTTCTTCCAATTCCTTTTTCTTGTCTTCTGTCTGCTGTTAGGATTTCTAGTATAATATTGAATAACTGTGCCAACAGTGGCCATCCTTGCTTCTCTCCTGATCTTATTGAGAAAAAAAAGAAAAAATGAAAGTCAGTGTTGGAGGGGGTATGATGATATAGGCACACAAATACATTGCTAATGGAGCTGTGAGGTGGCACGATCATTTTGGAAAGTAATCTGGAATTATCCAAAGAAAATTTTAAAAATGTCCCTAGCCTTTATAAGAAAGACTCCATTACTAAGCTTACACCCCCAAGGAATCCATTAATAAGAATAAAGTCCCTATATACTCCAAAATATTTATAACAATACTTTTTGTGACAGCTGTGAATTGGAAACAAAGTAGATGCTCACCAACTGGAGAATGACTGCTAAACAAGTTATGGAACATGAATAATGGAATACTATAACTATATTTAAAGAAATTATAGGAGTGTTTGTACAAGGAAGCATGGAAAGCTCTTTGTGAACCAATTGAAAATAAAGTAGAGAGAGTCAGGAAAATCATATATATATATATATATATATATATATATATATATATATATATATATATATATACATATATATATATACACACATACATATATATATACATGCATGTGTATATACAAGTACACTATATATAAGTGTATATATATACATATATATATATATATATATATATATATATATATATATATATATATATATATATATATATATATATACTCACAAACATGACAATTTAAACAACTATTATATGGAAAGAATAATATTCCAAACAATTAAAAATACATTAAAGAAAATGATAAAGAAGTATGACTGAAAAGAAAAAAATGATAAGACACTATCATTCTACCCCATCCAGGAAGTGAGAGGTCCACAGCTGTTACACATTGCACATCTTTTCCTGAATGTATTGTTCTGTTCTGCTCATTTTTCTTTCCTTGCTAAATCTCTCTCTCCATATATATATATATATATATATATATATATATATATATATATATATATATATATATATATATATATATATATATATATATATATATATATATATATTCATATAAGTATATTTGTTGCATGATATGGCTCTCAACAATGGGGCGAGGGAGAGATGCATGAGATATCCTGGTATCAGGGTATGTAAGATACCCTGGTGATATAAGAAAATGAAAGCATGAATAAATTTTTTTTAAAGAGCAGTCAATTATCTCAATGATAATAATGGAGGGGGAAAGAGGAAAGAAAGGGCTTTATGTTAGTGATGTCAGCATATTAGAACTTTCTAGAGCTAAGTTCCAGCAAGGAAGGAATGCCTTAAGCGTAGCATAGTAATAAAACTTTGTTATTCTCTTGATCTCACCCACTGGTAAAATGTGTTGTTTTAACCAGCAACAGGTGTCCTCTGAGAGATTTATGATTTTCATATTAATCGATAGCTATTTAGATTTGTTGGAGCTTTCCTGTTTCCCAGAGATCAGAGAGCCAGAAGTAACTGACATGATGCATCAGAAAGTCATCAATCATATCTTCTGACACTGAGAAATTCCTGTCAGTGTAACAGCTAAATGACCAGAACCAGGGGCTGCACACTTTTTCCCATCATACTAACTCTGGTCTATATCCCACTGAATGATCACATGGCTCAATGACTCTTCAGACTTGAGACAATCACAAGGCTAAAGGATTTTAATGACTGAGAGACTGTTCCCACAAGATTCCAAGAATGTCTGTATGGTCTCATAAATGCCTGCCTGCGTGGGCCTGCCATGGGAACTGTTTACTCAAGAGCTAAGAATGACTGTGTTGTGATCCTCCCTTTTGTGATTTTCATGCATATAAACTATACCCCTGCCATAAACCATAAGTTCTCTTTCTCAAGAGAACTTCTGCTTCGAAGCATTAACCTCACTTTGAAATTAAACTTTTGTTTGATTCTTGACCCTCCTGTCTCCAACTACCGTTTTTCAGCTCTGTCCACTCACAGATTAGAGACTGGTTTTGCTCCGATTGACAATCATTATCAGTAGCAGTTTTCAAACTATACTATGAATCAATAATTATAAAAACAATTATTGTTTGTGTTTAGTCTTGTCTTACTTTTCCTGACCCAGTTTGGGATTTTCTTGGCAAAGACACTGGAGTGGCTTGCCTTTTCCTTCTGCAGCTCATTTGACAGATGACGAACTGAGACAAAGAGAGTTAAGTGACTTGCAGAGGGTCTCATAACTAGTAAGTGTCTGAGGCCAAATTTGAAATCAGGAAGAAGGGATCTTCCTGACTTCAGGCCGAATGGGACACCAGCTGCCCAGAAAACAATTTGAACTTGTTAAAAATTGAGAAGCCGATGAAAAGAAAAGATTAGATACACAATATATAGAAGCAAACAAATAAAATGAAATAATGTTTCAGAAATCCACCAGTTGGTGTGGGGCGTGGGGTGGAGACAGGGGAAGACACATTATTCAATTAAAAAAAAAACGTAGAAGGGATAAGGGAAAAGCAATTTCCAGAAATTTGATAGGATAGAAACACCACACACCACCTGTCAAATTAAAATACAAACAGATACAAAAATTAGATGTAAAAAGGGAATCAACAGCAAATTAGAACAAGTAAGGAAGATATTGAATTTCCCATCTATGGACAGGGGAAGAGATCATGGCAGAAGAAGCAATGGAGAGGAATACCAAAAATAAAGTAGATTATTCTGCTTCTATAAAGTTGAAATGTTTTTGCATGAATAGATAAAACGTAGTTAGAATGACAAGGGTAACAGTTAAGTCAGGGGGGAAAATCGTCTTTATAGCAGTTATTTAAGGACTGTTGCATTTGCAAGATACATTAGGAACTGATTACAATTTCCAAGATTAAGACTCATTATTCAATAGGTCCAAGGATACGATCAATAAGATTTCAAAGGGAGAAATTCAAGCTATCAATAGCCCTATGACAAGATGCTCCAAACCTCTCATAATGAGAATAGTGCCCGTTAAAACAACTCTCTTCTTTCAGTGTGTAAATCAGAGATTTCTGAAGGTTCAGGGACAGACCCCTCTTTCTGTTACAGAATAAGCTACATAGAATCACCCCTTTCATGAGATGCTGATGGAAACCAGACCAAAAAAAAAAATACCACGAAATTAAATGACATCAAGCAAAAGGGAGGATATGGACAAAGGGGAAGGGGAAGAGTTCCTAGACTGTCTCGGAGGTCTGTGGTCCCAGGTGGAGACCCCAACCTGGGTATCACAGAACTTACACCGCACTGGAGGGGAGGCAGTAAAAACCCTGCCAATGGGGATGGGTGAAACTCTGCATGTTGGGACTGACACATCCCAACTTTTGCTCTTTAGTGAAGAAGTTACTTTTTAAAAATCCCACTTTGTATTTCAGGTGTTCCGCATTACTTGGCCAAAGAATAAAAGAAAAATTCTAGAATAAAGTGAGATCTTGGCCAAGTTCCAATTGGTAACCAAATTTCTCAAGACAATGAAGCTACCACCCCACCCCCACAGAGGGAGAAGAGTTGACTGTATGTCTTTATATTTTGGACCCCAAAACTGCAGGTATTGAATTGATTGGAAGAAATTTACCAAAGACAACTCCGTCATTGTTAGTCAACTTGAGATTCTTTTGATCTGAATAAAATAAATTACCTCAAGAAATGTTTTGATGAAGTTGGCAAGAATATTAGATATCCAGAGAGGGATACTTTTAATCAATGGCTACTCAAAACCATTAAGCGAGAAGCCTCTTGTAATTGGAGTCCTATAAGGAAACCTTGAATGGAATTAAAAAGAATGGGAAAAGGGTAGAAGAGAAGATTTGTGCCCTGCAGAACAATAGTCAGAATTGTATTACTCAATTAAAACAGTAAATCATGGGTTTCCCTCCCTGTAGGACCAAGTCATCTCTCCCAGGAAAGATTCATCCCCCTATCCCTGGCAAAGATTCACCCTTCTCCCTCTGAGGATGAGGAAAGGAAGGGGGAGACTCTTTCCTAGACTGTCTCCCTTCTTCCCAGTCCCAATGCCAAGCCAAGGATGGGAGGAATGGAGGAAAGAAGGATGGAAACGTTCACCTGAGGAGAGGAGGGATGGAGTATCCCCAAAGGCTTATCCCTCCTGGCTTCCACTGCACTCCACGCCACCCTGTGACCCCTGAAGCCCCAGACCTTCAGACAAAGTCCTAAGCAGGCAGGAATTCCCAGACAGGAGCAGCTCTGGAGGAGCAGGAACACACAGGCACACAAGTGTACACACAGGAACACACACAGACACAGATACTAGTTACACACCACACACACATAAATACTGGTACTAGTCCTCCCATGGCCTCCACCCACCCATCCATGCCCACACATATCTTCCAGGCACTAAAACAAGCCAATTTGGGGTGGGGTGGAGAGGTTCAGTAGAAGGGGGAAGACGGGACAAAAGAGATTATAAGGGGGAAAGGTGGAGGGGCAGCAGGAGAGACAGTAGAGTCAGAAGGGGAGGAGGGAGGCTTGCCTTCTACACACCCAGGTAGGAGATTGCAGGACCTTCTGGGATCTCCGGGCTGGGGGAGGGGAGGGGAAGGAGAGCGGGTTAGGGGCAGGAAGATCTACAGCTGCTGGCGACATCCCCCTTCAGAATCATGGAAAAAGGGGACTTATTCCTCCTCCTCCTTCTCCTTCTCTCCTCTAGTGTTCTGCCCAGGGGAAGGTACACTTCATGCCAAAAGTTGATTTTTTAGTTGTGGTTTTACTGGCTATACTTCTTGCTCAAAGATCAAGCCTTAAACTCAATTCACTCTGAAGCTCATAGACTGGACAACGTCCTTCGTTGTCTAAGACCATGCCATCAGGGAAATAATGACGTGACTTGCACTCGACTTTCTTTTGAATGAAGGCTGTGCAGGTCACCAGCCTTACTTCTCCTCCAGAGCCATCTGAATCCAATGACCAGATATTCATCAGGATGACTAGAGATGACACAGGATGAGGCAATTGGGGTTAAGTGACTTGCCCAAGATCAAGACTCCTGCACTGGTGCTCTATCCACTGTACCACCTAGCCACCCCAACCACTTAGCACAGAGGGAATGCAATAACAAAATAGCAATTGTTTGTCTTTTACTCAGGAACCCTGAGGGTCTTCCTCTCCCAGTTTGATTTTTTTTTTTTGATCAAAGGGGCCATCCTTTGAGTAACTGCTTAAAGAAGCCTATTCATTGAACGGGTGTATCTCACTCAAAGTGAGAATGTGATAAAATGTGACCCTGAAAGAGCCAGGGTCTCACTTTTCATCCTGGGCCATGTCCAGAGGTCCTGATGAATACCAGGCCACTGGAACCCGATGGCTCAGGAGAAGAAAGTGAGGTTGGTGACCTTGTACAGCCCTCTTTCACTCAAATCAAAGTCACCTGCAAGTCATGTCATCATCTTGATGTCATAGTCCTCTTCGAGAAAGGACAAACACAACCTGTGAGTGACTAGCAACTCCTCCTCTCCCCTCCCCTCTCCTCCCTTTTCCTCTGTGCTCCTCCTCCCCCTCCTCTCCCCCCCAAAGAGGACTGACCAGGCTCTCAGGTGGGAAGGGCAGAAACTGTGACGTCACATTTGAGACATTGTCTTTCCCCAGAGCAGAGGGAGGAGGAAGGAGAGGAGGGGGGCTCCCAGCCATTTCTCTCCACTCTGATCACCCACACTGGTGAAGGGAGGGGGAGGCAGGACATCTGCCACTTGGAGGAGGGCCCGGGGCTGAGCAGGTTTCAGGGTCCTGAGGGCAGGCTGATGGGGCTGGGGTGTGGGACAGTGGGGCAGCTGAGCTCGGCTTGGCGTTGTCAAGGGTCAGACCTTTTACGGAAAAGAGAAGGGGGAGCAGGGGTGGTGGGGCTGGGGGGGGGGGGTGTTGTCCTGGGCTAAGGGACATAAGGGAACATCAACATAGCAGCTGAAGTAACTGCATTCCTCCAGCCCCGGAATGGAACTTGGATTCCTAACAACTCACAGAGCAGAGGAGTGAGGGAGTGGTCTGGTGAATAGAGGAGTCTCAGCCTCCTTTCCCAGAGCAGTCCCAGGGCTGGGAGGGAAAGGGGAGCACCACAGGACGCACGCATCTCTGCCCCTAACAATGCCTGGGCTATAGGAAACTGGAAGCAATTGCTACTGGGCTGCTCCCCACTCGAATGGAAAGGAAAACTGAGGCAGAAGGCTGGGTATCCTCCCAGGTTCCAGCACATTGCCCCAACCACAAAAAGATCACCCAGGAGACCCAGAGTCCCTGAGGGGAACCAGGCATCTCACCAGGAGCCCTGGGAGCTGAGGTGTCCAGATCAGACAGTTGCGGAGATAGGGACTGTCCACCTGAGGGCAGTGAGGGATTCCCAGAGAAGGAAAATCTCTCCATTGACACCCTGCCTGCCTGGAATTTGTGCTATTAGAAACTTGCCTAGAACACAGAGACCTTAAATAATTTAGCCCCCTCAACATATACAAGTAGTAAGTGATGGAGGGTCGAGGATCAGCCCAAAGACTATCTCCCACGTCACCCCTGCCACAAGAACCCGGGGAGATTGACGACAATGCTCTTCTACTTGGAGGAGAGAGAGCCAACCATGTCAGAGGATCACTGAGCTGGTGAGTCCAAGGAAATGGGCAAGCAACCAAGCCCAGAGGCCATGCAGCAGGCAGAGTGTCAATGTAGACACCTGATAAGGACAAAAATGGGGGGAAATATGTACAAGAAATTGGCTAGTCTTAGTCACGAAGATATTTGTTAAATAATTAACCAGTTTTTGCCAAGACCTTACCAGTGTCAAATCAGGGAAGCCCAAGCATAGTGCTGTAAAAGGAAAATTGACCATGGAGTATACAAAAATCAGATATTAAGGGGGAGTCTAAATGTAGTCTTTGGAACAGTCGATCAGGGACTTCAATTTGCCTCTTCTAACTCCATATCCCACTGTTCTTCCCATTGGACCACAGTCTTCATCCTGAATGGAGCCTCTCCTTCAGTTCCCTTGTGTGTGCTCTCTATCTGCTGCCCTAATTCCCTCTTCCTTATCTCAAGTCACCAAATGGATCTATGATGAGGGGTAAGTTTCAATGACATTTTTGAATGTCAAAAAAAAAGGCATTTCCAAAAATTATCAAATTTCACTTTGTGAGCATTCAACAGGTACTTATTAGTCTGAAATTAACTTTGGTGGGGGGGGGGGGATTTCCGTCTATATCCTACTCTCTGTAAAGCAGAGGCTCCCAAATTTATTTGGCTTACTGCAGCCTTTCCAAAAAAATCTCTCAGTGCCTCCCTGGAAATCTATTTTCTGCAATCCTTGAATTCTATGAAATTTAGATAATTACAAAAAATACAAAATATTTTTAAGGCAATGACATCTTAAATTTAATAATTTAGTGTGAATTTGTGGTTTTTTTCTTGCATTGAAATTTTAATGACACAATATTGTGTCATGAAACCATATAATATCCTATTGTAAACAAATAGTTGCATGCACATATTCCTGTCTTTGCATGCTGGACTTCCTGATAGTGCGCACTTACCTTTCTACGCTGGATTGTTAAGACTTTTTGGAGGACTTGAGCACTGATTAGTTATAACTTGCATTTTGTGTGTTTATTTGGAAAATAATGTAATTGATATGACTTTAACTCTCTTACGAACAGATAAAACTTGGATGAACCAGTTTTTCAAAACTTTCTTCTTTCTTTATGCTTCCACCACCTCCTTTTTTCATTCCACCCTCCCTCTCCAGTTGCCGACAGGACTACTGCTTCCCACCTGGATCACTCCAGCGCCCCCCAGTGGGTGGCATCACCCACTTTGGAACCTACACAGAAAGTGAGAAGTCCTGATTCCAGTTTTACCTTTTGCTTAAAGGTGTTTTCAAGGATTTACACAACAGCTTAGTTTAGATGAGATATCAACAGATATAAAAAAAAATAATTTCATAACAAAAGCCGCAGGAAAGCTCTGCCAAATATTCTCTCAATAAACCACCTCAACTAGTAATACTCACATATGAATCAGAAGGACTGCATGGGGATATGACAATTCAACCACGGGCAGTTAAAGGGCTTGGAGGATAGTGCACTGGACCTGAAGTCAAGGAGACACATCTTCCTGAGTTCAAATCTGGCCTCAGACACTTATTAGCTGTGTGACCCTGGGCAAGTCACTTTACCTTCTTTGCCTCAGTTTCTCATCTGCAAAGTGAACTTACAAAGGACATGCCAAACCACTGCAGTATCTTTACCAAGAAAATAACAAATGAGGTCATGAATATTTGGATATAGCTGAAAAATGACCCAGCTGTAATGAGACACACCCAGACCCACACTGGTCATCTGACATCACCATGGACAACAATGTGTCCTGTATCACCATCAAAGAAAAAAGACAGATACTCTACAGAACTTGGGGCCAGGGAGATCACTTCCCAGAAAACCTCATTCTGCCTGCAGCTGCTTTGTTATGTTAACAGAATCATGAAAGGCATAGACCAAAATGTCATTTCATTTCTTTTCCTAATCTACAAACCATTGATAGTGAATTGGCAAAGGACTGGTGTTAAATACTCCAAGATACTTTTAAATTTCAATTCCAAGTCTTATGTGGTAGAACTAATGTCTGCCACTATTTCTCCTCCACATGGGTTTGATCTATGACTTTTATTTACCTACTAAAACAGCCACTAATTTTCCCCCAAAGGTAACAAAGCTATTTCTGGCTCCCCAAAGAAATCTTTTTATACTTCTTTAATTGGCTCACTATCCACCTCACCACAATGACTCTGCAGAAAATTTTAATGCCTCCTCAAACCTCCCATAGGTCCTTCCAGCACTCACCGACCCTCTCACCTAAGAAAATTTTCATCCCTTCTCAAACCTCCCATAGTTCCTTCCAGCACAGACTTTTACTGAAAATTTTGAGATCATTCCCTGAGAGCTCCTTCTTCTCCCCTTCTCTTCCTCTCCCACAGCCATTGTCTCCTCCTCCACCTCTGTCTGTCACACAGACATCTGCTTACTCCTTATTGAGCCAAACACCTCTCTACCTGCACAAGTGGTCCCCTTCAAACCAGTTTCCTCCAGTAGACTTTTCAATCTATCTTCCCCATTCTATCATTTATCTTTAATATCTCCCTGTGTATTGCTTGCTTCCACTTGCCAACAAACATGTCTATCTCTCCCCCTTCTGAAGTTAATATCTAGGGCAGAGCCAAGATGGCAGAGTAGAAAGACAGACCTGTAGAAGGTCCCCCCTCCCATAGCCCATAAAATACTTGTAAAAATGGCTCTAATCAAGTTCTAGAGTGGCAGAAGCCACAAAACCACAGAGTGAAAGGGATTCCAAACCAAGACAGCCTGGAAGGTCAACAGGAAACATCTATAATACCAGACGTGGAACAGAGTGAAGCTGCATCCCACATAGCACAGACCACCTTTGGTGGCGTGACTCTTATAGGAACAAGACTGCAGCAGGCCTCAGGGGTGGAATTCCCTGCAGCAGCTGAGATTTCCAGATTGCTCAAAGCACAAATGCCAAAGATAGTTTCAACGGTCAGTGAGAAAGCTCTCTCACCTGGGTGAGAAGGGAACACAGTCTGGCCCCACCAGTAGCAGCAACTTCAGAGGCAGCATCCATTTTTGGAGCCCTCGATCTAAAGACACAGGGGGAATTGAGCACCTGATCTGAATCGCAGACCTGAGTGGCTCTTTTGGGGTGAGGAAGAGTGCTGGCATTGGAGCTGGTGGGGCCTCTGGAGAGGGAACCCTACTGGAAGATCCTGGGTAGAACAGAGTTCTTGTAGTTGCTCACAAACAAGAGCGCAGGTTAGGAGAGGAGTAAACTCCTCTCCCTTGATTGTGCCACCTTGGAGGAATAGAGAACTTTCAGATCCCTACACTATACCCTCCTCTTGACAAAGGACTGAAAAGTCAAGTAACTGACTAGGAAAATGCCCAAGAAAGAGAAAAGGAATAAGACCATAGAAGGTTACATTCTTGGTGAACAGATATTTTCTTTCACCCTTTCAGATGAGGGAGAACAATGCATACCATTAGAGGAAAATCTAAAAGTCAAGGCTTCTGCATCCCAAACCTCCAAAATAAATATACAATGGTCTCAGGCCATGGAAGAGCTCAAATAAGATTTTGAAAATCAAGTAAGAAAGGTGGAGGAAAATTGGGAAGAGAAATGAGTGTGATGCAAGAAAATCATGAAACACAAGTCAACAGCTTGCTAAAGGTGACCCCAAAAAAATGCTGAAGAAAGTAGCGCCTTTAAAAATAGACTAACCCAAATGACAAAAGAGGTCCAAAAAGTCAATGAGGAGAAGAATGCTTTAAGAAGCAGAGTTATCCAAATGGAAAAGGTGATTCAAATCTCGTCGAAAAGAAAGAGTTCTTTAAAAATGAGAATGGAACAGATGGAAGCTAATGACTTTATGAGAAACCAAGAAATTACAAAACAAAACCAAAAGAATGAAAAAATGGCACATAATGTGAAATATGTCATTGGAAAAACAACTGACCTGGGAAATAGATCCAGGAGAGACAATTTAAAATTATGGGACTACCTGAAAGCAATGATCAAAAAAGAGCCTAGACATCATCTTTCATGAAATTATCAAGGAAATCTGCACTGATATTCGAGAACCAGAGGGCAAAATAAATATTGAAAGAATCCACCAATTGTCTCCTGAAAGAGATCCAAAATGAGAAACTCCTAGGAATATTGTAGCCAAATTCCAGAATTTCCAGATCAAGGAGAAAATATTGCAAGCAACTAGAAAGAAGCAGTTTTGTATTGTGGAAATACAACCAGGATAACACAAGATCTAGCAACTTCTACATTAAGGGATTGAAGGGCTTGGAATAGAATATTCCAGAAGTCAAAGGAACTAGGATTAAAACAAGGAATCACTTACCCAGCAAAACTGAGCATAATACTTCAGAGGAAAAATGGTCATTCAATGAGATGCAGGACTTTCAAGGATTCTTGATGAAAAGACCAGACCTGAAAAGAAATTTTGACTTTCAAACACAAGAATCAAGAGAAGCGTGAAAAGATAAACAGGAAAGGGGAATAATAAGGGACTTATTAAAATTGAACTGTTTACATTCCTACACGGAAGGATAATATTTATGACTGTGGAAACTTTTCTCAGTATTTGGATAGTTAGAGGAATTACACACACACACACACACACACACACACACAACACACATACACATAGGACACAGAGTGAGTTGAATAGGAAGGGATGATATGTTAAAAATAGAATTAAGGGGTGAGATGAATATATTGGGAAGAGAAAGGGAGAAATGGAATGGGGAAAACTAACTTTCACAACTTTATCACTGGAAGGGAAAAGAGGGGAGGTGACTGGGAGAAAGTGAAGCTTACTCTCATCAAATTAGGCTTAAGGAGATAATAGCATGCACACTCAATTTGTTATGAAAATCTATCTTACACTACAGGAAAGTAGGGGAGAAGATGATAAGTGGGGTGGGTGGATGATAGAAGCGAGGGCAAATGGGAGGAGGGAGCAATTAGAAGTAAACACTTTGGGGAGAGACAAGGTCAAAAGAGAGAATAGAATAAGTTGGGAACAGGATAGAATTGAGGGAAATATAATCTTACACACCATGACTATTATGGAAGTCCTTTGCACAGCTACACATACATAGCCTATATTGAATTGCTTGCCTTCTCAGTGGGGATGTGTGGGGAGGGAGGAAGGGGGAGAAGTTGGAACTCAAAGTTTTAGGAACTAATTTTGACAATTATTTTTTACATACAACTGGGAAATAAGAAATACAGGTAATGGAGTATAGAAATCTATCTTGCCCTACAAGAAAAGAGAGAAGATGGGGATAAGGGAAGGGTGAGTGTGTGATAAAAGGGAGGGCAGATTGGGGTAATAATGCACGGCATTTTGGGATGGAGGACGGAAGAGTTGGGGAAAAAGTTTGGAACTCAAAATTTTATGGAAATGAGTAATGAAACCTAAAAATAAATAAATAAAAAATTCATACCTTCCTGAATCCATCCATCCCCTAATAGATAATTTACATTAGTAAATAGATAGTCACATCTCCTTGCTTTCCTCTCCTTAACTCTCTACGGTCTGGCTCCTGCCCTCATCATTCAACTAAAACTTCTCTCACTGATGTTGCTAACCATCTCTTTTATACCAAAGCTAATGTCCTTTTCTCAATCTTCGCTTTGCCTGATCACTTTGCAGGAGTTAACACTGCTGTTCACCCTTCTTTTCATACTTTTGTCTAAGTTATTGTGACATTATTCTCTCCAGGATCTCTTTTGTTTGAGGGGATAGGTGAGGCAATTGACGTAAATTGACTTGTCCAAGATCACACAGCTAGAATGTGTCAGGTATCTGAGGTTGAATTTGAACTCAGGTCCTCTTGATTCCAGGCCAGTGTTCTGAATACTGCACCATGTAGCTGCCTGCAGGATCTCCTTTTAATCAGTTAATAAACATGTACTAAATGCCTGTCTGAAGCCAGGCATTTTACTAAGCATGGGAAATACAAAGAAATATAAAATACCATGCCTACCCCCCAGCACTTCACCATGGCCACTCTTCAGGACCCATAGCTGGATCTTCATCCCAAGTGATTCCTGCTAACCACAAGTGTCCCACTCGACTCTTTACTGGACTTCCTTCTCTTATAACATCATACTGTTTCACTTGTCCTCATCAGTTCCAGTGAATTCAATTACCACATCTCTGCAGATAATTCTCACATCTATTTCTCATCTCTGCTGACTTCCAGTCTTACATATCCAATTTGCCTATTGGATGTATCCACCTGGATGTCCTGTAGATATCTTAAATTCAATGTGTCCAAAATTGAACTTTTTCTATCCCCCTAACCTCAATGATCTTCCGTTTCAAAATTCATTATATTACTATTGGAGGAACCACCATCCTACCGGTCATCCAGGAGCACAAACTAAGTTTCTTCCTTCACTCTTTGTCTACTTATCCCCCAAGGAACACATTGTTAAGGTATTTCAGTTTGACCTTTGTTAACAAGATTTTACTAACACTGTATCTAACCTGAGAGTCACAAAACAACAGATTAGAGATGAAGGGCCAGGAATCAGGTAACTGTTTAATTAATTAGTTTCATTATGAAGAACAGATTTGCAAATCCAGAATTCCACCTTGCTGAAATGATTACAGAGTTTATATACAAAAAATTACAAGTGAGAAGGGAAAGGAGGGAAGGTGCATTAGAAATAATTGTTTCCCAGGTCCAGAGTAGTTTCCCATGAACAGCCCACAAGAGGAAGTCAGTACAACAAGCCTGGAGTCCTGTGGGAGCAATATTGTTTAAGTCTTTGGGTGTCTTAACTTGGTGGGTCACAGGACCAGAGTTCTGTGATGGAAACAGGTTCTACAATCTTGGATTCATTTCACATAACGTACACAGGCACAAGAATGCAGTGAGTGAGAGTACTGTCAAGCGTCTCATTGATGATTTCAAGCTGCATTGTTAAATCTGACTAACCTATCAGAGACAGAGTTGCTGAGAAATCTAAATTACTAGTCTCTTTATACCACATATCATATCAATTAATATAAAAATCACAATTCCCTTCACATCTCCTCCTTTTGGCCAAAACTTTGGTATATTCCTTGACAGGTGATGAGGAATATTCATTTGAAATACGATTTTAATTTTATGTGAAAATGAGTGAGTTAGAAGTTGAACGCCAGGAAGTCAAATAAAGAAGAGAAACATAAGATCAGGAAGGGTAGAATGGAAAATACTGCCAATGTGTCTAGGCAACCAGGAGATTAGATAAAAAGGAAGGTGAAGGTGAAAGATAAGCAAGCTTCAGAATATTTTGGCCCCCATCCCATAAATCATCCACTTGCTTGTTTATTTCCACTTGTTGGAAATTGGTTGACATAAACACAACATTCCTCCCCTATGACTCCCCCTCCCCATGGCAGAGAGGGTATACAGCACTAGATGGTTTGGCAATAATATTAGGGCAAGTGAATGCTCCTGAACTCAGAGTCTGGTGACAAGCTTCCCTGTGTGCTACAGTTCCATGGCTAGTTCTGCCAAGAGGTTCCCAACAGATGGATATAGAGTCTTAAAGGTGGCTGTTGTACCAGTCAGGTATCCAGTGGATGCCAACAGGGCCACAGCAGGCAGGAAAACAAGCCTTCACTGCCAACGAAAGAACAACTTGAACCAGAGTGGAACTTCAGAGGAGTGACTACCTAGGAATAGGGACAAATTGGGCCCAGTGTAGACAACAGCACAGAGGCCTTCCCAGAACAGATGGAGTCTGTGATATAGTGTATAGTTGCCTAAGGACAGTCCTGTGGAGGGGGTATTTCAAAGGCAAATGTAAAGGTATTAGAGGGAGAATCCCAGGAAGAGGGAGTGACACTCTCAGAACTCAGTGCCTCCAGGCACTGATGTTCAGCTCTGACATGATCAAGATGCCTTCTTGGGATTGCCACAGGAACCCAGAGATTGAATACTGTCTTTACAGTTGCCTTTCTTGTGGGTAAATATCAGAGGTATGATGCCAGACTTGTTAGGGCAGACCCGACACTCCACTTGCTGCAGGGGTTTTTGCAGTGTTTTAAGATGCTAAATGTCCCATTCAGGGAAATCTGTGGCCTCAGGAACTGGCCAGAGGAATCAAGTGAGTCATGTAGGAAAGCCACTCATGTGGAGTTAAGAATGAAGATAAAATTACTTTGCATGGGATTTAATGATCCAAGGTGAGGCCCATGTTGCCGCCATGTCCTGTATGCAGAGTGAAGCCTGTGTTTCTAGAGATCCCTCTGAGTATAACCAACCTTGTAGGGAAGGATCTGAAGTGCTAGGGACCCTAAAACCTGCTGTTAAGTCCTTTCATTATGGGTTGGAGTGCTCTTTTCCTTATGGGTCAGTGTAGTGCTTATGACTGTGGTGTTATCCTGAGAATACCGACAGAAGGAGTGGCAAGGAGCACGAGCGGCTCCCTTCCCATAAGCTGCTGCTCTATGAAACAGACCAGGACTGGGTGGATTCTCAGTCCGGGGAGAAGCAAGAGTTTTCGGAGCATGTCTCAGAGGGCCAGTAAAGTAGATCCCTCCCACTGAGGTCATCATTCAGGCTTCTAATGTGGTGGCTAGGTCTAAAGCTTCAAGGGTTGGAACCTGGACAATGAGGGGCCACGGATTGCTATAGGAGCAAGAGAGGACGATTAGTTCATAGGAGGAGTGACAAGAAACCTCTGCCTAGGTCCGGGTCCTTGAGTCCGTCATCTGAATCAGCTGTCGTGTTCTTCTCATCTTGGGGCCTTGGGAATAGTTGTTTACCTCAGATGTCAACTACTTTGGACTCGGTTTAATTTTCAGAGTCAGGTCATGCATGGGTTCCACAATCCAGGGGAGCAGCACTGACCTTTGGGGATGTGACAGGTGGATCCAGAATTCCACTCCCTGGAGTTTGACTGAAGTGGGGATGCTAAGTAGGACTTCGAAGGGGTCTTTCCACGGTGGCTCCAAGGAGTGTTTTTGGAGATAATGTTTGCCATAGACCCAGTCACCAGGTTGGATCAAGGGCTTGAGACTCATTGCAATTTCTAAAGAATGGAACTGTGAGACAATTTGGCAAGTTTCTGATATTTTCTGAGCCAACTCAATGCTGTACTGTAAGAGGGAGACTGTGGCTGCCATGATTTCCACCCACCCAATCCTATGCAGTGGCACTGGGCAAACTGTTACTGTCTCATGGGAATGAGACTATGGGAACCAAATGGTCTAGACCTAAGACTTAGCGGGACTGAAAGAAAGGCTTTCAGAGAATTTAGCAAGGGAGGTGTTAAGTGTCCCTTTAACTCTTTCAACCATTCCCGATGACTGGGTTCCATAGGCACAATGGAGGTGTTGAGTAATTGGCCAGGAAGAAACTAGCTTAATTAAAGAAGCTCCTATGAAATGAGTACCTCTATCACTATGTCTTTCTTCAGGAACCTCAATAATGGAATGATTATTTCAAAGAGGATTTCTGCTACAATCTTTGATTTACTTCACTTAAGGTATGATGACACAGGAATTCAGTGAGTGAGGGCATTACCAAGGGTTTGACTGACGGTGTAAAGCCGCATTGTTAATTCTGACTCCTGAGCCAAAGAGGCTCAGGAAAAACTTAAATTATTAGAATGGTTATTAGACAATCTTACTGATTAATATGAACATCATAATTCCCTCCACAGCTTTGAAACAACTCTCATATGTGTCTTT
Source organism: Notamacropus eugenii (assembly GCF_028372415.1). Classification (NCBI taxonomy): domain Eukaryota; kingdom Metazoa; phylum Chordata; class Mammalia; order Diprotodontia; family Macropodidae; genus Notamacropus; species Notamacropus eugenii. The sequence goes on along the minus strand of NC_092879.1, from coordinate 6,099,772 downwards.
TTATCTACTCTGACATTACCACCACCATGGAGCAGGTCGTCAACAATTCATACAATGGACTCCTGAAACAGCTTTCAGGTTGGACTCTACTTTCAGACACCACCATTTCAGTCTATCATACCCTCAGCTCTCAAAATCATCTTCCTAAAATACAAGTCTGACCATGTGCTTTTACCCACCACAATCCATCACTCCCTATCAATTCAGGATGAAATATAAAATTCTTTCTGGCATTTAAAGCCTTTCATAAACTACCCACCCTCTAATTTCCAGTTTCCTTACACTTATACCACCCCTGTGTCTCCTTGACCGATATGATCTACTCTTCACACCAACAACACTTGCCTCTTTGTTGTTCCTGGCACAAGACCCTCCTTCTCCCAAATCTGGGCATTTTCTTTCACTGGCTGTACTCCACACCTGGAACATTCTCCCTCCTCATAACAACCTCCTGACTTTCCTGGTTTTCTTCAAAGTTCAGCAAAAATATCATCATCTATAGGAAGCTTTTCCCTTTCCTGAAAATTTCTAGCACCTTCCTCATGTTGCTTATTTCCAGTTTTTCCTGTGTATAGCTGGTTTAGTCATAAGTTTGAGTGGTGACTCTCCAACTAGTCTGTGAGCTCCTTAAGAGAGCAGGCACTGTCTTACAGCTCTTCATATTTCCAGTGTAGTACACACAGAGCTGACACATAGCAATCAGTTTTAAAAATGTCTATTGACTGAATGGAACCTGATTGGCTGCTGTTTCCTCTAAAATAGATTACTGGACCCCCAAGGGCACAAAAGTCCCACCAATGGACAGTCAGGACCTCTCAAACTTGGTGGATTTCTGAAGACCACTCAGGTCCTTATAGTTTTCCCTGGCATCTGACTCTGATAATCAGATGTGTTTTTATATGAAGACAAGGGGGCATTGTCCAGAGAAGCAGTGTCACTACACCACTGCTGCATTTCTGTGCTATGTTAGTTCAAAGTTAACCTGCTATTGTTAACTGTCCAGTGACATTGTGGTACCTCATTTCATCCCAACACTGACCCTGAATTCAGAAATGACTGGTGCTCAAGTCTCCTCTAACAGCCTGTCACAGGAGAGATGCTCAGAGACTTCTGGATAGACTGACACTGACCAAAGGAAGCCTGGTCCTGACTGTGGAACTTGTAGGGTCAAAACTTTTATTTTAGGTTTGAGTCATAGAGGAAGATATATCATAACAACAACTGTATACATGAAAAGGTTGGGAGGATTGGGAACACCATTCCTAGGCTCAAAATATTTGAGGAAGAACAGAGTTGATGGCAATAAACTCTGAGTTAGGCATTTCCTTATTTGTTAGATTTGAAGTCAATTTGAACATAAACCATTTGTTGAGCAAGTACTGAATGTTTAGCATAACATTAATCTGTACAGAGGAGTGGTTGATGAATAAGAATGAGGAAGAGTGGATATTAGGGGAACAGCCCCTCTGGGGCCAATTCCAGAACTAGATGGTCTGGCTCTGTTCTTCTCCTTTCTGTTTCCCTTCATTCCTTTTGAATCATGAAGGACAGTTCTATCAAATTAGATACTGATTTGGGATAATAACATTGAATATATGAACATGGATTTGTGGAGTTCAGAAAGTGGAAGTGGGAATTAGAAATGGAAGTATGTACCACAGCAGTTAATACAGTACTCTGCACATAGTAAGTGCTTTGTGAATGCTTTTCCATTCTTTCATTCATTCACTGCTGGCAGTTCAGAGTTTTCATAGAATAGATGATGGTTTGGGGCTGTTAAATAATCAACAGCCTCCACAATTGTTTATGGAAAAAAACCTAAAGGCAGTGTTAAAAACACCGTGAAAGTGGAAGTGAAATGAGAACTGGAGAAGATGGAGTTGTCCCACGATCCCTCTTCTTGACTATTTTGCAGATTCTAGGAATAATAATGTGTTAAGATAAGCTCGGTTCTCACGTGAACGGTCTCGGGTCAGGTACGAGGCCCCTCAGACAACAGCTGGGAATTGAGGAGTGACACACGAGTTATCTCATTTTCCACCTCTTCTCAGTGTAAACTTGCTGGGGAGAGCATCCCACCCTTGAGATTGGTCTGTGGTCTGAGCACACCTTTTGTTAATTGGCTAAGTGGCTGAGAGCATGCGGTCCATGAGCGAACTAGCAGGGGGAGAGCTTAAATGGGGACAGGAAAGCCTGAGAGGAGGTTGTTGTTCTTCCTTGGTCCTCGGGAGGGAGAAGGGGGCTTCCGCGAGGTCTCCCTCGGGGAGCACTAGCCCTGCATGCTTGTATCCTGAATAAAGCTTACACCCCTGTTTGACTCTGGAGGTCTCTTCTCTCATATGTTTATCCAGCTGGCCACCGAAGACCTGATATAGGTAAGAGGACCCAGGCAGCCCATGGCAGTTAGGCCGGACAATAATGTCTTTCAGGACAAGCTCTGATTGCTTGAATAGGTCTGTTTACAATTTTAGACAGTGCTAGCACTTGTATTTTAAAGACGACTGAGGCAGAGATGGGGCGTCATGTGCTAGACAAGACAATACACCACCACCTTATCCAGCATCTCCTCACAGACTCAGATGGAGACAGATCTGTGCCCTGAACCCCAGAGTCTTGGAAAGAACAGGCCCCCCAAGCCTCCAGATATGTTTCCAGCCCATCCCTCGTAGGCATCATGGATAGAAGAAATCATTGGAAAGACAGAGCCCACCTTCCTCATCACAACCAGCAGCAATTGCTGACCACATGTCATCAATACACACAAAAACACACAAGAGTCCTTGGAGGAGCAGCCTTCCCCAGAACAGCCAGCCTGCTTCCAGTCCATCTTTCATAGCCATCAGTTGGTGAAGTCACCCTGCAGAGAAGGGGCCAGCCATTTCCTCTAAACTACCAATCAGTGGGCACTCACAGGGCAGGGAAACCAGACGAGTTGAAGAAACAAAGCAACCAGAGGGGGGGACAGGAGGCAGCCTGGGCTTCAATGTCCTTTGGGAGTGGTGGATGTTTCTGACATCAAGTTTAAGCTTCATTTTTTTCAGGATCCACCCATTACTCTGATCTCTGACCTCTGTGTAATCCATTTGACAAGGGCTTGCCCTTTATAGAAAACAAAGTCAAGTGAAAGTCACGTCATCATTTCTCTGAGGGTCCCTTCCCTTCCCTTTCTTTCCCTTCCCTTCCCTTAAGGGGCCAAGGTCTCCCAGGTGGGTCATCTCCAGTCATCCTGATGAATATCTGGTCGCTAGATTCAAATGGCTTTGGAGGAGATGTGAGGCTGGTGACCTTGCACAGCCCTCCCTCACTCAAAACAAAGTCACGTGCAAATCACGTCATCATTTCGTTAATGGCATGGTATTCTTTGGCAACGAAGGAGTAAGAAAACAACAAGCCCTTTATACATCTGAAGAAACTACTTCATCAGTCAATCAACTCTGATTAAGCACCTACTGTATGGCAGGCACTGTGCTTACTTCTTTTACAAATATGATCTCGTTTGATCCTCACAACAACACCGTGGAGTAGATGAAATTCTCCCTGCTCAGTACTAGGACATACCGCTGATGTCACTTGTTCAGCATCACACAGCTTGTAAGTCTCTGGAGCCATATTTGAACACAGGTCTTCTTGATTTAACAGTGAACCAGGGGGATAGTGAACTCTCCTATTCATTGCTTTGTTACTGCCTATGTCTTCTGGTAGATCAGTTAATGTTTCCTTCATGAATTGGAATGCTAAGGCATGGGGAACATAAAAGTAGGTTATTACTCATATTGGTTTAGTGTTTATGTTCCTGTAATTCTAATGCAGTTTTCTTATTTATCTCCTTTTATTTTTTTGAATGGTTGCTTTTGCTTTGTCCAATAAAATGACTCCACTATCTACTCTTTTGGAATCTCTTGGTGTATAGTTTGCAATTTAAAAGTGGCAGCACCATAATTAGAATCACACAAGACCTAGCAGCAGTCACACTATAAGAGACAGAACTTGGAAAACTATATATTGAAGAACAAAAGAACTTGGTCTGTGACCAGAAATATCACAACCAGCAAAGTTAAGTAAAATCCAGAGTGATAAAAAGATGAACAATTAATGAACTGTCAACCTTTGTTAAAAAAAAAACAAACCATGAGCTTAATAGAACATTTAACATACAAGAGACAAAGCAAATATAAAGCACATACCAAAGAGTAGTTACAAGGAATTCAATAAGGTCCAACTGTTTATCCTTTATGTATATAAAATGCAAAACATATATTTAAGATTATTATTAGTGACTGAATAATTTTTAAGAACGATTGGGGCAGACCTGAGTATGATATGACTTTAAAAATTAAACCAACTTAGAAACAACTAGAAGAGTAAATATCTTATATAAATCAGGTGTAAGAGGAAGAACAGATACAGAGGAATTAGTTGGGGGAGAAGGGTTCTTACTTCTGAAACCTACCTTCATCTCGAATAGATTCAAGAAGGAACAATATATGTATATCTAGAAGAGGATAAAAGTCTTTTAAATTTTGAAAGAAATAAAATGCTAAAGGGATAGAAAGAGGGGAGAGGATAAAGAGGGGATATCTAGAGGGAAAGGTGAGGAAATAAATGGGGGCATAAGAAGGTATTTAGATTTATGAAAATTAGAGGATAAGGAAGGGATCTTTAAATGGAGGGTGTTGGTTAAGCAAGAGTAGGGCAAGGAAAGAGGTAGAAGTAAAGTAGAGGAGGTAGGAGGGATAGGAAATTAAAGATATACATAAACATAAAAACAAAGATCAAGAGTAGAATTTGTTAGGGAATGTGTATGTCTATACATGTATGTATGTATATATGCATGTATGTGTGTGTATATATACACATATATATGTTTGTATATATCTATTTTAAGCATATACATGCATACATACACACATATGTGCATACACACACACGTATCCCCAGTGAACCCACTGAATTGTAGTCACTAGGGAGAGGGGGGGATTACAAAGTGAAAAGTGTACAGCGAAGGACCAAAGAAAATTTACAAGAAAGCAAGAAAAGATGGACAGCTCTCAGCCCAATGAAAAGTATTTATTATATAAGCTTAATCAAAATGGAAATATATTACTATGTATGTAAGTCTTTTATATTCTGCTGCAGAAAAGAACAAATAAAAATTATTACTATATTGCATAAAGTGATGTGCCTCATGAATACAGAGGAACAAGGAAAGCTCTATATAGACTGATGCAGAGTGATGTAAGCAGAGCCAAGAACAAACATACAGAGTAATCTAAAATAAAAAAAAACAACAACAATGTAAATGGAAACAAAACACCAAAATTCAAAAGTATCATAAATATCACGCATTAGTCAGATAAAGATATATGAGAATACACACCAAATCTCCCCTTCTGTGTAGATAGGAGGTTCAAATATGTTACAGATTGCACATATTTTCAGAATGTTTCAATGTGTCAATTATTTGTGCTTAATTATTTTCCCTCTTTAAAAATGCTACTGGTCATATCAGATGTTTCTCTGGGAGAGAGAAGAAGAGGGATACTTAGGATATATAAGACGATGTACCATCCACACACACACAATTGAAAGCATTCTTTAAAAAGAATTGATAAAGTGTATCATAGGAAAAAAATGTGACATGGGGAGGGGGTTGAGCCAAAATGTCAGAGTGAAAGCAGGATGTCACCTGAGTTCTTCCACAAATTCCTTCAAGTACCTCTAAAAAGTGAATCTGAACAAATCTTAAACTGGCATAATCCACTAGAAGATAGATTGTGGCAGATTTCCAGTCCAGGACAACCTGAAAGGTCATCAGGAAGGATTGGTTACACAAGGATGGTAGAGTGCAGAGCACTCGGGCTGCACCAGCATGGACTAGAATGTAGCAGAGTAGGAATGGCCCTAGATGGTCTGCGTCACCAGTGGCAGTGCAGATTCCTAAACCTCTCAGCACAGGCAGGAGTCAGGGGGACCTGGGTGAGAGAGAAGCCTGGGGCCTGCAGCAGTAACCTTAACTGCTCCTGGGGTTTTCAGCCCACAGACTGAATTTTTGAAAGTCACAAACTTGAACTGCTGGGAGCAAAGATGGCAGAGTAAACTGTAAGTGCTCACACCCTCCCTTGTTGACTTTGAAAAAAGCAGAGGATATTGCCCCAGGAAAAATCCAGGAATAGTGGAATCAGAGAAGAAGTACAGGAGTCTTTTAGCATGGCAGGCTAGGAATATTGATGGGAAGGGTCCTTCTTGTTGTGGTTGAAGGGAACCAATGCAAAAGCAGAAGTGTCCCAAAAAGTTCCACCTCAGTTCCAGACCAGCAAGAGATCCTGGGTCCCGGGAGTGGGGGGAGAGTGGAGCTGGTGAGCACCAATGCCAGGACCCCAGGCTTGCCTTAGCATAGGCAGGGGAATTGGGCAGACACAAGCACTGCTGAACCTGTGCTTTAGTGCAGCCGTGGGTGAAGAGGAGCCCTCCAATACTAGACCACCCCACCCTCACTCCACATGCCATGAGCTTCAGTGTAACTCCAGGGAAACTCAGAGAGTCTTCATCTGGCCTTGGGAGATAGTTTTGGCACACAACAGCCAGCTCAGCAGCAGGTAAACTGCAGCAGTTTACAGATTCTAGCTGACAGATTTGGAGGCAACAGCACACACAGCCAGTAATCAGACTCCTAGCTTCCAGAACAAGAAACGTGGGACAGAACCCCCATGCACTAGAAGCAGAGATCTACTTCAAAAGTCAGGAAAAAAAGACAATCACCATGAGCAAAAAGCAAATTAGAAAAGCAAAGAAGAGGAATAATATTATGGGGGTAGGAAACATCAAAATAGGAATTGAGAAGAGGACAGAATTGACACTATACCCATATCTGAAACCTCAGAACAGAATATGAACAGATCTGTAGTTCAAAGAACATTCTTGGAAGAGCTCAAGAAGGATTTTAAAAGCCAAATTAGAGAGGCAGAATAAAAATTGGCCTATCATTTAAAAAATACAATCACCTCCTTAAAAATTAAAATTGGCCAAATGGATAAGGAGGTACAAAACCCAACTGAAGAACACAATTTGGAAAAATTAGAATTGGGCAAACAGAAGCTAATGAATCTATGAGGCATCAAGAATCAGTCGAAAACAATCTAAAGAATGAAAAAAATAGAAGAAAATGTAAAAGATCTCATTGGAAAAACAACTGACCTGGAAAACAGATCCAGGAGAGAAAATGCAAGAATTATTGATCTACCAGAAAGCCATGATAACAAAAAGAGCCTAGACAGTATCTTCCAAGAACTCATTAAGGAAGAATGCTCTGAGATCCTACATCCAGAGAGTGAAACAGTCATTGAAAGAATGTATTAATCACCTCCTGAAAGAAATCCCAAATGTAAAATGCCAAGGAATATTGATGCCAAATTTCAGAATTATCAAGCCAAGGAGAAAATACTGAAAGCAGTCAGAAGGAAACTATTCAAATACTGAGGAGCTACAGTCAGGATTATACAGGACCTTGCAGCTTCCACATTAAAGGACCAGAGGGGTTGGAATATGATATTCTGTAAGTCATAGAGTTTGGACTACTACCAAGGATAAATTTTCCGGCAAAACTAAGCATAATCTTTCAGGTAAGGAGATGGAAATTCAATGAAATAAGGGATTTGCAGACCTTTCTGATGAAATGGCCAGAGCTCAAAGGAAAATTTAATCTTCATATGCAAGACTCAGGAGAGGCATAAAACGGTAAACAGGAGAAAAAAAGAAAAAAACTATTTCTTAGGAGCAAATTGTTTACATCCCTATGAGTGAAGATAATATTTATTAATCTTGAGAACTCTATATTTATTACAACATTTAAAAGGTTACCATATTTGTATTACAACATAGAGGGTGTGGGTATAAATGAAATGATGTGATGATAAAAAATCTTAATGAAAGGGTATAAAGGGAGAAGAGGAAAGGAGGAGTCAGAAAAGCGTAAATTACCGCACATGAAGAGGTACGAAACATATTATAGTGGAAGGAAAGAAAGCAGAGAGATGAGCATTATTTGAGATTTACTCTCATCCAACTTAGATCAAGGAGGGAACAGTATATGCAGTTAAGGACAGAAATCTAACTATAGATATAGGCAGTAGGAGGGGAAAGGGGAAAGAAAAGGGAGGGGAAACTAAAAGGGAAGGAAGAAATAGTAAGAGAAGAGGGAAAGACAAATGAGGGGAGCTGGTAGAAAGGAGGCAAGACTGAGGGAGGTGGTGGTAAAAAATAAAAGTATTTTGAGGAAGGGAAGGAAGAAGGGGGGAACAAAAACATAAACAGGAGGGGAAACAGGATGAAGAGAAAGACACAAGGCGTAATCATAACTGTGAATGTGAATGGGATGAACTTTCCCATAATCCAGAGACATATAGCAGAATGGATTAAAAACCATAATCCTACAATATGTTGTTTACAAGAAACACATTTGAAACAAGGGCATAACAAAGGTAAAAGGCTGGAGCAGAATATATTATGTTTCAGGTGAAGTAAAAAACATACAAGGGTAACAATCTTAACCTCAGATCAAGGAAAAGCAAAAATATATCTCATCAAAATATATAAGGGAGAAAAATATATCCTGCTAAATGACACCATAGACCATGAAGTAATATCACTACTAACTATATATGCACCAAGTGACATAGCATCCACATTCTTAGAGGAGAAGTTAAGGGAGATACAGGAACAAGTAGAGAGGAAAGCCATATTAGTGGGGGACTTCAACCTCTCCCTCTCTGAACGTGATAAATCTAACCTCAGAGTAAATTAAAAAAAAGTTAAGGAAGTCAATAGAATTCTGGAAAACGTAGATATGATAGACCTCCAGAAGAAACTGAATGGGGATAGAAAGGAATATACGTTTTTTTCAGTGGCACTGGCGCATACATAAAAATTGACCATGTACTGGGGCCTAGAAAACCTCACAATCCAATGCAGAAAGGCAAGAATATTCAGTGCATCCCCTTCAGAGCGTGATGCAATAAAAATTATATGTAGTAAAGGGTCATGGAATGATGGAGAAAAAATTAATTGGAAACTAAATAATCTAATGCTAAAGAATGAATATGTCAAACAACAAATCATAGAAACAATCAATAACTTCAATCAAGAGAATCACAATAATGAGACAACCTACCAAAACTTATTGGAGGCAGCAAAAGCAGTTCTTAGGAGAATTTTTTACATCTCTGAATGCTTAAATGAATAAAATAGAAAAAGAGGAAATCAATGAATAGGGCATGCAATGGAAAAAGCTAGAAAAAGAACAAATTTAAAATCCTAAATTAATACCAAATTAGAAATGCTAAAATCCAAAAGGGAGATTTAAAAAATTGAAATTAACAAAACTTTCAAACTAATAAATAAGCTAAGAGCTGGTCTGATGAAAAAAAAATATTTGAATTGATAAACCTTTTGTCAACTTGATTAAAAAGAAAGAAGAAAACCAGATTACCAGTAACAAATATGAAAAGGGCGAATTCACCTCCAATGAAGAGGAAATTAAAACAATAATTAGAAATTATTTTGCCCAACTGCATGCCCACAAATTTGACAATCTTACTGAAGTGGATGAATATTTCAAGAAATATAAATTGCCCAGATTAACAGAAGCGGAGGTAAAATACTTGAATAACTGCCTTGCAGAAAAAGAAATTGAGCAACCCATCAATGAACTCCTTAGGAAAAAATCTCCAGGGCCAGATAGATTTACAAGCAAATTCTATTAAACATTTTAAGAACAGTTCATTCCAATAATATATATAGACTATGCGGGAAAATTGGGGAAGAAGGTGTTCCACCGAATTTTTCTTATGATACAAATATGGTTCTGAAACCTAAACCGGGAAGAGCCAAAATGGAGAAAGAAAATTATAGGTAAATTTCCCTAATGAATATGATGCAGCAATTTTAAATAAGGTACTAACAAAAAGATTACAGCAACTTATCACAAGAATAATCCATTTTGATCAGGTCTGATTAATACCAGGAAAGTAGAGCTGCTTCAATATTAGGAAAACTATCAGCGCATTATTGATCATATCAACAAGAAATCTGACAGAAACCATCTCAAGGGATGCAGAGAAGGATTTTGACAAAATACAAAACTGATTCTTATTGAAATCACTGGAGAGCATAGGAATAAAAGGAGACTTGCTTAAAATGATAAGTAACATCTACCTAAAGACATCAGCAAGCTTTATATGTAAAGGGGATAAGCTAGAGGCATTTCCAATAAAATCAGGGATGAAACAAGGATGTCCATTATCACCATTGTTATTCCAAATGGTACTAGAAATGTTAGCTTAGCAATAAGAGAAGAAAATGAAATAGAAGGAATTAGAATAGTCTAAGAAGATACTAAGTTCTTTGCAGATGATACGTTGATATATTTAGAAAATCCTAGAGAATCAAGTAAAAAAAAAACTACTTGAAATAAACAACATTAACAAAGTTTTAGGATACAAAATAAACCCACATAAATCATCTGCATTTCTATATATTACTCATAAAGTCAAATAACAAGAGATAGAAAGAGAAATCCCATTATAAGTTATTGTAGACACCACAAAATATCTGGGAGTTTATGTGCCAAAACAAATCCAGGGAATTTATGAACACAATTACAAAACACTTTTAGCAATAAAACGTCACATCTAAATAACTGGAAAAACATCAGTGGCTCAAGAGTAGGCTGAGCTAATATAATAAAAATGACAATTCTCCCTAAATCGATTTTCTGATTTAGTGTCATACCAATCAAAGTACCAAAAGTTATTTTATAAAAGTAGGGAAAATAACATCAAACTTCATCTACAAGAACAAAAAGTTCAGAATATCAAGGAAATTAATGAAAAGAAATGCTAAGGAAAGAGGCTTAGCTATACCATATCTTAAATTGTATTATAAAGCAGCAATGATCAAAACCACTTGGTACTGGTTAAGAAAGAGAGAGGTAGATCAAAGGAATTAGGTGAGGTACACAAGACACAGTAGTCGATGATTATAACAGTCTATTGTTTGAGATACCCAAGGAACCTAGGTTCTGGGGTAAGAACTCACTGATAAAAAAAACTGTTAAGAATACTGGAAAATAGTGTGGCAGAAACTGAACGTAGACCAAACACCTGACATTGTAGGCCGGAATAAAGTCCAAATGGGTTTCGGATCTAGGTACAAAGGCTGATACAATAAACAAAATAGAGGAGCAAGGAAGAGATTGCTTTTCAGATTTATGGAGAATAGAGGAATTTTTGACCAGACAGGAGATGGACAGCATTAGGAAATGCAAAATGGATAATATTGATTACATTAAATTGACAAGTTTTTGCACAAACAAAGCCAAAGTAACCAAGATTAGGAGGAAAGCAGAAAACTGTGAAAGAATTTTTGCTATTAGTGTCTGTGATAAAGGACTCAGTCCTAATATATATAAAGAACTGAGTCAAATTTATAAGAATACAAGTCATTCCCCAATTGATAAATGATCAACAGAAATGAACAGGTCATTTTCAGAGGAAGAAATTGAATCTATCTAAAGTTGTATGAAAAATTGCTCTAAATCACTGTCGACTAGAGAGATGCAAATCAAAACACCTCTGAGGTACGACATCACACCTATCAGATTGGCTAATATTACAAAACAAGATGATAAATGTTGGAGAAAATGTGGGATACTTGGAACACTAATTCCTTGTTGCTGGATCTATGAGCTGAACCAACCATTCTGGAAATCATTTTAGAATTATGCCTAAACCTCTATAAAAATATGTATACCCTTTGCCCCAGCAATATCACTTCTAGTGATGTGTCCCAAGGAGATCATTAAAAAGGGAAAAGGACTCCTATGTACAAAAGTATTTATAGCAGCTCTTTTTGTGGTGACCAAGAAGTGGAAATTGAGGGGATGCCCATGAATCAGTTGTGGTATATGAATGCAATGGGACACTATTGTGCTATAAGAAATGAGAAGCAGAAGACTTCAGAGAAACCTGGAAAGACTGGAAAAACCTGGAACTGCTGCTGAGTGAGGTGAACAGAACCAGGAGAACATTGTACACAGTAACAGCCACAGGGTGCAAGGATTGATTTTGATAAACTCAGCCCTTTTCAGTAATACAAGTACTTAAAACAGGACTCATAATGAAAATGTCATCCATATCCAGAGAAAGAAATATGGAGTAAGAACTCAGAATCAAGCAGACTACTTTCTCTGTTGTTATGTTTTGTTTTGTTTTTCTCTTGGTTTTTCCCTTTTGTTATAACTCATCCATGCAATATGACTAATGTGAAAATGTGTTCAATAAGAATGTATGTGTAAAGTCCATGTAAGACTGCATGCCATCTTTGGGAGGGAGGGGAGAGGGAGGATGGCAAAATTTAAAAGTTATGCAAGTGAATGTTGAAAACTGAAAAAAAAATGAATTAATAAATTTAGGGGGACAAGGGATAAGAGCAGCAACTACATTTTGCTAAAAGGTACCAGAGACAATGAAGAAATATCAGTGCTAAGCATTTATGCACCAAGTGGTATAACATCCAAATTTTTAGAAAAGTAGAGTGAGTCAAAGGAAAAAATAGACAGCAAAGATATACTGGTGGGGAACCTCACTCTCCCCCTCTCAGAAATAAATATATCTAACAGCAAAAGAATCAAAGAAGAAGTCATGAAGATGTATAGAACCCTAGGAAAGCTAAATATGTTTGACGTCTGGGGAAAACTAAATGGGGATAGAAGGGCATATATCTTTGTTTCAGTAGTACATGACACCTGCAGAAAAAATTGACTCTGTACTCAGTCATAAAAATCTCACAATCTAATGCAGTCAGGCAGAAACATTAAAGGCAGCCTTTTTAGATGATGATGCAATAAAAATTACATATAATAAAACACCATGGAAAGATATACTAAAAATTAATTGGAAACTAAATCATGTCATCACAAAGAATGAGTGAGTCAAACAAGAAATCATAGAGACAATCAATAACTTCATTCAAGAGAATGACAATAATGAGATAATATACCAAAACTCATGGGATGCAGCCAAAGCAGTTCATGGGGGAAATTTTGTATCTTTCAATGCTTCCATTAATAAAATAGAAGAAGAAGAGAGCAATAAAATGTCCATGCAATGAGAAAAGCTATAAAAAGAAGAAATTAAAGACACGCAATTAAATACCAAATTAGAAATTCTTAGTACCAAAAGAGAGACTAATAAAACTGAAATTGAGAAAGCTATTGAACAAGTAAATAAAATTAAGAGATAGTTTTCTTTAAAAAAAACTAAAATAGATGAAACTTTAATTAATATGATTTATTTAAAATAATCAAGAAGAACACCAAAGTACCAGCCTGAAAGATGAGAAGGGTAATGTCACCACCAAGGAAGAAGAATTTAAAACAATAATTAGGAGTTATTTGACCAACTGTATGCTAATAAATTTGACAATCTTAGTGAAATGGATAAATATTTACAAAACCAAAAAAAACCACATTAACAGAAGAGGAAATAAAATACTTAAGCAACCCCATTTTAGAAAAAGAAACTGAACAAGCCATCAATGAACTCCCTAAGAAAAAATCTCCAGGGCCAGATGGATTAACAAGAGAATTCTATCAAACATTTAAAGAACAATTGATTCCATTATTATGTAATCTATTGTGGTGATGATACCTAAACCGGGAAGAGCCGAAACAGAGAAAGAAGTTATAGACCAATTTCCCTAATGAATATACATGTAAAAGTTTAAAATAAAATAATAGCAAAGAGATTACAGCAACTCATCTTGAGCATAATACACTATGACCAAGTAGGATTTATACCAGGAATACAGGTCTGATTCAATATTAAGAAAACTATCAAGATAATTTATCATATCAACAACAAAACTAACAGAAACCATATGATTCTCTCAATAGATGCAGAAAAAGGTTTAGACAAAATACAACACCCATTATTATTAACAAAACTAGAGATCATAGAAATAAATGGAGTCTTCCTTCTAGTGATATGTAGCATCTATTTAAATCCATCAGCAAGCATTACATATAATGAGGATAAGATAGAAGTATTTCCAGTAAGATCAAGGATGAAACAAGTAGGTCCATTATCATCACAGTTATTCAATATTGTGCTAGAAATGTCAGCTTTAGCAATAAGAGAAGAAAAAGAAATTGAAAGAATTATAATAACGAAAGAAGAAACAAAGTTATCACTCTTTGCAGATGAGATTATGATTTACTTACAGAACCCTAGAGAATCAAGTTAGAAGTTATGTGAAATAATAACCAACTTTAGCAAATTTGCAAGATATAAAATGAAGCCATATAAATCACCGGCATTTCTATCTGTTACAAATAAAACCCAACACCAAGAGATAGAGAAATTCCATTTAAAGTTCCTGTAGACACTATGAAACATTTGGGAGTCAACACATCAAGAAAAACCCAAGAATTATACGAACGCTATTACAAAACACTTTTTACACAAATAACTTCAGATCTAAATAACTGGAAAAATATCAGTTGCTCAAGGTTAGGCTGAGGTAATGCAATAAAAATTATAATTCCACCTAACCTAATTTACTTATGTGATGCCATTCCAATCAGATTATCAAAAATTATTTTATAGAGCTAGAAAAAATAATAATAGAATTTATCTTGAAGAACAAAAGGTGCAGAATACCAGGGGAATTAGTGAAAAGAAAGGCAAAGGAAGATGTCCTAGCCATACCATATCATATATTGTATAATAAAGCAGCAATCATCACAACTACATGGTATTAGGTAAGAAACAGAGTGGTGGGTGAGTGGAATAAGTTAGGTACACAAGATGCAGTAGTTAATAACTATAGAAACTTACTGTTTGATTAGCCCAAAGACTTTAGCTTCTGGAATAAGAACTCACTATTTAACAAAAACTACTTGGAAAACTGGAAAATAGTATGGCGGAAATTAGGTATAAAACAATATCTTGCACCTCATACCATGACAAAGTCAAAATGGAACATGATATAGATATAAAGGTTGATACTACAAGTAAATTAGGAGAGCAAAGGATAGTTTGTCTGTCAGATCTATGGAGAAGGGAAGAATTTATGACCAAACAAGAGATAGAGAATATTATGAAGTGCAAAATGGATAATTTTGATTAAATTAAATTGAAAAGTTTTTGCACAAACAAAGCCATTGCAAAGAAAATTAGAAAGGAAGCAGAAAGCTGGGAAACAATTTTTACAGCCAGTGTCCCTGATAAAGGACCTGTTTCTAAAATATATCGGTAATTGAGTCAAATTTATAAGAATACAAATCATTCCCCAATTCTCTAATTAATAAATGCTCAAAAGATATGAAGAAATTAAAGGTATCTATAGTCAATTGAAAAAAGGCTCTCAATCGCTGTTGATTGGAAAAATGCAAATCAAAACAACTCTGAAGTATCACATCACACCTATCAGATTGGCTAACATGACAAAACAGGAAAATGACAAATGTTGGAGATGTAGGATAATTGGAACACTAATGCATTGTTGGTAGAGCTGTGAAATGATCCAACCATTCTGGAGATCAATTTGGAACTATGTCCAAAGGTCTATAAAACTTCATACCCATTTATCCAGCAATACCACTTGTAAGTCTTTATCTCAAAGAGATCATAAGAATGGGAAAAGGATCCTCATGTACAAAAATATTTATAGTAACTGTTTTTATGTTGGCAAACAATTGGATATTGGGGGATGCCCATCAAATGGGAAATGGCCAAACAAGTTATGTTTTATGAATGTAATGGAATATTTACTACGCTGTAAGAAATGTTGAGCTGGCAGATTTCAGAGGAACCTGGAAAGACTTCCATGAACTGATGCTGAATGAAGTGAGCAGAACCAGGAGAACATTGTATACCGTTACACTAATCTTGTGCCATGATTAAGTTTGATAGACTTGGTTTTTCTCAGCAAGGTAAGGATCTAAGACAATTCCAAAAGACTCATGATGGAAATTGCTATCCATGTCCTAAAAAAAAAGAACTATTGAATCTGAATGCAGATCAAAGCATACTATTTCCTCTCTCTCTTTTTCTGTTTTGTTTCTTTTTTCTTGTAGTTTTTTCTCATTGGTTCTAACTTTTTTTTAGAACATGACTGGGCAGCTAGGTGGTTCAGTGGATAGAGCACTAGTGAAGGAGTCAGGAGGACCTGAGTTCAAACTTCACCTCAGACACTTGAAACTCACTAGTTGTGTGGCCTTGAGCAAGTCACTTAACCCTGATCGCCTCATGCTGGGTCATTTCCAATCATCTTGATGAATACCTGCTCACTGAATTCAGATGGCTCTGGAGAAGAAGTGAGACTGGTGACTTGCACAGCCCTCCCTCCCTCAAAACAAAGTCAAGTGCAAGTCATGTCATCATTGTTCTGATGACATGGTCTTCTTTGGCAACAAAGAACGAACACACAGAACATGACTAATGTGAAAATACATTTCAAATGAATGTGTATGTTTAACCTACATTCAATTTAACATCATCTTGGGGAGGGAGGACTGGAGAGATGAGGAGAAAATTTAGAACTCAAAACCTTATGGAAGTGAATGTCGAAAATGGGAAATAAATAATAAATAAAATGGTGCTTTATTATGTATTATATATTAGTTCAAATGATATAACACATAAAGTTGTTGGCAATCGTTTAAAAAAAAGATGCATTGGAAGATTTACTGAAAAACCAAGTGTTATAGGGCCTGAAAAGTCAGAAACCCCTGCTCTGAACCAACCATCTGAGCCACTGAACAGAGGAGGAGGGACATGCAGCCCAGCCCTGACTCAAAACACTTTCTGCTACACTCAGCTCAGGCGAGATGCCCGTTTACTTCTCACTTCCTACAGGAAAACACAGCCTGGTATACTCCACCACTTTGACACTCTGTTCTCCTAGCACACACAATCAGGCACATTTCTAGCAAGACACAACCAAGGGAAGCCACACAATTTCTCCTGAGATTCAAACCACATGGCAACTCCCACAAAGGTCCAAATCCCTAGAGAGAATCTAATCTGGGCATTTCTTTCCTCTATCATGTCTTTTTTTGTCTTCATTAATTAAAAAAGGATGGTATTTTTGAAGAGAGAGATGAGAGAGCTGGTTCAAAATGTGAAAGAATTCACTTAGACCTTCTCTGTAGCCATTGAGAACTTTATTGATGCAAAAGTAGTGGGCCTGAGATTTAGCAAGGAGCTAAACAAAGGCAGTGATATAGGAAAAGGGTCAAACTTATATCGGATGACTTTAGGGTTTCCTTGTGGGGATTGGACATCTAGGGTAAGTCTGGCAAGATAAAGAAATCTTGCAAGATAAAGGCACAAAATGAGAAGTATGAATGACACAGGATAAGGAAATCCCATTCCCCAGGATGAGGGATGGGGGCAGGGAATTTTTTGTTCCCCCCTGGATGAGGGGAGGGGACAGGGAATTTTATGGTTCAGAATAAAGGAAAATTGTGGAAAGGGGAGACTTTAGGGCACCAAGGGCTTCTCAAAGTCAACCAATATTATTTTAACTCTCAAGGCACTGTTTCTATCCACATCATTCCCCCACTCAACCACGATGTAGGAGAATTCTTTTGGAAAAAAGATGCAGAGGTCATTGTCTTCGGTAACTGCTTCCTGCTGAACCGGGACCAAGGGTCCACTTCAGGGACCAGAATCGATTGGGGAGGAGTGATCAGTGTGGGGTGCAGAATGCAGTATCAACTCTCTCCAGCGTGGTGACAGGCAAGTCACTTGGTGGCATCAAGGGCGGAGGTTGACATCCTAAAATTTGTTTGGCATAGGGTGAGAATCAGGAATCAGGTAAGCTAGAAACAGAAGTGGCTCAAGGTGGGGTCCAGAACACAAGTCCCCAAAGTGAGGGGCTTCAATGCATAGTCTTCTTTGATCACCTTTCTGTATAGTCACTCCCTGCATCTCATCTAACATCCTGCCTCCTACTTGCTTCTCTGCCTCAGCGTTACTGTCTGCTTCACCATCCAACTCAAATGCTTTTGGGAGAGGGCAAAGGCACTGTCCCTGCCTGAGTGGGGGTGGGGAGGAGAGTAAAATTAGACTGAAACAGAGTCCAGGGGATGAAGAGAGTGTAGAACAGGTATCCTTGTTGCATGACCATCTGCACGTGGACAGCATAGTCTAGGAGACACAAATCTGACAAACAAGTTCAATATGCAGGCCCCAGATAGAAGGAGCATTAAAAGTGATGCCAGAAAAGAGGAAAAGCAAAGAAACTAAGAGCCCCGTTATATTATTATTTACTTTTGATATACAGGATTTTCTGATCTTGTTGTTTTCTCAAATGTTTCCAGTCCGATTCCAATTCCTTTTGGAGGATCAGGAGCCAACTCTATACTCTAAACAACACTTTACAGGTAGAAGCTTTCTACCCTTGAACTTAATAGTTATACAGACGAATTTACTTACAAGAGACTGACGTACTCCATGGTTACCAAAAAAGACTTGGGAGGATTAAGTAATTGATTCCAAAACAGTGCGTAGCAATAAGTTGCATATAAAAGAACATGTTTGTACCACAGACCATAGGACACACAGTATAAACAGGTATTAATTTCACAATAGTAACAAACTTTGAATGAAGACTTTTCCATTGACACAAAAATATTCCGTGTTACCTCCCTCTAAGAAAACTGCACTGAAGTTCTTTTCCTCAAACTGAAGATGTTTATGATCTAGTTTCAGTAATTAATATAATAGCAGGTGTGTCCTTCATTCAGTTGTACCAGTGCCCAGTTATTCTAACATCATTTTAAAACATTTAAGGACCTTATTCCATACAGACATAGATCTAGTAGCAGGCAGATGGCTATGTCAAATAACCATTTACTAAGTTGTTTAACATATAAAAAGGAATATATTCTTAGGCTGAATAGCTCACATCTTAAACACACAGTTTAATGTAATAGTTCAAATGTATCCCAGCCTTAGTCTACGGGATAATGATTCAACATTGTGTTTGTACCTTCGTTTCACAAGTTTCTTTTCCCTTTGTCTGTTTCCCTATCATTCAGAAAAAAAAAAATTCTCTTCCAGGGATTTAATCTTTCACATGGCTGTGCAGGAGTACTAATTTGCCCAACTGGGTTATAGAATAACTACCCATTCAGATTGACCACTTGTTTTGACTACAGAAAATTGCCATAAAAAGGAAAAACAAGGACATTACTAGATAGATCATCACAGTTCTGAGAGCATATAATATCAATTCTACCTCACTGCCAGACTCAGGAAGACTCAGGTGGGAAACATTCCTTTTTAAAGGAACACAATGGGGAAGCTGAGCCAGGAAGATCCCACCCTAGGCAGAAGCTAGAATTGTCCTCTCAGCTGTTCCAGAGGAAGATCTCCACCTGTAACAGTCACATTTTATCTGAGTAGCTTGTGGCATTTCTCTCAGATGGTTTATTATTGACTACTGATGGATTTTTATGACCCATCAGATAACTCAAAACATAGTTCATTATAGTCCCAAGAGTTTGTACCTCAGACGGCAATTTTCACTAATCAAAAATTTACCGGGATTCACATCTCTAATTTTAAATTTGTCCTGCTGCAAAGGTCAATTACTAGTGATCATTTGTATATATATTTCCAAATTCTCACCAAAACAAGTTCCTTCTTTAGAAACTCCATGACTACTCAGTAGGAATTCTGCTACACAGAAGACTATACAGGCCAGATAAGAATTTATGACTACATGGTTCCAAAAATCCTTGTTTTAGTTAACAGCCTCATAATCTGAGAGTAGAATTCTTAATCTAACAACATCTAGATTATAAGAGAAATTGCTTTCATAATAACAAAGGTAAGCAAAATTACACAATATAAGAAAATTCAGAAATATAATTATACCACAAGCAAATAACATATATTTAAAACTTGAAACAGAACCAATTCATTACCCTTCAGGTGACCATAACTTAGTTGAATGAGCAAATCAAAATCTGAATTCATAATCACTAGTGGTAACATTTTAATTTCTAAGGCCCAATAGTCTTAGCACTTTAAAAGAAACAATTATTACCCATAAATTCAGGGATTTTTGCTAACCTAGAGGCAACTTGCAGGGAAGTCCTGCTGAGTCCAGCTGCAAGAATCTGGTGGCGAATAGGCCAGGAGAAAAGGGTGATCCTGTAGGCATGGGCATGGGGACAGGGAGTATTGGGGTGCAGAGGAAAGGGAGCACCCGCAGAGTACCCAGTTCCATAGTGATGAGAGAAATGAGGGAATTAGACTTACCCTTCTAGATAGGGCTTTGGAAGGTGTGCCCAGGTTCATGACCTCCAACCCCTGAACCGAGAGCCTTCCAGTCTTGGCTGGAGAGGAGCTGTAGTTCTTTATCTCTTTTATCTTTGAGGCTTAGCAGACTAGAAAATGCATATCCCACAGCAGAGGGGAAGAACAGGATAAGGACAGAGAGAAGGCTTACATCTAGGCAGTTTTTCCAGGCTCAAAGGCCCACTGACCCATCTCCCCCAAGTGTCCCAGGGGAGGGGAACAACACAGGGCACAGAGATCCTGAAAGTGGGGCACAGGGGCTCCCAAAGAAAAATGGATGCGGAGGTCAACAGGGCACAGAGGACCTGAAATCAGGGTGCAGGTACTCCCAAAGAAAACCAGGTACAGAGGCCCACTTACCCACACCTCCCCCCCACCCCCACAACGTCCCACAGGGGAGAGGAAGGAACAACACAGGGTAAACCAAGGTGCAGGGGGAACAGCAGAGCAAAAAGTCTTTTCAAGCAGAGTAAGGTGCCTTTTCCTTAGGTTTTGGAGACCAAATTTTTTACTAAGCATATTTTGTTCAGAAATTCCCTTCACAAATTACTTTTCTAGATTATACTGAGGTCAGGCTGTGTCACAATGGAACACTAGCTGCTTTTCCTTAAGATCTCCTCCCCGAATTCCCCTCCTAAAAGTCTCCAAGTAGCCTCTCACCCTGCGCAAACACATTCCTTTATACGAGGGTCCACAGTATAACTGACCGCCCAGAAATCAGTGGGGCTGCAGACATCGCTGGCAGTGTCTGGGCACTCCAGAGGTCTCACTGCTTAGGGAGACTGTAGGAGCTGAAAGATCTGAGGAAGAGAAAAAAGAAAAGGGCACTTACCTCTTATCCCAGTGGCTAGGAGAAGATCATAGGAGTCCAATTAATAATGGGACTCCCAGGTTTCTGCACTATAATGTTGAAGAGAGAGATGGGAGGGCTGGTTCAAAATGTAAATGAATCCACTTAGACCTTCTCTGTAGCTATTGGGAGCTTTATTGATGAAAAAGCAGTGGGCCTGAGATTTAGCAAGGAGCTAAACAAAGGCAGTGATATAGGAAAAGGGTCAAACTTATATAGGATAATTTTAGGATTTCCTTATGGGGGTTGGACATCTAGTGCAAGTCTTGCAAGAGAAAGAAATCTTGCAAGATAAAGGCACAGAGTGAGGACCATGAATGACACAAGATAGGGAAATCCCATTCTTTAGGGTGAGGAGTGGGGAAAGGGAATTTTATGTTCCTCCCAGGATGAGGGATGGGGACAGGGAATCTTATGGTCGAGAATAAGAGGAAGTTGTGGTAAGGGGAGACTTTAGGGCAGCAAGGGCTTCACAAAGTCAATCAATATTGTTGTTAGAGATGAACCTGACCCACAAAAAAAGGTATCAAGAAAAATTTATTTAAAATAGGGTTCAGAGGAGGGAAGGCCTTCTACCTCCCTTCCCCTGAAGGAAAAGGGTAGCTTCCAGCATGGCCACCAGAAGTACTATGACCAGGTCAGGGTGAGGCAGGACCCTTATAGAATTCTGAACTTTGAATTTCTGTGATACCTTCCCCTGGCCATGTGACTTCATGTTCTCCCTGATAGGCTTTCCCTCAAACAACCTATTGAGCATGAGCAGCAGTTTTCTGACCTTCACCTCATTGTATTAGGTCACACACCCCCATCCACATGCGGAAATAAAACGTACATCCGGTTTTCCCACATGATTTTAACTCTTAGGGCACTGTTTCTATCCACATCAGTATTATTTAATTATTGTAAGCATTCTTTTGTTTTAGATTTTGAATTTCAAATTCTCTTCCTCCACCCACTGATAGGCAAGCAATATGATGTTAATCATAAATATGAAATCATGAAAACCTATTTCCGTAATATCCATATCCAAAAAAAGAAAGAAAAATAAAGTGAAAAGTTATACTTCAATCTTCATTCTGATTTCATCAATTCTCTCTCTGCAGGAGGATAACATTTTTTCATCATGACTCCTTTGCATTCTCTTGATCCATTACATTGATCAAAGCAGCTAAGTCTTTCATAGTTGATCATCATTACAACACTGTTGTTACTGTGCGAAAGAATCTCCTGTTTCTCATCATCTCATTTTGCATGAGTTCATAAAGTATCTATGTTTTTCTGAAAGTATCTTCCCTGGATCATTTTTTTAAGTTTCTGAAAAGAATGTTTAATTAATTTGAATTAACCCTTCACCCCCACACAAGTAACATTTCTTGTACATTACATTGTCAATGTTTTATAACTAATCCCTAGTTAAGTCCAAAATCAAAAACAATTACATCCAAGCTGACACCTAACAAAATGGTAATCAATAAAGCAAAATACACAAAAGCTTTCAGAGTTCACAAATGTTATAACAGTGAGACTAGTGATTGAAGAACAGTGCTATTTTAAAAGTTATTCCAACAAGAAGTATGGGAGCATGCTGTGCTTCATAATTGTTTGCTTTGGATCAATACGTTGGAAAATCAGTAGCAGTTTATCACTAGACAATAAATTATGGGGTTGCTGACTAATTGCACTTGAATATCAAAACAAGGAAAACAAAAACAACAAACCCATGAACTGCTTTGTTTTCTCAAAACATGCCCCTTACAAAGTCATCTAAAACACTTAATTTAAGTGAGTCATACACTCATTCTCCATTAGTTTTTACATTTAAAAAAAAAACAGTACTTTTCTTCACGGGATATCATTTTTTTTTATGTCTGAACTTTTGTTTTTCTTTTAACACTCTTAGAATGTCTACCCCTGAATCACATAGTGAAACGTTATCAGTGATTTCTTTTGATTTGTGCATAAATTGGATTCAAGTGAGGCAGAGTTGCACGAAGTCGTTAACCTCACTCTCTCCTCCTATGTGATTGTAAGGAGAAGAGACAGACAAGATGTGAGAGTGACAAAGGCAATGTGTGGTTCAGAGCGCTAGACCTATCCTTTCCAAGCTAAATATTCACATTCGTCAAAAGCATCACCCCCAAGGCAAAATGACTCCCCCCAAAATTAATATCAACAAATTAGAGCTCTTCTCTAAACATGAACAGTTTGTTGCTAATTTGGAGGGAAAATTGAGTCAACACACAGATGGCAGCAATGGAGCAGAAAAGAAGTGAGAAGCTTTCAGAAATTTGTTGTACAGCACTGTATTTGGTCATCTGGGTCACAACACTCGCAAACACCTAGACTGGTTTAATGAAAATGATGGGGAAATTCAGAAGCTACTAAATGAAAAACGAGTACTTCACAGGATTTACCAGCAAAATAGTTCACCCACCTCTAAGAAGGCAGCATTTAATTCCATCAAAAGCAAAGTACAAGTAAAGCTTAGAGAGATGCAGTATTCCTAACCTAGTAAGAAGGCAGATTAAATTCAGTTTCATGCTGATAGTAACAATCCAAAACACTTTTATGATTCCCTGAAAGATATTTATGGACCAAAAACCTATGGTGCATCAGAACGACTCAGTGCTGATGGAGCCACATTGTTAAGTGACAAGGACATGATCCTAGAGAGATGGACTGAACACTTCCATAGTGTTCTCAACAGACCATAATCAATCAATGCTGAGTCCATTGACCGTTTACCTCAGGATGAAGTCAATCCCTCCTTAGCTGAACTTCTAACTAAAGAAGAGGTTTTGAGGGCTATTAGGCTCCTTTCATGTGGCAAAGCACTTGGTGTTAATTCTATTTCAGCTATGATTTACAAGGTAGGGGGACCATTGCTCACATAGAAGCTGACTGAAATTTTCCAGGTTATATGGCAAGAAGAGGTTATCCCCCAAGAGTTCAAGGATGCCTCCATTGTCCATCTCTATAAAGGTAAAGGGAATAGATTGTCCTGCGACAATCATAAGGGGTTTCTTTCTTAGTCATTGCTGGCAAAATTCTTCCTAGAGTCCTCCTTAACAGGCTGATCCTTCACCTGGAAGATGGCCACATACCTGAGAGCCAGTGTGGCTGCAGAAAGGGCCAAGGAACAGTCGATATGGTGTTTGCTGCCCAACAACTCCAGGAGAAATGCTAGGAGCAGTACAGAGGTCTGTACGCAATGTTTTTAGATCTGACCAAGGCCTTTGACACTGTTAGTCGTGAGGGCTTATGGAAAATTATGTCAAGATTTGGTTACCCAGAGAAGTTCATCAATATTGTACGTCAATTTCATGAAGACATGTTTGTCCATGGACAATACTCTCGTGCCTTCCCAGTCACCAATGGAGTGAAACAGAGCTGTGTGCTTGCTCCCACGCTTTTTAGCATGATGTTTTCAGCCATGCTGACAAATGCTTTCAATGAGGATGAACATGGCATCAAGGTCAACTATCGTACTAATGGTAAGTTCTTCAATTTGAAAATGCTACAAGCCAAGACCAAAGAGGAGGGAGTGTTGGTGCATGATTTTCTGTTTGCAGATGATTGTGCACCCAATGCAGCCTCTGAATCTGACATGCAACAAAGTATGGATCAATTCTCTGCTGCCTGTGCTAATTTTGGCCTGATAATTAACACCAAGAAAACACAGGTGCTCCATCAGTCACCACCATTGAAATCATTGGTTACAACAAATGGAGAAGTTTTGAATGCTGTAGATAAGTTCACTTACCTTGGTAGTGTACTTTTCAGGGATGTACATATTGACAATGAGGTTGATGCACACATTGCCAAAGCTAGCTCAGTGTTTGGGAAGCTCTGAAGAAAAGTTTGGGAGAAAAGAGGTATTAGAATGACTACCAAACTGAAGATCTACAAAGGTGTTGTGCTGACCTCATTCTTATATGCTTGTGAAACATGCACAGTCTATGAGCGCCATGCCAGGATACTGAATCGTTTCCATTTGAACCTTCTTAGGAAGATTCTGAGGATCACCTGGCACTATAAGTTACCAGACACTGAAGTCCTTGTTCTAGCTGAACTGCCAAGTATTCAAACTATACTTCAGAGAATGTAACTCCGATAGGCTGGCCACATTGTTCGAATGCAAAATGTACACTTGCCAAAAAGACTATTGTATGGAGAAATCAAATGGGGCAGGTGATCACATGGTGGCCAGAAGAAGTGATACAAGCACACTCTCAAGGTCTGTCTCAAGAACTTTGAATTTGACTGTGCAATAAGGGAGACACTGGCAGAGGACCACTCAGCATGGCAGCCCACATCAGAAAGGATGCTGTGTTCTTTGAGCAAAGCAGAATTGAGACAGCACAAAGTAAACTCAGGATGCACAGATTTGGGATATCCACCCCAAATATTCACATGGACTGTCTGTGCCCAACCTGTGGTAGAGCATTCTGCGCTCATATTGGTCTGATCAGCTACAATTGGACACACTGAAATTTCACTTTATCATGGTGATATCATTTTGGTCCTCTTCAAAGACGAAGAACAACAACCAACTCCTGAACATTTTGATCTTCTAGGCACTACACAATGAAGTTGCCTTTAAAAATCACAGAAGTGATTTAGGGATGGCTAAGATCTCTTTTAAATCCTCTGTTGCATTCCGGTTTAAAATGCAGAAGTTATTTGTTATTTATGGGCCTAAAGCAAATTACATCCAAATGCATTTTCCAAAAAAGCCAACGTTCACAACAGCATTTTTTAAAATAAAAGAACTTGTAAAGATTAAAAGGGGAAGATTTAAAGAAAATTTGAACCTATAAACCTTCTAAATTCTTTTTCAAGTTATAAATGTTAATAGGAATTGCATTAACATTGTAATTACACAGTTACAGTAGAGTTTGTCCATGTTTAATATATGTAATTTACATTTAAAAGAAGTTAAATAACTTTAGAAATATATTCTCTAATTTAATTGGCCCCTAAATGCTTTCCCTCCCTTAAACATTAGTTGAACTTTGCCTTTTTCTGTATCACGGATTCATTTTGACTCTTCCCTCCATCCCCTTCAATGAATTACTTTAAAACTGTAACTATTGTAATATTTAAAGTTTCATTTTTCTAAAGTGGAATCCAATATTCTTTGCATATATATTACTTTTTAGAGTTGGAGGTAGTGGAGGGAAAAACTCGAAGTTCATAAATTGGAAAGAATGTTACGAACAGAAAGAAATAAAATTTTAAGGTTTAATGAAAAGTTTAAAGTTAAAGAAGGTTAAAATGATTTTGAATACATATAATACTATCTACAATAAAAAGGCAGAAAACACAGGGGAAATTGAAAGCTATAATTCTGAACTCTTCTTAAAAAATCAAAAATCTTTAGAATTCATGATATGAAAATAAAAATAAAATGAAAAAAGGGGCAATAATATGACCCTAATAAGAAACTTCTTTTTAATAAAGAATCCCAAATCAAACAAAGTTTCACAAAATTTCATCTTTAACAAACACCCACTACATATCAAACACACATCCTACCATTTCTGTCTTTTAGGTCATTAGACTGCCAAAGATTCACACAACGTACATTTTACTTCTCCATGGCCTCTAGGTCTAGCAGACTTAGTTGGAAGTCAGAAGTATTATAGAATCTGTAGTCACTGGAATGATTTCTGTTCTCATCTGTAGCAAATGACTTAGAGCTAAGCCAGTCAGTTTTTACTTATATACATATATTTCCATCATAAAAAAACTTAACATGCTACTATGCTCTCTGCTTTTACTGCAGTGTGTTTGGTGAAGCTTCTGTATGGTTCAACATATTAAAAAACATCTTGATTTTGGAATGATCCTTTTTTTTTTACTGTTGCGTGATGGATTTAACATCAAATCAATTTAAGCATAAAACGGCAACTACTTTGTATTGTATAAACTAATTCACAGCTATTAGGAACATTTTCTTAATCTAAACCAATACAAAGCTGCAGGAATGATAAATAGCAGTGCCATAGAAGGGAAAAAAATGAACAAGTCAATCAAATGACTTTTGATCGGTGGCCCTTCATTATTTGTCTTTCTCGCACACCGAAGAGATTATGTTCTTTGAGCTTCCCGTGTTCCGCTGCAACCAGCTGTCTCTTAGCTCTTTCCGTTATCATCTTGAATTGTGGAAATAAGGGCATCAGCTGAACTAAAGGTTTCTTCCGGTCTGATGTACCAGTGATGACCACACTGAGGACAGATTTCCCCACAGAAGTTCTCTCTGAAGGTGGCACAATGGGAGTTCCCACAGATTTTGAGGGATCTTGTAGCATGGCTTCCCTCCTGTGCTTAAAGCCATCTTGGGGACATCTCCCTGTTCCAAAGAGGCCCAAGCACAACCAATCCCAGGAGAGAATTTCCACGGCAGATTCTCTACTGCTTGGCCAAGACAGTGAGCTGTGGGCATGCCGAGCTGTTCGGAGCCCCATCCAGAGCCCCTCACCACTTTATCTCTTCAGAAATATGGCAGGGGCTCTGTCCCACTGTTTGCTCAGGGCTCTGGGAAAGCTGAGCCCAAGGAAAGACTCCGGGAAAGCCACCAACAAACTCAGGGTAACAGTTCCCCCTGGCCAGCCGAGAGTGGGGGGCAGAGTGTTCAGAAGGTCGCGAGGTGGGGGAGAGACCAGGGGCGCGTTTAACTCCCGCCCATTGGCCCCTCCAGAGCACTGCAGGTGAATGGCATGAGACAGAACCTCTGCATGCCTCTGCCCCAACAGAAGCCACTATAGCACCCCCTGTCATTTCTTATAGTACAGTAGTGCTCCGTCACTACCACGTGCCTCAACTTGTTCAGTTATTCCCCAGGTGAAGAATATCCCCACAATGTCCAATTCTTGGCCCCCACAAAAAGAGCTGCTATCAACTCTTTTGTACCTATTGGTCCTTTTCCTTTTCCCTTGGTCTTTCCTGGACACAGAATTGGTAGCCTTATTGGTGGGTCACAGGGTATAGGACTTTTTCACAATTCTTTAATTTTCTGACCAGCCTCAAATTCTTCTGAACTCTAGGGTGTCTGCCATTGTTGTGACAGGATGTTGACAAGCTTTGGTATTCATGAAACAGTGTGGGAAACCGGAAATTTCACTAGACCTGAAGTCAGAAGAAAGGTGTGTCTGAATCCCACCTCAGACACTTTGTCCTTTGACCTCTCTGGGCTGCAGTTTCCTCACTTATGAGTATTTTATCTTACAAGATGGAGCTCATAATATAGTAACAGCTACCTTGGTGTGTTTTTGTGAGGCCCCAATGAGACAAATCTGTGCATAGTTTAAATAGATAACCCCTAGTGAAATAGGATCTTTTATTGTTTTTGTTTTAGTGTAATCCAAAAGTATAATGCCTCTATTTGAATGTGAGAGGATCTTTCCCATCCATTGTACAGCCTGGGAAAATTTGTAAGAAAGTCCATGCATTTTGTTAATGAGGTGCTGGTTCTCAAGGGGTGTGATGCCCCCTGGCTCCAAAATGTGACTTTTAGGATGAGGTTTTACTTTGAGGCTTAGTTTTAGTAAGAAAGATTGTGTCAGATGAGAATTCTGGGAATCCTTTAAGGAGTCCCCTCGCTTTGAGCACCCAGATGTCGTGCTTCCATCTCTGGTAACTGGTCAGATAGATGCATCTGTCTGTTGAATTATGGTCAGACATTTTGGAAGCATGTCTGTTGACTTTTGATTTCTCTGTATTTTCTTTAAGGTTCAGGGTGTTGATTCCCCCCAACTAGAGGAATGATATATGTGCTTGGTTAAAGGACTCATATATGTTCTTGATTAAAGTGATTGTTAACCCCTCAAAAGTTGCCTTTCCTTTTATGAATGCAGATCTAAGAACCTTGATAACAGGTCCGACTGTGTATGTTGGGGTGCTTACTGTTACATACCTTGCCGCTCTCCATTTAAAATCTTGTGCGTGACCTTGGGCAAATTACTCCTGGAAAATGAGAAGATTGGATTAGATGGTCTCTCAGGTCCCCCCCATGGAAGACTTTAAAGGAATGACTGAGTAGAGAGATACCTAAGGCCACAGAAGTACACTGTACATGTGAGAATATTAGCAATGCCTGAAAGGAGAAAGATGGCTTTGTTCAGAATGAAATGTATCTGTCTAAGAGGAATGCAGAACAGGGTTCAGGGGCAATGAGATGAATGAAAAGCCTGAGAGGTAGAGTTTCTGGATAATTAATAATCAGTTCATCAATTAGGTTAGCTAGTTAATAAATTGATAGTCACTGATTTCTTTTCATAACCAAAGACAAAACCATGGAAGTTACTTAATGCTTCAAAACCTTTGGAAAAATAGTTGCCTCAAACAGGAGAAAATCAATCCTGATTGGTTCACAGTACATGAAAGGTTGGATATGTTAATATGAGAAGGTGGGCTCAAAGTCTTCAGCTCCACCTGTTGAGAACATGGCTTGATAATGAGACTCAGTCACCTCCAACAATCTGGACAAAGGAATCCATTTATACTGAGACCACTCTGGCCAAAAGAGTGCTTCTGCTTCATGATCTGGGCTAACCTAAACCACGTGGGGGGCTGGTCAGGTGTAGACTTAAAGGTTTAGGGATTGAATTCACAGAGATTACATTCCTTTTACACTACAAACAGAAGTAAGATCTTCTAGCTGGTTGAGGTCCTTGCCCAAGATCAGGGAACAAGTTTCCTGAGGATTTGAATGTCTCATTTATTAGCAATGTCCTTCAGAGACTGACTGACAGAGGGGTTGCTGCCTGAATGAGGAAATAGAGAGAAAATCTTAATCTTAATTTAATAATTGGTTATGAATAAAATAGGAAGAATCATTTCTCTCAGAAAGAAGATAAGGTCTTGAAATTAAAAGATGGACTGGAATCCCAGACTTCCTACTGCATACAGCTATAGCCTCACTCTCTGATTTTGTATACTGTTAGAGTTATTGTTTATGGTTTTTTTTTTCTAACTAGCCTTGGACAGGGCAGTCAGTTGGTGCAGTGGATAGAACACCAAGTTTAAGTCCAGATAGATCTGAGTTCAAGTCTGTCCTTGGATACCTATTGTTTGACCCTGGGCAAGTCAGTTAACCCTTATTTGTCTCAGTTCCTCATCTGGAAAATGGGAATATATTGGAGAAGGAAATAGCAAGCCACTTCAGTCCATGCCATCACATAAAGTTGTGCATCACTGAGTGACTGCACAACAACACCCTGGGACAGATGGACAAATATTTCCCTGAATGCCTGATTTCTCACTGGTCAAATCTCAGTTACACTTGATCTTCCTTCCATAAATTTCCTTCAAGACAAAAATCAGTCTTTTTTTGCATTCATGTCCTCAGAATTTTTGACAACTTTGGCTAGATAAATTAAGACTTTATCCCCCTAACCACAGCGGAGGGTAAAAGCAGCTCAATGTCGTCCCCACTACTATGAAACCTTTTCCTGTACCAGTGTGCCCTACTGTGGGGCACGCACTGCTCTAGGTGCTAGGAGTCTAAAGATAAAAAGGAAGCAGTCCCTGCCCTCAGAGAAAAGGACATTTTATTGATGGAGACCAACTCTGTATGAATAATACAAAACTCAATAAGCCCGGCCCTTAGAAAGAGGAAGAAGAGACATCTCACCATTCCTTTCCAGAGGAGAAAGGTCCACAGGGATGGCAGCAGGAATTTATTTTCAGATACTGTTAATGGATTGATTGTTTTAACTGAATTTTTCTTTCAAATATTTCTTCTCCTGTAGGATGGCTCTTCTGCATACTTTTGTTGTTCAGTATTTTTTCATTCATATCAGACTCTTTTGGGATTTTCTGGGCAGAGATACTTGAGTGTTTTGGTATTTACTACTCCAGATCATTTAAAAGGTAAGGAAACTGAGGCAAAGAGGATTAAGTGACTTGTCCAGGTCTTATAGCTAGTGTCTGAGGCTGGATGTGAATTCAGGTCTAGTTGATGCTAGGCTCAATGTTTTATCCACTGAGCCACCTAGCTGCCCTGATCTCTGTCTAGTAAAGCACTGTAGACATATGAACCATCTATTAATTAAGGCTCTTAGAGTGAATGGCCAGGGGCCAGAGAGCTCAGCTCTAATGGGGACCCTCCCATCCAGCATCACTGACTCATTACTTCTTAAGCATTTTGTGAAGCAGGCCCCTACCTGTCTTGCATGCTAAGCTCTATCAGCTTCAGTTTCCTCCTTTATAAAATGGGGATGACTCTGGCATTCCCTACCTGACCAGACTTCTGTAAAGAAAGTGCTAAATCCATCTCTGAGATGTACATAAGCATGAGTTGCTCTGTCATTACTATTTTCTCAAGGGATCTCTGTCCTTGGAATAGGAGAGAGAGGAGAGGGAGGCAACTAAGAGGAACATGTGCCAGGAACAGTAACTGCCAAAAAGTGAGTCCTGCAATATAATGTTAATGGGCTGATAAGATCTACCCTGTACATTAATAGGTCTCACTTGGAGAGCATTGGGGGAGGGACTTGTCTAAGGAGGAACTTGTTTAGAGGGAGGCTTGTTTGTAGGAAGGCTTCCACACCTCTTGGTACTAAGTTGATTAGGCACTGAGTCAAGAAGGCTGTGATGTCTTTTGGCTCTGAGAAGTGTATATATACTGTGAGTTGGCATTTTGCTTTTGGGGGTTTGCTCATGAGAACGACCTTTTGATTTCCTGGTCAAGACTCTGTTCAAAGTCCCCAGTTGCTCGAATGTAAAGACTTTCTCAATTCAATGACATATGTAAAGTGTATAGAAATCTTACTTTGATTCAGGCAGTCAGAGCCCTGTCTGTTAGTCTTTATGGTAATTTCTAGGATAGTATTTTCTCTGACATTCAGGGTTTTCACTTTTCCCCTGAACTAGAGAATGTAATTAAAGAAAATTGTTGACCCCTTAAAAGTTGGTCTCCTTTAAGAAAAACAGATCTAAGAACCTGTGCTATCAGATCATTCTGGGTGTTTCAGGGTGCTTGCTGTTAACATTCAAGTACAGCAAATACCAGGGAACACTAGGCATGCAGGGAGACTGAGGCCTGGGAAGCATAACTTACACAATGAGGTGGGAGAGGAAGCCTGGATCCTGGGTCAGCAAGAGATGGGCAGGGGCAGGTGGGAGTGGAAGCAAGAGAAGTGAGAAGGGATTTCACATACCACTCAAAAGATATGGAGAAAAAAGCCTGCCCCAACCAAAGGGGAGACAGTCATGCTACCTCAAGGACTCTGGGGACACAGAGTCTGCAGACATTAAACAAATAATGTCCCTCTAAGAAGAGAAAGGAAGAAAAGAGATTTGGCAAAGAGAAGATCATGAAAACACTACATAAAGGGCCCACGAGTAGCAGAAAGCTCCCTGGGAACAAATTCTGTAACCCAGAAGCAAATCGTCTATGGAGAAAGGATGGAGCAAGGCACTAGTCTATTTGCTCTTGAAAGAGACCTTGTTGAATATCTAGGAGACAAAAGTAAAGAAATGGGAGTGTCTTCCCCACAACCCCATCAAAACCGTCAAAGCAGATGGTTCACAGGAGCTTTGGATTTTAGAACTAGAAAGAACCAAAAGTCACCCTTTCATTTCCTACCTGAGACACAATGAATCCTCTCTCTTGTATCCCTAATAAGGGGCCATCTAATCTCTGTTTCAAGTTCTTCAGTAATGGGGACGTCACTACCTCCCAACTTAGGTCATTCCTTTGGAAAGTTCAGTTTTTCATTGTATTAAGACAAACCTGTATCTCTGCAATCAATTCATTAATCAATCAATCCTAGAACTATTTATTAAGCACCTACTATGTGCCAGATACTTTATCTTTCACCTTGACTCTAGTTCCTTACTCTTAGGTCATGGCAAAGTCCAATCCCTTTGCCATGTGACAGCCCTTCACATATGCGAAGACAGCTACCACTGCCTCTGCTGTCTTCTCTTTTTAGAGTGAAATGCCACCCACTTAAAGATTCATGGAATTTAGAGCTGGCAGGGTCCAATTTGCTCTAGGAAACAGGCCTGGAGAGGGAGGTTCAGTGACTTGTCCACGGTAACACAGGCTGTAGGGAATAGAGCTGAAATGCAATTGAGGTTCTGACTCTACATTCAGGGATCCTTCCACCACACAACCCTTCTGTTTTCATCTTTTCGTCGTAGGGTCAGGATTCCAAGCCCCTCACCATCCCCGTCTGTCAATGTCGTTCTTAAATGTGAATCCTAGAAATGAACATGATATTTTAGGTGTGGTCTGACATAGACAGTTGCTTCTATTCTTGTCATGATTCTTTTATCCAGCCCTGTGATTTCACTGGTGTGGGAGCACTCCGGTTTGGAGAGTTCTGCTGCTCATGTCAATCACTCAGGGATTCAGGAATTTCCTGGAACACAGAAGGGTTAAATGATTTGCTTATGGTCACATGGCCAAGTCAACAAGCAGAACTTGGACCCATGTCTTCTTGACTCCAAGATAGGCCCTATATTGTCTACCCCAGGCTCCATCCCATGCTTCTATTAATGCAACATGTATTCATCATAGCTAAGGAAGCTATGGGCCAGCCATTGAGCAATAGACAAACAGACAGCAGTACACACACACACACACACACACACACACACGCATCTTCATCCTCCAGCAGCCAAAACTCTACTCTGGGCACCCTGGAACTGCTATTTGCCTGTTTCACCTCAGGCTGTTGCTGCTTCTGGGTCTCCACAGAACCATAGCCACCACAAGTAGGAAACAATGAACAGTTACCCCAGCCCCAATACTTTTCTTTTAATTTATGAAGATCATCGTGCCAACTATGCACCCTGATGCATCCAGGATAGTCAGTTAACACAGGATCTTAAATCTGCTTTTCTCAAAGAAAAACAACTTTTGAGGGATCAATAATCTTCTTTAATCACACATAACAACAGAGAAAATACAAGCAGAGGAATAAAGAACAACAGACAGGGTGTCTAACTGTCTGACCATAAGCAAGACGTACATCACAGATCAACAGACTGATCCAACTGTCTGACCATTACATAAATACATAGTTACCAGAGAGAGAAGCACTGACATCTGAGTTTTCAACACGGGAAAGGAGGGAGGGGGTAGGAAGGTTCTTAAGAGTTATCCAGCATCTCATGTAGCACAGGAATCTTTTCCAAAGTGTATGCCCCCAAGAAGAACCTCACCTCAGAGTATATATACACTTTTCAGAGCCAGAAGGAATCACAATCTTCTTGCTTCAGTGACCAAATAATAAATTAATAAAAGGTGTGAAAGCTTTCAAGCAAACAAACCTCTCTATAAGCAACTTTCCCTTTAAACAAGTTCCTCTCTCACAGAGCTCTGTGTGAGGCATACCAATGGTCAGGGAAGATTTTTAACTCCCATTAACAGAAATGCTATTAACATTATAGGTATGCATAGACAAAAGGCATGGATATACATTGAATTTGATGTGAGGATAAAAAAAAAATCTAATTAGGCAGTGAAAAGAGTTTATACTGGGAGAAGAGTAAAGAAGGAGGTAGACGAGGGTAAATTACATCACATGAAAAGCCATAAAAACCTATCAGGGTAGAGGGAAAGAAGGGTTGGAGATGAGAACTGTTTGAGTCTTATTCTCATCAGATTTGACTTAAAAAGGAATAGCATAATCTGTTAGATATAGAAATCTAACTTACACTACAGGAAGTAGGAAGGGAAAGGGGAAAGAAGAATGGGTGAATAGTATGAAGGGATGAAGTAGTAAGTGTAAAGGGGAAGATAAGGGAGAGGGTTAGTAGAAGGGAGGGCAGAATGAAGAAGTCTGTGGTCAAAAGCAAAACTCTAGTGAAGAGGGGAAAGGAGGAAGGAAAGAGAAAAGAATAAACGTGAATAAAGAGAATAGAGAGAAAGACACAGACAGTAATCATATCTATGAATGTGAATGGGATGAACTCTGTCATAAAATGGAAGTGGGTAGCAGAGTGAATTAAGAACCATAATGCTAAAATATCTTGTTTACAAGCAACATATCTGAAGCAGAGGGATACACAAAGAGTAAAGGTAAAAGGCTGGAGCAGAATATATTACTCTTCACTTGGATTAAAAAAAAAAAAACATGGGTAGCAATCCTGCTCTCAGACAAAGCAAAAACAAAAATAGATCTAATTAAAAGAGATAAGGAAGGAAACCACATCCTGCTAAAATTACCATAGACAATGGAGTAATATTAATACTAGACAAATATGCACCAGATGGTACAACATCCAAATTCTTAGATGAGAAGTTAAGGGAGTTGCAGGAAGAAATGTATAACAAAACTATGCTAGTGGGGGACCTGAACCTACCCCTCTCAGAACTAGTTGTCATTGTTGTTTGTCTTTCATTCTCAAAGAGGGCCATGACATCAGGGATGTGATGCCATAACATTCCAGTGACTTGGATTTAAGTGAGCATGGGCTGTGAAAAGTAACCAATCTCACTCTTTCCACCAGAGCCATCTGGATCCAGTGGCGAGATACAGATAAGGATGACAGGAGATAGCCCTAGATGTAATGGGACACCTTAGTCTTTTTCGGTTAAGGTCTTTAGAAGGTCTCAGTTTGCTTGAGGAAGAGCCCATTTAGTGATTTGGGCTAGGTAAGAAACAAGGCCAAGAATGATCTCTTCACCTAGTTTAAGAAAAAAAAGTCTGGGAGGGGAAGACCCTCAGGGTTTCTGGTCAAAACAGAAACAATTGATATTTACTGAATGTTCACTCTGTGCCAATCTGGGCCCAAGCAAGGGGAAAGGGCAACTCAACCTTATATACAAGTCTTGCCTTCTTGATACCAAATGCCAGTCGTATAAAAGTAGATCACAATTTTTTTTTGCCTCTCTTTGTATCCTTCTCACTTGACACTGTGATTGGCACATAGGAGGTAATCCACATTCTTCACCTGAAAAAATGAGGGGGTTGAATTTCAAGAACTCTTTTCAGCTCTAAATCTATGATTCTATTACTAGATGGCCTTTAAGATCTTATTCCCAGTCTCTTTAGGTAACCCATTTCATATTTAAAGAGGTCAAATTATCAGGTTTTTCCCCCTTACACTGAGCAGAGACCTGTATATTTAAGTTATTGCTTCTTGTTTTACCCTCCCAGACAGATCAAAACAAGTCTGAGAGATGGTGTGGTGGAAAGACTATTGTTCCACTTCAGTTCAGTTCTACAAAACGTATCTAATAGCGATGTTCAAGACTCTGGGGGTCAGAAAGAAAAATAGTAAAGTTCCTGCCTTCAAGAAGCTTACAAGTTATTGGAGGGAGAAGAAACAACACATACACAAAATATATACAGAATAAAGTAGAGACTGGAGTGCAAGTGGATAGAGGACCTGAGTTCAAATCAGTAATGACCTTGAGTAAGTCACTTAAATTCTCTAAGGTCTCAGTTTCCTCATCTGTAAAATGGGGATGATAGAGGTTGTTGTGAAGATCAAATGAGATATGAGTCAACACCTAGCCCACAGTAAGTACCCCACAAATGTTAGCTACTATGATTGTTATTGTTGTTCTTAATTGTCATTATGGCATGGTTGTAAGGGGAATTATAATCAAAGATACATAGTAAAATATGTGGCCTTGAAATCTAGACTGAACAGTCCTGGACTTGCCATACAGATCACTTAACCTGTCCGGAACCTACTTCTTCACCTGGGAAAGAAGGGAAATGAACTGGGGCCCGAGTCCCTGGGGTACTTTCCACTCCTTGAAGTGAACTAGTGAATAATCCATGTCGGTCCCATGGTCTGCCCTCACTTGCCATGACACCTCTAACCATAAAATCTAAACCTAATCACAAAATAAACAAGAAAGATGTTAAAGAGATGACTAGAATTTTATATGAGTTAGATATGATTGATCTCTGAAGAAAACTGAATGGAGAGAGAGGGAAATATATCTTTTTCTCAGCGGTATATGGCACCTATACATATATTAGGGCAGAACACGTATTAGGGCAGAACAACCTCATAATCAAATGCAGAAAGGCAGAAATATTAAATGCATCCTTTTCAGATCATGATGCAATAAAAAGCACATATAATAAAAAGCCATGGAAAGATAGACTAAAAATGAATTTAAACTAAATAATCTAATCCTAAAGAACGAATGGGTCAAACAACAAATCATAGCAAAAATCAATAACATCATCCAAGAGAATGACAATGGTGAGACAACATTCCAAAAGTCATGGAATGTTACAAAAGTGATTCTTATGTAAAGTTTTATATCTTTAAATGCTATGTGAATAAAATAAGAGAAAGAAGAGATCAATGAATTGGGCATGCAACTGAAATAAGTAGAAAAAGAACAAATTAAAAATTCCAATTAAATATCAAATTAGATATTTTGAAAATTAGAGGATAAATTAAGAAAACTGTTGAACCAAGAGTTGGTTTTACTGAAAAAAAAATCAATACAATAGAAAAACTTTTGATTCATAGACAAACTCCCTAAGAAAAAAATTACGAAGACCAGATGGTTTTATAAAGAAATTCTATCAAATATTTAAAGAACAATTAATTCCAATACTATGAAAACTATTTGGGAAAATAGGCAAAGAAGAAATCCTACAAAATTCTTTCTATGATACAAATATGGTGCTGATACCTAAACAGGGAAGAGTCAGAACAGAGAAAGAAAATTATAGACTAATTTCCGTAATGAATATAGATGAAAAATTTTAAATAAAATATATGTAAAGAGATTACAGCAACTTATCTCAAGGATAATACACTATGACTGGGTGGGGTTCAATATGAGAAAAATCATCAACATATTTGACCATATCAATAACAAAGCTAACAGAAATCATATGATTATCTCAACTGATGCAGAAAAGTATTTGAGGAAATACAACATCCATTCCTATTCAAAACACTAGATAGCATAGGAATAAATGGCGTCTTCCTTAAAATGATAGGTAGCATCTATCTAAAACCAGCAGCAAGCATTACATGTAATGGGCATAAGCCAGAAACATTTCCAAGGAGATCAGGGGTGAAAAAAAAGGATGTCCATTATCCCCACTGTCATTCAATACTGTGCTGGAAATATTAGGTTTGGTAATAAGAGAAGAAAAAGAAATTGAAGGAATTAGAATAGGCAAAAAAGAAACAAAACTATTACTCTTTGAAGAAGATATGATGGCATACTTAGAGAATCAATTAAAAAATTACTTGAAGTAATAAACAAATTTAGCAAAGTTGTAGGACATGAAATAAATTATCAGCATTTCTATATATAACTAACAAAGTCTAACAATAAGACACAGAGAAATTTCTTTTCAACTTACTGTGGATATTATAAAATATTTGGGAAAATCCACCTGCCAAAACAAACCCAAGAATTTTATGAACACAATTACAAAACACTTTCATGCAAATAAAGTCAGATCTAAACAACTGGAAAAATATCAGTTTCTCATGGATAGGCAGAGCTTATATAACAAAAATGACAATTCTACCTACATCAAATTATTTATTTAGTACCACACCAATCAAAATATCAAAAATTTATTTGATAGAGCAAGAAAAAAGTAACAAAATTGATCTGGAACAACAGAAGTTCCAGGATATTAAGGGAATTAATGAAAAGAAATGCAAGGTAAGGTAGTCTAGCTGTACCAGATCATAAATTGTATTATAAAGCAACAATCATCAAAACTACTTGCTATTGACTAAGCAATACAATGATGGATCAGTGGAATAGGTTAGGTACACAAGACATAACAGCCAATAACTATAGCAATCTACTATTTGATAAATTTAAAGACTATAGCTTCTGGCACAAGAACTCACTATTTAACAAAACCATTTCTAGTGGGCAGAGTGACCATGGTGGAATAGAAGCAGGGAAGTGCCTCACCTCTTCTCCCAAACCCCTAAAAACACCTGCAAAAAAATGACTCTGATCAAATTCTAAAGCAGCGAAGGCCAAAGAATGATAGAGTGAAAAATATTTCCTGCCCAAGGCAAAATGCAAGGCTGACAAGAAAGGTCTGTTGAACCAGGCTCAGAGCAGAGGGCAGTCCAGCGTGTGCCACATGGGCTCAGAAGGATCTAGAGCAGGCCTCTGAGTGCTGAGTCTCTGGCAGCTGAATTGGTTCCCAGACTTCTCAACCCACCATATTTAAGACAGCTTCAAAGGTCATTGGGAAAGTTCTCTCACCTCAGTGAGAAAGGAACATGATCTGGCCCCAGCCCCAGCCCCAGGGCAACTGCAACCACAGTGGTAGCTCCTTCTGGAGCTCTCAGGCTATGGAACATAGAGGAATAGAGTGGCTGATATGGATCACAGTCTTTGGTGGTGGTTCTGGGGCAACGTGGAGTTCTGGCAAGGCAGAACTGGTGGTGGTTGTGGAAAGGGAATACTACTCACAGTTCCTGGACAGAAAAGAGTGCTTATGGTTGCTCACAGACCAGAGTGCAGGCCTGAAGAGGGGTAAACACCTCTACTTTGATCATACCACTTGGAGGAACTTAGAATTTACAGGTCCCTAGAGATATCTCAGAAAACAGTTGCATAAAACCCATGAAGCTTGGGGTAATGCAGTCTCCACTTAACAAAGAACTGAAAAGTAAAGTCGTTGGTTGGGAAAATGAGCAAAAAGGGAAAAAATAAGGCTATAGAAGGTTATGTTCTTGGTGAAAAGGCATTTTCTTATGATGAGGACAATCAAAGAATACAAGGGGAGGAAGACAGAAAGGTCAAGGCTCCTACATCCAAAGCCTCCAAAAAAAAATATCAAGTGGTGTCAGGATATGGAAGAGGTCAAAAAGTATTTTGAAAAGCAGGTAAGAGAAGCAGAGGAAAAATTGAAAAGAGAAATGGGAACAATGCCAGAAAATCATGAAAAATGTATCAACAGCTTGCTGAAGGAGACTCCAAAAATACTGAAGAAATAACAACTTTAAAAATAGACTCACCCAAATGACAAAAGAGACCCAAAAAGCCAATAAGGAAAAGCATGCCTTAAAAAGCAGAATTGGACAAATGGAATAGGAGGTCCAAAATTTCGCTGAAGTAAATAATTCCTTCAAAATTAGAATGAAGCAAATTGAAGCTAATGACTCTATAAGAAATCAAGAAATTATAAAACCAAAACAACAGAATGAAAAATAGAAGAAAATATGAAATAACCCACTGGAAAAACAAGTGACCTAGAAAATAGATCCAGGAGAGACAATTTTAAAATTATTGGACTACCTAAAAGCCATGATCAAAAAAAGAGCCTAGATATCATCTTTCAAGAAATTATTAAGAAAAACTGCTCTGATATTCGAGAACCAGAGAGTAAAACAGAAAAGGAAAGAATCCACTGATCACCACCTAAAAGAGATCCCAAAAAGAAAACTCCTAGGAATACTGTAGCCAAATTCCAGAGGTCACAGGTCAAGGGAAAAAATATTACGAGCCAGAAAGAATTAATTAAAATATTGTGGGAAAACACTCAGGATAATGCAGGATTTAGAAGCTTCTACACTAAAGGATTGTAGAGCTTGGAATACTACATTTCAGAGTTCAAGGGAGCTAGGATTAAACCCACAAATCACATAACTAGAAAAACAGAGCATAACTCTTCAGGGAAAAAAATAGAATTTCAAAGAAACAGAGGACTGTTTCAAAGAAATGGAGGACTTCCAAGCATTCCTGTTGAAAAGACCAAAACTGAATAGAAACTTTGACTTTTAAATAGAAGGATCAAGAGAAACATGAAAAGGTAAACAGGAAAGAAAAGCCATAAAGACTTATTAAAGTTGAACTATTTACATTCCTGCATGGAAAGATATTTGTTACTCATGAGACCTTTACCAGTATTAGGGTAGCAGAGTAGTTAGAGGGAATATATACACACATATATGTTTATATATGTGTACATATATATGTATGTATGTATATGTATATATTTGTATGTGTTTATGTGTATGTCTGTGTATATTACATGTGTATGTTTGTATACATGTATATATATGTGTGTGTGTGTGTTTACATATGTATTTTTGTATGTATCGTATAGACAGAGGGCACAGGGTGAGATACATATGAAGGCAGGATACCTAAAAATAAAATTAAGTGTTGAGAGGAATGAACTAGGAGGAAAAAAAAGGAGAGGCACAATGTAGTGAATCATATCACATAAAAGAGGCAAGAAATAACCTTTAAAATGGAGGGAATGATGGGGGAGGTGATAGGGAATAAGTGAGCGTTATTCTCATCATATTTGGCTTTAGAGGGAATAACACATTCAATTGGGAATGGAAATCTGTCTTATGCTGAAGGAAGGCAGGGGGAAAGAGAGTAGGAAAGGGAGGATATCAAAAGGGACGGCAGATTGGGGGAAGATGTAATTAGAAGCAAAAACTATTGTGGGAGGTTAGGTCAAGGGAGAAAATGAAACAAATGGAAAGCAGAACAGGATAGAGGGACATGTGGTTAGTTTCTCACAATATGACAGTTATGGAAGTGTTTTGCATGGTTACACATGTATGATCTATATTTAATTGCTTGCTTCCTCATT
The DNA here is from genome assembly GCF_028372415.1 of Notamacropus eugenii. Classification (NCBI taxonomy): domain Eukaryota; kingdom Metazoa; phylum Chordata; class Mammalia; order Diprotodontia; family Macropodidae; genus Notamacropus; species Notamacropus eugenii. The sequence goes on along the minus strand of NC_092879.1, from coordinate 6,058,016 downwards.
GAGGGTAGGTTGGGAGGGAGGAAGGGGGAGAATGTGGAACTCAAAGCTTTAAAAATTAATGTTAAAAATTGGTTTTGAATGCAACTGGGATATAAGTTGTATAGGCAATGGGGTATCGAAATCTAGTGTGCACTATAGGAAAAGAGAGAGGAGGGAGTAAGGAGAGGGATGATAGAAGAGAGGGTACATTGGAGCAAGGGGTGGTTGGTGTCTATGCTGTTTTGGGGTGGAGAGAGGAGAGATGGAAAGAAATTTTAGAATTCAAAATCATATGGAAGAGAATGTCGAAACTGAAAACAAATAAATCATATTAAAGAAAAAACTGCTGGGAAAACTGGAAAATATTATAGCCAAAACTAGGCATTGACCAACATTTACACCATATACCAAGATAAAGTTTAAATGGGTACAGGATTTAGACATAAAGGGTGATACCATAAGCAAATGAGGAGGACAAGGAATAGTTTACCTGTCAGATCTATGGAGAAGGGAAGAATTTATGACCAAACAAGAAACAGAGAATATTATAAAGTGCAAAATGGATAATTTTGATTACACTAAATTGAAAAGTTTTTCCACAAAGTCATTGCAAATAAAATTAGAAGGAAAGCAGAAAACTGGGAAACAATTTTTACAACCATTGTCTCTGATAAAGGCCTCATTTCTAAAGTATGTAGAGAACTGAGTCAAATTTATAAGAATAAAACTCATTATCCAATTAGAAAATGGTTAAAGGATATGAACAGACAGCTTTCAGATGAAGAAATTAAAACTATCTATGGTCATATGAACCAATGCTCTAAATCACTATTAGAGAAATGCAAATCAAAACGACTCTGAGATCCCACATCACACCTATCAGATTGGCTAACATGACAAAAGAGGAAAATGGTAAATTTTGTAGAAAATGTGGGAAAATTGTAACACTAATGCATTGTTTGTGGAATTGTGAATTGATCCATCCATTCTGGAGAGCAATTTGGAACTATTCTCAAAGAACTATGAAGTTGTGCATCCCCGTTGACCCAGCAATATCACTTGTAGGTCTGTACCCCAGAGAGATCATAAAAATGGGAAAAGGATCCACACGTACAAAACTATTTATAGCAGTTCTTTTTGTAGTGGCAAAGAATTGGAAATTGAGGGTATGTCCATCAATTGGGGAATAGCTGAATAAATTGTGCTATATCAATGCAGCAGAATACTATTGTACTGTAAGAAATGATTAGAAGGTGGACTTCAGAAAGGCTTATATGAAGTGATGCAGAGTGGATGAGCAGAAACAGAACCTATTACACAGTAACAGCCACATTGTGTGATGACTGACCTTGATAGACTAAAACCTTCTCAGCAATGCAAGGATCTAAGACGACTTCACGTCTTACACTCAAGATGGAAAATGCTATCCACCTTCAGAGAAGGAACTTTAGAGTCTGAATGCCGATGGAAGCATGCTATTTGCTCTCTTTTTCTTTTGTTGTTTTGTTTTGTTTCTTCTTTCTCATGGTTCCTCCCATTAGCTGTAACTCTTCTTTATATCATGACTAATGTGAAAATATGTTTAATATGAATGTACAGGCAAAGTGCATATCAGATTGCACATACTAATTTACTTATTCAGAGCTTTACCAATCAAAGTACCAAAAATTTATTTTATAGAGCTACAAAAAAATCATAATTCACCTGGAAGAACAAAAGGTAAAGAATATCAAGGGAATTAATGAAAACAATGTGAAGGAAAGTGGCATACCTGTAGAGACTTAAATCTATATTATAAAGAGGCAATCATGTGAACTCTTTGGTACTGGCTAAGAAATAGAGTGGTGTATCAGTGGAATAGGTTAGGTATACAACTCCTATAGTCAATGACTATAGTAATCTACTCTTTGAGAAAGCCAAAGACTCCAGCTTTGGGGATAACAACTCACTATTTGAAAAAAAAACTGCTAGAAAAACTGAAAAACTGTATGGCAGAAACTAGTTGTAGTATATACAAAGATAAGGTCAAAATGGGTAGATGATTTAGACATAAAGGGTGACACCATAAGCAAATTAAAAGCGCAAGGAACAATTTGTGTGTCAGATCTATGAAGAAGGGAAGAATTTATGACCAAAGAAATAAAGTGTTACTAAATCAAAAATGGATAATTTTGCTTGGGTCAAATTAAAAAGGGTTTGCAGAAACAAAACTAATGCAATCAAGACTAAAAGGAAAGCAGAAAGCTGTAAAACAATTTTTATAGCCAGTGTTTCTCATTTCTAAAATATATGAAGCTCAAATATTTAAAAAAAAAACAAAAGTAAAAAATGGTTTTTACTTGTAATTGGGGAAAAATAAAATACTAAGTAAATATTTTTTTTTTAAATGTAAGAGGGTCAGTCTTCAAACCCTTTACATAATGTGAATTTATCCATGGATGTGGAAAAGGGCAGGAAGGAGTTGGGAAGGGGCTGTACTCCCATTGGAGAGGGGCTGACATATGTTTGAAGGATACATGGGGGCTGAGTACAGAGAAGCAAGAGCAGGAGACAGCTGTTGGGGCCAGCCACATGAAAGCCTGGCTGGAACTGAAAGGAAGAACAATCCAGCAGTCAAACACATGGGGCTGGACACAGAAACATTCAGGAGAAGACACACACATTGGCACCCCAACATGGATGGACAAAACACCAAAAAACAGAGACCAAACTCTCTGGTGGGTAGGCTTCTGAAACCAAGGTCTCCTCTCTCAGCACTGGAGATCTTAAGCCAAACCCTGATCCAGCAGAGGTGATGTCTGTCTCTTGGCAGGTCGGTTCTTCTACTTTCACTTGGAGGATTTTTTAAAAAGTTCTTTCTGAGAGTTTGGGAGCAAGAACAGAAAGAGATCCCAGTACGGTATGGTAAAGTTTACATGGGAGTTCTTTTGAGAATGCAGAGTTCTTATAAAATTCCTTACACAAAGTCCAATTTTCAAAATATGAATTTATGTAAAGCAAGATCTGCCTGTACCCCTTTCTATTCCCATTCAGTTTTCTCCAGAGGTCTTTCATATGTATGTTTTTAAAGATTCTATTCTGGTTTCTATTTTATGTTGCTACCTGTTTCCATCTTATGAGTGAGTTTATCCCATTCACAAGGTTATAATGACTAACTATTCCTTTCCCTCCATCCTATTTTCATCTGTTTCTCCTTCTCTCTCTCTCTCTCTCTCTCTCTCTCTCTCTCTCTCTCTCTCTCTCTCTCTCTCTCTCTCTCTCTCTCTCTCTCTCTGTTGATTCTGTCCCTCCCTTAATGTCTATTTTCCATATGACCACCGCCTTCTTTTACTTGGCCATCTTTTTGTCACTACTTTTTCTTACTCCTTCCCCTACTTATCTGAAGGCTAAGATAGATGTTTTGACCAACTGAATAAAGATATATTTTACCTTTTTGAAACAATTACCCCTGACCATTTCCCACTCCAAAGCTCTTCTGTGAACATCTATTTAATGTGACATAATTTTCCCCATTCTTTATTTCCCTAATACCACTTTTTCCCAGCCTATTCATATTTCTCGCTTACATCATCCTCACCTAATTGGTTCAGGCCCAAACCCTCTTTCGAGGTAGAATCCTTCTACCTATCAAATAGTGATAAAAATCTTAGAAGATATGCATATCATCTTCCTTTATAGAAAAGTACACAGTTGAACCTTTTTGAGTCACTTATGATTGGTCTTTCATACTTACCTTTTAAAGCTTCTTTTGCGTCTTGTATTTGAAAGTCAAAGTTTTTCATCAGCTCTGGTCTTTTCATCAGGAATGCTTTAAGTCCTCTACTTTATTAAATATCCATCTTCTCCTTCAATGTGTTTCTATAGAGAGATCCTGTCGTACCTGGAATGCTCCCAGAGAGAGTGTCTCCTGCCACAGGTGTCTTTTCCTCTGAGTGTTCTGAAGGTAGACGTGTTTCCACAGAGAGCAAGCCTCTAGTAATTGGTATAAGAAAGAGACTGGAAAGTCTTTATGGACAAAGGAACCAACCCTTTTAAGAGAAACAAAGATGGGATCTCAGACTGCACTGGGCAGGCTTTAGAACCCACCTATGTTTCTCTTAAAAGTTAATTTCTTTGCCCAGCAGAGCTTCCCAGTTTCTTTATTACACTAGAATGTTCCCAGAGAGAAGTTCTTCTGAAACAAGTACCTTTTCCTCTGAGTGTTCTAAGGTGAGATGTGCATCCACAGAGAGCAAGCCTGTAGTAACTGGAAGGTTCTCAGAGCATGTCTCCACCTATAAGTATCTTGTCCACTGAGTGTCTTGAGGGTAGATGTGTTTCCACAGAGGGCAAGACAGTAGTAACTGGAATATTCCCAGAGAGAATGTCTCCTGCCACAAATATCTTTTCCTCTATGTACTTTATAGTTGTGTTGACTGTTTTTCCTTCCTAAAACAAAAAAGAAATACCACTTATCACATAGCATGTATCTCGTGGAGGAAGAGAGGGAGAGGGAGGGTTACATTGGATACCATTGTATAAGAAACAGGAAACATTAATGAATTTTTTTCAATCAGGTCAAGAATCTAAAGATTATCAATGGAGAGGTGGGAAGGGGAAATAAAGAGATTTTATGTGCAGAGTATTCCTTCCACTGATGCATCTTCAGCATCAGGGCTTGACTTGAGACCTCCATAGCCAAGACAGGAGAATTCTGGCTGCTTTGCCCATTTATCCATGTGTCTGGCATCCATCTCTCTGTCTTCTGTCCATGTACACTTAGGGACTGTGTATCTCTCCTCGGTCCATTTGTCATAGCCTGTCCTGTCCTCTGTGTGACAGTGTCCAGCTTCCACATTTCTGTCTCCTGCATGTTCTTCTTCTCAGTTCTCTCCAGGACCCCAACACCCTCCTGATCCTCCTCCTACTCTCAGTTCTATGTCCTTGGCCCCCATGGGTCCTTGAACTTTCTCCTGCCCCTCTCCCTTCACAGGTGCATGACCTCCTTCCTCTACCCCTACCTCCCTTGTAGCCAGATCTGTGGGCAAACTCACATTACTTTGAAAGAGTTCTATTTATAGGTTTACACAATGGTTCACTTATGTAAAATGAGAACTTTCTGTAGTTAATAAAAACAGATGGCATGAAAGTAAAGCAGTGTGGCAGAAATTTGATAGAAGATCACCAGCTCACATCACATATCAAATTAAACTATAAGGGATTACACGAATTAGAAATGTTAGGTAAAATAATCAAGTGATATCTCATGAAAATTATAAAGAAGAAATATATTTATAATAATTAATATTTACTCTAGTTTCGACCTACAACTCATTAATTCATTCATTCAATAGGTATAGATTAAACTCCTCCTCTGTGCTGGGCACATAGAAAGGTAGGTGGCCTAATTAAGCAATCACCAACTCTTTCTTTCTTAATTACCTCCTGCATAACAGGTACTGTGCTTGGTTCTGGAGAAGCAAACACTATTAAGGACACAGTCTCTAAGGACTAGAAGCCTATGCTCTAATGAGACAGAAAACACACAAAATTATATAGAGAATAAACACAGATAAAGGCAAAGTACAAGGCTGTCTGGGAGCTAGGTCACTAGCAGCTGGGATCAGGAAAGGCTTCATGGACTAGGTGATGCTTGAACTGTGTCTGGAAGGAAGAGACAGATTCTCTGAGACCTAAGGATAGAGATTCAGCTTCAGAGTAAGGAAGGCTCATAGTTGAAGTCCTGCTTCAGATTCATGTTAGCATCCTGGCCATAGTCAAGTCACCTAACCTCTTAGTGCTGCAGACAACTCTCTAAGATCACAGACACATTTAGATGGGTTGTCAGCCTTACTGAGGAGACAGAAAGATGAAAGAGTTTTTGACATGGAACACTCTGACTTGACCTTGTCTGGGGTCATATAACTAGCAAATGCTTGAGACTGGAATTGAAATCAGATCTTTCTAACTGCAGGTCCAGTGCTCTAACCACTGAACCACCCAGATGAAGGAATTCAGAGAGCCCAGAAGACTATTGCCAAGTCACTGTCCAGGAGGCTGTCTTGAGAGAAAGAAAAGATCAGAAAAGAGCTCATTCTCAGTGCACTAAAATTCTACAAATGCTCAGTTCCTTCTAAATTCACCCTCCACCCTGAGGAAAACTCTAGTTGTCCTACCTGAGTAAAGAATTTCCTAACCTTATGTTAGGTGGATGCAAGGGTCTCGGAGCAAGACCTATCACCCACAGAGAATGTAAACTACCTTTAATGTAAACAACAAGAGCAGCTTCAGCTACCTCATGGGAAAATTTGGAAGAGGTCTGGACACTCCATTGCCTATACAGATTTCCGGGTCACAGTTCAAGGCCAGAGAGGAGCATTTTTTGGCAAGAGGGAGTAGGGACTCTGAGGAACAATGTTACTTGCAATCCCAGTGGCACAGGAGTACTGAAGGGTAAGATCAAATGGAAGCAAAGACCCTGAGCAGTCCCGAGGGATCAGAGGTTCTTCCTGGCTAAGATCCAGAGCACAGACCAGGAAATCTGTGACCGAACCTAGTGAGATCTGATGACTTTGTTGAAAGATCAGACATCACTCTCCTGATGTCATTGGTCCTCTTCCAGAACAATTAACAACACAAGAACAACAACAACAAGGTAATATCAAAATGAGAAGATTTAGATGTGAAGGGTGATAACATAAATAAATTGTGGCAGCAAGGTATAGTTTTTATCCCTGTGAGATCTATGGAGAAGGGAAGATTTTATTACCAAACCAGAGACAGAGAACATTATGAGATATAAAGGGGACAATTTTAATTGTGTGAGAAATGAACCCAAGTAACAAACTCCCAATTGTGAGAAACATGCTCACCTTAAACAAAGAACAATACTTGCTGTGAAATCAGGAAATCTTTTGCTAATCTTTATATTCATGCCCCCTGGATGAACAGGTAGCTCCCAAGGAAAGCTATAGGAAGACTTTGTTCAGACCAATCCCAGCCTTTTATACTGTTCTGAATTTTGGATTTCCTGCCCACCATCCATTGGCCCTGTGACTTCATGTTCTCCCCTCTGATAAGCTTCCCCTAAAACAGCTCATCAAGCCTGCACACACGTTTCTGACCTTTAATCTGACCGTGCTATATAACAACTCTCATCACTTAAAGCAGGGAATTTTAACCTGGAGAAATAATTTTTTTTTCCTTGTTTCCCACAATTTTATTACATATAAAAGGTTTTACACAAACAAAACCTATGCACCCAAGATAAGAAATAAAACAGAAAGCAGGAAACAAATTTTGCAACTGTCTTCGATAAAGACCTCATTTCTCAAATATATAGAAAACTGCATTAAATTTATATGAATTCAAGTTCTGATAAATGGTAAAAAGGTATTAACAGATAGGTTTCAGATAAAGAAACCAAAGCTATCTGTACTTATAGGGGGAAAAATGCTTAAATCACTACTGATTAGAGAAATGCACATTAAAACATCTCTGAGGTACTACTTCATGCCTATCAGATTGGCAAAAATGGCATAAAAAAGAAAATAAATGTTGGAGGGGATATGGAAAAATTGGGACACCAATGCATTGTTGGTGGAATTTTAAGTGATCCAATTATTCTGGAGAACAATTTAGAAATATGCCCAAAGAGGTATAAAACTGTACATACCCTTTGATCCAGCACACTCAGAAGAAAACTTCATCAGTACTGAGAATCTTGAAACTGTATGAAATGAGATTTTTGTACCTTAACTGGACAATTTTATTGACTGTTTACTGATTGTCTTTGTGTCCTTTATCTGTAAGATCTACTTAACAAAGGCAACTGTCCTCTTTGGTTTGGTCAGTGTGTTGATCAATTTCTTCCTTCCCATCCCCTCTATTGTTACCCATCACAAGTCCCAAAACCTGTGATGAGGTGTTGGCCATATCAGTTACTGATTCATTGAGAAAGCTACACCTCTCATTAGAATCAGATGGGAGAATGTGAGAAACGATTATTAATAACCAATATTTTGGAGATTCAGTGCTTCCTCCCGCCCCCTTCTTCCCAATTCCTGACTTTACATTCAATCTTTCTTCAGAACATTTCTGATGAGACCATTTTGAATCTTTTTATCCTTGGTCAGCCCCCACACAAGTTTACAAGTAATTTACAATCTAAGGTAGGGAAAGCCATTAAGTTCTACTCAACTTTGGGTGGAGACAGATTCTTTTGTCTAGATAGCCCATGAAGGGATTGGGTGGTCTGATAAAGGAGGCATTTTCTCTGTCCAGAGGGGAAGTGCTGATGACTTCACATTAGACCCACTTAAAAAAAAGACAAACATATAAACTTTTCACCCCAATCCCAAAGTAAGTCCAGTTACAAACTGCAACTCTCATGCATGCATGCATGCATGCATTCTGTCTGCTTTGAGAGAAAAAAAACATGGATACAAGCTAAATAAATAAATGAATGAATGAAATAAAACCATTTTTCAGAATGGCTGGACCAACTCATAGCTGCACCAACACTTTATTATTTACCTGTTTTCCCACAGTCTCTCCAACAATTCTGTTTGTTTGTTTATTTTGTTATAAGTTTACCAATCAACTCATAAAGGGCCATGAGTTGTTCTCCTAATTATCTGTCTACTCATCTTCAATGTCAATGCCCATGACTCATGACTATGAAGGAGAATGTCAAAGTTTCTTTCATTTGAATTTTCCTTATTATTAGTAATTTGGAGCATTGTTCCATATGTTTGTGAATAATTTAGATTTCTTCCTATGAGAACTACACACACACACACACACACACACACACACAAACAAACACATATATTTATATATTCTTTCACTTCTTTGACATGGTATCATTTGAGAAATTCATTTTTCGTTTCTAATTGAGAATTGGTTCTTTATATACCTTACATATTAAAGAAACCTTGGGGAAATGTTTTTTTCCCCATTTACCAGCTTCTTCTGGTTTTAGCTGCATTAATTTTCATTTTACAGAAATAATTAAATTAGCTTATATGATTGCAATTTAAATGATCATTTTTTTACCTCCTAGGATCCACTCTATATCTTCTTGGTTACTGGACTCTTCTTCTATCTATAGATGAGAAAGGTAATTTCTCAATTCTTGAATTTTAAAACAATATCTCCCTTTATGTCTAAGTGATGTATTCATTTGGAGTTTATTTTGTTTTATACTGTGAGATGATGGCCTATATCTATTTTCTACCATAGTGCACTTTAGTTTTATCAGAAGTTTTTGTGAAAAGTGAGTCCTTAGTCCAGTAGTTATTGTCTTTGGATTTCTATAACACAAATTACCAGCGTCATTGTTTCAAAATCAAATAAATAAATATGTGTAGGTGCTGGTTTTATGAAAATATTAGTGGAGGAGATAAACTATTAGTTAACTTGATTAACCAAAAGAAAACCAAATGACCACTCTCAAAAATGAAAGAGTGAATGCATCACCAATGAAGATGAAATTAAAGCAGTGCTTAGGAGTTATTTTGCTCAATTATATGCCAACAATACCTACAATCCAAATGAAAAGGGGGAAAACTTAAAAAAATATAAACTACCAGTGTTAACAGAAGAAGAAATAGAATACTTAAATAGCCCTACCTTAAAAGAAGGCATTGAGGCAGAACTATATTCCCTAGGAAAAAATCCCCAGGACCAGATGAAGTAAAAGTGAATTTTACTAAACATTAAAAAAAAACAAAAAAACATTTCATCCCAATAATATTCAAACTATTTAAAACAACAGGTAAAGAAGGATTCTTATTAAATTCCTTTTATGACACAAACACTGTTTGGACACCTCAACATGTGTAAGGGAAAATAAACACACCAATCCATTCTTGGTAGAGATGTTAAATGACTTATCCATTTTGGAAAGTAATTTGGAATTATGCTAAGTAACAAAAATGCCCAAAGCCTTTAACACAAGGACTCCGTTACACTCCAAGGAAGCCACTGATAAGAAAAAACGACCCCATGTACTCCAAAATATTGATGACATCACTTTTTGGGACAACTACATATTGGAAAGAAAATAGATGCTTATCATCTGGGTAATGGCTAAACAAGGAGTGGAACATGAATGTCATGGAATAGTGCTACAATGAAATAAGAAATGATGTGTGTGATAAATACAGAGAAGTATGGAAAGATCTTTGTGAATTGACACAAGGTAAATAAAGCCAAACCAAGAATAAACTATATATGCACAGCAACTAGAACAATTTAAGTGGAAAAAAAAGACAAAAATAAAAGTATCTGTAACAAAATGTTAAACATCAAGGGGGACTGAAAAGGAAACATGAGAACAAACCATCACCATACCCTATCCAGGAGGTGAGAGGTCCACAGGTGTTACACATGACACACCTTGTCCTGAGTGCTTTCATCATTTGTGCTTTTCTTTTCCTCCCTAAAACAAAATATACAATTGTTACATAGCCTATATCTCAAGGATGTGAGGGGGAGAGATACATGGGATGTACTGGTGACGTGAGAAACAAAAAACAGCAATAAAAATTTTAAAAGAACTCAAACATCTCAAGAGAAATAATGGAGGAAAGAAAGGGTTTGGGGTTAGTAATTATCAGTAGCAGATATGAAACTAAACTACAGATCAGTGATTATGAAAACAATTATTGTTGTTAATCCTGTCTGACTTTTCCTGACCCCATTTTGAGTTCTCCTAACAAAGATACTGGAATGGTTTGCCGTTTCTTTCTGCAGCTCATGTGCCAGATGAGGAACTGAGGGAAAAAGGGTTAAATGACTTCCCAAGGCTCAAACAGCTAGTAAGTGTCTGAGACCAGATTTGTACTCAAGGAGATGATTCTTCCTGACTTCGGGCCCCATAGAATGCCTAGATGTCCAGAAAATAATTTGAACTTGTTACAAATTGAAAGTTTTATCAATGGAAAAACTAGGTATGCAATGTACATAAGCAAACAAATAAAACGGGGTTTGACCCAAAGACAGAAGTTGTGGGGGGCGAGGCATAAGAGGTACAGGGGAGTAAACAAAAAAAAAAATGGGATAAAGGAAAAGCAGCCTGCCAGAAATATTTTAGGACATTTAAATCTCTCACCATTTATCGAATCAAACTACAAATGGCTGCATGTATTAGGTGTAAAAAGGAAGTAACAGCAAATTAGAGGAGTGAGGAGGAAATTACTTTTCACATCTCTGTATAGGGGAAGAGCTTATAACAGAACAAGCAAAAGAGAGAATCACAAAAAAACAAAATGAATAATTCTGCTTCTACAAAGTGGAAATATTTTTGCACAAACATATCAAATGCAGTTAAAATGAGTAGGGTATCAGTTAAGTAAGGAATAACATCTTTGCAGTACAATTCTCAAAGGACTATTGCATAAGCAATATATAAAAGGAACTGACTACAGTTTCCAAGATTAAGAGCCATTCTCCATTAGATCAAGGAATATGAACAGGAAATTTTCAAAGGAAACAGATCAAGCTATCAATCACCTTATGACAAAAGACTCCAAATCCCTCACAATGAGAGAAGTGCACATTAAAACAACTCTTGTCTTTCAGTCTGAAAATAACAGAAATCCATAGATTCAGGGACAGCTCCCTCTTTCTGTTCCACCACAAGGTACAGAGAAATGCCCCTTTCACCTGGTTCTGGTTCAAACCAGAATAAAAAACAAATATACCGTATAATTAAAGGACAGACACCAAAGGAAAGAGGGGATATGGAGAAGGGGAAGGGAAGAGTTTCTAGACTGTCTCCTCTCTTCCCAGTCCAAGGCCAAACCAAGGATGGGAGGATGGGAGGAAGAAAGGACATAAACGTCCACCTGAGGAGGGGAGGGAGTGTCCCCAAAATCTTCTCCCTGCTGGCCTTCATCCCACCCCCCTCAACCCCAAGCCCATTCCCCCCAAACTCCAGACCTCCAGACAAAGGGTAGGGCAGGCAGGAAGTCCCAAGCAGGAGCAATCCTGGAGGAGCAGGCACACACAGGTTCACCCCTAAACACACACACCCATAGCTACAGAAATCTACACACCCACACAGACACAGACATACACTCACAAAGACACACACAGAGATGATACTATCTACATACACAACATGCATAGAAAAAGATATAGATACTCGCAGAATCTTCCACACACCCTTACACACATCTTCCCGGGCACTAAGTGAAGCCAATTGGGGAGGGGCTGAGTCGGCCTCATGAAAAGGTTGGGGGAGAAGAGAAGAGAAGAGATGGAGAAGAAAGGGAGGAACTGAGACAGGAGCAGGGGAGGGGGCACGTACCTAACTCACAGCCCCTTAGGCACTAGCAGGACCCTCGGGATCCGTCAATCTGTAAGATGGGGGTAAGACTGGGGTAACAGAGGGGAGGGAGGTGGAGGAGGGTAAGGGAAGTGGATGAGGGGCAGACCGACCCTGAGCTGCTGGCCCCACTCCCATCCTCCTGAGACAGACTCACACTTACCAGGGTGGGAGGGACCGGGCCCCGTGACGTCACTTAAGGGCGGGGCTAACCTCCTCCCACAGCAGAGGGGGAAAGAAGGAGGGAGGGGAGGAGTGCTCTGTGACGTCAGGCCCAGAGCAGTGCAGATCCCTCCAACCGTTGGCTCTCTCAGCCCCATCCACCAGCCTGGCTAGGGGAAGGTGCCGCAGTGTATCTTCCACCAGGAGGTGGGACCCGGGCTGAGCAGGGTCCCAGGTTCCTGAGGGCAGGTTACTGGGGCTGGAGGTGGGGGGTAGCAGCTGAGCTCGGCTTGGGGTTGTGAAGGGTCGGCCCCTTTACAGAAACTGGGAGTGGGAGGACAAAGAGGGGAGGGAAGGTTCAGGGAAGGGCGTCCTAGGCTCCACAAAAGGGAAGAGCACTGCAGCTGTAGCCTCCTTTCTGCAGTGAGAGGAGAACAAGATCAGGCCAGACAGGGAGGGACAGGGGGGTGTCCAGGAAGGCAGAGCGCATTTAGGGTTTCTAAAAGCGATTCCATTTCACACTGAATGTGAACATCCACCAGTCACTTATTGGCCTGAATCAGATTCTCTGGCGGAATTCCTGTTTTTCCTACTCTCTGTCTCTAATGTGAGAAGTCCTTATCCCCATTTTACCTTAATAGAAATGAGTTATCTAGGATTTATGCAACAGCTTAGGTTACAAGATATACCTACAGATATAAAATTACCACTAAAATTACCAAAGACACTGGAGGGCTCTGCAGTATATCCTCCAGTAATCCTCCTAATCTGAGAATATTCACACATACTTCAGAGGGAGACCATGGGGATATGTTAGCCCAAACACGGGCAGAGGTGTCATAGGGGCTAGAGCATGGGGCCTGAAGTCAGGAAGACTCATCTTCCTGAGTTCAAACCTGGTATCAGACACCTATTAGCAGTGTGACTATGGCAAGTCATTTAAGCCTCTTTGACCCATTTCCTCATCTGTCAAATGATCTGTAGAAGGGCATGTCAAATCATTGCTTCGAAAACCCTAAATAGGGTCACAAAGAAATGCAAAAAACTGAAAAATGCCCTGAGACAGAATCATCCTGTGGGTCTTCAAAAATATTAGGTGCATCATTGTCAGATGTATCCAGACACACACTGGTCACCTGTCATCACCACAGAAGACAGTGTATCCTCTATCATCCTCAAAGAAAGACTAAAAGACAGATGCTCCGCAAAACCTAGGTCCAAGGAGATCACTTCTTAGAAAACCTCATACTTCCTGGAGACTCTTTGCTGTCCTATCAGAATAATGAAATACATGGGCCAAAATCCCCTTTCATTTCTTTTTCCCAATCTAAAAACCATTGACAGTGAATTGGTAAAGTGCTGCTGTCCCATTCAACAAGGTATTTTGAAATTTCAATTCTAAGACCTGAGTGATAGGATATTGACAGGGAGGGATGGTGAGGGACCTGGAAACCTCACCCTATGAGAAAGGAGGAGGGATCATATGGTGGAAGCAGCTCTGAATCCAGAATCAGGACCTCAGTTTGAACTCCTACTATACTCCCTACTGCCTGTAAGATACTGGGCAAGTCACTGATCCTCCCTCCCTAGAACTATTTAAACTACAGTTTAAGCTGCTAGCTCTAAATTCCATGAACTTACAAGTGGGGTGGCATTTCACTCTGAAAAGAGGACAGTGGAGGCAGTGGTAGCTATTTTTAAATATCTGAAGGACTGTCCCAAGGTAAAGAGATTAGATTTTAGTGTGACTTCAGAATGAAGAATCACAATCAAATGGAAAGATAAAGTGCCTGGAATGCAGTGGGTGCTGAGTAAATACTTTGGGGCAGGGATGATTGTGGGAGTAGAGCCAAGATAGTGAAGTAGAAGCCCAGAGCTATCCCACTCTCCCTTCAAAGCGCTTAAAATAACTCTAAACAAATTCTAGAGCATCAGAAGCCACAAAAATGACAGAGTGAAACAGATTTTTTAGTCCAAGACAGCCTAGAAGGTGGACATGAAGGATCTACTGCACCATGCTCTAAGAGTGGAGCCAAGCATGGGCTAAGCCAGCACAGATGAGACTGGAGCAGACTTCAGGGCACTGAATCACGGGCAACTGTTATTTCCAGGTTTCTTAACCCACAAACACTAAACACAGCTTCAAAGGTCAGTGAGAAAGCTCTTTCACCTGGGTTAGAGGGAATCTTGGTAAATCCCCAATCCCAGCCCCAGCCCCAGGCTGTCACTGCCTCAGTATCAGACACTTCTGGAGTTCTCAGGCTACATACAATGGGAATTCGAGCGACTGATCTTGGTCTCAGTCCTGAGTGGTGGTCCTCAGGTGAGGAGGAGTACTGGTGGGGTGGAGCTGGTTGTGGCTGTGGAGAGGGGATCCTACTCTCAGTTCCAGGACAGAAAAGAGTGCTTTTGGTTACTCACAGAGCAGAGTAAAAGCCAGGAGAGAAGTAAACAACTCTCCCCTGACTACACTATTTTTGAGGAACTGAAAACTTACAGGTCCCTATAGATATCTCAGAGAACAGCTGCACAAAACTTCTGAAACCTTGGGTAGTATAACCCCCACTGGACATACTACATAACCCAAAATGCCCAAAAGGGGGAAAAATAAGACTATAGATGGTTACTTTCTTGGTGAAAAGGTATTTTCTTCCATCTTTTCAGATGAGGAAGAGCAAAGCATCCAACCAGAAGCAGACCAAAGCATACAAGTGGAGGAAGACAGCCATTTCAAGGTTCCTGTATTTAAAGCCTCCAAAAAGTATCCAATGGTCTCAAGTCAGGAAAGAGCTCAAAAAGAATTTTGAAAATCAAATACAAGAGGTGGAGTAAAAATTAAGAAGACAGCTGAGAGCAATATAAGAAAATCAAGAAAAGTGAGTTAACAGCTTGCTAAAGGAGACCCCCAAAATACTGAAGAAAATAGCGCCTTTAAAAATAGACACCCAAATGGCAAAAGAGAACCAAAAAAAAAAAAAAAAAACAATGAGGAGAAGATTGCCTTAAGAAGCAGAACTGACCAAATGCAAAAGGAGGTACAAAAGCGCACTGAAGAAAATTGTTTTTCACAAATTAGAATGGAGCAGATAGAAGCTAATGATTTTATGAGAAATCAAGAAATTATACAACAGAACTAAAAGAATGAAAAAATAGAAAGCAGTGTGAAATATATCATTGGAAAAACAACTGACCTGGAAAAAAGATCCAGGAGAGACAATTTAAATTTATTGGGGTGCCTGAAAATCATAATCAAAAAAAGAGCCCAGACATCATGTTTCAAGAAATTATCAAGGAAAACTGCTCTGATATTCTAGAAGAAGAGGGCAAACTAGAATTGGAACGAATTCACCAATCACCTCCTGAAAGGGACCTCAAAAGGAAAGCTTCTAGGAATATTGTAGCCAAATTCCAGAGTTCCCAAGTCAAGGAGAAAATACTACAAGCAGCCAGAAAGAAAACAACTTAAGTATTGTGGAAACACAATCAGGATAACACAAGATTTACCAGCTTCTATACTAAGGGATCAAAGGGTTTGGAATATGATATTCCAGAGGTCAAATGACATAGGATTAAAACTAAGAAACACAGACCCAGCAAAACTGACTGTAATAATAGAAGGGAAAAAATTGATTTTCCACGAAATAGAGGACTTCTAAGCATTCTTGTTGAAAAGACCAGAGAGGAATAGAAAACCTGAAATTTCTAACAAACAATTAAGGAAAACATGAAAAGGCAAACAGGAAAGAAAAGACAGAAGACATAAGGGATTTTTGTGGTTGAACTCTTTACACTCTTACATGCAAAGATGATATTTGTAACTTATGAGACCTTTTTCAGTATTAGGTTAGTTAGAAAGTATACACACACATACATATATAAAACATACAATATTATATAATACATATTACTAATATATATGTGCATACACACATATGTGTATATACGTACATACATCCATACGTGTGTGTGTGTGTGTGTGTGTGTGTGTGTGTGTGTAGGGAGAATACCTAAAAAATAAAATTTACTGTTGAGTGGAATGTACTAGGAATAAGAGAAAGGAAGAGGTAGAATGTAGCAAATCGTCTCACATAAAAGAGGGAAGAAAGAGCTTTTACCATGAAGGGAAGAAATGAAATGGAATAAGTGAGCCTTACTCCCATGAATTTTGACTTAAGGAGGGAATAACACACATTAAGTTGGATATGGAAATCTATTTAACCCTGCAGGAACACGGGGGGAAGTGGATAGGAGAGGGAAAATAATAAAACAGCAAACTGGGGAAAGGAATAATCAGAAGCAAACACTATTATGGGAGGGCAAGTCAAGGGAGAGAATGGAATAAATGGAGGGCAGGATAAGACAGAGAAATGTGGTTAGTCTTTCACAAGACAACTATAATGGAATTGTTTTACATGGCAACACATGTATGACCTGTTTTGAATTTCTTGCTTTCTCATTGAGGGTGGGTGGAGAGGGAGGAAGGGAGAGAATATGTAACATAAAGCTTTAATAATAAATGTTAAAAATTGCTTTTGCATGTACCTGGGAAATAAGATGTACAGGCAATGGTGTATAGAAATCTATTTTACCCTACAGGAAAATAGAAGTGAGAGAGATGGAATGGGATGGGAATATAAAGGAGGGCAGAATAAAGAAAGAGATGCATGGAGCACATGCTGTACCAGGGTGGGGACTGGGGAGAGACAGAGAGAAAATTTTGAATTCAAGTTCAAATTCTTAAAACACAAAATTACAATTAAATTCTTAGAAAGGAGAATAAGAATTAGTCTTGAAGACAGAATTAGAATTATTCTTAGAACACAGATTTAGAATTAAAGTCATAGAGCACAGACTTAGAATTAAAATCTTAGCACACGGAATTAGAATTAAAGTCTATGAACACACAATTAGAATTAAACATGAGCATCCTTACTCAATTCCTTCTTCAAAGGGAACCTACCACTGGCAACCCGAGGTGGTTCTCAGGGGTCTTTGCGCTACCCATGGAGTCTTTCTGTAATGTTTTCATGATCCCCTAACTGCCAGATCTATTTTCTATCTTTTTTTCTTAGAGTAACATCATTTGTTTAATATTTGCATGCTCTGTGGCCCCAGGGTCCTTGAGGCAGCACTAGTGTCTCCTCTCTGGCTAGGAGAGGCTTTTTTCTCCCTGTCCTTGCTCTCTGTCTCCCTTCATTACAATAATATGCAACCTCCCTTCTCACCTCTCCTGCTCTCATTCCAAGCTGCCCCTGCCCTTCTCTTGCTGGCCCAGATTCCAGGCTTCCCTTCCCACTTCACTGGGATGGCCATCCTTCCCAGGACTCAGTCTCCCTTCATGTGTAGTGTTCCCTGGTATTTGATGTACTTGGGGTATTTATTCATCTTTTAGTCATTCCTGTTCTTGCACAGGCTTCCTCTTAATTGTCTCCCTCTCCTTTCTTTCCTATTCTCAGGACAGAGATCCCTTGAGACAAAAAGAATGATAGGATAACTCACATTTCTTTACACCTTAGAGATGGATATAGCACTTACTTTACGTTAGCTCTGTAAGGTTGGTAATGCCAGTATCATTCCCATTTTACAAATGACGAAGGTGAGGCTGATAGAAATTAGCATACAAGTGGCGCAGGAGCCTAAATGAGAAAACGGAAAAGAAGTTATGAGTCAGTGCTGCTGTAAGGGAGGGCCCCAATCAGAGCTGAATCCTATGTCCCCTTCCCATTCACTCTAAGAGCCTTTAATAATAGGTGGTTCATATGTCTGTCTATAGTGCTTTACTGTACAGAGATAAGGGTAACTAGGGGCTCAGTGGATAGAACTTTGAACCAGTCATCAGCAAGATCCATATCCATATTCATATCCAGCCTCAGACACATACTAGCTATATGACCTAGGCAAGTCACTTAATCCTCTTTGCCTCAGTTTCATTACCTGTTAAATGAGCTGGAGGAGGAAATGGCAAATCATTCTAGTATCTCTGCCAAGAAAACTCCAAATGTGGTCACAAACAGTCTGACGTGAATGAAAAACCACTGAACAGCAAAAGTATACGGAAGAATGATCTTACAGGAAAAGAACTAGGTGGGAGAAAAATTCAGTAAAAAGAATCAATTCACTGACAATGTCTGAACAAAAATTCCTGCTGCCATTCTACGGACTTTGCATCTCTGGAAAAGGGGTGGTGAGATTTCTCTTCTTCCATTTTTAAGGGCTAGGCTTAGTGCAGTTTTGTATTACTCATACAGAGTTGGTCTCCATCAATAGCAAGTCCTTTTCTCTGAGTGCAGAGACTGTTTCCTTTTTATCTTTGAACTCTTAGCCTCAGATCAGTGCGTGCCTCAGAGTAGGCTTTTAAAAAATATATTTTTTGAACGACTGAGTGCCATTGGAGTTTATGTTACAGTCTTTTTCTGAACCCTAATGGTCAAAAAGAGATAATGAAGAATACTGCAGCACCATCTTTTCGGACATCTCATCCTCAAAATACTCATTGCAGAACTTAGCAACCTTTTGGTGGCATCTGTTGAATAGGTCAGAGAGTTATCTGTTATACAACTGAAATCCTTGTCTTGTGACCAGTGTAGATGTTATGCTTTTAGTTGGCCATCTTGTATCCAAACCTCCAATGCACTTTAAACCATATTTTTTAATTTAATTTTATCCCATGTTACAGCTCCTTCCTGGTTAAGCAGTCAGAATGGAACTAATAAAGCCCTAAATTTAAGAAATGAAGAGAGGACTGAATTCCATCAGTGTCAGCATGGATTCAGACTAAATCATCACCATCAAATTAATCTATCATTTTTCATGTTATCAAATGTGGCCTGACACAGGATAAACCCTCACAGCTGTGGTGACAGCAATGAGCCCTCAAATGTGGTTCAGTGGATAAAGTCTGAATGTTGCCCAGACAAAGGAGTCAAAAATTGTAAGGACTTAAATGTTAGAAAGGCAAAGAACACAAAAACCTTGCTCTCTGTTTTGAAGGAAATTGATAAGGAAATATCCGGTTTGAATGAGACTTTACCAATGTGAAATCAGGCACTCAGGGAAATATTTGTCCACTTGCCCAGGGCTTATTGCTGTTCAGTTGCACAGCAATGTCCTACTTTTTGGGATGCCATGGACTCTCATCCATGGAGCTTTATTAGAACAATATGGTAGTGGTTTGATATTTCCTTCTCCATTGTGTTCCCATTTTTCAGATGAGGAGCTGAGGCAAATAAGGATCGCATGGCTAGTAAGTATCTAAGCCAGCACTTAATCCCTAGCTCCAAGTCCACTGCCCCACATTACTGCCCTGTCTAAGGCTAGTAAGAAAACAAAACAAAACAACAATAACACTGTGAGTATAGAAAAGCAGAGTGAGGCTGCAGGTTGTAATCATTTTCTTTAGTAGTAAGGTTGCAATTCCAGTTCAGCTTTTCTACTTTCAAATCTCATCTTCTTGCTAAGAGAAGTAATTTTTCCTATTTTATTAATAACCAATTGTTAACTTAGAATTTAGACATTTCCTCTCTATTTCCTCATATAGGGATCAGCTTCTGTAAGACAGTCTGAAGGATATTGATGATAAATGAGATTTTCAAATACTCAGCTAACATACTCTTTGATCTTGGGTAGAACTCCCACCAACTAGAAGACTTTACTTGTGGTTACAGTGTAAACAGAATATAATCTTGGGCAATTCCAGCCCTATAGAGTGAAGTTTATGCACTTGTAGCCCCTCATTGTGGCTTAGGGCACACCAGGAAATGAGGGAGAAAGTCAACCAAACTGTCCTGTGGAGAGATGGACTTCTTTTTCCAGATTGCTGTGAGTGACTGAGTTTCATAATCAAATCATGCTCTTAGCAGGAGGAGCTGAAGACTTTTATCCCTTCTCTTCATTAATACACCCTCCCCCTCATTAACCGTTCAAGAATCAGGGTTCATTTTCACCTATCTGAGGCACCTCCTTTTCCAAAAGTATATAAGCATTCAGTGATCACCATGATCATGTGATCGCCTTTGGTTGTGGAAAGAGACCATTGAACGTCAATTTATTGATTATCAGCTAGTTTAATTAATAAATTGATTATTAATTACCCAGAAATTCTATCTCTAAAACTTTTCATTCATTTCTTTGCCCCTGAAGCATGTTCCCCATCTCTCTCCAACTGATACACTCCATTCTGAAAAAAGTCATCTTTTTTCTATCAGGCACTGCCAGAATTCGAAATCGGTTTCTCTCTTCCTAGTAATTCCTCTAAGGCCTTCAACTGGTCCAAAAGATTATATCTATTCAACCTACTCAATTTATAGGTGAGGAAACTGAGGCTCAGTGAGAAGTGATTTACTTGACATCGCACACAGGAACAAAGATCTGGTGCAGAAAGTGATCTCAGGGGCGAAGTAATGAAACCTTCTCATTCTATCTGGGAACTGAAGCTCAGAAACCTTAAATGACTTGACCAGGATTACACAGGTCATCAGCGACAGAGGCAGGATTGGAGGCGAGGCCTCTTTGACTCCAAATTCAAGCTCCTTCCACTCTCCCACAAAATGACCCCATTACCAATCTCCTCTTCTTCTTTCTGTGCCCAGGTAGGAATGTTGTTATCAAAAAACAAATTCTATTTTAGTGACTCCAAGGCGAAGGAAATGTGATGGAGAACCAAAGAGTAAGTCCATTTAGTTCTGGGAGCCACTTTACGATAACAGTTTCCAGGGAGCACTGTTCCATCAATCCTCATCCTTCTGCTGTCTCATTCTCTGTCTTCACCTCTCCTCAGAGCCTTGCCCTGTGCTGAACAGGCTCAACAAATTGGATTTTTCTAGAATGAACTGACTTAAAAAAAGGGAGAAGATACTCCTAACTCAGACTTTCTTTGTGCATCATATGCTCAGTGCTTTCTCTAACTTGTTCAGGCTAAGAAATCACTGGTAATTGTCTCAACTTTTCCACATAGACAAAGTTCCTGAAGATTTTTCTTTGCATTCTGTCCACTTCCAGACCTTGAAATGGAAAGTAGAGCAAATAATAAAGTAACAAATATTAAAATAAAGGGGAAAAAGTAAGTAATCAAATGGATAATTAATACTTGATAAACTTCTTCTCCCCTGCCCCAATTCCTTATCTGTCTCTCATAGTTAAGGCCCAGTGATTTCCTATTCACCTAATCTGAACTTCTCCTTCCTTTCTTTTATCAGCCACAATATATGAACTGTCCCCTGAGCCACTATCTTCTCAGGAATCTACCTCTCACAACCTGAATGTTTCCACCACATTGGTCCACTCACTTCTCAAGGTGGATGAACATGGGCAGAATCATTTCCTAACTAGTTTCCTGCTCCCTGTGGGTTCCCCCAACTCCAGCTAAGGTACTTGGGGGGAAATGATTGATTCTGGGGAGAAAAAACACTATGGACACCTTCCCCATGGGAGTGATTGCAGTAACATGACTGTGAGGGTTTAGAGCATCTTAGATGTTGTTGGTACCCCTTTATTTGTGGAGTCTGCCATAAAGAACGTGCAACTGTTATTTACTCATGTTTTGGTGGAAAGACAAGAGGAGTATCTGTATATGGATTTATCCAAACAGAAGTATCTGTGCTGTTTAATATAATATTAGAAATGCAAGCAGTAGCAATGAGACAAGAAACACCAAATGAAGGAATAAGCAGAAACAAAGAAAAGAAAAAATTGTCACTCTTTGTAGAGGATGACATAATTTACTTCAAAATTCTGAACAGGCAATCAAAATTGAAATGTAACAATCAATTCTGTAAAGATTCAAGATACAAAATAAATTCCCATAAACTAGCAGTATTCCAGTATGTAAACCAAACAGGAAGAGTTAAAATGAGAAATTCCATTCAAAATATGCAAATAAAATATACATTTATGATTGTATCTACCAAATTCTCAAATCAGCTACAAAGGACCTGTATGGTAGGTTGCTATCTATGTTTACAAAGAGAGCTGAAAAATATGCGTATGTGTAGTATAGTTTTACACACACACACACACACACACACACACACACACATACTTCTGTCTTATAATATCCTTTTTTAAGGTAGAATGGGGAGGTTAGGAGAAGAAAAAATAAAAATTGCACAGCAGAGAACAAAAAAATTTTGCAAGCGAGACAAAATAGCAGTGTAGCTTTAAACAGTTTGAAATGGAAATTCATGGTTTTTATTGAATCCCCTTTTTATGCTGTGCTGTGTACATGGAAATGTTCCTTTTTTTGTCTTTTTATATTCAAGTTAAAAATGAATTTGAAGAGTTTTTAGAACAATCCCATGAAAAAATGCTCTAAATCATCATTGATGAGAGAAATGCAAATGAAAACCACTCTGAGGTACCTTCTCACAAGCATTCAATTGCTAATGTGATAGAAAAGGAAAATGACAAATGCTCAAGGGGATGTGAAATAATGGGAAACTATCACAGTATTTTTTGAGCTGTGAATTAGTCCAATCATTCTGGAGAAGTATTTGCAACGACACCCTAAGGGCTACAAAATTGTATATCCTTGGACGCAGAAATAACATTACTAGGTCTGTATCCCTAAGAGATTTTTTTTAAAGGGGGAAGGAAACTATTTATAGAAAAATATCTACAGTTACTCCATTTGTGGTGGCAAAGAATTGGAAATCAAGGGGATGACCATCAAATGAGAACTAACTGAATAAGTTGGGGTATGTGATTACTATGGAATACTAGTGTGCTATTCAAAATGACCAACAGAATGGTATTAGAAAATCCTGGGAAGCCATATAGGAACTAATCCAAAGTGAAATGAGCAGAACCAGAAGAAAAATGTACAGAGCAACAATAATAATAATAATCGATTGTGAAAAACTTAACTACTCTGATGATCCAAGACAGTTCCAAAGGACCCCTCATGAAAAAAAATGCTATTCCTCTCCAGAGAGAGAGAAAGAACTGATGAACTCCGAGGGTATATTGAAGCATAGTTGTTGGTTTTTTAACTTACTTTATTTTTCTTGTATTTTTGTGTGTTTTCATTTGCAACACGGAAAAAGGACAAAAAATGAAAAGTCAGACTTAAAGGGGATGTGGGAATACAGATACAGAAATATATTGCAGGTGAAGCAATGGAAAGACAATCGTTTTGGAAAGCAATTTAGTAATGCAACGGAAGTTACAAAAATGTCCACACCTTTAAAATAAACTCAGTTCCTGGCCTTACACAACAAGGAAGTCATTAATAGGGAAAAAAGGTCTCCATATACACCAAAATATTTTTGACAGCTACAAATTGGAATCAATACAGATGCACATCAACTGGGAAATGATAGCTAAACAACATACGGGCATGAATAATGGAATATTGCTACTATGTTTTAAGAAATTATGGGAGTGGTGAGAACAGGGAAGTATGGAAAACTCTTTGTGAACTGACGCAAAGTGAAGTAAGTAAAGCCAAGAAAATAGTATATATATATATATATATATATATATATATATATATATATATATATATATATATATATATATATATATATATATATATATATATATATATATATATATACATATATATATATATATATATATATATATATACAGTAAATACATTTTAAATATAAAGATGACACATAAAAAAGTAAAACTACCTGTTACAACATGTTAAAGATGAGGTGGGACTACAAACAAAAATGAGAAGACACCACCAATCTACCCTGTCCAGAAGATGAGAAGTCTACAGGTTTAACACACTGAACACTTTTTCCTGAAGGCATGAAACAGTTCTGATCCCTCTTTTTCCTCTCCCTAAAACAAAACAAAAAATCCTATTTGTCACATGGCATGGCTCTGAAGGATGAGGAGAGTAAGAGATACACAGAATATCTTGGTGAGGTAAGAAGCAGAAAACTTCAATAAAAGTTTTTTTTTTTTTTTAAATAGGTCAAGTATAAGAACAGGGGTGAAACAAGGATGTCCACTGTCACCACCGTTATTCAATATGGTACTAGAAATGTTAGCTTTAGCAATAAGAGAAGAAAAATAAATTGAAGAAATTAATATAGAAAAAGAAGAAACTCAGTTATCACTCTTTGTAGATTACATAATGATATGCTTATAGAATCCTAGAGGATCAAGTGAAAAACTACTTGAAGTAATAAACAACTTTGGCAAAATTGCAGCTTACAAAATAAACCCACATAATTTATATGTATTTCTGTGTATTACTAACAAAGGCCAACAGCAAGAGATAGAAAGAGAAATTTCATTTAAAGGTAGGGTGGACACTGAAATATCTGGGAGTCTATTTGCCAAAACAAACCAAGGGACAATATGAACAGAATTACAAAACACTTCTCACAAAAATAAAGTCATATATCAGTAATTAGAAAGACATCAGTTGCTCGTGGATGGGCCAAGCTAATATAATAAAAATGACAATTCTACCTAAATTATTTTATTTATTCAGTACCATACCAACCAAATTACCAGAAAATTATGTTCCAGAGCTAGAAAAATAATATAAAAATTCATCTGGAAGGACATAGATCCAGAATATCAAGGGAATTAGTGAAAAGAAATGCTAGAGAAGGTGGCCTAGTCATACCAGATCTCAAATTGCATTGTAAGTAAACAATCATCAAAACCACTTGGTACTGGCTAAGAAATAGAGGGGTAGAACAGTATCGTAGGTTAGGTACACAGGACATAGTAGTCAATAATTTTAGCAATCTACTGTTTGATAAACACAAGGACTCCAGATTCTTTGATTAGAACTCAGTTTGATAAATACTGCTGGGAAAACTGGATGGTAGTGTGGTGGAAACTGGACATGGACCAATGGTTGACAGCGTACACAAGAATAAAGTCCAAATGGGTGCATGATTTGGGTATAAAGGCTGATACTATAACCAAATTAGTGGGGCAAGGGATAGTTTATTTTTCAGATTTATGGAGAACGGAGAAATGTTTGACCAAACAAGAGATAGAGAACATTATGAAGTGAAAAATAGATCATTTTGATTGCATTAAATTTAAAAGTTTTTGTCCTTCTGCAACTTATTTGGTAGATGGGTAACTTAGAGAAACAGTGTTAGGTGGCTGGCCAAGGGTCACACAGGTATTACGTATCTGAGGCCAGATTGGAAATCAAGAAGATGAATATTCTTGACTTCAGGATCATTGGGACACCTAGCTGCCTGGAAAACAATTGGAACTTGTTAAAAATTGAGAGGCTGATCAAGGGAAAAGTTTCCATATACTATTTGTGGAAGCCAAAAAAAATAGCATTCAATAGATCAAGCAGTTGTGACGGGGTTTAAAAAAAAAAAACGGATGGGAGAAGAGAAATGCAGTTTGCCAGAAATTTGATAGGACATCAACACCTCACATCATTATACAAGTGGATATATAAATTAGACGTAAAAGGGGAATCAAGAGCAAATTAGAGGTTTGTTCCTACTGGCCTCCACTTACCCCCCTCCTCCTAAGCTCCAAACCTCCTGGACTGGCTGGAAGCTCTAGGCAGGTGCAGTTCTGGAGGAGCAGGTGCATACGAGTTCACACATACACTCAGACACACACACACATACATATGCACCATGTACACACAGACATATGCATGATCCTACCTAAACACAGAACACATGCTTAATCAAGTGTATAAATACTTCCACATCTTCCACACTGGATGAGTTCACAACTCTACTAACAATACATTAATGTTCCAATTTTCCCAAAAGTTCTCCAACATTTGTCATTTTCCTATTTTATCATCTAAGCCTGTCTGATAGGTGTGGTGTGATACCTCATAGTTATTTTGATTTGAATTTCTCTAATAAAAAAATGATTGAGAGCCTTTTTCGTATGAATATAAACAGTTTTTATTTCTTCACCTGGAAACTTCCTGTTCATATGCTTTTATTATTTATCAATTGGGGAATGACTTGTGTTCCTATTAATTTCACTCAGTTCTCCATATATTTTAGAAATGAGGCTTTATCAAAGACACTGGTTGTAAAAATCATCTCCCGAAAGCTTTCTGTGTTACTTTTAATCTTTTTTTGCATTAGCTTTGTTCGTATAAAAACTTTTCAATTTAATGTAATCAAAATTACCCATGCTGTATTTCATAATGTTCTCTATAGGGGGCTTACTAACTAAAAGTGTTTGTTTGGCCAGAAGAGGACTCTGGGAAAACGCTAAGGAGCCCTTGGCTTTGAGTATCCCAGATGTTCCCTCTCTCGTAAAGATGTATGTATGTTAATGATCAGACATTTTGGGAACATGTCTGTTGAATTGTAATTTCTCTGTATTTCTTTGAAGTTCGGGGTGCTGACTCACCTGAAATTGGTGAATGATATATGTGCTTGGTTAGAGGAGTCTTTGATTAACCTGTGATTGTTTGTTTTAAAAAAAGTAATTGCTTGATTAAAGTGATTGGTAACACCTCAAAAAAAGTAATGTTCTCTAGCTTTTTGTTGGTCAAAAATTATTCCCTTCTCCATAAAACTGATAATTCCTTTGTCTCCTAGTTTGCTTATAGCATCACCCTTTATGTCTAAATGATGTCCTTATTTTGATCTTATCTTGGTACTCTGTATAAGATGTTATTTTGTGTCTAGTTCTGGGCATAATATTTTCCAGTTCTCCCAGCACTTTGCTGTTAAATAGTGAGTTTTTATTCCAGAATCTGGAGTCTTTGGGTTTATCACCAGTAGATTACTATAGTCATTGAATATTGGGTCTTGTGCACCAAACCTATTCCTGCACCAAACTAATTCACCGGTCTGTTTCTTAGCTAGTACTAAGTATTTTTTTTTCTTTCATTTTGAACTTAAATTCAGAAAGATAGAAAGGAGAACACTTTCATGTACAAAATACAGCATAAAAAGAGGATTCAGTATAAAACCTTAACTTTACATTTCACATCGTTTACTTTTTTTGAAAAATCATATAATAAATAATACACTTCATTTTTAAATCTACCCCATTTTTCTGTATTTACTTTTAATTTTTTTTCTCTGCCATACATTTTTTACGTTTCTTTCTCCCTCCCTCCCCAGCCTGTCCTAGAAAAGGCTACAAATATATATAAAAGTAAAATCATGCTATACATGTTTCTGTTTGTCAGTTTTTCTCTGGATGTGCATAGCATTTTCTTTCATAGGGCTTTTGTCACTGATTTTAATATTTCTAACACTCAAAATTGCATTAGTCATTCAAAATTATTCTTAGAGCAATATTGCTGTTACTGTATGCAGCAATCTCTTGGTTCTGTTCATTTTACCCTTCATAATTTTATGCAGCCCTTTCCATCTTTTTGGTAAAATCAACCAGCTCATTTCTTATAGTATTCCATCACAACCACATGCCAAAAATTATTTAGCCATTCCCCAATTGATGTGCATCACCTGAATTTCTAGTTCTTTGTCATGACACAGAGAGTAGCTATAAATATTTGAGAACATAGAAGTTAATTCCTTTCTCTCTAATCACCTTGAGAAAGAGACCTAATAGTGGTATTGATGGATCAAAGAATGTAAGCAGTTTCATAACTCTTTGGGCATTATTCCAGATTGCTTTCCAAAATGGTTGGAACTCTTTACATTTCCAGAAATAATGAATTAGTTTTTTCCACTTCCCCTTCATTTATAGTTTTCATATACAGACCTCTTGCTGGGTGAAAGGTTTTGCATGGTTTTATAGTCCTTTGGGGATAGTTCCAAATTTTTCCACAAAGTGGTTGGACTAATTCACCACTCTACCAAGAGTTCACTACTTTCCCAATTTATCTTCGTCCCCTATAGCATTTGTCACTTTCCTTTTCTGTCATTTTAGCCAATCTGATAGGTGTGAAGTGGTACTTCAGAGTTGATATTATTTGCATTTCTCTAACCAGTAGTTAGAGAATTTTTTTCCCACGGGATTACTGTTAGCTTTAATTCCTTCTTCTGAAAACTGACTGTTTATATTATTTGTCGTTTTATCAATTGGAGAATGATTCATTTTTTAAAAATAAAGTAGACTCAATAAGTTCTTTATTTCAGAAATGGCATCTGTCAGAGAAACTTTCTGTGAAATTTAACCATTTGCCTGCTTTCCTTCAAATTTTGCTTACATTAGTATTTTTTTAATTTCTGCACAAAACTTATTTTTTCAATTTTAAGTAATTGAAATAATCTATTTCACTTCTCAAGATCCTCTCTCTCTTGTTTATATGTATTTTTTCTTTTTCTAATATATTTTTAGTTTTCAACATTCATTTCCAAAAGATTTGGGGTTCCAAATTTTCTCCCGTCTCTCCCCTCTCCCCACCCCAAGACACTGTGCATTCTTATTATCCCTTCCCCCAATCTGCCCTCCCTTCTATCACACCCCCCACTTCCTTTATCCCCATCTCCTTTATTTTCTTGTAAGACAAGATATACTTTTATACCCCATTACCTGTATTTCTTACTTCAAAGTTGCATTAAAAACATTTTTTAACATTTGTTTTTAAAACTTTGAGTTCCAACTTCTCTGCCTTCCTCCCTCCCCACCCATCCCCACTGAGAAGGCAAGCAATTCAACATAGGTTATACATGTGTAGTTATGCAAAAGATTTCCATTATAGTCATGTTGTGAAAGACTATATTTACCTCCATCTTCTTCCTGCTTCCATTTATTCTATTCTCTCTTTTGACCTTGTCCCTCCCCAAAAGTGTTTACTTCTAATTACCCCATCCTTCTATTTGCCCTCCCTTCTAATATCCGACCCACACCCCACTGATCCCCTTCTCCCCTACTTTCCTGTAGTGTAAAATAGATTCTTATACCAAATTGGGTGTGCATGTTATTCCCTTCCTAAGCCACATGTGATGAGAGTAAGTTTCACTTTTCCCCTCTCACCTCCCCCCTTTTCACCTCCATTGAAAAAGCTTTATCTTGCCTCTTTTATGACAGAAAATTTGCCCCATTCCATTGCTCCCTTTCCCCTTCCAATAAATTTCTCTCTCACTCCTAAATTTTACTTTTTAGATATAACCCCTTCCTATTCAAGTCACCCTGTGCCCTCTGTCTATATGTATATAGTCCCTTCAACTACCCAAATACTGAGAAAAGTGTCAAGAGTTACAAATATTATCTTTCCATGTAAGAATGTAAACACTTCAGCTTTAGTAAGTTCCTTATGATTTGTCTTTCCTCCTTTCCTCTCTTCTTTCCTTTTCATGAATCTCTTAACTCTTATGTATGAAAGTCAAATTTTCTATTCAGCTCTGATTTTTCATCAAGAATGCTTGAAAGTCCTCTGTTTCATTGAATGACCTTTTATTCCTCTGATGTATTATACTCAGTTTTGCTGAGTAGGTGATTCTTGGTTTTAATCTTAATTCTTTTGACTTCTGGAATATCATGTTCCAAGCCCTTCAATTCCTTAATGTGGAAGCTGCTAGATCCTGTGTTATCCTGATTGTATATCCCCAATACTCGAATTCTTTCTTTCTGACTGCCTGCAATATTTTCTCCTTGACCTGGGAACTCTGAAATTTTGTTAAAATATTCCTAGGAGTTTTCTTTTCAGGTCTCTTTCAGAAGATGATCAGTGAATTCTTTCAATATTTATTTTACCCTTTGATTCTAGAATATTAGGGCAGTTTTCCTTGATAATCTCATGAAAAATGAAGTCTAGACTCTTTTTTTGATCATGACTTTCCGGTAGTGTCATAATTTTTAAATTGTGTTTCCTGGATCTATTTTACAGGTCACTTGTTTTTTTCAATGAGATATTTCACATTGTCTGCTATTTTTTCATTCCTTTGGTTTTGTTTTATAATTTCTTTATTTTTCATAAAGTTATTAGTTTTTATCTGCTCAGTTGTAATCTTTAAGGAATTATTTTCTTCAGTGAGCCTTTGGATCTCCTTTTCCGTATGACCAAGTCTGCTTTTAGGGCATTCTTCTCCTCATTGGCTTTTTGGATTTCTTTTGACACTTAGGTTAGTCTATTTTTTAAAGTGTTATTTTCTTCAGCATTTTTTGGTTCTCCTTCAGCAAGGTGTTGACTCGTTTTTTACGATTTTCTTCCATCACTCTAATTTATACAATTTTTGCTCTACTTCTCTTACTTGATTTTCAAAATCCTTTTTGAACTTTTCCATGGCTTGAGAACAATTATTTTTCTTGGAGGCTTTGTATGGAGGAGTTTTGACTTTATTTTCTTCTGTTTGCATGTTTTGGTCTTCCTTGTCACCAAAGCATGATTCTATAGTCTGATTCTTTCTTTGGTTTTTGCTCATTCCGCCAGCCATTTACTTGACTTCTGAGATCTTTGTCATTGTAGTTCTCTGCTTCCAGTCGGGGTAGGATGTGTACTGTTAGTCCCTCGATCTCTCACAACCTGTGGGCCTAGAGCTCCAGAAACAGTTGATGTCTCTGCCTCTGATGCTATTGTGGCTGCCATGGTTCCTCCACCCACTTCCCCCTCAGCCACCTTGGGGTACCCTAAGACTCCATGACAAGTATTACCCCAGAAACAATTTTGCTCTGATTCCATGAGTGGGAAAACCCAATAAATCCCCAGACACTAGAAGTATTTGCCAGTGTCATGGAATATGTCCTGCATGAAGTTGAGATAGGAAAGAGATACTTTCTTGATAGTGACGATCTATAGGGAAACAATGAGGTAATTGAAAAGATCCTCCAGGTATTATTGGGCTTGCTAAATGAGGCCCATGGTCAGTCAAAAGAGATAACTCTAACCACCGTCCCAGGAGATGGTACAAAGTACATGAAAACAAAGATGGCACAGTGATTCTGTATTCTAAGACTTTGATTCTAATTCTGTGACCTAAGAATTAATTCTAATTGTGTGATCAAAGACTTTAATTGTATTTCTTTGTTCTAAGATTTTTATTAGAAGTCTGGAATCTAAGACTTTAATTCTAATTCTGTTTTCTAAGATTGTAATTCTAATTCCCTGTTCTAAGGAATTAATTCAAATTCTGTATTCTAAGATGTTAATTCTTATTCTGCATTTGAAAATCTTAATTCTAAATCTGTGTTCTAAGACTTTAATTCGACTTCTGTGTCCTGATTAATTCCAGTTCTATGTTCAAAGACTTTATTTCTAATAATGTGTTCAAGGGTTTTAATTCAGTGTTCTAAGAGTACTTGTAGATCTGTGCACTTAGATTTTAATTCTAATTCTGTATTCTAAGATTTTATTTCTGTTTCTGTGTTTTAAGACTTTGATTCTAATTCTGTTTTCCAATACTATAATTCGAATTTTCTGTTTTAAGACTTTTATGCTAATTATATGTTCTAATATTTTAATTCTAATTCTGTGCTCTAAGGATTTAATTCTGCTTCTCTTTTAGAAGAATAATTATAATTCTGTATTTTAAGACCAGTTGTAATTCTTCTTTCTCAGATTTTAATTGTAATTCTGCTTTTTTACACTATTTTAGTTTTGTGTTCTAAGACTTTCATTCTAATTCTGTGTTTCAAAACTGTAATTTGAATTCTGTGCTCCAAGATTTACATTCTAATTCTGTGTTATAAGACTAGCTTAATTGTATGTTCAAAGATTTCAATTCTAAATCTGTGGTCTGATACTTTAATTCGAATTGTGTGTTCTGAGATTTTAAATCTACTTCTGGGTTTAATACCTTGATTCTCATTCTATCTTATAATATGTTAATTCTAATTCTGTGTTCAAAGACATTCATTTTAATACTGTATTCACAGATTTTCATTCAAATTTAGCGTTCTAAGACTTTGAATCTATTTCTTTGTTCTCAATTGTAATTCTAATTCTCTGTTCCAAGACCTTAATTCCAACTCCGTATTCTAAGATTTAATTTAATTCTGTGTTCTGAGACTATGTGCTATAACTAATTATAATTTACTATTCTCATGCTGTAATTCTCACTGTGTTCCAAGACTTTAATTCTTATTCTGTGTTCTAAGAATTTCGTTGCAATAATCGGTTCAAACAAGTTAATTCTAACTCTGTGTTCTAAGATTTTAATTCTAATTCTGTGTTCTAAAAC
The DNA here is from genome assembly GCF_028372415.1 of Notamacropus eugenii. Classification (NCBI taxonomy): domain Eukaryota; kingdom Metazoa; phylum Chordata; class Mammalia; order Diprotodontia; family Macropodidae; genus Notamacropus; species Notamacropus eugenii. Next base: position 6,025,547 of record NC_092879.1, on the reverse strand, counting down.
ATTTATTTCAATTCAGCTTTCTAAAACTAATTGTATTTCTGCTTTCTGAGACATGAATTCTGATTCTGTGTGCTAAAGTTTTAGTGCTAATTCTTTGTTGAAAGATTTGAATTCTAATTCTATGTTCTGGCATTCTAACTCAGTGTTCTAAGAGTAATTGTAGTTCTTTGTTGTAATACTTTAATTCTAATTCTGTGCTATAAAACATTCATTCTAACACTGTGCTTGAAAATTTTATTTCTAAGCCTGTGTTCTAATATTTCAATTCTAATTCTGCATTCTAAGGTTATTCTAATTCTGTTTTGAAAAATAAAAATAATTCGGATTCTGTATTCTAAGACTTTAATTCTTTTTCTGTGTTCTAAGACTTTAAATTCCATGGTCCAAGGGTTTCATTCTAATTCTGTATTCTAAGACTAATTTTTCTTCTGTGCTCTAATATTTAAATTCTAATTTTGTGTTCCAGGATTATAATTCTGTGGTCTAAGATTGTAATTCTAATTCTGTTTGAAAATTTTAATTCAAAATTTGTGTTTTCAGACTTTAATTCTCATTCTGTATTACAAAACTTTAATTCGAATTTTCTGTTCTAAGACTTTCATGCAAATTCTGTGTTCTAATATTGTATATTCTGTATTCTAATATTGTATATATCTAATATTCTGTGCTCTAAGACTTTAATTCTAATTCTCTTTTCTAAGAATAATTCTAATTCTATATTCAAAGAGCAGTTATAGTTCTTCTTTCTAAAATTTTAATTGTAATTTTGCTTTTTAAGAATATTTTTAACATTTTATTCTAAGACTTTCATTAGAGTTCTGTGTTCTAAGACTTTAATTTGAATTCTGTGTTCCAAGACTTTCATTCCAGTTGTGCATTATAAGACTAGTTCTAATTGTGTGTTCAAGGACTGAATTCTAAGTCTGGGTTCTAAGACTATAATTCTAATTCCATGTTCAAAGATTTTAATTCTAATCGTGTGTTTTAAGACTTTAATTCTAATTCTATTTAATAATACCTAAATTCTAATTCTGTGTTGTAAGACTTTATTTCTACCTTTGTGTTCTAAGACTTAAATTGTAGTCCTTTGTTTTAATATTTTAATTCTAGTTCTGTTTTCCATAATTTAATTTTTATTCTGTGTTCTTAGAACTATTCTAATTCTGTTTTCTAGTAATAAACTCTGAATCTGTGATCTAATACTTTAATTCTAATTATGTGTTTTAAGACTTATTATAGGGCGCAGAGCCAAGATGAGGGAGTAGAAAGACGCATATACTCTAGCTCTTCCCACACTGCCAATAAAATACCGTAAAAAATGACTCTCAACAAATTCTAGAACAGCATAAGTCACAAAAAGACAGAGGGAAAGATATTTCCAGCCCAAGGCAGCCTGGAACTCTGACAGGAAACATCTATCTCATGTAGCACAGAGTGCAGCCCTTGGAGGCCAGACAACAGAGACAGAACTGGAACAGGTCTCTGTTGGAATCCTCAGCAGCAACACTGTTTCTCAGATCCCTCTACCCACAAACACTAAAGACATTTGAAAGGCCAGTGAAAAAGCTTTTTCTAGTGGGTAAAAAGGCAGCAGGGTCTTCCCCCAGCCGCAGCACCAGGCAGCAGCAGCAGTATACAATTTTGAAGTTCTCAGTCTAAAGTCCCAGGAGGAATTGAGCCTCTGATCTGGGTCTCACTACTGAGGGACAGTCCAGGGGTGAGGAAGAGTGCTAGCCGACTTGGTGGAACTGGTGGAGGCTCTGGAAATGGAATTTTACTTGCAGAACTTAGGCAGAAAATCTTTGATAACTCCCAAACTAGAGGGCAGGCCAGGAGAGGAGTAAAATCCTCTCCTTTGATTGTGCCACCTTGGAGGAAATGAGAACTTGCAGGTACCCAGAGTATACCTATCTCTTGACAAAAGACTCAAAAGTCAAGTAACTGTCTGAGAAAATACTCAAGAAAGAGAAAAAATAAGACTATAGAAGGTTACCTTTTTGATGAATAGGTATTTTCCTCCATGATTTCAGGATAAGAATAATACTTACGACCAGACTTCCAAAATAAATATCCAGTGGTGTGAGGCCATGGAATAGCTCAAAAAGGATTTTGAAAATCAAGTGAGAGAGGTGGAAGAAAAACTTGGGAAGACAAATGAGTGTGATGCAAGAAAATCATGAAAAGTGAGTCAACAGCTTGCTCAAGGAGACCCCCAAAAATGGTGAAGAAAATAACACCTTTAAAAATAGACTCACTCAAATGACAAAAGAGACTCAAAAAGTCAATGAGGAGAAGAATGCTTTAAAAAGCAGAATTAGACAAATAGAAAAGGAGGTTCAAAAGCTCACTGAAGAAAATACTTCTTTAAAATTAGAATGGAGCAGATGAAAGCCAATGACTTTAGGAGAAACCAAGAAATTGCAAAACAAAACCAAAAGAATGAAAAAATGGAATATAATGTGCAATATCTCATTGGAAAAATAACAGACCTGGAAAATAGATCCAGGAGAAACAATTCAAAAATTATGGGACTACTTGAAAGCCATGATCAAAAAAAGAGCCTAGACATCATCTTTCATGAAATTATCAAGGAAAACTGCCCTGATATTCTAGAACCAGAGAGCAAAATAAATATTGAAAGAATCCAGCCATCACCTCCTGAAAGATATCCAGAAAGAGAAATGCCTAAGACTATTGTAGCCAAATTCCGGAAACCAAGAAATCACAAAACAAAACCAAAAGACTGAAAAAATGGAAAATAATGTGAAATATCTCATTGGGAAAACAACTGACCTGGAGAATAGATCCAGGAGAGACAATTCAAAAATTATGGGCCTAGCTGAAAGCCATGATCAATAAAAGAGCCTAGCCATCATCTTTCATGAAATTATCAAGGAAAACTGCCCTGAGATTTTAGAACCAGAGGGCAAAATAAATATTCAAGGAATCCACAGATCACTGCCTGAAAGAGATCCAAAAAGAGAAACTCCTAGGAACATTGTGGCCAAATTCCAGAGTTCCCATGTCAAGGAGAAAATATTGCAAGCAGCTAGAAATAAACAATTCTAGTATTGTGGAAATACAATCAGGATAACACAACATCTAGCAGCTTCTACATTAAGGAATCGAAGGGCGTGGAGTATGATATTCCAGAAGTCAAAGAAACTAGGACTGAAACCAAGAATCACCTACCCAGTAAAACTGAGTATAATACTTCAGGGGAAAAATTGATCTTTCAATGAAATAGAGGACTTTCAAGCATTCTTGATGAAAAGACCAGAGCTAAAAAGAAAATTTGACTTTCAAACCCAAGAATGAAGAGAAGGATGAAAAGGTAAACAGCAAAGAGAAGTCATAAGGGACTTACTAAAGTTGAACTGTTTGCATTCCTACATGGAAAGACAGTATTTGTAACTCTCGAAACTTTTTTCAATATCTGGATAGTCAGTGGGATTACACACACACACACACTCACACACACACACACAAACACATACACACACATAGAGAGAGACACACACAAAGCACAAGGTGATTTGAATAGGATGGGATCATATCTTAAAAAAGTGAAATTAAGGGGTGAGAGAGAAATATATTAGGAGAAGAAAGGGAGAAATGGAATGGGGTAAATTATCTCTCATAAAAGAGGCAAGTAAATGACTTATCAGTGGCGGGAAAAGTGGGGAGGTGAGAGAAAAAACGTGAAGCTTACTCTCATAACATTCGACTAAAGGAAAGAATAAAATGCACACTCCTTTTGGTATGAAAAACTATCTTGCAATACAAGGAATTGGGGTAGAAGGGGATAAGCAGGATGGGGGTATGATGGAAGGGAGGACAAATGGGAGGAAGGAGCAATTAGAAGTCAACACTCGTGGGGAGAGACAGGATCAAAAGAGAAAATGGAAGAAATGAGGGCTAAGATAGGATGGAGGGAAATATAGTTAGTCTTACACAGCAGAACTATTATGGAAGTCATTTGCAAAACTACACAGATATGGCCTATATTGAATTGCTTGCCTTCCCAAAGGGATTGGGTGGGGAGGGAGGGATGAAGATAAGTTGAAACTCAAAGTTTTAGATACAGCTGTTGAGTATTGTTCTTGCAACTATGAAATAAGTAACACAGGTAATAGGGTATAGAAAGTTATCTTGCCCTACAGGACAAAAGAGAACATGGGGATAAGGGAAGGGAGGCATGTTAAAATGGAGGGCATATTGGTGATAGGGGCAATTAGAATGCTGGGCGTTGTGGGGTGGGGAGAGGGGACAAATGGGGAGAAAATTTGGAACCCAAAATTATGTGGAAATGAATGTTAAAAACTTAAATAAATTTATAAAAAGAAAAGAAAATGTTAATTCTAGATCTGTGGTCTAAGACTTCAAATTTAATTCTGTGTCCTAAGACTATTTCTTACTCTGTGTTCTAGGACTTTAATTCCAAGTTTGTGTTGTAAGACTAATTCTAATTGAAGTTTGTAAGAATCATTCTGATTCTGTGTTCTAACACTTTAATTCTACTTTTTTGTACTAAGACGTTAATTGTAAATCTGTTTTCTAAAAATTTCATTCTAATTCTATGTTCTTAGACTAATTGTAATATTTTAATTCAATTTCTATGTTGTAAGACTTTAATTCTAATTCTGTGTTTTAAGAATTTAATTCTAATTGTTTTTGAAAATTTTAATTCTAAATCTTTGTTTTAAAACTTTAATTCTAATTCTATGTTCCAAAACTTTAATTTGAATTTTCTGTTCTAAGAATATAATGCTAATTCTGTGATTCTAATATTTTAACTCTAATTCTGTGCTCTAAGCCTTTAATTCTCATTCTCTGTTCTATGAATGAATGTAATTCTTTATTCAAAGGCCAGTTTTAATTCTTCTTTATGAGATTTCATTTTAAATCTTCCTTTTTAGACTATTTTTAATTCTGTATTCTACAGCTCTCACTGTATTTCTGTGTTTGAAGACTTTAATTTGCATTCTGTGTTCCAAGATTTTCATTCTAATTACGTGTTATAAAACTAGGTTTAATTGTGTCATCCAAGATTTCAATTCTAAATATGTGTTCTAAGTCTTTAAATTTAATTCTGTGTTTTTGGACTTTAATTCTAATTCTGTTTTATAATATTCTCATTCTAATTCTGCATTGTAAGACTTTATTTCTACCTCTGTGTTATAAAACTAATTCTAATTCTGTGTAATATGACTTTCATTCTAATTCTGCATTCTAAATATTTAAATGTAATTCTGTGCTCTAAGACTTAAGTTCTAATTCTGCGTTCTAAGATTTTAAAACATATTTTGTCTTCTAAGACTTCAAATCTAATTCTTTGCTTTAAGATTTTAATTCTAACACTGTTTTCTAAAACTTTAATTTTTATTCTTGCTTCTAAGAGTAATTCTCATTCTGTTTCCTACTTTTATTCTAATTATGTGTTGTAAGACTTATTGTAATTCTGGGCCCAAGACTTGAATTCTACTTCAGGTTTTTAAAATTTTAATTCTGATTTTGTGTTCAAAGATTATAACTATAATTCTGTGCTTTTTGACTAACACTAATTTGGTGCATTAAGAACTTAATTCTAATTCTCTCTTCTACGATATTATTTCTAATTCTGTCTTTTAAGATATTATTTATAATTCTGTGTTCTAAGACTTTACTTCTGATTCTGTGTTCTAAGATGAATTCTAATTCTGTTTTGTAAGAATAATCCTGATATTTTGTTCTAAGACTTTCATTATAATTTTGTATTTGAAAATTTTATTTATAAATCTGTTTTCCAAGACTTCAATTCTAATTCTGTGTCGTAAGACTAATTCTAATTCTATGTTCTAAAACTTTATTTATCTGTTCTGACATTGTAATTCCAATTCTGTGTTCTAAGACTTTAATTCTAACTCTGTGTTCTAAGATTTTATTTCTAATTCTGAGTTGCAAAGTTTTAATTCTAATCCTGTTTTCTAAGAATAATTCTAGTTCTGTATTCTTAGACCAGTTATAATTATTCTTTCTAAGACTGTAGTTGTAATTCTACTTTTTTAGATTATTTCAAATTCTGTGTTCTAAAACTTTCATTCTAATTCTGTGCTCTAAGACTGTAACTAATTATCTGTTCTAATACTTATTCTAACACTGTATTCTAAAATTTTAATTCTAGTTCTCTATTCTAAGTCTAATTCTCTATTTTAAGTCTAATTCTAATTCTGTGTTCTAAGACTTAAATTCTATTTCGTTGTTCTTAGACTTTCAATCATATTCTCTGTCCTAAGATTTTAATTCTATTTCTGTGTTTTAAGATTTTAATTCTAATTCTGTGTTCTAAGACTAATTCTAATTCTGTTTTCTAGAGCTAACTCTGATTATGTGTTCTAAGACTTTAATTGTAATTCTGTGTTGTAAGACTTATTCTTATTCTGTGTCCAAGACTTCAATTCTAATTCACTGTTCTAAAATTTTAAGACGAATTCGGTATTCAAAGACTTTAATTCTAATTCTGGGTTCTAAGACTAACACTAATTTTGTGCTCGAAGAATGTAATTCTGATGTGTTCTAACATTTTAATTCTAGTTTTGTCTTCTAGAACTCATTCTAAATCTGTTTTCCAAGATATTAATTAGAATTCCGTATTCTAAGACTTCAATTGTAATTCTGTGTTCTAAAACTAATTGTAATTCTGTGTTCTAAAGCTTTAATTCTAATACTTTGTTCTAGATTTTAACTCTAATTCTGAGATCAAATACTAATTCTAATTCTGTGCCCAAGAAGTTAATTCTATTCTCTCTTCTAAGACTAATTCTATTGGTGTGTTCTATGACTTTCATTCTAATTCTGTGTTCTAAAGTTTTAATTACAGTTCTGAGTTCTACTCTAAATCTAATTCTGTGTTCTAAGACTAAATCTAAATTTGTGTTCCAAGACATTAATTGTAATCCTCTGTTGCAAGATTTTAATTCTAATTCTGTGTTCAAAGACTTGAATTTTAATTCTGTTTTCTCAGAATAATTCTAATTCATTTTTGTAAGAATAATTCTGATTCTGTTTTCTAAGACTTTATTTCTTCTTCTGTGTTCTAAGCTTTTAATTCAAACTCTGTTCTAATAGTTTAGTTTTTATTCATTGCTTGAAGATTAAATCTAATTCGATGTTCTAAGATTTGAATTCTAATTCTGTGTGCAAAGATTTTAATTTTAATTCTGTGTTCTAAGACTTAAATTCTAATTGTGTTTGAAAATTTTAATTCTACATCTGGGTTCTAAGATTTTAATTGTAATTCTCTGTCCTAAGACTAATTCTAATTATGTTTTCTAAGATTTTGCTTAGCACCCTCACTTCTAAGGTCTTAATTGTAGTTCTGTGTTGTAATACTAATTCTAATTCTTTTGTCTAAGTATAATTCGAATTATGTGTTCTAGAAGATTAATTCTACTTCTCTGTTCTAATACTTTAATTCTAATTCTGTGTTCTAACTTTTAAATTCTGATTCTGTGTTCTAAGGTGTTAATTTCAGTCCTGTATTCCAAGACTTTAATTTTAATGCTGTATTCTGAGATTTTAATTTGAATTTTGCGCTCTAAGACCAATTTTGTGTTCTGTGACTAATTATAATTCTGTGTTCTAAGACTTTCATTCTAATTCTGTTTTCTAAAACTAATTGCAATTCAGCTTTCTAAAACATTAATTCTGATTATGTATGCTAAAGTTTTAGTTCTAATTCTTTGTTCTGAAACTTCAATTCTAATTCTGTGTTCTAGTATTTTACTTTAATGTTCTAAGAGTAATTCTAATGCTGTGTTCTAACACTAACTTTTATTTGGTGTTCTATGATTGTAATTGTAATTCTGTGTCTTATATCCCAGAAATAGAAGGAAAGACTTTGGACACTTAATTAGAATTGAAATCTTAGAATACAGAATGAGAATTAGTTTTACAACACAGAATTAGAATTAAAGTGTTAGAACAAAGAATTAACGTCTTAGAAGACAGAATTAGAAACAGTTTTAAAACACAGAATTACAATCAAATTCTTTGAAAATAGAATTAGAATTAGCCTCAGAAGACCGAATTGCAATTATTCTTGGAACACAGATTTGGAATTAAAGTCTTGGAACTCAGAATTAGAAATAAAATGTAAGAAAACAGAATTAGAATTAAAGTCTTGTAATAGAATTATAAATAGTCGGAAAATACAGAATTACAATCAAATTCCTAGAAAGAAGAATTAGAATTAGTCTGAGAAGACAGAAATATAATTTTTTCTTAGAAAACAGAATTACAATTAAAATCTTAGAGCTTAGAATTAAAATCGTAGAACAGAATTAGAACTAATGTCTTTGAACACAAAATTAAAATAAAAAGCTTATGACACTGATTTATAATTAAAGTCTTGAAACATGGAATTAGAATTAGTCCAAGAATATAGAATTAGAATTGAAATCTTTGAACACAGAATTCAAATTATTGTCAAAGAAAAAAAGTTATAGAATTGGACTTACAAAACATAATTAGATTTAACGTCTTAGAATAGAGAATTACACATAGTCTTAAACCACAGAATGACAACTAAACTCTCAGAAAGACGTATTAGAATTAGTTTTAGAACACAGAATTAGAATTAAAAACTTAGAAAACAGAATTCCAATTAAAATCTTAGAATACAGAATTAGAATTAATGTCTTAGAACACAGAATTAGAATTAAAAACTTGGAACAAAGAATTGGATTTATGGTTTTCGAACACATATTAATCATAATCGAACATAATTAATCATAGAACATGGAATTAGAATTACTCTTAGAACACAGAATTTCAATTGAAGTTTTAGAACACAATGTTAGAATTACAGTCTTAGAACCCAGAATGAGAATAAGAGTATTAGAGCACAGAATCTGAATTACTTGTAGAACATAGAATTAAAATCTGAGAATATAGAATTAGAATTAAATTCTTAGAAGACAGAATTAGTACTAAAAGTTTGGAAGTCAGAATCAAAATTGGTGTCTTAGGATCAGAATTGTAATTAGTCTAAAAGAACAGAATTAGATATAAAGTTTTTCAAAACAGAATTAGAATTATAATCATAGAACACAGAACTAGAATTAACTTTTTTAAACACATTATTACCATGAAAACCTTAGAACACACAATCTGAATCAAAATCTTGGAACAGAGAATTGGAAATGCAGTCTTACAACACAGAATCAGAATTATTCATAGAACACAGAATTAGAAATAGTTTTAGAATGCAGAATTAGAATTAAAGTATTGTAACACAGAACTAGAATTAAAATCTGAGAACACAGAATAAGAATTAATCTTAGAAAACAGAATCAGAATTATAATACAGAATTAAATCAAAGTCTTATAACTCAGAATTACAATAAAAACCTTAAAAGTTAGTATTTTAATTAAAATCATTGGACACAGAATTAGAGTTATTCTTAGGACATAGAATTAGAATTAAAATCCTAGAAGACAAATTTAGAATCAAAATTTTCAAACACAGAATCAAAATTAAAGTCTTTGAACATAGAATCAGAAGTGAAATCTTAGAACGCAGAATTAGAATTAAAATAGTGCAACAAAGAATAAGAATTAGTCTTAGCACATAGAACAAGAATTATTCTTAGAAAACAGATTTTGAGTCACTGCCGCAAGAGGGCTGAACAGGAAAACCTTGGGGGGTTCTGAGGAAGTAGCAGCATGGCGGGATAGTAGCTCAGGGTGAGAGTCCAGCGGATACAAACAAGTGAGAGCTGTGGAAAGAGCCCCACATATCCACAACAGCTGCTTCTGAGAATTTCAGGACTCAGATTAAATGTCTGAAAGTTACCAACTTGAACATCTGGGAGTCAAAATGGTGGAGTGATCAGTAAATGCTCTCTTCCCCTCCCCTTGTTGACCTTGAAAGAACCATTTTGTATTTCATAATGCTTTTGATCTCTTCTTTAGTCATATAAGTCTTTCCAGGCCTTTCAGAAGTCTTCCTGTTCATTTCTTATGGTGCAATAGTATTCCATTACATTCACATAACATAGTTTATTCAACCATTTCCCAATGAATGGACATACCCTTGATTTAGTTTTTGGCCTCCACAAAGTTCTACTGTAGATATTTTTGTACATGTAGGACCCTTTTCCAATTTTATTATCTCTTGTGGATATAGTCTTAGAAGCAGTGTTACTGGGTCAGAAAGTATGCACATTTTTGTAGTGGTTTTGAGTATAGTTCCAAATTGCTCTCCAGGATGGTTGGATCACCTCACAGCTTCACCAACAATGAGTTAGTGTTCCAACTCTCCCACATCCTCTCCAACATTTATCATCTTCTTGTTCTGTCATGTTAGCCAATCTGATAGTTGTGATGTGGTACTTCAGAGCTGTTTTGATTTTCATCCCTTTAATCAATAGTGATTTAGAGCATTTTTTATACAACTACAGATATCTTTAATTTCTTCCTCTGGAAAACTGCCTGTTTATATCCTTTGACCATTTATCAATTAGGGAATGACTTGCATTCTTTGTACATTTGACTCGGTTCTCTATATATTTTAGAAAGGAGGCATGTATTACAGACTGTAGTTGCAAAAATTCTTTCGTGGTTTTCTGCTTCCGTGCTAATCTTAGTGGCATTGGATTTGGTTGTGCAAAAACTTTTCAGTTGTATCCCATCTCGGGGGGGAAGGAGGGGGGAGGTGAAGGGGAGGGAGGAAAAACAATAAAAAAGAAAACAGATTTTGAATTAGTCTTAGAATACAAAATTAGAATTATAGTTTTAGAACACAGAGCTCGAATTACAGTCTTAGAACACAGAAATAGTATTAGAGCCTCAGAGAGTAGAATTAGAATTACTCTTAGAAAACTGAATTAAAATCCTAGAACACAAAATTAGAAATAAATTTCTAGAAGATAGAATTAGGACTAAAACTTTAGAACACGGAATCAGAATTAATGTCTTACAATCAGAATAACAATTAGTCTTAACAAAACATAATTGCAATTAAAGCTGTTGAACACGGAATAAGAACTAAAATCATAGAACACAGAATTTGAAGTAAAACCTTGGAACAAAGAATTGAGATTGCAGTCAGACAAGACATAATTAGAATTAGTCACAGAACATAGAATTAGAATTAACCTCTGAATAAAGAATTTGAATTAAAATCTTGGAATACACAATTAGAATTAAAGTATTGAAACACAGGATTAGAATCAAAATCCTAGAGCACAGAATAGAAATTACTCTTAGAACACAGAGTGAAAATTAGTCTTATAACAAAAGAATTAGATTTAAGGTCTTAGAACACAGAATTACGGTTAAAGACTTAGAAGTTAGAATTCCAATTAAAATCAATGAACACAAAATTGGAATCATTCTTTAGACAGAGAATTAGAACTGAAGTCCTACAACACAGATTTCGAATTAAAATTTTCAAACACAGAATCAGAATTAATGCCTTCAAACACAGAATTAGAAGTAAAATCTTACGACATAAAACTAGAATTAAAATCATACAATACAGAATAAGACTTAGTCTTGGAACATGGAACAAGAATTATTCTTAGAAAACAAATTTTCAGTTAAAGTTTTAGTACACAGGATTAGAATTAAAGTTTCTAACTTTTCTCCCTTCTTCTCTCCCCACCCATCCCCACTGAGAAGGTAAGCCATTCAATGTAGGCTATGCATGTGTAGTTATGCAAAAGACTTGCATAATAGTCATGTTGTGTAAGAATAACTATATTTCACTCCATCCTATCCTGTCCCCCATTTATTCTATTCTCTCTTTTGACTTTGTCCATCCCCAAAAGTGTTTACTTATGATTGCTCCGTCTTCCCATTTTCCCTCCCTTCTATCATTCCCTCACCCCACTTGTCCCTTTCTCCTCTACTTTCTTGTAATATAAGATAGATTTCCATACCAAATTGAGTGTGCATGTTATTTTCTCCTTGAGCCAAATGTGATGAGAGTAAGCTTCACTTTTTCCCTCTAATCTCCTCTATTTTCCCCTCCATTGCAAAAGCTTTTTCTTGCCTCTTTTATGAGAGATCATTTGACCCATTCCATTTCTCCCTTTTTCCTCCCAATATATTGCTCTCTGTGCCCTTTGTTTATATGTATATGATCCTTTCAACTACCCAAATACTGAGAAAAGTCTCAAGAGTTGCAAATACTATCTTTCCATGTAGGAATATAAACAATTCAAATTTAGTAAGTCCCTTATCTCTTTCCTGTTTACCTTTTCATGCTTCTCTCCTTTCTTGTGTTTGAAAGTCAAATTTTCTATTCAGCTCTGGTCCTTTTATCAAAAATGTTTGAAAGTCCTCTATTTCATTGAATGACCATTTTTTCTCCTGAAGTACTAAACTCAGTTTTACTGGGTAGGTGATTCTTGCTTTTAATCCTAGTTCCTTTGACTTCTGGAATGTCATATTCCTTGACCTTCGATCCCTTAACATAGAAGCTGCTAGATCTTGTGTTATCCTGATTATATTTCCACAGTAATCCAATTGTTTCTTTCTGGCTGCTTGCAATATATTCTCCTTATTCTGGGAACTCTGGAATTTGGCCAAAACATTCCTAGGAGTTTTTCTTTTGAGATCTCTTTCAGGAGGTGATTGGTGGATTCTTTCAATATTTATTGTACCCCCTACTCAACCATTCTATTGGTTCTAGAAAATCAGGGCAGTTTTCCTTGATAATTTCATGCAAGATGATGTCTAACCTGTTTTTTAGATTATGGCTTTCAGATATCCCCATAACTTTTACATTATCTCTCCTGGATCTCTTTTCCAGGTAAGTTGTATTTCCAATGAGATATTTCACATTGTCTTCAGTTTTTTCATTCTTTCGATTTTGTTTTGTAATTTCTTTGTTTCTCATAAACACATTAGCTTCTACTTGCTACATTCTATTTTTTATAAAACTATTTTCTTTTTTTAAAAATCATACTTAAACTTTACTCAACTTTCTCACCATAATTTCAGTATGCTGCCAGCTTCCATTTTCAATGAGTATGGTAATAAAACCTTATAAAGTGGGGTTGTTTGCCATTAATCAAGAAAGACAAGTTCAGTCTTACATAACACAATGTGTTTTAGTGAGGATTCAATGTTATCCCTAATCTTGGTGGCTAAGGGGCTATACCTATGACCCAACGTAATAGAGATAAGATGGAAGTTAAAAGTGGGAGGGGAAGCAGATATCACGGTCCAGTTAAGGTGTGGTCATTAGCAAAGATCTGAACTCCACCATTAGTGAAAGATGGTTTGTTATTTAAAAACCCTTCCCTGTTGCCTTCATGATTCTTTATGCACTCAGAAATGCTTTGAAGTAAAATTTTGTAGTTTTCTTTTTTATTGTTACACGAAATCCAAATAATTCTGACACCCAGATCATGAACTAAAGACTCCCAGGAGTCCTAATAGTTATTTTAAGGGGTTTCGCAAAACATGCAGTTTGAGTAATTTTTCTGCATCAGTGGTTTCAGACTCCTGATGCTTCATTTGCGACTGATAGGGAAGAAACTTCAAGACGAATATTCACACAATTGTATCTGGCTGAATGTATGTTCTTTCTAAATACCCAGTTTTATCTGCTAAATCTGTGAACTGTCTGATGATTTTCTTCACAACACGTTTGTGGAAATAGATTTTCTTTATGCATTCTTTTGAAATCTGAATAATGTAAGTTGAATAGTAGGCTCGATGGGAAATCAGATCCAATGTCAAGGATCAAAAAGTTAGATCTGACAATGACCTCAGAGATCATCTCGTCCAATCCCTTCATTTTGCATAGGAGCACGATGAGGCCCAGAGATTTTAAGCAACTTGAGTGTGGTCATAAAAGATAGTGTCTGAGACAAGATTTAAATCCACATCCCCTGAGTTATCTTTCCTCTCTATCACTCTATCTGAACTAGATTTTCAGGATCCAGGAATTCTAAGAGAATCAATCATCTTGATAAGTGACTCAGTAAAAGACATAAGCAAACACATTTTTAAATGTCTCAACAAATAGTATAACAAGCATTTGAATAGTTTGCTGTTTTTAAAAGTCATTTAGATACCTTTGAGATTAGTACAATACTAATATAATTCTTTTTTAAAGTTTATTTATTTTTAGTTTTCAACATTAATTTCCACAAAATTTTGAGTTCTAAATTTTCTCCCCATCTCTCCCCTCCCCCACCCCATAATGCCTTCCATTCTAATTACTCTTTCCCTCAATATCCTCTCCCTTCCATCACACCCCTCCATTCCCTTATCACCATCTTCTCTCATTTCTTGTAGGGCAAGGTAGATTTCTATACGCTATTACCTGTATTCTTTATTTCCCAGTTGTATGCAAAAACGATTCACAACATTCATTCCTAATACTCTGAATTCCAACTTCTCTGCTTTCTTCCTTCCCCACCCATCACCACTGAGAAGGCAAACAATTCAATATAGGCTGTATATGTGCAGTTTTGCAAAAGAGCTCCACAATAGTGATCTTGTGCAAGATTAGCTATATTTTCCTTCATCCTGTCCTGTCCCCCACGTATTCTACTGTCTTATCATAAATCTCTTTGATTTCTCTTTCCTGTTTACCTTTTCATGCTTCTCTTCATTTTTGTGTTTGAAAGTCAAATTTTCTTTTCAGTTCTGATCTTTTGATCAAAAATGCTTGAAAGCTCTCTATTTCATTGAATGGCCATTGTTTCCCCTGAAGTACTATACTCAGTTTTGCTGGGTAGGTGATTCTTGGTTTTAATCCTAGTTCCTTTGAATTCTAGAGTATCATATTCCAAACCCTTCAGTCCCTTAATGTAGAAATTGCTAGATCTTGTTGCATCCTGATTGTATTTCCACAATACTCGAATTGTTTCTTTCTGCCTTTCTTAAAATATTTTCTCTTTAACCTCTGAACTCTGGAATTTGGCTAAAGTATTCCTAGGAGTTTTTCTTTTGGCATCTCTTTCAGGAGGTGATTGGTGGATTCTTTCAGTATTTATTTATTACTCCCTGGTTCTAGAATATCAGGACAGTTTTCCTTGATAATTTCATGCAAGTTGATATCTAGGCTATTTTTTTGATCATAGCTTTCAGGTAGTCCCATAATTTTTCAGTTGTCTCTCCGGCATCTATTTTTCAGGTAAGTTGCTTCTCCAATTAAATATTTCATATTGTTTTCCATTTTTTTCACTCTTTTCGTTTTGTTTCATAATTTCTTGGTTTCTCATAAAGTCATAAGCTTCCATCTGCTCCAATCTAATTTTTAAGGAGCTATTTTCTTCAGTGAGCTTTTGAACCTCCTTTTCCATTTGGCTAATTCTGCATTTTACAGTGTTCTTCTCCTCATTGGCTTTTTGGACCTCTTTTGACAATTGAGTTAGCCTATTTTTCAAGGTGTTATTATCTTAAGCATTTTTTTGGGTCTCCTTTAGCAAGGTGTTGACTCTCTTTTCACGATTTTCTTGCATCATTATAATTTCTCTTTCCAATTTTTTCTCCACCTCTCCTACTTGATTTTCAAAATCCTTTTTGAGCTCTTCCGTGGTCTGAGACAATTGCTGATTTATTTTGCATGTAGAAGCCTTTACTTTTATGTCTTCCTGTGAAGGTATGTACTGTTCTTCCTCATCTGGAAGGATGGAAGAAAATATCTGTTCACCAAGAAAGTAACTTTCTACAGTATTATGTTTTTTCCCTTTGTGGGCATTTTCCCAATCTGTTACTTGACTTTTAAGTCCTTTGTCGGGAGCGGGGTATACTCTAGGGCCCTGTAAGTTGTCAATTTCTCCATGGTGGCACAATCAAGGGAGAGGAGTTTACTCCTCTCCTGGCCTGCGCTCTCAACTGGGATCAACCACAGGCTTCTCTAACCTAGATGTGCAAGTAGATTTCCCTCTCCAGAGCCCCCATCAGTTCCACCAGCCAGTGCTTCT
This sequence comes from Notamacropus eugenii, assembly GCF_028372415.1. Taxonomy (NCBI): domain Eukaryota; kingdom Metazoa; phylum Chordata; class Mammalia; order Diprotodontia; family Macropodidae; genus Notamacropus; species Notamacropus eugenii. Next base: position 6,009,615 of record NC_092879.1, on the reverse strand, counting down.
CTTCACCCCAGGGCTGCCACTTAGGGCTAAGATCTAGATCAGTTGCTTGTTATCCCCAGGGTCTTTAGACTGAGGGCTCCTGAAATGGTCCCTGTGCCGCAGCTTCCACTACTGCCTTGGGGCTGCCAGGGCTATACCGTGTTCCCTTCTTATCCAGGTGAAAGGACTTCCTCATTGACTTTTGAAGTTGCTTTTGACATTTGTAGATTGAGTAATCGGGGAGCCTCAGCTGCTGCCTAGGATTCCATGCGCTGAGGCCTGCTCCAGTCTTGTTCCTGCCATACCACGTAGTCAAGGCTGGGCTGTGCTCTGCTCTGAGCCTAGTTTTATACACCTTTCCTGTTGGCCTTCCAGGCTGAATTGGGCTGGAAATCTCTTTCACTATGTCTTTTTGTGGCTTCTGCTGATCTAGAATTTGTTTAGGGTCATTTTGTACAGGTATTTTATGAGATATGGGGGGAGAGCTGGAGTAGCTTTGTCTTTCTATTCTACCACCTTGACTCCACCACCAGAACACAGAATTCTTATTAAAATTTTAGAATACAGAATAAGAATTAAAATATTGGAACACGGAATTAGAATTAAAATCTTCAAACACAGAATTATAATTAAAATCAAAGAACACACAATAAGAATTATTCTTAGAACACTGAATGAGATTTAGTCTTATAACACAGGAGTAGAATTAAAGTCTTAGAAGACAGAAGTACAGTTAAGGCCTTAGAAGTTAGAACTCGAATTAAAATCATTGAACACAGAATTAGAATAAAAAATAAGATGAAAGAAGTAAAATTAAAATCTTAGAACACACAAGTAGAATTAGTCTAAGAACACAGTACACACATTAAAATCTTAGAATACAGAATTAAAATTAAAGTATTGGGACACAGAATTAGAATTAAAATCTTTGAAAACAGATTTAGAATTAAAGTCTTAGAACAGAGAAGAAGAATTGAAGCAATAGAACTCAAAATCAGAATTATTCTTGCAAAACAGAATAAGAATTAGCCTTAGAACATAGAATAATAATTGTAGTCTTAGACTATAGAATGAAAATTAAAATCGTATATCACTGAATTAGAATTAAAGTCTCAGAACATAGAACTAGAAATAAAGTCTTAGGACACACAATTCTAAATGGAATGTTAGAATACAGAATTAGAATTAAAGTCATAGAACACGAACTAGAATAACTCTTAAAACACTGAATTAAAAACCTGTAACACATAATTAGAATGAAAGACTTAGAACACAGAATTGGAAATAGTCTTAAAACAAAGAATTACAATTCTATTCTTAGAAAGAAGAATTAGTAGTAGTCTTAGAACACAGAATTAATATTAAAACTTAGTACCCAGATGCAGTATTCAAGTCTTGGATCCCAGAATTTTAATTAGTCTCAAAACCCCGAGTTACAGTTAAAATCTAAAAACACGAAGGTAGAATTAATGTCTTAGAATACAGAGTTAGAATTAAAATTTTTAAACACAGGATTAGACTTAAAACCTTAGAAGAAAGAATTGAAATTATAGTCTAAGAACAGAGAATTGGAATTAGTCTTAGAACATAGAATTAGAATTAGTCTTAGGACACAGAATTAGAATTAAAATCTTAGAACAAAGAATTAGAATTGAAATTGAGAACAAAGAAGTGGAATTAAAGTCAGAAAACAGAATTAGAATTAGTCTTAGAACACAGAATTCGAATTAAAGTCTGAGACCACAGAATTAGAATTAAAATATTAGAACACAGAAGTAGAATTAAAGTCTTAGGACACAGAATCAACATTATTCTTAGGAAATAGAATTAGAATTATTCTTTGAAAACAGAATTACAATTCAATCCTTAAAAGTTAGAATAGAATTAAAATCTTTGATCACAAATTAGTCTTGGGACACAGAATTAGAATTAAAGTCCTATAACACAGATTTAGAATTAAAATTTTCAAGCACAGAATTAGAATTAATGTCTCAGAACACAGAATTGGAATTAAAATCGTAGAACACAGAATAATAATTGGTCTTAGAACACAGAATTACCATTAGTCTTAGAACACAGAATTAGAATTACTCTTAGAACACTGAATTAAAATCCTATAACATAGAATTATAACCAAAATCATGGAACACAGAATTAGAACTAAAACTTTAGAACATAGAATCAGAATTTGTGTCTTAGAAGCAGAATTACAATTATTGTTTAAAAAACAGAATTATAATTAAAGTTTTTGAACACAAAACTAGAAATAAAATTGTGGAACGCAGCATTCTAATTACCATCTTTGAACACATTATTAGAATGACAACCTTAGGATAAAGAATTACAATTAAAATCTTAGAACTCAAAAATAGAACTAAGTCTTTGAATGCACAATTAGCATTAAATCTTTGGACACGCATTTAGTATTAAGTCTTGGAACACACGGTTAGAATTAGTCTTAGAACACAGAACTGCAATTAAAATCTTAGAACACAGAATTAATGTCTTCGAACACAGAATTAGAATTCGTCTTAGGAAACAGAATTCAGTTTAAAGACTTAGAGCACAGATTTTCATTTAAAGTTTTAGAACACAGAATTAGAATTAAAGTCTTGGAACAAATCTACAATTAAAACTTTCAAATGCAGAATGAGAATTAACGTCTTTGAACACAGAATTAGAACTAAAACCTTAGAATACAGAATAAGAATTAATCTTAGAACACAGAATCGGCATTATTCTTACAAAACCAAATTAGAAATAGTCTTACAGCATAGAATTACAATTCAAGTCTTAAAACACAGAACTGAATTAAAATCTTAGAACACAGAATTGGAATTAAAGTCTTGGAACAGAGAAATAGAATTAAGGTCTTAGAACAAATAAGTAGAATTAGACTTAGAACACAGCATTTGGAATTCCTCTTAGGTCACAGAATTTGAATTAAAATCTCACAACATATAATTAGATTTAAAGTATTGCAACAGAGAATTAGAATTAAAATTTTAGAGCAAAGAAGTAGAATTAAAGTCTTTAAAAATAGAATTAGAATTAAAATCTTGGAACACAGAGTTAGAATTGAAATCTTAGAACACAGAATTAGAATTGGTATTTTGGAACACAGAAATAATGTCTTTGGCTTCCTTTAAATTCCACCTAAATTCACATCTTCTACAGGAAGCCTTTCACAATCTAGTGTCTTCTCTACTTATTTCCTAGTTGTCTGATATAGAACTTTTTGCTACACAATTAATTGCCTCTTGTCTCTCCCATTAGACTGTGATCTTCCCCACTGTCTTTTGCCTCTCTTTGTGTCCCTAGCATATAACACTGTGCCTGGCACATCGTTGGCTCTTAATAAATTTGTATTTACTAGCTGACCAACTGCCAGTCACTATGCTAGAACCTGGAGGGAAAAAGAAAGGCAAAAGAATACAACCCCTGCCCTCAAGGAGCTTGCATTCAAACGTAGGGATCCTGGGAAAGAGAACATGCTAACCACTATTTCACATACAAGATATGTACAGTGTAAACAGAACATAATCTCAGTGAAAAGGCATCAGAATGGGGTGGGGAAAAGGGGTGGTGGCAGAAAAAGTCCTCCTGCAGAAAGTGTCATTTGAACTGGATCTTAAAGGAAGCCAAAGAATCCAGAATGTAGAGGCAAGGAGGGAGGGCATTCCAGGCAGGGAGAACAGTCACAGAAACAGAACAGGGTTGAAGATGATGTGTTGTGTGAGAGCTACAGCAAGAATGCCAAGATGTATGCAGGGGAGGATGAGAAGACTGGAAAGAAAGAAAGGGCCACATCACAAAAGGCTTCAAATATCACAAGGTGTTCTGTGTGTTCCTCGAGATTGTAGAGAGCCTCTGGGGTTTATTGACCTGATATGGTCACACTTGTCCTTTATTTTTTAAATGTATTACATTTTATTTTTGTTCATTTATTTTTAAAGTCCTGAGACTTTCTTGTATTCTTTTTTTTCCTGCTTCAAATTCTCTTTCTCCTCCTACCCTCTCCTATCCAATGAAAAAGCAACAAAATTAAAACCCATTGCAGGTATGTATTACAATGATCAATGATAACTCCAGAAGACTCATGATAAAGCATGCTTTTTGTCCCTTGCCACAGAAGTAATGTCCCGTAAGTCCAGAAGGAGGAAGCATTCTTAGGCATGAACAATACAAAATAAACTTGTTTTACTTCACCATATTCCTATAGAAGGTTCCACCCACCCCCCTCCAGTCAAATATAAAAGGCCCAGGCTTCTCCACTGAACCGATTAGTCAGAGGCATGAAGAAGCTCCAGACCTCTGTTGAACCAATCAATCAAACTTTTAATCTAGATTCAAACCTAAGAGGCATACTGGATCTGATTGAAGAATTGATCCTACCCTATGGTGGTTGGATAAAAGCAGCAAGATAGTATGAAACCCAGCATCCCAGTGGCAAGACAGCCTAATGGTGGAGAAACTTCAGCTATGGTTTTAAGAGGGAATTGCTTGTGGAGGGAGAGATACTTTCTCATTCCCACCCTCACGCTTGATAGACCTTTTCACCTATTGCAAGTTCAGGGAAGATTTGTGCCCAGAATCTCATCTTCATTGAAAGCTTATGAAATATATATGAAACCATTCTGAAGACAGAGTAAATACTCTAGAGAAAAGTACCTTCAAGAATCTACAAAGGTCCCAGAAGAAAACTACAGCATTCCTATAGGAAACTGTGTAGGGCTCGTGCAAAAGGGGAAAAAAAACCACTTCCAGCAGGAAGCTGGAGGTAATCAGGAGCTGGGAGTAACGACCCCTTTTGTCACATGCACTATCTAGCCTCTTTCCAGTTCCTCTGCATGTACCCCTGGGAGAACATGCTTCTGGTTAGGGAGCATGTATGTGTATATATACATATACATATGTATATATATGTATGTATACATATATATACATATTCATACATATATCTTCACCCCTGACTTCTCTCTCTCTCTCTTTCTCTCTCTCTTTTTTCTCTACAGATACACACACACACTCATATATATATTGTATACAATATATATACGTATATACACATATATACCTATATATATTGTATACAATATATATGCATATATACACATATATACATATATACATACATATATACATATATGTATATGTGTGTGTGTGTATATATTTCCTTCTCCAGCATATAAATATGCTGGAGAAGGAAATGGAAAACCATTCCGATATCTCTGCCCGAAAACCCCAAATGGTGTCATGGAGAGTTGAACATGACTGAAAAAAATGACTTAACAACCACAATATGAAAAGATATGGATATAGATTTTTTAAACTAATTGTCCTTACTCTACCATCTTAGTGTACTAGGGTAGTAGCCAGTGATAACTCCTTCCAAAAACCTATTGTGGAGTGCTCTGCTTGCTGTCAGTACCTGTGGGAGATGCTCCAGAGCCTCCTTATAGAAACGCATGATGACGTGCAATGGAAAGGTCCTGCTTACAGCAATTCTGACTGCTTCTGGTCCCTTAGCATGTAGGAAAAAAGGATTCCATAACTTCCTGCTGAGCCAGAAGAGAGAATTGATGACATAGTTTCTTTGAAAAATCCTAGAGAATCAGCAAACATTCAAATAGAGACATTAATAGCTTCAGCAATGATGCAGAAAACAAAATAAACAATCAAATAATAGCATTGCCAAATAATAATAATAAAAAGTCGGAGGCCATTACAGGGAAATTCCATTCCAGATAACTTCAAGATGCATAAAGTGTCTGATAAACAATCTACCAAGGCACAGAAAAGACTTGTATAGATTCAGTTACAAAATGATCCTTGCAGAAATAAACAATAAGCTTAAATAATTCGAGAAATATTCCATGCTCATGACTGAGCTTTACCAGTCTAAAAAAAATGACAATATTGCTTAGGTCCAGATTAGTGCAAAGAAAGAATCTAATGAAGTGGTCACATTCTCCAAATTTGCACTGCTTATTTCCATTGTGCTGGAACCACTTAACCATATTTTGAATCATTATACCTTGAAATAGTGCAAATTCCAGTACACACAACTGCATGAGATGCTTTTTTCGCACTAGTCAGATCGTAACTGTACTACCAAAGTCAATTTATACTCCTAATGCTATGCTAATCAAATTATCAAAGGCATGCATTAGAACCGTGGCAAAATAATAAGACAATTACTTTTTCAAAATGGATTGAGATCATCAAGGCAACAGATGAAAAGAGTTAGTGGAAAGGGGGTCATAATCCTTCCAGACTTCAAACTGTACTATGAAGCTTGTTGTTCTTTAATCATTTTCGGTTGTGTCCAACTCTTTGTGACCCCTCTGGGGATATTCTTGAAAAAGATACTGGAATGATTTGTCATTTTCTTCTTCAGCTCATTTTACTGATGAGGAAACTGAGGCAAACAGAATGAAGTGACTTTTCCAGAGTCACATAGCTAGTAAGTCTCTTAGCTAGTAAACTGTCTCGAAAGGGGAATCAGCTCTCTTGGGAGGTGGTGGTAAGGGTTCCCATCATTGGAGGTCTTCAAAGCCAACTTGTTTGACCATTTGTTAGGGGATACCTTAGAGGAGATTCTCATTTATATTGGAATGGTGGCCTTGGAAATCCTTTCTAGTTGTGAGATTCTGTGGTTATTGAATGAGATGAGGGGAAAATTCAAATAAACTGCAATATCCAGTATAGCCACTAGATATCGACCAAATACCACAGTATGCTTTTCTCTGGAAATGAGTCAAAAAGTATTTATTAAGCCCCTAGTATATGTCATGCACTGTTGTAAGTGCTGGGGATACACGGACAAAAAGCAAAACCCCTGGTCCTCAAGAAGCTTGCATCCAAGTGTTGGATGCAATAGGTACATGTAGAAATTGGTTCAAAATATAAACAAAATGCAAGGTAACAAGGTAGAGTGAGGGGAGGATTGTGGTAGGAGACATCCAACCACCGGGGTGGGGGAGTGTCAGTAAAAGCTTCATGCAAGAGGTGGCACTGAGGAAATTCAGGACTTTCAGCGTTTTTCAAAGGTCTCTAAATGGCAATTTTTCTTCTTTGCACTTGAAACACAGAAAAAGGCCAATGTGGCTGAATTATAGACTTCATGTAGGGGAATAATATTGGGCAAAGCTAGAAAGGAAGGGCATAGCCAGGTTTTGGATCATTTTGAATGCCAGAGGAATTTCTATTTGATCCTAGATATATTATTAGGTAGGCACTGGAACTCACTGAGCAGGGAATGGACACAATCATACATAGGCTCTAAGAACATCCCTTTTCAGCTGAAAGGATAATGGATTGGAGAGGGAAGAAAGCAGTGGCAGGGAGATCTACTAAGAATATCCAGTATCTCAGATGAAAAGTGATGAGGTTCTGTGAATGGAGAGAATGCCAGAAATGCCAGAGATATTGTGTGGGTGGCAATGATAGGGGTTGGCAATTGATTGAATATGAGGGCTGAAGGAGAGTGAGGAGCATGGGATGGAGTAGGGGAAAGAGGGAGAGAGAGGAAGAAAGGGAGAGAGGGGGAGTTTATACAAAAGAGCACATTGATTAACTCTTTACTACATGCAAGATGTTCTGCTGAGCACTGAGAACACAAATGCCAGCAAGTAAGAGGAGACAGTGTCTGCCCTCAATGAGCTCACTCTCTAGTCAAGGAGGGGAATGCATAAAGGGAACCTGGAAATGGAGAGGGGCAGCATGGTTGTTTAGAGCTGATGACTGGGAAATGAGGTAAAGACTTGGTTCCATGTAAGATTAAGTAAGAGTAGTTCATCTATCAGAAGATGACTTTGAGACTGCAATCCTGGATGACTGGGAGGATGGAGTGTCCTTGGGAGGAAAAGTCCAAAGAGAATAGATTTGGGGAAAAGAGAGTGAATTCTGTTTTGAACTTGTGGAAAGTGAGTTTCCTAGAGGTCACTGAATTTAAAATGGGAGCAAGACAGCCATGTCTCCCTTGAATGGCTTTTTTCTTTCCTTTCGCAAGGAAATGGAGGAGTGGTTCCTACAGGAAACAGGAGCCTGACTACCAAAGCATGTGGTGCCCCACCCATAAATGGAATGAGAGGCAGGCCGAGGTACAGCAGCATGATCACCCCTAGAGGCTGCTCTGGCTCAAGTTCAATTCCCATTTTCCTTAAAGGTTTATTTCAGTTAAATGTGCACGTATAAAATAATGGCACTTTGAGTCCAGTACTTTCTGGGGATTCTTTTGGAATTCATGCATACCTAGGGGTGATTTATTTGTACATCTATCTTGCTTAGGAGATTTCCAAATAAAAACAACATCTTTCCTCCTCCCATCTCTCTTTTGCTTTTCAGCACACGTGGAAGCAGGGATGTTCCTCTTGTCTGTCTAACGGGATCCAAAACTCTCATTAAATCTCTATTGGGGGCCAGGAGTTGACTCACTTTTGCTCTTAAATAATCATCTAGAAGCATTTATTAAATACCGTTTTTTTTTATTTTTTTAATGTTTAACAATCACTGCCATACAATTGCGATTTTATCCCTCCCCACCCACCCCCCACTACCTCCCTCCCTCCCCACGACTGCATACAATTCTGTACAGATTATACATATACTTTCCTATTGAGTATATTTTCACTATAGTCATGCTATGTAGTCAGACTAAGATAAATGAAAGAATCCGTATAACAAATCAGAACATGATACACAAACAGATACACATACACAAACATGATCTGCTACATTATGTGAGTGACTTCCATATTTCTCTCTCTGAGTGTGGAAGGCATTTTGCCTTGAGGTCCACCATTGGGATATTTTTTTTCAGAAGTTCTTGTGTTATCACAAAAATCTAAGTCTACCAGAAAAAACTCTCACACACTGTGGTTGTTGCTGTGCATAAAGTTCTCCTGGTTCTGCTCCTTTCACTCAGCATCAGGTCATATAAGTCCTTCCAGGCCTCTCTGAAGTCTTCTTGTTCATCATTTCTTATGGCACAATAGTACTCCATTACATTCATATACCATAATTTATTCAGCCATTCCCCAATGGATGGACATCCCCCTGACTTCCAGTTTTTGGCAACTACATAGAGTGCTGCTATAAATATTTTTGTACATGTGGGACCCTTTCCCATTTTTATGATCTCTTGGGGATATAGTCCTAGTAGCGATATTGCTGGGTCAAAGGGTATGCACATTTTTGTAGCCCTTTGGGCATAGTTCCAAATTGCTCTCCAGAATGATTGGATGCGCTCGCAGCTCCACCAACAATGAATTAGTGTTCCAACTCTCCCACATCCTCTCCAGCATTTATCATTTTCTTGTTCTGTCATGTTTGCCAATCTTATAGGTGTGATGTGGTACCTCAGAGTTGTTTTGATTTGCATCTCTCTAACCAATAGTGATGTAGAGCATTTTTTTCATATGATTATAGATAGCTTAAATTTCTTCCTCTGAAAATTGCCTGTTCATATCCTTTGACCATTTATCAACTGGGGAATGACTTGTATGATTATACATTTGGGTCAGTTCTCTATATATTCTAGAAAAGAGGCCTTTTTCCCCGAGCTTAGCTGTAAAAATTCTTTCCCAATTTACTACATCCCTCCGGATTTGGGTTGCATTGGGTTTGGTTGTGCAAAAACTTCTCAGTTTAATGTAATCAAAGTTATCCATTTTGCATTTCATAATGCATTCTATCTCTCCTTTAGTAAAGAATTCTTCCCTTCTCCATAGATCTGATAAATACACTATTCCTTGCTTCTCCAGTTTATTCATGGTATCAATCTTTATACCTAAATCATGTACCCATTTGGACTTTATTCTTGTGTACGGTGTCAGGTATGGGTCTATGCCTAATTTCCGCCACACTGTTATCCAGTTTTCCCAGCAATTTTTATCAAACAATGAGTTCTTATCCCAGAAGCTGGGGTCCTTGGGTTTATCAAACAGAAGGTTGCTATATTCCTTGCCTACTGCATCTTGAGTGCCAAGTCTATTCCACTTGTCTACCTCTCTGTTTCTTAGCCAATACCAAGTGGTTTTGATAATTGCTGCTTTATAGTACAGTTTGAGGTCTGGTAGCGCTAAGCCACCTTCCCAAGCATTTCTTTTCATTAGTTCCTTTGATATTCTGGATCTTTTGTTTTTCCAAATGAATTTTGATATTATTTTATCCAGCTCTAGAAAATAACTGTCTGATATATTAATTGGTATGGCACTAAATAAGTATATTAATTTGGGTAGAATTGTCATTTTTATTATATTAGCACGGCCTACCCATGAGCAACTAATGTTTTTCCACTTACTTAAATCTGACTTTATTTGTGCAAAAAGTGTCTTGTAATTGTGTTCATATAGTCCCTGGGTTTGTTTTGGCAGGTAGACTCCTAAGTATTTTATACTGTCTACCCTAACTTTAAATGGGATTTCTCTTTCTATCTCTTGCTGTTGAACTTTGTTGCTAATATATAGGAATGCAGAAGATTTGTGTGGGTTTATTTTGTACCCTGCAACTTTGCCAAAGTTGTTTATTAATTCAAGTAATTTTTTACTTGAATCTCTGGGATTCTCTAGGTAAATCATCATATCATCTGCAAAGAGTGATAACTTAGTTTCTTCTTTGGCTATTCTAATTCCTTGAATATCTTTGTCTTGTCTAATTGCTACAGCTAACATTTCTAGTACCATATTGAATAATAGTGGTGATAATGGACAACGTTGTTTCACCCCTGATCTTATTGGGAATGCATCTAGCTTATCCCCATTGCATATAATGCTTGCTGAAGGTTTTAGATAGATACTGCTTATTATTTTATGGAAAGTTCCCTTTATTCCTACGTTCTCCAATGTTTTTAGTAGGAATGGATGTTGTATTTTGTCAAAAGCTTTTTCTGCATCTATTGAGATAATCATGTGGTTTTTGTTAGCTTTGTTGTTGATGTGATCGATAATGCTAATAGTTTTCCTAATATTGAACCAGCCCTGTAGTCCTGGTATGAATCCTACCTGATCATAATGTATTAATCTCGTGATAAGATGCTGTATTCGTTTTGGTAAAATCTTATTTAAAATTTTTGCATCTATATTCATTAGGGAAATTGGTCTATAATTTTCTTTCTCTGTTTTGTCTCTTCCTGGTTTGGGTATCAAAACCATATTTGTATCATAGAAAGAATTTGGGAGGACTCCTTCTTCCCCAATTTTCAAGAATAGTGTATGTAGTATTGGAATTAACTGTTCTTTAAATGTTTGATAGAATTCACTTGTGAATCCATCTGGCCCTGGAGATTTTTTTCTAGGGAGTTCATTGATGGCTTGTTCAATTTCTTTTTCTGAGATGGGGTTGTTTAAGTATTCAACTTCCTCTTCTGTTACTCTGGGCAATTTTTATTTTTTAAAATATTCATCCATCTCATTTAGATTGTCGAATTTGTGGGCATAAAGTTGGGCAAAGTAGTTTCTAATTATTGTTTTAATTTCCTCCTCATTGGAGGTGAGTTCACCCCGTTCATTTTTAATGTTAGTAATTTGGTTTTCTTCTTTCTTTTTTTTGATCAGATTAACCAAAGGTTTATCAATTTTATTAGTTTTTTCATAAAACCAACTATTGGTTTTATTTATTAATTCAATAGTTTTCTTTATTTCAATTTTATTAATCTCTCCTTTGGTTTTCAGTATTTCTAATTTGGTATTTACTTGGGGATTTTCAATTTGTTCTTTTTCTAGCTTTTTCAACTGCAAGCCTAAGTCATTGATCTCCTCTTTCTCTATTTTATTTATGTAAGCATTCAGAGATATAAAACTTCCGCTAATAACTGCTTTTGCAGTGTCCCATAAGTTTTGGTATGTTGTCTCACTGTTGTCATTCTCTTGAATGAAGTTGTTGATTGTTTCTATGATTTCTTCTTTAACCCAATCCTTCTTTAGAATTAGATTATTTAGTTTCCAATTGATTTTTGGTTTCTCTTTCCATGGCCTTTTATTACATGTAATTTTTAATGCATTATGATCTGAAAAGGATGCATTGATTATCTCTACCTTTCTGCACTGGATTGTGAGATTTGTATGTCCTAGTACATGGTCAATTTTTGTAAATGTTCCATGTACCGCTGAGAAAAAGGTATATTCCTTTCTATTCCCATTTAATTTTCTCCAAAGATCTATCATATCTACCTTATCCAGAGTTTTATTTACCTCCTTAACCTCTTTCTTGTTTATTTTGAGGTTGGATTTATCTAGTTCAGAGAGGGGGAGGTTGAGGTCCCCCACTAGTATAGTTTTGCTATCAATTTCTTCCTTCAACTCCCCCAACCTCTCCTCTAAGAATCTGGATGCTATACCACTTGGAGCATACATGTTTAGTAATGATATTGCTTCATTGTCTATGGTGCCTTTTAGCAGGATGTAGTTTCCATCCTTATCCCTTTTGATTAGATCTATTTCTGCTTTTGCTTTGTCTGAGATTAGGATTGCTACTCCAGCCTTTCTTACATGAGCTGAAGCACAATATATTCTGCTCCATCCTTTGACCTTTATCCTATGTGTATCCCCCCGTTTCAAATGTGTTTCTTGTAAGCAGCATATTGTTGGATTATGGCTTTTAATCCATTCTGCTATCCGTCTCCGTTTTATGGGAGAGTTCATTCCATTCACATTCACAGTTATGATTACAATCTGTGTATTTCCCTCCACCCTCTTTCCCACCATTTGTGCTTTTAGCTCTCCCGTCTCCCTTCCCCTCCTCAATAGTATTCACTTTTCTCCCCCTCCTCCTGCAGCCTTCCCCTCCTTCTTTTGACCCCCCTCCCTTTTAGTTCCCTTTACTCTTATTGCTTCTTTCCTCCATTTTAGCCACCCTCCCCTTTCTTCCCCCTTCCCCTCCTACTACCTATAGAGCTAGTTAGGCTTATCTACTTAAGATTATTGTTCCCTCCTTTGAACAAATTAGATGAGAGTACCTCTCAAACAATGCTCATCTCCCTCCCCTCCTTCCCTCTACTATAGTTTTGTACTTCTTCCTGTGATATAATTTGCCATTTTCTGCTTCCCCCTTTCCACACCTCCTATTACATTCCCTTCTCATACTTAAATCATATTTTTGACATGACATCATTTACTTTATGCCCGTTCCCTCTACATATATCCCTTTTATCATAATAGCTGCACAGTTCTCAAGATTAACAGGTATCATCTTCCCTTATAGGGATGTAAACAGATTGCCCTAATTGAGTTGCAAGTTTTTGTTTTTGTTTTTTCCCCTCTGTTTACCTTTTTATGATTCTCTGGAGACCTGCATTTGAAGATCAAATTGTCTATTGAGTTCTGGTGTTTTGGTCAGGAAGCTCTGGAAATCCCTTATTTCGTTGAATGACTTTCTCCTTGCCTGAAATGTTATGCTGAACTTTGCTGGGTAGTTGATCCTTGGTTGGAGTCCCAACTCCTTTGCCTTACGGAATATTGGGTTCCAATTCTTTCGATCTTTTAATGTAGAAGCTGCAAGGTCCTGTGTGATCCTGACTGTGTGACCTTGATATTTAAATTGTTTCTTTCTGGCTGCTTGTAGTATTTTCTCCTTCACTTGATAGCTCTGGAATTTGGCAACTATATTTCTTGGGGTTTTGAGTTTGGGATCCCTTTCCGGTGGGGAACGGTGGATTCTTTCGATGACTATTTTGCCCTCTGAGTCTAGTATCTCTGGGCAGTTTTCCTTGATGATTTCCTGGAAGATATTGTCCAGACTCTTTTCTTCATCATCGGTTTCTGGCAGGCCAATAATTCTTAGATTTTCTCTCCTGGATCTATTTTCCAGGTCAGTTGTTTTTCCAATTAAATATTTTAGATTTTCTTCTATCTTTTCATTCTTTAGATTTTGTTTGACTGATTCTTGTTGCCTCATTGAGTCATTAGTTTCTACTTGCCCAATTCTAATCTTGATTGTATTGTTTTCTTCAGTTAGCTTTCGCATCTCCTTTTCCATCTGGCCAATTATTCCCTTTAAGGAGCTATTTTCTCCATTTAATTTTTGTACTTCTTTTTCCATTCGACCAATTTTCCCAGTTAGGTTTTGGGTTTCCTTTTCCATCTGATCAATTTTCCCTATTAGGTTTTGAGTTTCCTTTTCCGTTTGATTAACTCTTCCTTTTAGGGAATTATTCTCTCCAGTTAATTTTTGAACTTCCTTTTCCATTTCTTCAATTTTCTTTTTCAGAGTGATGTTCTCATCAGTGAATTCTTTTTTTATAGTTTTAAAATCATTGGCCAGTTTTTCTTTTATATCCTTCTTCAGACGTTCCAGGTAATCTAGTTGTGCTTGCGAGAAATTCATAGTCCCATCTGAGGTTTCAGATGGAAGTACAGTCTCAGCTCTGACCTCTTTGGTGTTTGTGTTTTGGTCCTTATCCCCATAGAAAGATTCTATGGTTTTTTCACTTTTCGTCTGCTTTTTCCGATTCATGATGTTGGCTGAGTGTTGTAGCTTTTGGTTCTTTCAGTCAGAAGATACAGATCTTTTAAGTTGAGTTGATGTTTGTCTAGGCTAAAAGCAGGCTTTTTTTTTTGTTGTTGTTGTTGTTGTTGTTGTTGTTGTTGTTGTTGTTGTTTCCCAGATCAACCCTGGGGTTAGCTTGATAGGTGTGTGGGAGGTGTGGTCTGGTCTCAGGATATCTCCTCAGCTGGCCTGAGGCAAAGGCAAGGTCCGGGGATGGTGATCCCAGCTTCCCTATTGTCTTCCCTTTCCCCTGGAGGCCTGGGGCACTCCTAGAGGCTAATGCGTGTTCCCGCCCCTCCTGGGGCTCGTCTCCCGGACTGAGGCTTGCTTGGGTCTCAGTGCGAATTTTCTCTGCCCTGGGTCGTCTGTCCCTCCAGATAGCCTCCACCACGGTGGGAAGAATCCCCCTTTGCCACTTTTCCAGCCTCTGGTGTTATGAGACCACCCGCCCCCTTCTGCTGTTCCCACTGATCCAGGATTAATCTGGGGAAGAATTTTATGGTTCCCTCACGGTCATCGGGGGGGAGGGGAGAGCACTTACTGATCACTCCGGCATCCCATCTCCTGGATGTTCAAGTAGTGACCCACTGAAGTCCCGTCTGTAGGCTGAAGATTTCAAAGGCTGTTGCGCTGATATCGTTGGCTCGGCCTGGCTTATCTCCTGCTCCGCTGGTCTCGCCCGCCACTCTCGGGCCCCTCGGGTCACCTCCGCCCTGCCGCGCCGACCGCGCTGCGCTGTGCGCCGGGGTCTTACCCCCGCGGAACAGATCCCTCCCGTGGACCTTCCAGTCCAGCCTGGGCTCTGAATCTGTCAAAGTCCGTCTCCCACTGGATTCTACACCTCCAAAGTCTGGTCAGACTCTCCCCCCAGAGATATCCAAAGGAGTTTTTCCCGGAGCTTAGGTGAGTCGTTGCTTTCACTCCGCCATCTTGGCTCCGCCTCCTCCTAAATACCGTTTTGAAAGCAACGCTTTGAAAACAACAGCAGGAGATGGAGCAGAAGGCAGTAGATAGAGAGCTGACAAGAAGGAAAGAAAGAAAGAAAGAAAGAAAGAAAGAAAGAAAGAAAGAAAGAAAGAAAGAAAGAAAGAAAGAAAGAAAGGAAGGAAGGAAGGAAGGAAGGAAGGAAGGAAGGAAGGAAGGAAGGAAGGAAGGAAGGAAGGAAGGAAGGAAGGAAGGAAGGAAGGAAGGAAAGAAAGAAAATGAAAGATTTTTATTTTAATAGACAATTATGTTGAAACACAACGATTTCGCTTCTTCTCTGACTCATACACAAAGTAAAATGTTGGGACATTCAATCCTTACAGCCCATTTGAGGTTTTCTTTGTCCAGTGTCACCCTCAAGAATTCTATCAGCATAGAATTGACATTAGAAAGTAGTGCTTTGGTGAAATTCACAACAGTCCTTTTGTAAGCATAGTAGGTCCACTGTCAATGGTTTTCTTGAGTTTGGAGACTGGCAACTAATGCTCCATTAATGGCATTTTGTCCCATGTTCTTCCTTATTCTGTCTACATCGGTCACATGAAGAATGAGTTTTTGTTGGTTGTTTTTTTTTTTTTTTTTCTGGAAGGTGACCACCCCAAACCCAGTATTCATCCACAGTTTCTGTCCTTTTGCTCTTTTCTGATGTGACTTGGTACACTGATGTCTATACCTGTCCTCAATTGTATGGGACTGGGTAAGAAGGAGAAAATACATTTGATCCAGATGGCATTTGCTATCATATCTCCCCGCTAAGACCTGTACAAGTACCATTAAAACACAGATATTATATCCAGGAGAGGAAAAGAACCATCTACTGGATGCTAATTCAATCAATGAAAATTGAACTTTTAATGTTAAATGTTATGTTATATTCATATTGCTTTTGTTGAGTACCGTTTCAAACCTCATAGGCAGCAAGCCCTCCCACCTTCCCCGTGTAATCCATCTCTTTAGCTGAACTGTAACTTCTCATACACAGGTTCCCAGTGGTTAATGTAACAGGACATCTATAGTAACTTTCCATCGACCTTGGTGCAGAAATCGTGACTCTTATTTAACCTGTTGGTACAGAAAGCTGTCGTGGAAATCCTTTCACATCTCTCATTTCCCCGAAAGGCAAAGCAAGAACCAAGACATTTGTACGTTCGGGAGAGGCTACCACGTAATGGGCAGGAGCAAGTCAGGCCAACAAGTACATCACCACCTGGGACACATAAATACATTCAGTTCTAACTGCATGGGACTCTGTATTTAAGGGAAATGACTGTTCTTTAAAAATTTCAAAAAGAAATGTATCCCTTACATATCTATTGTTAAAGCACCTATACAGATGAAAGGAACCGAGTGACATGAGGGGACAAGAGCCACCAAGATTTCATAGTTGTATCCCTGGTCTTTGAATCAGGTAACCCTGAATTCAAGTTCAATTTAGGCAAGACACCTCACCTCTCTTAGTCTCTGTCTAATGAGGGTTTTGACAAGATGGCCTCTGAGGTCCCTTCCATTTCTAATTTCTCACTATGAGGCAGTGGACCTCATTTAGGGACCTAAGAAAGGCTAGGTGGAGAGGGAATTTGAGACAGAGATGGAGACCATACATCTGAAAATGTTGGCAGTGAGGAGAGCAAGCCAGAGAGAGAGAGAGAGAGAGAGAGAGAGAGAGAGAGAGAGAGAGAGAGACAGAGACAGAGACAGAGACAGAGACAGAGACAGAGAGACAGAGAGAGACAGAGACAGAGAGAGACAGAGAGACAGAGACAGAGAGACAGAAAAGGACAGAGAGAGAGAGACAGATTTTTTCAGAACAGAGATCTTCCTTCTTTGTTGGAAGAAAATGAAAAAAGTGGTCACCAAAGGAGAATCACAAATTCACTACCAAGTACATTGACTACAGCAGTACCCTCACTTACTATCTGAATTTTTGTCCTCGAGTATTCCAAAAGAGGTTGAGGTAAAGATTTTGATAAGTCTTGGGAGCCTAGAAAAATATTCATCTCTATGCCCGATTTAACCCTGGTAAAGTCTCAGTCAAACTTGTGATATTTGTTTTATAATTCTCCTTCAAAGTTAAGACATAATATTAAAATGATCAAACATTCTCCTTGTTTTATTCTTCTACAATATATTGTCGTAAATGGCCGAGAGATACATCATAGAGAGTAATTAGCTCAATATCATCTCCACTGGTTTGGAGCCTAATCCTGTATTGTAATCCTAATCACCTTTGATAGTGATAAGAATGTTACTGTCAATTTTAATGTGGAAGATTTAGTCTGAATTCATATTGACTCTGGAGAATTTCATAAATTACTTCACTTCATACATGGCACATTTGTAGACATTAGGAAAGGTGCCAGTAGACAGATCGATTGAAGGTAAGTGATAGAGCGGGAGCAATCTGTTGCAAGAGATGGAATGGAATGATACATATAGGAAAGGCAGAAGGTTGGCCTTGTCTCTCCATATGAGATAGCAGTGAAGGAAGAGATAATAGCAGAAGGTATCTGTGTGACAGGCAATGGAAAATGGAGGACAAGGTGGAGATCACGGCCAATGGCTTCTATTTTTTCTACAAAATATGAAGCAAAGTTCTGAGCTGAGAGGTTAGAGGAGGGGAAGTCTTGGAAGGGTTGAGGAGGGATTCTTTGGAAGGGCCACTGTGGAGAGGAGGAGAGTGAGTTAATAAGGGAGGGGTCAAAGGATCACATACCAGAAGTGAGGTCTCATTTGAGGTTGGGTAACACATTTTATAGTAGACTCACTCAGAACAATTCCCTGATTTTCTCGACCTTCATTCAGCAGCGATGGTTGATCGGAGCAATTCAAAGCTGATTGGGGCTAGAGACTCAAAAGAAAAGGACAATGTAGAGTTGAACTGGTTTCCCAAAGGGTCAAGATGCAGTCACCAGTGCAGGAGAAATGGTTTGGGAAAGAACTGAGGAATTAAAGGTCATGGTGTGAAGCAAGAGTAGGATTTTCTAAGGGAATGCAGGAGAGGTGAAAGATAAGAAGATTTCAGAATTCTTGAATATGGAGGTGGTACATTTGTGGTTGATGGCAAGCTCAAGAGTTTGATCATCTTTCTGTATGGCTGAAATGGAGTGGAGTTATGGAAAGGGTACTCACTGAGTGGTTAGGGTGTTTGGGAGAAAAAAATAAATAACAATTACAGACACACACACACACTCACACGAAATCTTATTTTATGAGGTCAGAAGTTGGGGAGGAGAGTACAATTGTGAAGCAGATAATGAACTGAACTGAGTAAAGAAATGGAGTGACCTAGTTGGGAGCGGGGGGATCCAGAGGGAGGGCTGTAAACAATAGGTACCAGGATTTTGATTAGGTAAGACAAATTTCATTAACCTCAAAGGAGGAGAGGTTGCTGAGTGATGGATATAGGGAGAGAATTTGGCCATCCAGATAAAATATTTATCAGTTCCCCCCAAGTATACAGAGCAGAGCATATTCCTTTGTGTATTAAGGACGAACATACTACTTCTAGAATTGTATTCCAAAGATATCATGAAAATGGGAAAAGGACCCAAATGTGCAAAAATATTGATAGTAACTCTTTTCGTGGTGACCAAGAACTACAGCCCTCCCTTTGTTTCCCCCCTCCCAACTAGGTCACTCCATCTCTTTACTCAGTTCAGTTCATTAGATGCTTCGCAATCTTACTCTCCTCCCCAACTCTTGTCCTCATAATATGGGACTTCATGTGAGTGTGTGTGTGTGTGTGTGTGTGTGTGTGTGTGTGTGATCAGATATAGGCTCTACATTTTAATTGAACATATTTTTATATATATTCTAATATATATATTATGTATATGTGTGTGTGTGTATGTGTGTGTGTATAATTAAGGGAAAGATTTGGGAAAAGGTAGAATTCTCCTTGGGTTTTAAAAGATGAACAGCAATTTGACAAATGGCACGTTATTCCAGGGACTGGACTTGGTGAGGCCTAGAGAATGTACTGCACAAGGGGAGTATTTTCATCTTGTTGGAATATAGTATAGGCTGTTTATTTGAGTTCGAGTTGAGAAGGATCATATTTTGTAGGGCTCCAATGCCAGGAAGAAAGGTTGGATCTTCACTCAGTAGGCAATAGTGTGACACCATTGTGTGTCATGGAGCAGAGCAGTGTGACAACCCAAAGAATGCCTAACCCTAATCCTAATTCTGGCAGCAACGTGAAGGATAGATTGGAGGAGAGAATAAGACAGAAAATTCTGTTTTCAGGAAATTATTGCAGTAGTGAGGGCATATCATAGAAAACTGACCTTTGCAGAGTGATAATGAGATGAGAGACTGAAGCAAAATGACCTGGTTACTGGCATAGAATAGGCACTTAATACACATCTGTTGAAATCTGAAAGAAGAAAAAATGGTAATGGTCTAAATCACTTGATTAGACAAATGTAAATCAAAACATCTTTGAGGCACCACATCACACGTGTCAGATTGGCTAACGTGATAAAAACAGGAAAATTATAAATGCTAGAGAAGATGTGGGAAAATTGGAACACCAATGCACTGTTGGTATGAACTGATACAACCACTCTGGAGAGCAATTTGGAACTATGACTTAAAGGCTATAAAAATGTATTTACCCTTTGACCCAGAAATACCACTTCTAGAATTGTATCCCAAAGAGATCATGAAAACTGGAAAAGGACCCAAATGTACAAAAATATTGATAGCAGCTCTTTTCGTGGTGGCCAAGAACTGGACATTGAAAGGATGCCCATTTTGGGGGGAGTGGCTGAATAAGTTGTGGTATATGAATGTAAAGGAAGACTATTGTGCTACATATAAGTAATGACGAGGAGGCAGACTTCAGAAAAACCTTGAAAGACTTATATGAACTGATGCTGAGTGAAGGGAGCAGAACCAGGAGAATGTTATACACAGTGACGGTCACATTGTTCAATGGCTGACTGATTAACTTAGTTCTTCTCAACAGTACCAGGACCTACAACAACTCCAAAGACTCACGATGAAAAATGCCATCCACATGCAGAGAAAGAAATATGGGGTCTGAATGCAGATTGAAGCACACTTTTTGATCTCTCTTTTTATTTTTTTCTTTCTTGTTGTTCCTCCCATTCCTTCCAATTCTTCTGTACAACTCGATTAATGTGAAAATATGTTTAATTAGAACGCATATAAATATATATTAGAATATAAGCTAATGTATATAAAAATATGTTCAATTAGAATGTAGAGCCTATATCTGATAGCACATCAGGTTGGGAAGGGGAGAGAGACAAAGAAAATTTAAAATTTATAGAACTGAATGTTGCAAACAAAAGATAAAAAAATTTATTTTTTAAAAAGAAAGAAAAGAAGATCATTGGTTTTGTCCAGTAAGAGGTCACGGATGATGTGGGAGAGAACAGTTTGATTAGGGTCATGGGAGTAGGAGCCAGATTTCCAAGAGATGAGGAGATCCTGGTTATTTCCAACGTCGAGACCTCAGGCGTGGAAGAGATTTTCATGAATTTGGCTGGTTCAGGGTAGAAGAAAAGGCTTTTTTTAAGAACAGGGAAACTTGAGACTGTAGACAAGAGAGTGAAAGACTAAAGATGATAACAACGCTAAGGACTGACATTTATGGAAGGCTAAAGGTTGCTAAAGTTGTCGTTTTCATACCTGATCTCATAGAAGCCCCACACCCACCCTGTCAGGAAGGAACTTCTGGCATTTTGACCTACGGCATTTTACAGACGAGGAAACCGAGTCTCAGAGAGGCTCTCTTCTCTCTCTTTTTGAACAAGAGGCAGTACAAGACAAAGGGAATAGTCTGGACTTGTAAACATTGCACTTGGTCTTAAGCCGCAGCTCTGCCAAACATTCCCTGTATTGTTACATTAAAAATAGCGTAAGTAGCCCCATTTTGTTTTTTAAACACTATTTTCTGAAGTTAAGTTTCAACTCTGTGTAAGTCACATGGTTTTGGAGATGGCACAAGTTTACTCCCCCTCCCTACAGTCACCCCACCAAAAGAATATCACTCTGCACTGCTCCTGAATGTCCAGATCTCCTCTACCAGTAAGAAACCAGGAAGCTTAAGCCTTAATCCAGTTTATCGCTCTCTCCACGTTGTAGATTAAGCTTATAGAAACCAGGGTTCAGGTCCTCTTGTGCTACTGAGAGCCTTGGATTTGATTTGTTTCTGCAACTACATGCCTTGCTGAATAAATTGCTTGCCTGAATGATACTCATTTTCTTTGATTCTGTTCAACAGTAGGTTCTTTGACAAATCATGGAGACCTCTCTTTGTATGTGTTTCCTACTTCGTAAGAGAGGGAAGGAAATATAAAAACAAACAGGACTGAAATATCGGAGTCACGTTGGCAGAGTTTTTTGTCCAGGGTTTTGGGTACGTGTACAGACACAGTCTAAGAGATGTCTTGGGAGACGGGTAGCAATCTCGATTTCCTCGGTCATTTTCCCTGATCACTGTTCCAAACCTTCCCCTGTTTCTTCAAGTCCTGACCCAAGTAATGGGACACCCTTCTCACACTCTCACTTGTAGTCTTAGACCCCTTCTTCGCTAAAGGAATTGAGGGCACCTAATCAGACTTTCCTTGATTCCCTTTCTCCACTCCTCAAAATTTCTCATTACTTACAGCATTTTCTCCCCTCTCATGCTTGTCTCATGACTACTCACTAAAGCAAATCTCTCCACCTGTGTTAAGTGGGTCCTCCCACCTTTGCTTGGTCCACATCTCCTTTCCCCCTTTCTGAGTGCTGAACCTGTCAAAGGCAGGAAGAATTAAACTCACACCTCAGGTCCAGGGTTTGATAGTTTTGAGAGGACAGATATGTCCCTGAGCCTCAGTTTTTACTTCTGTGAAATGAGACTGGTAACCATACCAGGAGTTCCTACTGAAAGGGGTGGTTGTGAGGGTCATGTGATATCAGGTATGAAAATGATAGTCTGCCACCCTTGGGGTTCCATCCATGAGAGTTGTTATTGTTACGATCATCTTCAGTCTTTCTGTCTCCAGCTCTTTCCATTCATCTACAGGCTCATTTCTCTTATCTGCATGCCTTGGGGACACTGCCAGGGTCCCCAGTTCTTCCTCTTTCTCCTCCTATGGCCTGGATGGGACAGGGGGAGAGGTGTTGGTGATGCTGATTGGAGGATGGATGAATGATTGCAGTGGCCGCTGCTGCAGGATGCATGCTCTGCGGGGTGGGGATAGAGAGAAGTCAGGACCAGGAGAAAGAGGAGAGATGAGTGAGATAGGTGCCCCTATGCCCCAGGTACTGTGAAGCTTGTGATAAGTCGGGGAACTGGAGACTGGGGATATGATAGTCTGACTCGTCCCTCCTGTCTCCCTCTCCTCCCATCTCTATTCCCCCTCATCTTTCTTTTACCTCATGCCCTCTCCTTCCACCCATCTGCTTTTCTCTTTTCCCCCGTTACCCCTCCTTTTCTCCTTTTTCCCCTCCACCTATTCCTTCTCCTCCCCTCTTTTCCCCCTCCTGTTCCTCCGCTTCCGTATAACCTTCTCCCTCTCCCTCTTCCCCCTTCCACTCATCTCCACCTTTTTCTTCCTCTTTCTCTCTTTTCTTTGCATTCCCCTGCCTCCTAGAATTGTGAGTTTCTTCTAGGCTACATGACACATGAAACTTTTCCATATGTGGGTACAGTTAAGTGGCAATGGATTTGGAACTAGGAGGGGGATCAGGATCTTTTTGGAATCCCCCTGATGCCTCTCTTTCTCAAGGTTACTTTAAGGTTCCCAGTTACTCACCTCCTCAGGAGATCGAGGTTTTATTGTTTTCTCTAGCCTATTTTCTGGGTTCCTCCAGTTGCTGTTCAAGGTAACTTTCTGGATTTGTCTTGCATCTAAAGAGCAGCAACCAGCAAGTTGACTGAGCTGAGTGGTCAAAGTCAAAACCTCCAAGAATCTGTGACCCTCATCCTCCTTCCCTTAACTATATCTGATCTTGGGTTTTTGCAGCCCTTTACCTGCCTGAAGAGGCAGTGTGTGGCAGTGGATTTGGTGTAGGGAAGACCTAATTTCCAATCCTTTCTTTGCTGTCTCTACCTGAGACTCTTCCACTGAACCATAGATTCAGAAATATGGGGGAGCTTTGAGTACATGTAGTTTACTTTTTCCTCCCCAACCCTCAATTTCTCAAATGAGAAACTGAGGTTCAGGAAAGTTGAGTGTCTTGCCCAGTCGAGCAAGTCCTAGTCAGACCAGCCCTCAAATCAAGTCTTCTCGCTCCAGCCCACAGCCAATTCCCTTCTACCAAGGTTACTTTCCTTAACATCCTGGATTCTAGTTTGGACTTGGGTTTGAGATGGAGGGTAAAAAGAAGCAGGAGCATTTGATGAGAGGAGCCACAAATAAGATGCCTATTTCTTTGTTAAGAAAGAAAGGAGACAACGCCTTTCCTAGCGTGCTGTGTTCAGACTTCATCTACACCTTAGCTGTGGGAGGGTTGGTTCACTTTCAGTACAGAAACTGAGGAAGGTGACCACTCAACTAGAATTATCCTGGGAAAGGAGTGCCTCAAGTGCCGAGCAATGATGAACTGTGCTGCATCTCCAACCAAAAATAGAAAAATTGCCAGGAGCCTTTGACTTTGCTGATTACAGGTAAATCAGGCTTGTTCCGTCATCATGATAATGAAGCAATATCACTATCTATCCCATCTTCTCTAGAAATATTCAAACCAGCACCACTTATTCTAGAAGTTCAGGCTAAATATGTCTCAATAATGTAATTTATTTTCACATTCCCTAATACTTAGGAACTAAAAAGAAAGCCAGATTTTTTCATGAAATTGCTGTTACAGTCTTTTTCTAAGAAAAAAACTATATCCCAATTAAGTGCTTTAAAAATGAAGGTTCTTATAGTCTTTCATTATCCTTGTGATACTGTTTATACTTGGTGGGGAAAGGTGTTTATCACTTTGATGGAGGTGAATTCGCAACCTGAGAAATGTATAAGATATTTTTGTTTCCTTTCTAATTTATTCAACATATTATACAGATGGCATATTTTAGACATCGTCTCCTCATTATTATCACTCGTAGGTGCCTTGGTTGGTATTCAGTTTGCATGGGGTCACCTGTCTTAATCCGGACTTAAAAACACACACACTGGCACCATGAGAAGTTTTGAAAATATGGCCCGTCTCTCAACATCATCACTGATAGTACCTACTGTGTGTCAGGCACTATTTTAATTACTCTATAATTGTCATCTCATTTGATCCTCATAACGACCCAGGGAGATAGATGCTGTTTTTATCCCCATTTTTTCCAGTTCAGGGCATGAGGAAAAGGATGCATTAAGTGACGTTCCCAGGATCACAGATCTAGGAAGCATCTCAGGCCAAATTTGGCTCCATTACAAGGGCTCTATTCACTGACACACCCAGCTGCCACTAACCTGTCAAAAGTGTGATGACAACCTATGCCTCCTTACAGACCATGAGGGTGTAAGATTGAATGAATCCTAAAAGTCACCAATGAGACCTAATGTCTTTACAAGTGTTCTAGTAATACACCTGTGTCTTGGTATTTTTGTCTATTTTCATAGACCCCAATGTGGCGATGAAATAATTCTTAGTTCTAAGGACCTACAATGTCCCATTCAAGGTACTGAAACTTTTAAGAACAGTTACTTGCCTTTTGCCTCTGATAAGGGCTCTCAAATTCCTCTTTAAAAAAAATTCACTGGGGGGCGGAGTCAAGATGGCAGAGTAGAAAGAAAGCCTCTTTTATGAGAGATGATTTGCCCCATTCCATTTCTCCCTTTCTTCTCCCAATATATTTCTCTCTCACCCTTTAATTTGAATTTTTTAAGATATGATCCCATCCTATTCAAGTCACTCTGTGCTTTCTCTCTCTCTCTCTCTCTCTCTCTCTCTCTCTCTCTCTCTCTCTCTCTCTCTCTCTCTGTGTGTGTGTGTGTGTGTGTGTGTGTGTGTAATCCCACCAGTTATGCAGATACTGAAAAAAGTTTCAAGAGTTACAAATATTGCCTTTCCATGTAGGAATGTAAACAATTCAACTTTAGTAAGTCCTTTATGATTTCTCTTTGCTGTTTACCTTTTCATGCTTCTCTTGATTCTTGTGTTTGAAAGTCAAATTTTCTTTTCAGCTCTGGTCTTTTCATCAAGAATGCTTGAAAGCCCTCTATTTCATTGAAAGATCATTTTTTCCCCTGAAGCATTATACTCATTTTTGCTCAGTAGGTGATTCTTAGTTTTAGTCCTAGCTCCTTTCACTTCTGGAATATCGTATTCCATGCCCTTCAATCCCTTAATGTAGAAGCTGGTAGATCTTGTGTTATCCTGATTGTATTTCCACAATACTTGAATTGTTTCTTTCTAGCTGCTTGCAATATTTTCTTCTTGACCTGGGAACTATGGAATTTCACCACAATGTTCCTTGGAGTTTCTTTTTTTGGTTCTCTTTCAGGAGGTGTAATCAATAGTGACTTAGAGCATTTTTTCATATGACTATATAAAGTTTTAATTTCTTACCCTGAAAACTAATTGCTTGTATCCTGTGACTATTTATCAATTGGGGAATGACTTGTATCCTTCTACATTTGATTCAGTTGTCTATATATTTTAGAAATGAGGCCTCTATCACAGAAACTAGTTGCAAAAAGTCTTTCCCTAGCATTTATTTTCATTAGTTCCCTTGATATTCTGTACATTTTGTTCTTCCAGACAAATTTTGATATTATTTTTTCTAGCTCTGGAAAATAATTATGTGGTAATTTGATTGGAATGACACTGAATACATAAATTAATTTAGGTAGCATTGTCATTTTTATAACATAAGCTCAGACTAACCAAGAGCAAATGATGTTTTTCCACTTGCTCAGATGTGACTTTATTTGTGCAAAAAGTGCTTTGTAACTGTATTCATAAAGTCCCGGGGTTTGTTTTGGCAGGTAGACTCCCAGATACTCTATAGTGTCTACCGTAGCTTTAAATGGGATTTTCTTTTTGTATCTCTGGCTGTTGGGATTTGTTATTGAAATGCAGGTGATTTATGTGGGTTTATTTCGTTACCTGCAATTTTGCCAAAGTTGTTTATTATTTCAAATACTTTTTTTTTTACTTGATTCTCTGGGATTCTCTAAGTATATCATATCATCTGCAAAGAGTGATAACTTAGTTTCTTCTTTGCCTATTCTTATTTCTTCAATTTCTTTTTCTTGTCTTATTGATAAAACTAACATTTCTAGTACCATATTGAATAACAGTGGTGATAATGGACGTCCTTGTTTCACCCCTGATCTTATTGGAAATGTATCCAGCTTATTCCCATTGCATATTGTGATTCCTGATTGTTTTAGATAGATGCTGTTTATTATTTTATTGAAGGCTGTATTTATTCCTATGCCCTCCAGTGTTTTCAGTAACAATGAGTGTTGTGTTTTCTCAAAGGCTTTTTCTGCATCTATTGAGATAATCACATGGTTTCTGATAATTTTTTTTTATCAAATCATTAATCATGATCGTTTTCCTAATATTGAATCAGCACTGCATTCCTGGTATAAATCCTCCTGGATCATAATGTCTTATTCTCATCATAAGGTGCTCTATTCTTTTTGCTAATATTTTATTTAAAATTTTTGCATCCATGTTCATTAGAGAAATTGGTCTATAATTTTCTTTCTCTGTTTTGGCTCTTCCTGATTTAAGTATTTGTATCATAAAGAGAATTTGGTAAGACTCTTTCTTCACCAATTATCCCATATAGTCTATATAGTATTGAAATTAACTCTTCTTTAAATATTTCATAGAATTAACTTGCAAACCCATAAGACCCTGGAGATTTTTTTCCTAAGGAGTTCAATCATGGCTTGTTCAACTTCTTTTAATGAATTGGCATTATTTAAGTATTCAACTTCCTCTTCCATTAATCAGGGCAATTTATATATTTTTTAACATATTCATCCATGTCATTTAGATTGTCAAATTTACGGGCATACAGTTGGGCAAAGTAATTTCTACTCATTGATTTAATTTCCTCCTCGTTGGAGGTGAGTTCACCCTAATGGTTTTTCTTATTGGCAATTTGGTTTTCTTTCTTTTTCTAAATCACATTGACCAAAGGTTTATCATTTTATTGTCTTTTTCATGAAACCAACTCTTAGTTTTGTATATTAGTTCAATAGTTTTCATAATTTCAATTTTATTAATCTGTCCTTTGGTTTTCAGCATTTCTAATTTTATATTTACTTGGGGATTTTCAATTTGTTGTTTTTCTAACTTTTTCAGCTACTTGCCTATTTCACTTATCTCCTTGTTCTGTATTTTGTTCATGTACACATTCAATCATATAAAACTTGCTTAAGAAATGTTTTGCAGTATCCCATAAGTTTTTGGAGGTTGCCTCATTATTGTCATCTTCTTGAATGAAGTTATTGGTTGTTTCTATGATTTGTTGTTTAAGCTACTCATTCTTTATGATTAGATTAGTTAGTTTCCATTTAATTTTAGGTTTATCTTTCCATGGCTTTTTCTTACATATAATTTTTATTGCATTATGATCTGAAAAGCGTGCATTGACCATCTCTGCCTTTATGCACTGTATTCTGAGGATCTTATGCCATTGTACATGGGTAATTTTTGTATATGTGCCATGTACATGTGAGAAAAAGGCATATTTCTTTCTATCCCCATTCAATTTTCTACAGAGATCTATCTTACCTTTCTTATCCAGAGTTTTATTCACCTTCTTAACTTCTTTCTTGTTTATTTTGAGGTTATATTTATCAGATTCAGAGAGGGGTAGGTTGAGATCCCCTACTAGTATAGTTTTGCTGTCTGTTTCTTTCTGTAACTCCCTTAACTTCTCCTCTAAGATTTTGGATGCTATACCACTTGGAACATATAGGTGTAGTAATAATATTGGTTCTTTCACTACGGTGCCTCTTAGTAGGATAGAGTTTCCTTCCTTATCTCTTTTGATTAGATCTATTTCTGCTTTTCCTTTGTTTGAGATTAGGATTGCTACCCCTGCTTTTTTTTACATAAGTTGAAGGAAAATATATTCTTCTCCAACCTTTTACCTTTACCCTGTGTGTATCCCCCATTTCAAATATGTTTCTTGTAAACAAAATATTGTTGGATTATGGTTTTTAATCCATTCTGCTATCTGCCACCATTTCATGGGACAGTTCATCCCATTCACATTCACAGTTATGATTACTATCTGTGTCTTTTCCTCTATCCTCTTTCCCCCATTTATGCTTTTATTTCTCCTTTCACCTTTCCTCTTCAAAATAGTTTTAATTTTTGACAACCACCTCCCTCAGTCTTCCTTCCCTTCTTTCACCTCACTCCCTTTATTCCCATTTTCCCTTACTTCTTGTGCCTTCCCCTTTAGCCTCTCTTCCCTTCTTTTTTCACTTTTCCCCACCTACTGGCATACTAGATCTATCTAGTTTGATTTCTGTACTTAACTGAGTTTTCTGTTACCTCCTTGAATCAAATCAGAAGCTAGTAAATCTCAAACAATGCTCGTCTCCCTAGCCTCTTTCCCTCTGCTGTAATGTTTTTGTGCCTCTTCCAGTGATGTATTTTACCTTTTTCTTCCTCCTTTTCACATCCCTTAACATCCTTAAATCACATTTTTATTATCAAACCATTTACTTTATACCCACTCCCTCTGTCTACGTATATCCCTTTTATATATCATAATAAATATGCAATTCTCAAGATTAACAAGTGTCATCTTCCCTTATAGGGATGTGAACAGTTTGCCCATATTGAATAACATGGTTGTTTTTTTCTCCTGTTTACCTTTTTATGCCTCTCTTGAGACTTGTATTTGAAGATCAAATTTTCTATTGAGTTCTGGCCTTTTCATCAGGACTATCTGGAAATCCCTTATTTCTTTGAATGTCCATCTCCTTGCCTGAAGTATTATGCTCAATTTTGCTGGGTAATTAATCCTTGGTTGTAGTCCCAACTCCTTTGTCTTACAGAATATCATATTTCAATCCCTACGATCTTTTAATGTAGAAGCTGCAAGGTTCTGTGTGATCCTGACTGTAGCTCCTTGATACTTGAATTGTTTCTTTCTGACTGCCTGCAATATTTTCTCCTTCACTTGATAGTCCTGGAATTTGGCAACAATATTACTTCGTGTTTTCACTTTGGGACCCCTTTCAGGAGGTGAAAGGTGGATTCTTTCGATGACTGTTGTGTCCTCTGAATCTAGGACCTCTGGGCAGTTTTCCTTGATGATTTCTTGGACTATATATTCCAGGCTCTTGTTTTCATCATGGCTTTCTGGTAGACCAATAATTCGTAGATTTTCTCTCCTGGATCTATTTTCCAGGTCAGTTGTTTTTCCAGTTAGATATTTATATTTTCTTCTGTCCTTATATTCTTTAGATCCTGATTGACTGAGTCTTTATGTCTCATAGAGTCATTAGCTTCTACTTGTCCAATTCTAATTTTTATCAAATTGCTTTCTTCAGTTAATTTTTGCGTATCATTTTCCATATGTTCAATTGTTCCTTTTAAGGAATTATTTTCTGCAGTTAGCTTTTGTACTTCCTTTTCCATTTGTCCAATTTTCCTTTTAAATTTTTCCGTGATTTCTTTTTCTCATATTTTTTAAAATCATTGGCCAGTTTTTCTTCTACTTCCTTAATTCAGCTTTACAATCCTTCTTGATCTTTTCCAAGATTGCTCTGTGGGCTTGACACCAGTTCATATTCCCTTCTGAAGTTTCAGATGGGAGTACTGTCTGACTACTGACCTCTTTGGTATTCGTGTTTTGGTCCTTGTCCCCATAAAAAGATTCTATGCTCTCATCTTTTCTGATTTGCCTCTTGTTCATGATGATCACACTTTTCCTGGTTTTCCTCTCCTGAGCACAGAGAGGCTCAGTGGTTGGTGAGCCCCCATTTACACTAGTGTCTTCCTGATTCCCATGGCTGTGCTGAGACATGCCTGGGGTCCTGGTGTTGGTAATTACATGCTCCATCTTCCTGGGGCTCAGGATCTCCTCTAGTTTCCCTGAGATGGAGCTGTCTGGGACAGCTCCTGTTCTGCATTCATCCCCTTAAGCCACAGCAAGAGAGACCCCCCCTTTACAATTTTCCCAGCCTTATGATCTAAGAGCTTGTTTACCCCTTCCACTGTTCGAGGATTTTTCCTGGGGAAATATTCTCTGGGTTTTTCAAGGTCAACAGATGGAGAGCATTTGCAGATCACTCAGCCATCTTGGCTCCTGGTAGTTCAAGTAGGTGATTACAGACATTTAATCTGACGGCTGATATTCTCACGAGGGGCTGCTGCAGTGACTTTGGGTTCTGCAGTTGTCTTTCAGTTCCACTGAACTCCTGTCCTGGGTTGATATGCTTGAAATTCTGCAGTGCTACTGCTGCTTCTGACTTCACAGGGCTTCCTACTTGGCTTTGCTATGATCAGGTCTGCCAGGGTGCCTTCTTTAAGAAATTGGTAGGATACATTCTTGTACAATTATTTTCAAATAGTCTATAGGGTGTTAGAATTAACTAGTTTTGAATGGTTTGGTAGAATTCACTTATAAATTTATCTTAGGACCTTGTTTTGTGTGTGTGTGTGTGTGTGTGTGTGTGTGTGTGTGAGAGAGAGAGAGAGAGAGAGAGAGAGAGAGAGAGAGTTCATTTATGACTTGTTCAGTTTCTTTTCCTAAAATAGAATACTTTGATATTCTATTTACTCCTCTGACAATCTGAACAATTAACATTTTTGGAAATGTCCATTTGATTTATATTGTCAATTTAATTGGCATGTATTTGAGCAAAGTAGCTCCTCACAATTGCTTTTATTTTTTCTTCACTAGTTGTGGGTTCACTTTTTTTATTTATGATATTGGCAATTTGGTTTCCTTCTTTCATGACAACAAGTTAACTAATAGTGTATATATTTTTATTATTTTGTTATAAAAAACAGGTCCCAGTTTTATTTATAAATTTAGTGTGGATTTTGTCTTTCTTTTATTTTCTTTTTATTTTCAACTTTGTTGATCTCTCTTTTGATTTTCAGGATATCTATTTGGTGTTTGAGGGAGATGTTTATTTTGCTGGTTTTATATTTTTTTTAGTCACATACCCAATTCTTTGATCTACTCTTTTATTTGTATAAACTTTTAAAGATAGAAAATTTCCCCTAAGTACTTCTTTAACTTCATCACAGAAATTTTGCTATGTTCTCTCACTACTGTTATTATTTGTAATGAAATTATTGCTTTTTTCTATTATTTGTTATTTTTATCCACCCATTCCCTAGAATTAAATTATTTAATTTGTATTTAATTTTAAATTTTTGTTTTAGAGGTCTTTCATTAATTTTGAGAATTACTTTATGGTCAAAAAAACATGCATTTCATTTTTCTCCCATTGTTTGTGTGATTTTGGTGCCCTAATCCATGGCCATTTTTTTTAAAATTTCCATTCACAACTTTCTTTTTTCCAATGAATATTCCACAAGCATCCATCACATCTAACTTTTCTATAATTCTGTTCTTAGATTTATCCACAAAGTTAATTGAGACCTGTATTTTAGTTTCACTGTCAATTTCATTCTGTAATTCATTTTACTATACCTTTAAGAATTTAGATGCCATGCCATTTTGTCAATATATGTTTACTTCATTGTCTATAGTTTTGGTGGTGTTTTCATTTCATTCGCTTCAAAATCCAGAGATTGGAATGGTTTGGCTTCTCCAGTTCATTTTGCAGATGAAGAAACTGAGGCAAGTTGAGTTAATGGACTTGCTCAGAAGCACATAGTTAGTAAGTGTCTGAGGCCAGATTTGAGCACAGACCTCCCTCAGACCTCCCAGAACCAGTGTTTGATCCACTTTGCCACCAACTTGTCTTATTGTTTACGGTAGTTTTTAGCAAAATGTCATTTTTCTTTCAAAATCTCTTTCAATTATATCCTTTTTGCTTTTGCCTTGTCTTATATTATGATTGCTTCTCTTGACTTTTCCGCTTCAACTGAAGCATAATCAGTGATTCTCCAGTCCCTTAATTTAGCTGTCTATATTTTTCTGTTGCAAGCCTATTTTTTTTCACACTTTCTTACACGTTCAATTTTATTGTTTTGTTTTTACATTACACATATTACATACATACAGATTGCCCTCACTATGGGATGGATCTCCTGTAACAAAGTAAAACATTTAGGTGATATTTAAAAGTGCATGCAGTGTTTTACATTTTTAATGAATCTATTTTCTCTCCCTCCTACCTACCTACAACAACACATTTCTTGCAATAAATATGCAAAGCCAAGTAAAACAAATTCCCTCAGTGATTAAATCCATCTCCATCACTACTGGTTTTGTCATCAGTCCTGTAATTTCATAAATGATCATTGCTCAGCTTACAAGTTGGTTTTTACAGTATTGTTGTCATTATATATTGTTTATTCTGCCCATTTCACTCCTAATTATTTTATAAAAGTTTGAAAAAAATTTTTTGTATCTTATTGACGTTTCAGTATGAGTTGTACTGCTGGTTCTTCCTAGAGTTGTATCAGTTCATGTAAGTCTTTGCATGTCTCTTTGAAATCACTTATTTTCAGCCTCCTATTGCATTCAGCTTGGTTTCCAGCTTTTTGCCATCACAGAAGTGCTGCTTTTGTGGACCTTTTTCTCTTTCTCTGAGTTCTAATTGGGTTGCCTCTTAAAGGAGCCTAAGCATTTGTAACGCTTGTATTCACAAGCGGGCCAGACACAATCCCAGCTAGACAGAGTCTGAGCTGGACTGGATCTGAGCCTGCAAGCCTATTTTTTATAAACAATGTATTGTTGGATTCCGGTTTCTAATCCATTCTTCTACCAGCTTCCATTTTATGGGTGAGTTCACTCACAATCAGAGTTAAGATTGCTAGCTGTCCATTTCCTCTGTCCTATTCTCATTCTTTTCTTTCCTTTCTCCTCCTGCCCTCTCTTTAAAAGTTTGTTTTGCTTTTGACAATGTAACTTGCCTCCTCCTAGACTCCCTCTGCCTTTCCCAATTAAGGAGGGTAAGATGTAGTTCTGTATCCTAAAGTGCATATATGTGAACTTTTTCCATAATCAGTTCAGCCCAGTTCAAGAAAGTTCAAATGCTGACTGTTCCCTGTCCCTTATAGGGCACATTTACTCCTCTTAACGCTAACCATTTCTGTGTGAGGTAATTTTCTCCTTTCTTCCACTCTCTTCCCCACTTTCCCAGTGCATTCCTCTTACTTAGCTTCCCATTCTTCGTTTGGATTCTCCAAGTACATTAGAATCACACTTAGGCCCTCTGTTCCTCCAAGACATACGGTGATGATAGATTTCTGAGGGATTATATGTATCGTCCTGCATATAAGAATGCACACAGTTTAACCTTGTTTCATTCCTTGTAATTTATGTCATGTTTTCAGTTCAGCTCTGCTCTTTTCTTCAAGAATATTGGAAGTCGATCCTTGGGGGCGGAGCCAAGATGGCAGAGTAGAAACACACACATATGCTAGCTCTGAACCCACAGCCCATAAAATATCTGTAAAAAAAGATTCTGGAGCAACAAATTCTGGAGCAGCAGAAGCCACAGAACAATGGAACAGACGAGACTTCTGTTCCAGAGAGACCTGATGTGAAAGGCCTGTTGCTCCCTGGACTGGGAACTGAGCCCAGCCCTGCCTTGACTG
Source organism: Notamacropus eugenii (assembly GCF_028372415.1). Classification (NCBI taxonomy): domain Eukaryota; kingdom Metazoa; phylum Chordata; class Mammalia; order Diprotodontia; family Macropodidae; genus Notamacropus; species Notamacropus eugenii. The sequence continues at coordinate 5,975,481 of NC_092879.1, read as the reverse complement.
CACAGCACCAAGAGGAGCAGATGCGAGCAGGCTTCAGGGACAGAATCTCCAGCGGCCGTGCGGGTCCTTCCACCCACGGGCCCCAAAGGTTGGTGAGAGGGTCTTCTAGGCTTGCCGAGAGGGGAGTGGGGTGGCACCATAACTCAGGCCCCCTCAGGAGGCAGAAGCAGAGGTGGCAGCAGACCAAGGCTCCCCAAGCAGGCAGGTGCCTGGATCCATTGTTGAAGGTCTCTGCATAAACCCCCTGAGGGAACTGAGCCTGGGAGGCGGCCCTGCCCCCACCTGAGCACCTGAACTTAACCTCACACTGAATAGCAGCCCTGCCCCTGCCAAAAGCCCTGAGGATGGGAACCAGCATTTCAATCTCAGACCCCAAGCGCTAGCTGGGAGGATCTGGAGGCCAAGTGGGTGTGAAAAGAATATTCAGAAGTCAAGTCACTGGCTGGGATAATGCCCAGAAAAGGGGAAAAAAATAAGACTATAGAAGGTTACTTTCTTGGTGAACAGGTATTTCCTCCCTTCCTTTCTGATGAGGAAGAACAATGCTTACCATCAGGGAAAGACACAGCAGTCAAGGCTTCTGTATCCCAGCCCACTCAATGGGTTCAGGCCATGGAAGAGCTCAAAAAGGATTTTGAAAATCAAGTTAGAGAGGTGGAGGAAAAACTGGGAAGAGTAATGAAAGAGATGCAAGAAGAGCATGAAAAACAGGTAAACACCCTGCTAAAGGAGACCCAATAAAATGCTGAAGAAAATAACACCTTGAAAAATAGGCTAACTCAATTGGCAAAAGAGGTTCAAAAAGACAATGAGGAGAAGAATGTTTTCAAAAGCAGAATTAGTCAAATGGAAAAGGAGGTTCAAAAGCTCACTGAAGAAAATAGGTCTTTCAAAATTAGAATGGAACAGATGGAGGCTAATGACTTTATGAGAAACCAAGAAATCACAAAACAAAACCAAAAGAATGAACAAATGGAAGATAATGTGAAATATCCATGAGATATCCCATGAGGAAAAACAACTGACCTGGAAAATAGATCCAGGAGAGACAATTCAAAAATTATGGGACTACCTGAAAGCCATGATCAAAAAAAGAGCCTAGACATCATCTTTCATGAAATTATCAAGGAAAACTGCCCTGAGATTTTAGAACCAGAGGGCAAAATAAATATTCAAGGAATCCACAGATCACCACCTGAAAGAGATCCAAAAAGAGAAACTCCTCGGAACATTGTGGCCAAATTCCAGAGTTCCCAGGTCAAGGAGAAAATATTGCAAGCAGCTAGAAAGAAACAATTCAAGTATTGTGGAAATACAATCAGGATAACACAAGATCTAGCAGCTTTCTACATTAAGGGATCAAAGGGCATGTAATAGGATATTCCAGAAATCAAAGGAACTAGGACTAAAACCAAGAATCACCTATCCAGCAAAACTAACTATAATATTTCAGGGGGAAAATTGGTCTTTCAATGAAATAGAGGACTTTCAAGCATTCTTGATGAAAAGACCAGAGCTGAAAAGAAAATTTGACTTTCAAACACAAGAATGAAGAGAAGCATGAAAAGGTAAATAGCAAAGAGAAGTCAAAAGGGACTTACTAAAGTTGAACTGTTTACATTCCTGTATGAAAAGACAATATTTCTAACTCTTGAAACTTTTCAGTATCTGGGTGCTGGGTGGGATTACACACACACACATGCACACGCACACGCACACGCACATGCACACACATAGAGACAGAGTGCACAGAGTGAATTGAAGAGGATGGGATCATATTTAAAAACAATGAAATCAACCAGTGAGAGAGAAATATATTGGGAGGAAAAAGGGAGAAATGGAGTGGGGCAAATTATCTCTCATAAAAGAGGCAAGCAAAGACTTTTTAGTGGAGGGAAAAAGAGGGAAGGTGAGAGAAAAACATGAAGTTTACCCTCATTACATTACACTAAAGGAAGGAATAAAATGCACACTCATTTTGGTATGAAAACCTATGTAACAACACAGGAAAGTGGGGGAGAAGAGGATAAGCAGGGTGGGGGATGATGGAAGGGAGGGCATGGGGAGGAGGGAGCAATTTGAGATCAACACTCATGGGGAGGGACAGGATCAAAAGAGAGAATAGAAGTAATGGGGGACAGGATAGGATGGAGGGAAATATAATTAGTTCTTACACAACACTACTATTATGGAAGTCATTTGTAAAACTATACAGATTTGGCCTACATTGAATTGCTTGCCTTCCCAAGCGAAGGGGTGGGGAGGGAGGGAGGAAGAGAAGTTGGAACTCAAAGTTTTAGGAATAACTGTCGAGTACTGTTCTTGCTCCTAGGAAATAAGAAATACAGATAAAGGAGTATAGAAAGTTATTTGGCCCTACAGGACAAAAGAGAAGATGGAGACAAGGGCAGAGAGGGATGACAGAAGAGAGAGCAGATTGGTGATAGGGGCAGTTAGAATGCTCGGTGTTTTGGAGTGGGGGAGGGGACAAAAGGGGAGAAAATTTGGAACCCAAAATTTTGTGAAAATGAATATTAAAAGTTAAATAAATAAATAATAAAAAAAGAATGTTGGAAGTCCTTTATTTTATTACATAACCACTTTTTCTCCTTGTAGGGTTATATATTGTTTTAATAGTAGGTTATTGTTGGCTATAAGTTTAGATTTTTTGCCTTCTGAAATATAATTTAAACCTTTCCATTCCTTTAAAGAAGTGGCTGTTAAATCTTGTGTGATCCTGGCTGTAGTTTCTCAGTAGTAGGATGCTTCCTTTCTAGTTGCTTGTAGTATTTCCTCCTTGACTTGAGAGCTCTGGATTTTAGCTATAATATTCCTGGGAGTTTTCATTTTGGGTTTCCTTTCACGAGGTACCTTGTAGATTTTTAAATTTCTGCTTTGTCCTCTGTTTCTAAAAGATCTAGTCAATTTTCTTTTATGATTTCTTGAAATATGATGTCTAGGCTCTTTGTTTTTGTCTGTGTCTTTCAGGTAGTCTTATGATGGTTAGATTATTTCTCTTTTATCTGCTTTCCAGGTCATCTTTTTTCCTGTGAGATGTTTCACATTTTTTCCATGTTTATTCAGTTTTTTTTTTACTTTGTTTTATTATTTCTTGATATCTCATGGAGATCTTTATGAGCTTGTGTTTCACCAATTTTGATTTTCAGGGAGTTATTTTTTTTAATTAAGATTTTAGATCTTTTTTCATGCTATGGTTTCTCTTTTCCTATCATTTCAAATTTTCAAATCTCTTTTGCTCATTGGAAAAAAATCCTTTTTTAGTAATTCTTGTTGGACTTCTGTCTCAGTTAAATGTTTTTAGGCTTTGTTTATTGATGTTCTCAAGTAGTCATCTTCTGAATTTGTGTCTTGAGTTTCTCCATCACCGTGGAAGCTTTTTATGGTCAGGTGCTTTTTTGTCGTTTGTCCAGTTTTCAAGTTTTCTTCCTGACTTTGGACTCAATGTTAATGAGTCACTTCTCGTTGTCAGAGATCAGAACCACACAGTTATGTCTTGACCCTCTTCCAGACATTTCTATCTCGTTAAGCTGCTCAGCCCTAGAAAATGACTCCTTCTGACTTTTTCTGGCCTTTTCTAACAATAATTCTGAATGATGTATTTTTTAGGTCATTGTGGAAGAGGAACACTGGATAACCCAGGTAAAAATGCTTACTGTCATTCTGCCATCTTGACACTGCCTTCTCTTCATGTACATTTGCACAGTCTTTCTGTTTTTTATTTTTCTGTTTCTGTTTCCTACTCCCTGGTTGCTGTCTTAGTTTGCTCTTCTTATATTTCGATTGTCAGGGGTGTTTGTGAAACAAATGATGTCTTTAGCTTTGATTTTCTTTCTAAGAATGCTTTGAATGTGTCTAAATAATTTGATATCCATGTATTTTTCATTTATTATTAGGCTCAGATTTGCAGGGTGGGTCATGTTGGGCCATGTCTTGCGCTCCACTTCTCTTTGTAATCCATTATTCTGCTCCCTCCAAGTAAAAAAGAGCTTTTGACAATCAGTGTCCATAGATTGCTGGACCTAGAGTCAAGAAGAGCAAGGTTCAATCTCAGACAATTCCTCAGCTATGTGACCCTGGACATTACATATCTGCCTACCTCAGTGTCCTTATCTGTGAAATGAGGAAAATAGCAGTACCTACCCTCCAGAGTTGTTCTGAAGATCAAATGAGATTATATTTGTTTTTTTCCCAAAATTTATTAATTTACTTGTTTTCAGTTTTCAACAATCTCTTCCACAAATTCCAATTTTCTCTCACTCTCTTCCCCCTCCCGCCCCAAAACAACATGCAATCTTATGTTGGTTCTACACATATATTTCCATTAAACACATTTTCACATTAGTCATGTTACACAGAAGAATTAAATAGAATGTGAGATACCATGACAAAAACAAAATATAACATAACAAAGTAGGAAATAGTCACTTCATTCTGCATTGTGACTCCGTAGTTCTTTTTCTGGATGTGGATGGCACTTTTCATCATGAGTACTTCGGAAATATTTTAGGTCTCTACATTGCAGTGATCGTCTAAGTCTATCAAAAATAGTTCTCACACACTGTGACTGTTACTGGGTATAATGTTCTCCTGGCTCTGGTCACTTCACTCAGCTTCAGTTCATGTAAGTCTTTCCAGGTTTTTCTGAAGACCGGATGCTCGAAATAGTATTTCATTACATTCATTTGCCACAACTTGTTCAGCCATTCCTCAATTGATGGACATTCCTCCATTTCCAGGTTTTGGCCACCACAAAAAGAGCTGCTATAAATATTCTTCAATTTACTTATTTGTTTTCAGTTGTCAACAATCACTTCCACAAGTTTTAAATTTTGTCCCCCTCTTTCCCTTCCCTGCCCGAGATGGCATGCAATCTCAAATGAGTTCTACACATACATACTTATTGAACACATTATCACATTACTCATGTTGCATAGAAGAATTAAAACAAATGCGAAAAACCATGAGAAAAAAAACAAAGCAAAACTTAACACAAGAGAAAATATTCTGCTTCATTCTGCGTTCTGATTCCATGGTTCTTTTTCTGTGTGGGGATGGCATTTTGTATCAGAATTCCTTTGGGAATGTTTTAGGTCCTTTTATTGCTGTGAAGGGCTAAGTCTATCAAAATCAGTCCTCACACACTGTGGCTGTTACTGTGTATAATATTCTTCTGGTTCTACTCATTTCACTCTGCATCAGTACATATAAGTCTTTCCATGTTTTTCTGAAGTCCAGTCGCTTGTCATTAGCACAATAATATTCCATTACATTCATATACCACAGCTTGTTCAGCCATTCCCCAATTGACGGACATCCCCTCCATTTTCAGTGTTTGGCCACCACAAAAAGAACGTCTATAAATATTTTTGAACCTGTGGGACCTTTTCCCTCTTTCATAATCTCTTTGAGATACAGTCCTAGAAGCGATATTGCTGGGTCAAACGGTATGCATATTTTTATAGCCTTTTTGGAGTAGTTCCAAATTGCTTTTCAGAATGGTTGGATCAGCTCACAGCTCCATCACCAATGATTTAGTGATCCAACTTTCACACATCTTCTCCAATATTTACCATCTTCCTGTTTGTCATGTTAACCAATCTGATAGGAGTGATGTGATACCTCAAAGTTGTTTTGATTTGCATCTCTCTAATCAATAGTGATTTAGAGAACTTTTTTATATGACTATAGACAACTTTAATTTCTCCCTCTGAAAACTTCTTATTCATATTCTTTAACCATTTATCAATTGGAGATTAACTTGTATTCTTGTAAATTTGACTCAGTTCTCTATATATTTTAGAAATGAGGCCTTTATCACAAACGCTAGTAATAAAAATTCTTTCCCAGTTTTCTGCTTCCCTCCTAATCCTCGTTGCATTGGCTTACGTTGTGCAAAACTTCTTCAATTAAATGTAATGAAAGTGATCCATTTTGCATTCCATAATGCTCTCTATCTTTTGTTTGGTCATAAAATATTCCATTGTTCATAAATGTGACAAATCAACTATCCCTTTCTCCCCTAATTCGTTTATGGCATCAGCCTTTATACAGAGATCATGTATCCATTTGGACGTTATTCTGATGTGCAGTGTCAGGCATTGGTCGGCGCCCAGTTTCCTCCACACTGTTACCCAGTTTTCCCGACAATTTTTGTCAATGAGCTGTTATCCCAAAAGCTGGGGTCCTAGGGTACATTAAACGGTACACTTCTGTAATCATTGACTACTCTGTCATGTGTACCTCACCTATTCCTCTGATCTACCCCTCTATTTCTTAGACATTTCCAAGTGGTTTTGATGATTGTTGCATTATAATAAAATTTGAGATCCATAATGACTAGGCCACCTTCCTTAGCATTTCTTTTCATTAGTTCCCTTGATATTTTGGACCTTTTGTTCTGCCAGATGAATTTTGATATTATTTTTTCTAGGAAATATTTTCTTGATTGTTTGATTGGTATGGCACTGAATAAGTATATTAATTTAGTGAGAATTGTTATTTTTATTATATTAGCTCGGTCTACCCACCAGCAACTAATGTTTTTCCACTTACTTAGATCTGAGTTTATTTGTGCGAAAAGTGTTTTGTGATTGTGTTCATACAGTCCCTGGATTTGTTTTGGCAGGTAGACTCCCAGATATTTTGTAGGGCCTACTGTAACTTTAAATGGAATTTCTCTTTCCATCTCTCCTGTTGGGTTTTGTTAGTAATATATAGAGATGCAGATGATTTACGTGGCTTTACTTTGTTTCCTGCAACTTTGCCAAAGTTGTTTTTTTTTAAATTTCAAGTAGTTTTTACTTGATTCTCTAGAATTCTCTTAGTATATCATCATATCGTCTGCAAAGTCCTATAAATATTTTTGTACACGTACATTTGTACATTAATTTTGTACAAATTTTTCTCATTTTTATGAACTCTTTGGGATACAACACTAGCAGTGGGATTCCTAGCTCAAAGGATATGGACATTTTTACAGCCCTTTGGGCATAGTTCCAAATTGCTTTCCAGAATGGTTAGATCAGCTCACAGCTCCATCAACAATGAATTAGTGTTCCAATTCCCCCACATGTTCTCCAGCATTTGTTAACTTCCTGTTTTTTCATGTTAGCCAGTCTGATAGGTGTGATATGGTACATCAGAGTTGTTTTAATTTGCATCTCTCTAATCAATAGTGATTTGGAGCATTTTTTATATGACTATTGTTGGCTTTAATTTTGTCCTTTGACCATTTATCAATTCGGGAATGACGTGTATTCTTGTAAACTTGACTCCAATGGAGTTCTGTATTTTAGAAATGAGGACTTTACCAGACACTGTTTGTAAAAATTCTTTCCCATTTTTCTGCTTCCCTCCTAATCCTTGTAACATTGACTTTGTTAGCCCAAAAACTTTTCAATTTGATGTAATCAAAGTTATCCTTTTGGCATTTCATATTGTTCTCTCTTGTTTGCACTTAAATTCCTCCATTCTCCATAAATCTGACAAATAAACTATTCCTTGCTCCCTCAATTTGTTTATAGTATCAACTTTTATACCTAGATCGTGGATCTTCTTTCTTAAGACCCCCTCCTTCTTTGGAGAGAGCTCCTCCCAGAATTCCATTTGAGGAAAATTAGGAGGGAAGCAGAAAACTGAGAAAGAATTTTTACAACTAGTGTCTGTGATAAAGGTCTCATTTCTAAAATATATAAAGAACTGAGTCAAATTTACAAGAATACAAGTCAATCCCCAATTGATAAATGGTTAAAGAATATGGGTAAGAAGTTTTCAGAGGGAGAAATTAAAGCTGTCTAAAGTCATATGAATTTCTCCATCATACTCTTAAAGATAACCTTCCCCTTACTCTTTTCAATTTCCTTTTGCATGTTGTCTTTCTCCATTATATTGTAAGCTCTCTAAGGGGACAGAGAACTATTTTTCTCTTCTTCTTCATATTCATATTCTCAGGGCTTAGCATGGAGCCTGGAACTTAGTAGGTGACTGATAAATGTTTACTGACTAGTCAGTAGACTAACCACTTCTGTAGTGCCCAGTGAGTACAAATGGAAACTATGCAACAAACAAACAAATCTCAGTAGCAAATACACCGGATAGAAGATGTGAATTCAGCGTCGGTTGTATTTTTAAGGAACTTTTTTAGTCTTGGAGATACAATGAAGGTAAAGCAACCACATGGAGCTGAAAACACAACACCACTTTATTGATGGTCACCCCTACAATTTCCCCCGCATCATTTAACATGTTAGTTGTTTAGGTCAAATATTTTTCCATGATCTTTCCAACGAATAACAAAATCTCAGAGTGGGCATGAACCTCAAAACCATCTTTCTAGATACTTCGTACCAGACCAAGATTCCCTGCTCAAAAATTCCCCAAGGAGGTAATTTATAAGCTCTGCTTGAGTGAAAGGGAACCCAGTCCCTTGGAAGGTAGACGATTCCATTTTGGTGCAGCTTGAAAGGATAAAAAGCTTTTTCTTTAAATCAACCTTAAAACAGTCCCTCTGAAATTTCGCCCTAAATTTTGTTGTGCTATTTGAAGTGAAACAGATTGAATTTTAATCTCTTTTCTACAATGACAACCCATACAAAAAAGAGCTGCTATAAATATTTTTATAGATATAGGTCCTTTTTTTCTATTCTTTGATCTCTTTGGGATACAAACCTAACAGAGGCATTGCTTAGTCAAGAGGTATGCATGATTTTATAGCCCTTTGGGCATAGTTCCAAATCGCTTTCCATATTGATGGTAAGAGTTCATAGCGTCCCTTTATTTCCACATTCCCCTCCAGCATTTGTTATTTTCTTTTTCTGTCATGTGAGCCAATATGATGTGTATGAGGTGGTATCTTAGAGTTCTTTGCATTTGTATTTCTCCAATCAGTAGTGATTTAGAGAATTTTTTTCATATTCTTATGCTTTGACCATTTATCAGTTGGAGAATGGATCATATTTTTATAATCTGTCTCTTTCCTATATATCTGAGAAATGAGACCTATATCAGAGAAAGTTAACAAAAAATGTTTTCCCAGTTTCCTCTTTTCCTTCGAATTTTGGTTGCACTGGCTTTGCTTGTGCAAAACATCTTTAATTTCATGTAATCAACGTTATCCAGTTTATTTTCATCATTTTCTATATCTCTTGTTTGTTCATATACTCTTCCTTATCCATAGATCTGACAGCTTCATTTTCCCATGGTCTCTTAATTTACTTGTTTATGTCTGAACATTTACTCATTTTGACTTTATCTTGGTATAGATTGTGAGATGTAGGTCTACATCTACTTTCTGCCAAACTGTTTTCCGTCTTTCTTTGTCAAATATTGATTTCCTACCCCAAAAACGTGGACCTTTGGGTTAATCAAACACTATATTACTATGGTCATTTACAACAGTATATTGTGTGCCAATTCTGTTCCATTAATCTACCATCCTATTTCTTAGCCTGTTTTGATGATTACCACTTCATAATACAGTTTGAAATCTAGCACTGCTAGGCCACCTTCCTTGACATTGTTTTTCATTGATTCCCTTTTGTCCTTCTTGAATTTTGTTATTATTTTTACCTCTATTATCTCCGTTAGTTTGGTGTGGCAGTGAGTTAAATCAACTTAATTAATTTAAAAACTAAATTAACTAAGTTTAATGACTAATTTAATTAAGTAGAATTGTCATTTTATTATATTGGATCAGTGAGCTAATATAACTGCTCATGAGTGATTACTATTTCTTCAGTTGTTTAGACCTGTCTTTATTTGTGTGAGAATTGTTTTGTAATTGTGTTCATATCATCCCTAGGTTTGTTTTGGAAGGTTGAATCCCACATATTTTATATCATGACCAGTTCTTAATCATATCCTACTAACTTTTGGTGATTACTGTTTCCTTTTCTAGGTTCTGAAGAATTATCTATTTAAGAATGTGTTCCAGAATTTTTCCATGAGTAGAAGTGAAGTCTACTGGGCCTGGATTTTGCAGGCCTCTCTTTCTCTACTCCCTCCCGCTTACCCAGTATATTATAGCCCTCTAGATGTGTTTTTTTTTTCCCTCTTTAACCCATTTAGAATGAGAATAAGCTTCCAGCCCTCCCTGCCCTCCCCACCACTTGCTTCTTCTGAATCAGTTCTTCCTTTCATGCCTCATTTGTATGAGATAATTACTCCTTTTTATCTCTCCCTATAGAATTTTATTTTCTTATACATCATCCACAGCTCAACTCAAGCCTTTCTTTTAAACTACCCAAAATAATGATGACAGTCATAAGATTATTGACAAAATTTTCACATATAAGAAGTAAGCAGATTGACCTTATTTAGTCCCTTATAATTGGTCTTTAATGTTTGTATTTCTCCTAGATATTATATATCAAATTTTTCATTAAGTTCTGTTGTTTTGTTAGAAATACATTAAATTGTTTCAGTTTATTAAATATTCGTTTCTTTTTTTCATTCAGGATTTCAATGAACTTTGCTGGATTATTTACACCAACTCTTTTGTTCTATGAAATGTAGTATTCCAAGATCCATGGTACTTCAGCACAGTAGCTGCTTGGTCTTGTGTCACTGTAGTTCAATGATATTTAAATTGTTTTTTTCTTGTTGTTTCCTATATGTTCTCCTTAACCCTGGGAACCTTCAAACTTGGCTGTCATATTATGTAGGTCATTAGCTTCTCCTTGCCCAATTCTGGTTCTCAAAGAATTATGTTCTTAAGATTTTGAATCTATATTTCCAGTTGGTTGACTTTCATAATTTTCTTGAATTGCTCTATTTTTTCTAATTTTCCTTTAATCTCTCTTATTTGATTTTTACAATTACTTTTACATTTTTCCAAGAACTCTTTTTGAGTTTAAGAACATTTGACGTTGCTCTTTTGTCCAGATCAATTGTTTTTTGATGAGATGCTTCACATTCTCCTCGATTTTTTCATTCATTTGATTTGATTATTTTTTGATATCTTAGAACATATATGAACACACAATAAACATGAGCATCCTCTCTCAATCCTTTCTCCAAAGGGAACCTAGCACTGGAACCCAGATATGGTTCCCATGGGGGCTTTGTGCTACCCATGGAGCCATTTCTGTAATGCTGTTGTGATCTCCTCACTGCCAGATCTCTTTTCTGCCTTGTTTTTCTTAGAAGAACATTATGTGTTTAATATCTGCAGACTCTGTGGGCCCAGGGTCCTCGAGGCTATATCAGTGTCTCTCCTCTGGTTTGGGGTGGCATTTTTCACCCTGCCCTTGCTCTCTGTCTCCCTTCCTCACAGTGGTATGTAACCTGTCTTCTCACTTTTCCTACTCCCATTCCAACCTGCCCCTTCCCCTCTCTTGCTGGTCCAGACTCCAGTCTTCCCTACCCACCTTACTGGGAAAGCCATCCTTCCCAGGGCTCATGCCTGGTGTTCCCTGGTATTTGATGTACCTGGGGTATTTATTCACTTTTAGCCATTCTTTGTCCTTGCACAATCTTCCTCTTAGTGGCCTCCCTCTCCTTTCTCTCCTATTCCCAAGGCAGACATCCCTTGAAATAAAAAGATAAAAAAAAAATGATAGGAAAACTCCTATTTCTTTACACCTCATAGATGGATATAGCGCTTTCCTTACATAAGCTCTTTAAGGTAGGGAACGCCAGGATCATTCCCATTTTACAAGTGAGGAAAGTGAGACTAATAGAGTTTAGCACACATAAGGGGTAGGGGTCTGAATGAGAAAATGGAAAAAAAGAAAAGTTATGAGTCAGTGCTGCTGGAAAGAAGGGCCCCCATCAGAACTGAGCCCTCTGACCCCTGGATAACTCTAAGAGCCTTACCCAGTAGATGGTTCATATGTCTATAGTGCTTTACTTTAAGGAGATCAGGGCAGCTAGAGGGCTCAGTGGATATAACTCTGAGCCAAGAATCAGCAAGACCTGAGTTCAAATCCAGCCTCAGATCCTTACTAGCTATGTGAGCTGGGCAAGTCACTTAATCCTTTCTGCCTCAGTTTCAGTACTTGTTCAATGAGCTGGAGGAGGAAATCACAAATCACTCTAGTACGTCTGCCAGGAAAACCCTAAATGTGGTCACAAAGAGTGTGATGTGAATGAAAAACCACTGAACGATAAAAGCATACAGAAAAGACACCCTACAGGAGAACTATGTGAAAGAAAAGTTCTGTAAAACGAAGCAATTCATTGAAAATATCTGAAAATTAATTTCTGCTGTCATTCTGTGGACTTTTCATCTCTGGAAAGGAGCTGTAAGATTTGCTTTCTTCGGGTTTTTAAGGTCCAGACTTGCTGAGTTTTTTATTACTCATACAGAGTTGGTCTCCATCAATAGCATGCACTTTTCTCTGAGTGCAGGGACTGTTTCCTTTTTATCTTTGGACTCCTAGCACCTAGAACAGTGTGTGACCCAGAGTAGGCTTTTAATAAATATTTTTTGACCAGATGAGTGCCATTGGATCTGATGTCACAGTTTTTTCTTGACATCTAATGGTAAAAAAAAAAAAAAAGATATTGAAGAATATAATAGCACAGTCTTTTCTGACATTTTTTCGTCAAAGTAGATATTCAGAATGTAGCGACTTTTTTGGTGCCATCTGCTGGACACATGGAATATCGCAGTGTGGTGAAAGTTTCAGGTGAGAGAGGTATCTATTATACAACTGAGACACTTGTCTTGTGACCAGTGTGCATGTTACACTGTTAGTTGGCCACCTCGTGTTGAAATCTCCAACGCACTTTAAACCATATTTTTATCGAATTTTAGCCCATGTTGCAGCTCCTTGTTGGTTAAGTAGGCAAAATGGAACTAAATGGAGCCCTAAATTTATGAAATGAAGATAGTATTGAATTCCTTTAGTGTCAATGTGAATTCAGACTAAATAATCACCATCAAAATTATCTATTACTCTCTGTCATATAAAAAGGGACTTGAAACAGGATAAGCCCTCACAACAGTAGTGACAGCAATGAGTCCTCAAATGTGGTTCGGTGGATAAAGTCTTATTGTTGTCCAGACAAAAGAGTCAAAAACTGTGAGGACTTTAATGCAAGAAAAAAAAAATTCCCTGATCTTCTTTGAAGGAAATATCAGCTTTGAATGAGACTTTACCAATGCGAAATCATCTACTCAGGTAAATATTTGCCCAATTGCCCATGTTGTTCAGTTGCTCAGTGATGTCCGACTTTATGGGATGCCATGGACTCTCATCCACGAACTAATCTAGTCTTTCAGGAGAAATATTTGGAAGGACACACTAAGGGATATAAAAGTGCATACCCTTTGATGCAGAAATGCCATTCATAGGTCTGCATCCCAAAGATATTTGTTTAAAAGGGGGAAGGACTCCATTTATAGAAAAATATCTGTAGCAGCTCTTTTTGTGATGGTAAAGAATTGGAAATGAGGGGATGACCATCAAGTGTGCACTGACTGAACAAGTTGGAGTACATGATTACAATGGGACACTAGTGTGCTATACAAAATGACAAATAGAATGGTATTAGAAAAACCTGGGTAGGAACTGATGCAAAGTGAAAAGAGCAGAACCAGGAGAAAAATGTAAAGAGCAACAATTATATTATAATGATGATGGACTGGGAAAGACTTAGCTACTCTGATCAAGATGATGATCCAAGACAGCTCCAAATGAACCCTGGTGAAAAAAAATGCTATTCATCTGCAGAGAGAGAACTGATGAACTCTGGGAGTAGACTGAAGCATAGTTTTTTTTCAAAGTGCTTTATTTTTCTTGTATTTTTATGTGTTCTTTCATTTGCAATGTGGCAAAAAAGGACAAATATGAAAAGTCAGAGTTAGAGGGAATGTGAGACTATAGACACAAAAATACACCGCTGGTGGAGCTATGAAATGACAAGATAATTTTGGAAAGTAATTTAGAACTATGCAAAGAAATTTGCAAAAATATCTATAGCCTTTAAAATAAAGACAGCATTACTAGGTTTACACTCCAGGGAAGTCATTAATAAGAAAACAGTCCCCATGTACTCCAAAATAATTATAACAGCTACAAATTGGTATCAATACAGATGTTTATCAATTGGGGAATGTTTGTTAAACAATGCATGCAACATGGATAATGGAATACTACTACTACATTTTAAGAAATTATGGGAGTGGTGAGTACAGGGAAGTATGGAACACTCTTTGTGAACTGATGCGAAGAGAGGTAGGCAGAGTCAAGAAAAGAGTATATATACATAGTAACAACAAAAATTTAAATAGAAAACATGATAAGTAAAAAAAAAATTAAAAGTTCCTGTTACAACATGCTAAAGATCAAGTGGGACTGAACAGAAAAATGAGAAGACACCACCATCCTACCCTGTCCATCACATGAGAGGTCCACAGGTGGTAAAACACTGCACACCCTTTCCTGAAGGCATGGGACAGTTCAACTCCCTCTTTTCCCTCCCTAAAACAAACAAAAAAATTCTTATATGTCATATGGCATGGCTCTCAAGGATGAGGAGAGTAAGAGATACACAGAATACCCTGGTGAGGTAACAAACAGAAATTTTCAATAAAAATTTTTAAAAACAGGTCAAGTATAAGATCAAGGGTGAAACGAGGATATCTATTATCACCACTGTTATTCAATATGGTACTAGATACGCTAGCTGTAGCAATAAGAAAAAGAAATGGAAGGAATTAGAATGCGCAAAGTAGAAACTAAGTTATCACTCTTTGCAGACAATATGATGATATACTTAAAGAATCCTAGAGAATCAAGTAAAAAACTACTTGAAATAATAAACAACTTTGGCAAAGTTGCAGGATACAAAATAAACCCACATAAATCATCTGCATTCGTATATGTTAATTACTGACAAAGTCCAACAGCAAGAGGTAGAAAGAGAAGTCTCATGTAATGCTATGGTAGACACTTTAAAATATCTGGGAGTCTACTTGCCAAAGCAAACCCGGAGACATTATGAGCACATTTACAAACCAATGAGGAGACACTTTTTGCACAAATAAAGTCATATCTAAGTAAGTGGAAAAACGTCAGTTGCTTGAGCTAAAATACTAAAAATGACCATTCTACCTAAATTAATTTTCTTATTCAGTACCATACCAATCAAACTTCAAGAAAATTATTTTCTAGAGGTACAACAATAATATCAAAATTTGTCTGGATGAACAAAAGGTCCAGAATGTCAAGGGAATTAATGAAAAGAGATGCTAGGGAAGGTGGTTTAGTACTACCGGATTTCAAATTGTATCGTAAAGCAGCAATCATCCAAACCACTTCGCACTGGCTAAGAAATAGCGGGGTAGATCAGTTGAATAAGGTAGGTACCCAAGACACAGTATTCAATGACTATGGCAGTCTATTGATTGATAAATCAAAGGACTCCAGGTTCTGGGATAAGAACTTAGTGTTTGACAAAACCTGCTGGGAAAACTGGATAACAGTGTGGCAGAAACTTGGCATAGACCAATGCTTGACACCATACACAAGAATAAAGTCCAAATGGGTACACTATTTGGGTGTAAATACTGATAGTATAAATGAATTAGTGGAGCAAGGGATAGTTTATTTGTCATATTTATGCAGAATAGAGAAATTTATGCCAAAACAAGAGACAGAAATATTATGAAATGCAAAATGGATCTTTTTGATTACATTAAATTCAAAAGGTTTTGCACAAATAAAGCCAACCCAGTCAAGATGAGGAGGGAAGCAGAAAACTGGGAAAGCATTTTTACAACTAGTTTCTGTGATAAAGGTCTCATTTCTAAAATATATAGAGAATTGAGTAAAATTTATAAGAATTGAAGGCATGCCCCTATTGATAAACCATCAAAGGATAGGAACAGGCAATTTTCATTGGAAAAAATTAAAGTTATCTATAGACATATGAAAAAATGTTCTAAATTACTACTGATTAGAGAGATGCAAATCAAAACAACTTTGAGGTATTACATCACACCTATCAGATTGCCTAACGTAACAAAACGGGAAGATGATAAATGTTGGAGAAGAAGTGAAGAGTTGAAACACTAATTCATTGTTGCTGGAGCTGTGAGTTGATCCAACCATTCTGAAGAGTAAATTTGGAATCATGCCCAAAGGGTTATAAAATGTGCATACCCTTTGAGTCAGCAATATCTCTTCTAAGGCTGTATTTCAAAGAGATCATAAAAATTGGAAAAGATCCCACATGTACGAAAATATTCACAGCATCTCTCTTTATGGAGGTCAAAAACTGGAAATCGAAGGGATACCCATCAACTGGGGAATGACTGAACAAGTTATGGTTTGGTTGCCCGGCGAAATTCATCAGTATGGAACATCAATTTCATGACGGCATATTTGCCTGGGTTCTGGATAGTGGACAATACTCTCGTGCCTTCCCAGTCACTAAAGGAGTGAAACAGGGCTGTGTGCTTGCTCCCATGCTAAAAACATGGAGCTTTTAGCTCCATGATGTTTTCAGCTATGTTGTCAAATGCTTTCAATAAGGATGAATATGGCATCAAGGACAACTACCGTATTAATGGTAAGTTCTTCAGTTTGAAAAGCCTACAAGAGAAGACCAAACTGGAGGGAGTGTTGGTGCATGATTTTCTCTTTGCAGATGATTGTGCACTCAATTCCCTGCTGCCTGTGCTAATTTTGACCTAATAATTAGCACCAAGTAAACACAGGTGCTCCGTCAGCCACCACCACACCATCTATACATGGAACCATCAGTTACAGCAAATGGAGTTTTTAATGCTGTGAATGAGTTCACTTACCTTTGTAGTGTACTTTCCGGGGATGAACATATTGATAATGATGTTGATGCATGCATTGCCAGAGCTAGCTCAATGTTTGGGAGGCTCCGAAGAAAAGTTTGGGAGAGAAGAGGTATTAGACTCACTACTAAACTGAAGGTCTACGGTGTCGTTATGCTGGCATCGTTGTTGCAAGCTTGTGAAACATTGACAGTCTACCAGTGCCATGCCAGAAAACCGAATCACGTCCGTTTGAACTGTCTTAGGAAGATTATGAGGATCACCTGGCAGGATAAGGTAACAGAAACTGAAGTTCTTGCTCTAGCTGAACTGCCAAGAATTCAAACTATGCTTCAGAGAGTGCAACTCCGATGGATCTGCCACGTTGTTCCAATGCAAAATGTATGCTTGCCAAGAAGACTATTTTATGGAGAACTCACCTGGGGCAGGCGGTCACGTGGTGATCAGAAGAAGCTATACAAGGACATTCTCAAGGTCTCTCTCAAGAACTTTGAATTTGACTGTGCAACATGGGAGATACTGGCACAGGACTGCTCAGCATGGCATGCTCACATCAGAAAGGGTGCTGTGCTCTTTGAGTAAAGCAGAACTGAGAAAGCATGAAGTAAATGTAGGATGTGCAAATTTAGAGTATCTACCTCAAATCTTCACATGAACTATCTGTGCCCAACCTGTGGTAGAGCATTTCGAGCTCATATTGGTTTGATCACCCACAGTTAGACACACTGAAACTTCCCTTTATCGTGGTGATATCACTTTGGTTCTCTTCAAAAACAAAGAACAACAACCAACTATATGAATGTGATGGAATGCTATTGTGCTAGAAGAAGTGGGGAACAGGCAGACTTCAGAGAGGACAAGAAGGACTCATATGAACTGATTCTGAGTGAAATGAGAAGCAAGAGAGCATTGTACACAATAACAGTTACAGTGTGCAAGGACTGTTTCTGATACATTTAGCCCTTCACAGCAATGCAAGGACCTAAAATGTTCCCAAAGGACTCTTGAGGCAAAAACATCCAGAGAAAGAACTATGGAAATGGAACACAGAATGAAGCAGAGTATTTTCTTTTGTCTTATGTTTTATTTTGGTTTCTCTCAAGTTGTCTCCCATTCTTTTTAATTCTTTTGTGCAACAAGACTAATGTGAAAATATTTTTAATAAGAATGTACGTATAGAACCTATGTAAGATTTCATGCTGTCTCAGAGAGGGAGAGAGGGGGGAGGGGGAGGAAATATAACACTTATGGAAGTAATTGTTGAAAGCTGAAAACAAATAATCTATTAAAAAACTAAAAGAAAAAACATACCGAAACTTACCCCTCATCATGGACCCATTTTTTGGCTTGAGGTAAGGAAGACAGAATTGAGGCAGCAGATAGAGAGCACACGTAAGTGAATTGAAGGAGAGGCTCTATTCACGATGAAGACCATGGTCCAATTGAATGAATGGAGAGATATGGAGTTAGAGGAGGCAAACTGAACTCTCAGCTCTACTACAGCTACAAAGACGACATCTAGAGTCCCCCTTAATGACTAAATCTGGTAAACTCCCGGTACATTTTCCTTTTACAAAATTATGCTTGGGCTCCTCTGATTTGACACTGATATAGTCTGGGCCAAAACTGGCTATTTACTTAACAAATATCTTCATAGCTAAGACTAGTCAATTTGTTGTAGACATTTCCCCCCATATTTGTCCTTATCAGAGGACTATATTGATACTCTGCCTGGTGCATGGCCTCTGGATTTGGTTGCTTGCTCATTTCCTTGCATTCACCAGATCAGTGATCCTCTGACTTGGTTGGCTCTCTCTCATCCAAGTAGAAATCAATGATCATTGGTCTCCCCAGCTTCTCGTGGCAGGGCTGATGTGGGACACAGTCTTTGGGATGACCCTCAAACCTCTACCACCTACTGCCTGTGTATTGAGGGTACTGAATCATCTAAGTTCTCCGTGCTCTAGTCAAGTCTCTGAGAGTACAAATTGCAGGCAGAGAAGGTGTCAATGGAGAGATTTCCTTTCTGGGAGTTCTCACTGCCCTCAGGTGGCCAGTCCCTATCCCCACAGCTGTTTGATAAGGACACCTTGGCTCCCAGGGCTCCTGGTGAGGTGGCTTGGCCCCCTCAGGGACTCTAGGTCACCTGGGTGATGCTCCTTGTGGTTGGCACAGCATTCTGGTGCCTGGGAGGGTCCCCAACCCTCTGTCTCAGCTCTCCTCTTCTTTTCGAAGGGGAAAAGCCTCGCAGCAATTACTTCCACTTCCCTACCGCCCAGGCGTTGTTAGGGGCAGATATGAGTGCGTCCCCGGGGCTGTTCTGCCTCCTTGTGCCTGGAGAAAGGAGACTGAGACTTCCCTATTCTCCAGGTCACTCCCTTAAGCTTCTGCTCTGTGGGTTGTTAGAAATCCAAGTCCGTGTCCAGGGCTGGAAGTCTGCTGTTGTTGCAGCTGCTGCACTGATGTTCACTTATGTGAAGGCCAGGACATCACTCCCCCCCCCCCCCCCCACCATCCTTGCCACTCCCTCTCTGATTTCTGTAAAGGGGCTGACCCCTAACAACGTCAAGCCGAGCTCAGCTCAAGTGGCAGGTGCCCTGTGGCCCCCTCCTCTAGCCAGTGTGGGTGATGAGAGTGGAGAGAAACGCCTGAGAGGCCCTCTCCCCCTCTCTTCTCCCTTCTTCCTCTGCTCTGGGGGAAGATAATGCCCCAACTGTGACGTCATCGTGCCCGTCCCTCCCACCTGAGAACAAGGTAGGACCTCTTTGTGGGAAAATGACGAGGAGGAAGAGGAAGCGGAGGGGGAATAAATCCCCTTTTCCCATGAATATGAAGTAGGGTGCCGCCAGCAACTGGAGATCTGCCTGTCCCTAACTCCCTCTCCTTCCCTTCCCTTTCCTCCGCCCAGGAATCACAGAAGGTCCTGTACTGTCCTGCCTTGGTGTGTAGGAGATAAGCCTCTCTCCTCTCTTCCTGCCTCTACTATCCATCCTGCTGTCCCTCCAAGTTCCCCCCTTATAATTTCTCTTGTCCCATCCTCCACCTTCTACCGAACTCCCCTTACCTCACATTGACTTGTTTTAGTGTCCACAGAATGTGTGTGGCCATGGATGGGTGGGGGAGTCATGGGAGGATTAGTACCTGTGTTTATGAGTATGTAGTGTGTAGTTTGAATCTGTCTGTGTGTGTTCGTGTATGTACACGTGTTTTCCTGGGTGTCCCTGTTCCTCCACGGTTGCTCCTGCCTGGGGATTCCTGCCTGCCCAGATATTTGTCTGGAGGCCTGCCTTAGGGGGTCGTGGGGTGGCATGGAGTGTGGTGGAGGTCAGGACGGATAAACCTTTAGGAATACTTCGTCCCTCACCTCCTCAAGTGAAAGTTTCTATCCTTTCTTCCATTCCTCCCATCCTTGGCTTGGTCTTGGGGCTGGGAAGAAAGGAGACAGTCTGGTAAAGAGCCTCCCCCTTCCCTTCTTCATCCTCAGAGCAAGGAGAGTTAATTTTTGCCAAGGATGAGTGGACGGATCTTTTGGGGGGGGGGGGGGGTGACTTGGTCCTATAAGGACGGAAATCCATGATTTATTGTTTTAATTGAGCAATACAATTCTGGTTATCATTCCAGAGGACACAAATCTTCCCTTCCGTCTTTTCCCCATTCTTTTAATTTCCGTTTAAGGTTTCTTTATAGGAATCCAAGTTACAAGAGGCTTCTCACTTATTGGCTTAGTCAAAAGCATCCCACTGGCAATATTTATTGTCTTGCCAAATTCATCAAAATATTTCTTGAGGTAATTTGTTTTATTGGGATCAAAAGAACATTAGGTTGGCTAATAATGATGGCGTTGTCTTGGGTAAGTTCTTCCAATCAGTTAAATACCTTCAGGTTCGGGGACTCCTTCTGAACTTCTGGGGATTGGGGTAGTAGCTTCAGCATCTTGAGATGGTTGGTTACCCATGGGAACTGGGCCATGATCTTACTTTATTGTAGAATTTTCCTTTTCTCTTTACCAAGTAATGAGGAACACCTAAATTAAAAAGTGCGGCTTTTAAAAAGTAAATTTCTGATTAAAATGCAAAAACTAGGACATGTCAGGCTCAATATGCAGAGTTACACCCATCACCATCAGCAGGTCTTTTATTGCTTCCCCTCAAGTGGGGTGTAAGCCCAGTGGTACCAAGGACGAGGTCTCCACCTGGGGCCACAAACCTCTGAGACACTCTAGGAAATGTTTTCCCTCCCCTTATTCCACATCCTCTCTTCTATTTGGCGTCATTTAATTTAGTGGTATATTTCTTTTTTGTTCTGGTTTCAATCGACACCTGTTGAAAGGGTGTCTCCATGAAAATTGTTCTGTAACAGAAAGAGGGGACTGTTCCTGAATCTGTTGATCCCTCTGATTTACAGAACGAAAGAAGAGAGTAGTTTTTATATGCAATTCTCTCCTTATGAGGAATTTGGAGCATCTTGTCATAGAGCTATTGATACCCTGGATTTCTTTCTTTAAAAACTTCCTGATTGTATCCTTAGGATGACTCTGGAGAAGAAAGGGAGGATGGTGACCTTGCACAACCTTCTCTCACTCAAATCAAAGTCAACCCCAAGTCATGTCATCATCTTCATGTCATGGTCCTCTTTGAGAACGATAGACAAACACAACAAAAACGATAATATCCTTGGACGTATTGGAGAGTGGCTCTTAATCTTGGAATTTGGAATTACTTCCTACTATACTGTAGTAGGTCCATTTCAACTGCATTTGATCTGTTCATGCGAAAACATTTCAACTTTATAGAAGCAGAATAATCGACTTTATATTTTGTGGTCCTCTCCATTGCTTGTTATGTCATGATATCTTCCCTTATCCATACATAGATGGAAAACTCAATATCCTCCTTACTCTTCTACTTTGCTATTGATTCCCCTTTTACATATAATTTTTGTATCCATTTCTATTTTGATTTGATAGGTGGTGTGTGGTGTTTATATCCTATCAAATTTCTGGCAAACTGCTTTTCCCTGGTCCTTTCTGTGTGTGTATTTTTTTAAAAAATTAGATTGTGTATGTTGTTCTTTAGTTGCCACACAAGACACACACACACACCAACTGCTGGATTTAATAAATGCTATTTTATTTTATTATCTTCTTCTATGTATTGTGTAGCTAACCTTTTTCCGTTCATCAGCTTCTCAATTTTTAACAAGTTCTAATTGTTTTCCGGGTAGTTGGTGTCCCACTGGGCCTGAACTGAGACAGGTTCATCTTCTTGAGTTCAAATCTGGTCTCAGACGCTAGCTATAAGACCCTCTGCAAGTCACTTAACCGTCTCTGCCTCAGTTTCTTATCTGTCAAATGAGCTGCATAAGGAAATGGCAAACTGCTCCAGTGTCTTTGCCAAGAAAGCCCCAAATGGGGTCAGGGAAAGTCAGACAAGACTAAACAATAGCAATTGCTTTCATAACAATTGATATGTAGTATTGTTTGAGATCAGCTATTGATAATCACTGTCAACCAGGCTAGGACCAGTCTGTAACCTGTGGGTGGCCAGAACTGAACAAAACAAGTTGAGACATGAGAGTCAGGAATCAAACAGAAATACAAATTTCTTTGTTTTTTTTTTTTTTTGTCTTTTTTTTTATTATTTTTTAATGTTTAACAATCACTGCCATACAATTAAGATTTTATCCCCCCCACACCTACCCCCCACTACCCCCCTCCCTCCCCACGACTGCATACAATTCTGTATAGGTTCTACATATACTTTCCTACTGAGTATATTTTCACTATAGTCATGCTATGTAGTCAGACTAAAATAAATGAAAGAAATCATATAAAAAATCAAAACATGATACACAAACACATACACATAGACAAACATGATCTGCTACATTTTGTGAATGACTTCCATATTTCTTTCTCTGAGTGTGGAAGGCATTTTGCCTTGAGAACCACCTTTGGGATTTTTTATTTTTTTTTATTTTTTTTTTATAAAAAGTTCTTGGGTTATTACTAAAATTCCAAGTCTACCAGAAAAAACTCTCGCACACTGTGGTCTTTGCTGTGCACAAAGTTCTCCTGGTTCTGCTCCTTTCACTCACCATCAGGTCATATAAGTCCTTCCAGGCCTCTCTGAAGTCTGCTTGTTCATCATTTCTTGTGGCACAATAGTACTCCATTACATTCATATACCATAATTTATTCAGCCATTCCCCAATTGATGGACATCCCCTTGACTTCCAGTTTTTGGCAACTACATAGAGTGCTGCTATAAATATTTTTGTACATGTGGGACCCTTTCGCATTTTTATGATCTCTTGGGGATATAGTCCTAGTAGCGATATTGCTGGGTCAAAGGGTATGCACATTTTTGTAGCCCTTTGGGCATAGTTCCAAATTGCTCTCCAGAATGATTGGATGCGCTCGCAGCTCCAGCAACAATGAATTAGTGTTCCAACTCTCCCACATCCTCTCCAGCATTTATCATTTTCTTGTTCTGTCATGTTTGCCAATCTTATAGGTGTGATGTGGTACCTCAGAGTTGTTTTGATTTGCATCTCTCTAATCAATAGTGATTTAGAGCATTTTTTCATATGATTATAGATAGCTTTAATTTCTTCCTCTGAAAATTGCCTGTTCATATCCTTTGACCATTTATCAACTGGGGAATGACTTGTATGATTATACATTTGGGTCAGTTCTCTATATATTCTAGAAAAGAGGCCTTTTTCCCTGAGCTTAGCTGTAAAAATTCTTTCCCAATTTACTACATCCCTCCGGATTTTGGTTGCATTGGGTTTGGTTGTGCAAAAACTTCTCAGTTTAATGTAATCAAAGTTATCCATTTTGCATTTCATAATGCTTTCTATCTCTCCTTTAGTAAAGAATTCTTTCCTTCTCCATAGATCTGATAAATACACTATTCCTTGCTTCTCCAGTTTATTCATGGTATCAATCTTTATACCTAAATCATGTACCCATTTGGACTTTATTCTTGTGTACGGTGTCAGGTATGGGTCTATGCCTAATTTCTGCCACACTGTTATCCAGTTTTCCCAGCAATTTTTGTCAAACAGTGAGTTCTTATCCCAGAAGCTGGGGTCCTTGGGTTTATCAAACAGAAGGTTGCTGTATTCCTTGCCTACTGCATCTTGAGTGCCAAGTCTATTCCACTTGTCTACCTCTCTGTTTCTTAGCCAATACCAAGTGGTTTTGATAATTGCTGCTTTATAGTACAGTTTGAGGTCTGGTAGCGCTAAGCCACCTTCCCAAGCATTTCTTTTCATTAGTTCCTTTGATATTCTGGATCTTTTGTTTTTCCAAATGAATTTTGATATTATTTTATCCAGCTCTAGAAAATAACTGTCTGATATATTAATTGGTATGGCACTAAATAAGTATATTAATTTAAGTAGAATTGTCATTTTTATTATATTAGCACGGCCTACCCATGAGCAACTAATGTTTTTCCACTTACTTAAATCTGACTTTATTTGTGCAAAAAGTGTCTTATAATTGTGTTCATATAATCCCTGGGTTTGTTTTGGCAGGTAGACTCCTAAGTATTTTATACTGTCTACCCTAACTTTAAATGGGATTTCTCTTTGTATCTCTCGCTGTTGGACTTTGTTGCTAATATATAGGAATGCAGAAGATTTGTGTGGGTTTATTTTGTAACTTGCAACTTTGCCAAAGTTGTTTATTAATTCAAGTAGTTTTTTACTTGAATTTCTGGGATTCTCTACGTAAATCATCATATCATCTGCAAAGAGTGATAACTTAGTTTCTTCTTTGGCTGTTCTTATTCCTTGAATATCTTTATCTTGTCTAATTGCTGCAGCTAGCATTTCTAGTACCATATTGAATAATAGTGATGATAATGGGCAACCTTGTTTCACCCCTGATCTTATTGGGAATGCATCTAGCTTATCCCCATTGCATATAATGATTGCTGAAGGTTTTAGATAGATACTGCTTATGATTTTATGGAAAGTTCCCTTTATTCCTACGTTCTCCAGTGTTTTTAGTAGGAATGGGTGTTGTATTTTGTCAAAAGCTTTTTCTGCATCTATTGAGATAATCGTGTGGTTTTTGTTAGCTTTGTTGTTGATGTGATCGATAATGCTAATAGTTTTCCTAATATCGAACCAGCCCTGTAATCCTGGTATGAATCCTACCTGATCATAATGTATTAATCTCGTGATAAGATGCTGTATTCGTTTTGCTAAAATCTTATTTAAAATTTTGCATCTATTATCGTAAGGGAAATTGGTCTATAATTTTCTTTCTCTGTTTTGTCTCTTCCTGGTTTGGGTATCAAAACCATATTTGTATCATAGAAAGAATTTGGGAGGACTCCTTCTTCCCCAATTTTCAAAAATAGTCTATATAGTATTGGAATTAACTGTTCTTTAAATGTTTGATAGAATTCACTTGTGAATCCATCTGGCTCTGGAGTTTTTTTCCGAGGGAGTTCATTGATGGCTTGTTCAATTTCTTTTTCTGAGATGGGGTTGTTTAAGTATTCAACTTCCTCTTCTGTTAATCTGGGCAATTTGTATTTTTTAAAATATTCATTCATCTCGTTTAGATTATCGAATTTGTGGGCATAAAGTTGGGCAAAGTAGTTTCTAATTATTGTTTTAATTTCCTCCTCATTGGAGGTGAGTTCACCCCTTTCATTTTTAATATTAGTAATTTGGTTTTCTTCTTTCTTTTTTTTAATCAGATTGACCAAAGGTTTATCAATTTTATTAGTTTTTTCATAACACCAACTATTGGTTTTATTTATTAATTCAATAGTTTTCTTAATTTCAGTTTTATTAATCTCTCCTTTGTTTCTCAGTATTTCTAATTTGGTATTTACTTGGGGATTTTCAATTTGTTCTTTTTCTAGCTTTTTCAACTGCAAGCCTAAGTCATTGATCTCCTCTTTCTCTATTTTATATATGTAAGCATTCAAAGATATAAAACTTCCCCTAATAACTGCTTTTGCAGTATCACATAAGTTTTGGTATGTTGTCTCACAATTGTCATTCTCTTGTATGAAATTGTTGATTGTTTCTATGATTTCTTCTTTAACCCAACCCTTCTTTAGAATTAGGTTATTTAGTTTCCAATTGATTTTTGGTTTCTCTTTCTATGGCCTTTTATTACACGTAATTTTTAATGCATTATGATCTGAAAAGGATGCATTGATTATCTCTACCTTTCTGCACTGGATTGTGAGATTTTTATGTCCTATTACATGGTCAATTTTTGTAAATGTTCCATGTACCGCTGAGAAAAAGGTATATTCCTTTCTATTCCCATTTAATTTTCTCCAAAGATCTATCATATCTACCTTATCCAGAGTTTTATTTACCTCCTTAACCTCTTTCTTGTTTATTTTGAGGTTGGATTTATCGAGTTCAGAGAGGGGGAGGTTGAGGTCCCCCACTAGTATAGTTTTGCTATCAATTTCTTCCTTCAACTCCCCCATCCTCTCCTGTAAGAATTTGGATGCTATACCACTTAGAGCATACATGTTTAGTAATGATATTGCTTCATTGTCTATGGTGCCTTTTAGCAGGATATAGTTTCCATCCTTATCCCTTTTGATTAGATCTATTTCTGCTTTTGCTTTGTCTGAGAATAGGATTGCTACTCCTGCCTTTCTTACATGAGCTGAAGCACAATATATTCTGCTCCATCCTTTGACCTTTATCCTATGTGTATCCCCCCGTTTCAAATGTGTTTCTTGTAAGCAGCATATTGTTGGATTATGGCTTTTAATCCATTCTGCTATCCGTCTGCATTTTATGGGGGAGTTCATTCCATTCACATTCACAGTTATGATTACAATCTGTGTATTTCCCTCCAACCTCTTTCCCACCATTTGTGCTTTTAGTTCTCCCGTCTCCCTTCCCCTCCTCAATAGTATTCACTTTTCTCCCCCTCCTCCTGCAGCCTTCCCTTCCTTCTTTTAGCCCCCCTCCCTTTTACTCCCCTTTACTCTTATTGATTCTTTCCTCCCTTTTAGCCACCCTCCCCTTTCTTCCCCCTTCCCCTCCTACTACCTATAGAGCTAGTTAAGATTATCTACTTAAGATTATTGTTCCCTCCTTTAAACAAGTCAGATGAGAGTACCTCTCAAACAATGCTCATCTCACTCCCCTCCTTCCCTCTACTATAGTTTTGTACTTCTTCCTGTGATATAATTTGCCATTTTCTGCTTCCCCCTTTTCACACCTCCTATTACAATCCCTTCTCATATTTAAATCATATTTTTGACATGACATCATTTACTTTATACCCGTTCCCTCTACATATATCCCTTTTATCATAATAGCTGCACAGTTCTCAAGATTAACAGGTATCATCTTCCCTTATAGGGAGGTAAACAGTTTGCCCTAATTGAGTAGCAAGTTTTTGTTTTTGTTTTTTCCCCCCCGTTTACCTTTTTATGATTCTCTGGAGACCTGCATTTGAAGATCAAATTGTCTATTGAGTTCTGGTGTTTTGGTCAGGAAGCTCTGGAAATCCATTATTTCGTTGAATGACTTTCTCCTTGCCTGAAATGTTATGCTGAACTTTGCTGGGTAGTTGATCCTTGGTTGAAGTCTCAACTCCTTTGCCTTATGGAATATTGGGTTCCAATTCTTTCGATCTTTTAATGTAGAAGCTGCAAGGTCCTGTGTGATCCTGACTGTATGTCCTTGATATTTGAAATGTTCAGAAATACAAATTTCAAAGTGAGGATAATACTTGGAGGCAGAAGTCCTCCTGAGAAGGAGGCCTTATAGTTTATGGGAAGGGTATAGTTTGTATGCATGAAAATCACAAAAGGGAGGATCACAACACAGTCATTCTTAATTCTTGAGTAAACAGTTCCCATGGCAGGCCCACGCAGGCAGGCATTTTTGAGACCATACAGACATTCTTGGAATCTTGTGGGAACAGTCCCTCAGTCATTAAAATCCTTTAGCCTTGTCATTGTCTCAAGTCTGAAGAGTCCTTGAGCCATGTGATCATTCAGCGGGATATAGAACCAAAGTCAGCATGGTGGGGAAAGTGTGCAGCCCCTGGTTCTGTTCACTTAGCTGTTACAAGCACAGGAATTTCTCAGTGTCAGGAGATATGATTGATGAATTTCTGATGCATCATCTTGGTTACTTCTGGCTCTCTGGTCTCTGGGCAACAGGAAAGCTCCAACAAATCTAAATAGCTATCGATTAATATGAAAATCATAATCTCTCAGAGAACAGCTTTTGCTGGTTAAAGCAATACATTTTGCCAGTGGGTGAGATCATCCTGAGAGTGATCATCCTGAGAATAGCAAAGTCTAAATATTATGCCACGCTCAAGGCATTCCTTGCTTGCTGGAATTTAACTCTGGAAAGCTCTAATATGCTGACATCACCAACACAAAACCCTTTCTTTCCTCATTCCCCCTCCATTATTACCATTGAGATAACTGGCCTCTTTAAAAAAAAAAAAACTTATTGATGTTTTCAATTTCTTACATCACCAGGGGATCCCATGTATCTCTCCTTCTCTCCATTCTTGAGAGCCATATCGTGCAACAAATATGTTTATATGAATATATTTATTTATATTATTTAAAATATATGCATATATATGTATACCTATATGCATATATCTATATACACAAACAGTATTTTCCTGGCTCTCCTTTACTTTCAATTAATTCACAAAGAGCTTTCCATAGTTCCCTGTACACAACACTCCTATAATTTCTTTAAACATAGTTGTAGCATTCCATTACTCATGTTCCATATCTTGTTTAGCAATCATTTCCCAGTTGGTGAGCATCTACTTTGTTTCCAATTCATAGCTGTCACAAAAAGTAGTGTTATATATATTTGGGGGGATTTCTGATTCCAGGAGCCAAGACAGAGGAGTGATCAGTAATTTCTATCTCCCTCTCCTTGTTGACCTTGACGAGCCCAGAGAATATCTCCCTGGGAAAACCCTGGAACAGTGGTATCAGAAGAAGGGGTAAGCAGACTCATACCCCATGAGGCTAGAAAGATCATTAAGGAGGGTTCCCCTTGCTGTGGGCAAGGGGACTAGCACAGGATGAGAGCTGTCCCAGACAGCCACACTCCAACACAATGGGAGAAGATTCTGAGCCCCAGGGGGGTGAAGCAAGCAACTGCCAACAACAGGACCCCAGGCATGCCTTGGCACCTCAGTGGAATCAGGAAGACTCTAGCGCAGACGGGATCACCAACCACTAAGCTTGCCTATGCTTTAGTTCAACAGAGGAGACCTTTGGGGTGCAGACCACCCCTCCCCCACACTTAACGAGCTAGCTCCAGAGTAACTGCGGGAAAACTAAAAAAGATCTAGCCAGACCTCTGCTTTCTAACACTAGCCAGTTCAGCACCAGGTAAGCTGCAGGATTTTAGCTTCTAGCTGAAAGAACCAGGGGCCATAACACAGAAAACCTCAAGTTTTAGGCATAAGAAATATGGGACAGTGTTCCTTGTGTCACAGACATATAGATCTACTTTAAAAGCCAGGAAAAGTGCTATTATCAGGAGTAAGGATCAAAGCAGAAAAAAAGATCATATAATCCTTCTATGGGGACAAGGATCAAAACACAAATACCAAAGAGGTCAGCATTGAGACTGTACTCCCATTTGAAACTTCAGAAGTGAATATGAACTGATCTGAAGCACAAAGAACCTTCTTGGAAGAACTCAGGAAGGATTTTAAAATCAAAATGAGAGAAATAGAAGAAAAACTGACCAATGGCTTTAAAATGTGAAAGATGACATAACAGAAGAATATAAAAGGACAATTGGCCAAATGGAAAAGAAAGCACAAAACGTAACTGAGAAAACTGGGTAAATGAAAAAGAGGCACAAAAACTAACTGGGAAAATTGGACAAATGGAAAAGGAAGTGCAAAAACTAACTGAAGAAAAAACTCCTTAAAAAGAACAATTGGACAGATGGAAAAGGAGATGCAAAAGTTAACTGAAGGAAACAATTTGATAAAATATGGGAGCGGCCAAGTGGAAGCGAAAGAATCTATGAGACATCAAGAATCAGACAAGCAGAATCTAAAGAATGAAAAGATAGAAGAAAATGTAAAATATCTAATTGTAAAAGCAACTGACCTGGAGAAGAGATCCAGGACAGAAAAATCCAAGGATTATTCGTCTTCCAGAAAGCCAAGATTAAAAAAAAAAAAGCCTGGACAATATCATCCAAGAAATCATCAAGGAAAATTACCCAGAAGTTCTAGACCTACAGGGAAAAATAGTCATCAAAAGAAACCATAGTTCACCTCCTGAAAGGGACCCCAAACTAAAATCACCAAGGAATATCATTGCCAAATTCCGGAACTATCAAGTAAAGGAGAAAACACTGCAGGTAGCCAGAAAGAAACAATTCAAACATCGAGGAGCTACAGTCAGGATGACATAGGACTTTGCACCTTCGACATTGAAAGACAGAAGGAATTGGAGTACGATATTTCATAAGGCAAGGGAGCTGGGACTAAAACTAAGGATTAATTACACAGCAAAGTTGAGCATAATATCTCACACCAAAAGATGAACATTGAGTGAAATAAATGATTTCCAAAAGTGAAATAAATAATTTCCAAACCTTCCTGATGAATAGACCAGAGCTCAATAGAAAATCTGATCTTCAAACCGATTTCTCAGAGAAAGGACAGAAAAGTAAACAGGGGAAAAAAACAAACAAAAAAAAATTTGTTACCCAAAATGGACAAAAAGTTTACATTCCTATAAGAGAAGGTGATACTTGTCAATCTTGAGAATTACATATTCACTATGAAATGTAAAAGGGATATACATAGATAGAGGGAGTGGGCATAAATTAAATGATGTGATGATAACAAATGTGATTTAAGGGTGTGGAGGGACTGTAATGGGAGATGTGAAAAGGAGGAGGCAGAAAAAAAAATCAATTCCATCACAAGAGGCACAAAAATATATTACAGAAGATGGAAAGAGGGTAGGGAGATGTGCATTGTCTAAGAGGTACTCTTATCTGATTGGATCCAGGAGGATACAACAAACTCAGTTAAGCATAGAAATACAATTAGTTCTATAAGCAGTAGTAGGGGAAGGGGGAAAGAAAAGGGAGGTGAGGCTAAAAGGGAGGGAAGAAGTAGTAAGGGAAAACGGGATTAAAAGGGAGTGGGGCTGAAAGAAGGGAGGGAAGATTGAGGGAGGGGGTGGTAAAAAATTAAAACTGTTGTGGAAGGGAAAGGAGAAGGGAGAACTAAAAGGATAAACAAGGGGAAAGGGGATGGAGGGAAAGACATGGATAGTAATCATAACTGTGAATGTGAATGGGATGACCTCTCCCATAAAATGGAGATGGATAGGAGAATGGATTACAAACCATAATCCAACAATATGTTGTTTACAAGAAACTCATTTGAAACGGGGGCATACACAAAAGGTAAAGGAAAACGGTAGGAGCAGAATATTTTGTGCTTCAACTGCTGTAAGAAAACAGGAGGAGAAGCAATCCTAATCTCAGACAAAGCAAAAGCAAAAATAGATCTAATCAAAAGAGATGAGAAAGGAAACTATATCCTGCTAAAAGGCACCATAGATAACCAAGCAATTTCATGACTAAACATACATGTTCCAAGTAGTATAGCATGCAAATTCTCAGAGGAGATGTTAAGGGAGTTACAGGAAGAAATAGGCAGCAAAACTAGTGGGGGACCTCAACCTGCCCATCTCTGAACTTGATAAATCTAACCTCAAAATTAACACGAAATAAGTTGAGGAGGTGAATAGAACTCAGAAAACTTTAGATATAATAGATTTCTGGAGAAAATTGAATGGGGATAGAAAGGAATATACCATTTTCTCAGCTATACATGGCACATATACAAAAACTGACCATGTACTAGGGCATAAAAATCTCACAATCCAGTGCAGAAAGGCAGAGGTAGTCAATACATCCTTCTCAGATCAAAATGCAATAAAACTTATATGTAATCAAAGCCCATGGAAATATAAACCAAAAACTAACTGGAAACTAAACAATCTAATCCTAAAGAATGAGTGGGTTAAAGAACAAATTACAGAAACAGTCAACAACTTCATTCAAGAGAATGGCAATAATGAGGCAACCTCCCAAATCTTATGGGATACCACAAAAGCAGTTCTTAGGGGGAACTTTTACATCTTTGAATGCGTACATGAATACAATAGAGAAAGAGGAGATCAATGAATTCTGCATGCAGCTGAAAAAGCTCTAAAAATAACTAATTGAAAATCTCCAAGTAGATACCAAATTAGAAACACTGAAAACCAAAGAAAAGATTAATGAAAGAGAAAAGAACTACTGATCTAAAACAAAAAAAAAAAAACAAAAAAAAAACTAAGAGTTGGTTTTATGATAAAACCATTAAAACTGATAAAGCTTTGGTCAATTTGATTTAAAAAGTCAGAAGAAAACGAAATTACCAGTATGAAAAATGAAAAGGGTGAACTCACCTACAACAAGGAGGAAATTAAAACAATAATTAGAAATTATTTTGCCCAACTGTATGCTCATAAATTTGAAAATCTAAATGAAATGGATGATTATTTTAAAAGATATAAATTGCCAAGATTAACAGAAGAGGAAGTTGAATACTTAAATAACTCCATCTCAGAATCAGAAATTGAACAAGGCATCAATAAACTTCCTAGGAAAAAATCTCCAGGGTCAGATGGATACACAAGTAGATTCTATCAAACACTGAAAGAACAGTTAATTCCACTACTATATAAAGTATTTGGGAAAATTAAAGAAGGAGTCCTCCCAAATTATTTTAATGATACAAACATGGTTTTGACGTCTAAACCAGGAAGAGCCAAAACAGAGAAAGAAAATTATAGACCAATTTCTCTAATGAATATAAATGAAAATATTTTAAATAGTAGTTTAGCCAAAAGATAACAGCAATTTATCATGAGAATAATACATTATGATCAGGTAAGATTTATATCAGGAATGCGGGGCTGTTTCAGTACTGGGAAAATTATTAACACTATTGATTATATCAACAACAGATCTAACAGAAACCACATGATTATCTCAAAAGATGCGGAAAAAGCTTGTGACAAAATACAACACACATTCCTATTGAAAATCCTGGAGGGCATAGGAATAAATGGAACTTTCCATAAAAGAATAAGCAGTATCTACCTAAAACCATCAGCAAGCATTATACGCAATGGGGATAAGCTAGATGCATTTTCAGTCAGATCAGGGGTGAAACAAAGATGTCCATTACCACCATTATTATTCAATATGGTACTAAAATGTTAGCTGTAACAATAAGACAAGAAAAAGAAATGGAAGGAATTAAAATAGGCAAAGAAGAAACTAAGTTATCACTCTTTGCAGATGATGTGATGATATACTTAGAGAATCCCAAAGATTCAAATAAAAAACCACTTGAAATAATAAATAACTTTGGCAAAATTGCAAGTTACAAAATAAACCCACACAAATCTACATTTCTTCATATTACTAAAAAAGTCCAACAGCAAGAGATAGAAAGAGAAATCTCACTTAACACCAGAGGAGACACCATAAAACACTTGGGAGTCCGCCTGCCAAAACAAACCCAGGGACTATACGAACACAATTACGAAACACTTTTCACACAAATAAAGTCAGATCGATGTAAAGTGGAAAAACATCAGTTGCTCGTGTGTGGGCTGATCCAATACAATAGAAATGACAATTCTAAGTAAATTAATTTACTTATTCAGTGTCATACCAATCAAATCATCGGATAATTATTTTCTAGAACTAGAAAAAACAATATCAAAATTCATCTGGAAAAACTAAAGGTCCAGAATATCAAAGGAACTAATGAAAAGAAATGCAAGGAAAGGTGGCCTAACTCTACCAGATCTCAAAATTGTATTATAAAGATGATTCTTAGTGAAAGGAGCAGAACCAAGAGAACTTTGTCCACAGCAACAACCACACTGTGCAAAGATTTTCTCTGGTAGACTTAATGCTTCATTGCAATGCAAGGACTTAAAAAATTCCCAATAGTCTCTTAAGTCAAAATGCCTTCCACATCCAGAGAAAAATCTATGGAATTCGATGGCAGAATGTAGCAGATCATTTTCTTTTGTATTATGTTTTCTTTTGTTTTATGATTTCTCCCATTCATTTTAATTCTTCTGTGCAACACGACTAAGGTGAAAATGTATTCAATAGGAATGTATGTGTACAGCCTGTATAAAATTGTATGCTGTCTCAAGAAAGAGTGGGAGGGAGGACAAAAAATCTAAATTATATGAAAGTGGTTGTAGAACACTGAAAACAAACACAACAAAATTTAAAAATAAATAAATAAATATTTTGATGTGTGTGGGGATTTTATTCTTATTAATGGATTCCTTGGAGCGTAAACTCAGCAATGGAGTCTTTCTTGTAAAGGCTAGAGACATCCTTTAACCTTTTTTGAATAATTGCAAATTATTTTCTTTTTTTTAAATATGTAACATTCTCTTAAACTCAGTATTCTTTTATTTATTTCTTTATTTTTTGATTATGATATTCATTTCCACAAAATTTTGAGTTCCAATTTTTCTTCCCACCTTTCCCTTCCCCCCACCCTGTAACACCTTGCATTCTGATTATCTCTTCCCTCAATTTACCCTCCCCTCTATCACACCTCACCCTTCACTTATCTTCTCACTTTTCTTGCAGGGAAAGATAGATTTCTATACCCCACTACCTGTATTTCTTATTTCTCAGTTATATTCAATACTAATTCTCAACATTCGTTTCTAATACTTTGAATTCCAACTTCTCTCCCTTCCTCCCTCGTCACCCATCCCCACTGAGAAGGCAAGCAATTCCATAAAGGCTATAAGTGTTTCGTTTCGCAAAAGACTTCCATAATAGTCATGTTGTGTAAGACTAACTATGTTTCCCTCCATTCTACCTTGTCCCCCCTTTCTTCTATTCTCACTTTTGACCTTGTCTCTTCCCAAGAGTGTTTACTTCTTGTCACTCCCTTCCCTCTTTTGTCCTCCCTTCTTTCATTCCCCTCATCCCACTTGCCCTCTTCTCCCTTACTTTCTTGTAGTGTAGGATAAATTTTCATAGCAAATTGAGTGAGTATGTTATGCCTTCCTTAAGCCATATGTGAAGAGAATAAGCTTCACTTTTCCTCTCTCACCTCCTCCCTTTTCCCCCCATTGAAAACTACTTTTCTTATCTCTTTTAAGAGTGATAATTTGCCCCATTCCATTTCTGCCTTTTTCCTCCCCATATATTCTTCTCTCACCCCTTAATTTTATTTTTTGTAGATATCATCCCTTCTGATTAAACTCAACCTGTGCTCTCTGTCTGTATGTGTGTGTATGTGTGTATAATCCCTTCACCTATCTGTACACTGAGAAAAGTATCAAGAGTTACAAATAGTATCTTTCCATGTAGGAATGTAAACAGTTTAGCTTTAGAAAGTCCTTTATGGTTTCTCTTTCCTGTTTACCTTTTCATGCTTCTCTTGATTCTTGCGTTTGAAAATCAAATTTTCTCTTCAGTTCTGGTCTTTTCATCAAGAATACTTGAAAGTCCTCTATTTCACTGAATGACCACTTTTTCCCTTGAAGCACTATATTCAGTTTTGCTGGGTAGGTGATTCTTGGTTTTAATTCCAGTTGCTTTGACTTCTGGAATATCCTATTCCAAGCCCTTCGGTCCCTTAATGTAGAAGCTGCCAGATCCTGTGCTATCCTGATTGTATTTCCACAATACTCAAATTATTCCTTTCTAGCTCCTTGCAGCATTTTTTCCTTGACCTGCAAACTCTTCAATTTGGTTACAATATTCCTAGGAGTTTGTCTTTTCAGGTCTCCTTCAAGAGGTGATTAGTGAATTCTTTCAATATTTATTTTGCCTTCTGCTTCTAGAATATCAGGGCAGAT
This sequence comes from Notamacropus eugenii, assembly GCF_028372415.1. Classification (NCBI taxonomy): domain Eukaryota; kingdom Metazoa; phylum Chordata; class Mammalia; order Diprotodontia; family Macropodidae; genus Notamacropus; species Notamacropus eugenii. The sequence continues at coordinate 5,939,760 of NC_092879.1, read as the reverse complement.
AATTTCGTGAAAGATAATATCTAGTTTCTTTTTTTGATCATGACTTTCAGGTAGTCCCATAATGTTTAAATTGTCTCTCCTGGATCTATTTTCCAGGTCAGTTTTTTTTTTTCAAACGAGATATTTCACATTATCTTCTATTTTTTTTTATTCTTTTGGTTTTGTTTTGTAATTTCTTGGTTTATCATATAGTCATTAGCTTTCCTCAGCTCCACTCTCATTTTCAAGAACTATTTTCTTCAGTGAGCTTTTGAATCTGCTTTTCCATTTGACTGATTCTGCTTTTTAAAGCCTTTTTCTCCTCATTGGCTTCTTGGACCTCTTTTTCCAATTGAGTTAGCCCATTTTTAAAGGTGTTATTTTCTTCGACATTTTTGGGTCTCCTTTAGCAATCTGTTGATTCACTTTTCAAGTCCATTGCATATTCATTTTGGAGGTGCTGGATGTAGAGGCCTTGACTTCCTCTGACAGTATGCATTGTTCTTCCTCATCTGAAAGGATGGAAGGAAATATCTGTTTACCAAGAAAGTAACCTTTTATGGTCTTATTTTTCCCCCTTTTGGGGCATTTTCCCAGCCAGTTACTTGGCTTCTGAATCCTTTGTCAAGAGGAGGGTCCTAGAGCTCCTCCTCACCCCAGAACTGTGCTCAGTGCTTAGATTTAGATCAGCTACTCAATTTCCCCAGGGGCTTTAAGGTGAGCCACTCCCGTGATGGAAGGTGATGCCTGACTCAGACACTGTCATGCAGTACTGCCAGCCTGCGGCTGCTGCTGCTGCTGCTGGGGGCCTGTGCTGGGGGCAGGAACCCTGCTCCCCTCTTGCCCAGCTGGACAAACCCTCTCACTGACCTTTGAAGCTTTCTTTGGTGTGAGTGGTTTGAGGGATCTGAGACCTTCCCTGCTGGGTGTTCTGTCCTGGGGGCCTGTTCTGGTCCTGTTCCTTTTGATGTCACTCAGCCAGGGCTGGGCTCCACTCTGTTCAGTGCCCCTTGGGATAGACCTTTCCTATCGGCCTTCCAGGTTACCTTTGGCTGGAAATCTCTTCCACTCTGTTGTTTTGTGGCTTCTGCTGCTCTAGAATTTTTTGAGAGTCAATTTTTTTACAGATATTTTATGGGCTGTGGGGAAAGAGCTATGGTATGTGAGTTTTTGTACTCAGTCATCTTGGTTCTGCCCCTCCAAATTATTTTCTAAAATGATTGTGCCATATCACAGCCCTACTAACAATGTATTTTTGTGCTTATATCCTCACACCCCCTCCTGCATTGGCTTTCATTTTTTCTCCTTTTTGTCAATAAGAGAAGCAGAGAAACAAGGATATCCAGTATTAGCACAGCTATTCAATATTATACTAGAAATCCTAACAACAGACAGAAGACAAGAAAAAGGAATTGGAAGAACAAAAATATGCAATGAGGAGACAGATTTGTGTGTGTATATGTATGTATATGGATATGTATAGACACACACAAATAAGATATACACAAAGCACCCTAGATAATCAAATAAAAAAAAAACTTCTGAAAACACCAACTTCAGCAAAGTTTTAGGATACAAAATAAACCCACATAAATCATCAGAATTTCCGTATACTCCAAAAAGACTCAACAGGAAGACTCAATCATTTTTCAAAACTGTAAACTAAATAAAATGCTTAGGAGCCATCCGACAAGGTGAACCCATGGAATATGTGAAAACAATGACAAAACAGTTTTTATGCAAATAAAGACAGATCTATACAGCAAAAGAAATATGAAGTGCTTATTGGTATGCTCAGTCAATAAAAATGACAATCCTACAAAAGTTTATTTATTTGGTGCACACTAGCAAAGACTTATTTTATAGAACTAGAAAAATAATAGTCAAATTCATCTGGAAACATCATAAAGTAAATAATTTGAAGGGAATCAATATTTAAAAATGTGAATGAATGCAACAAAGAAACACTGGAATTTAAAGTATAATACAAAGCACTGATGATAAAAACAATCTTGTACTGGCTGATATAGAGGGGTGGATCAATGGAATAAATTATTTGAACTATAAGTAGCAGGAAATGATCAACAGGAAATGTAGTGTTTGATGAACCAAAAGATCGAAGTTTAGCAGTGTGAACTCACCATTTGACAAAAATTTCTGGGAAAACTGGAAACCATTTTGGCAGAATTAAGCATAAATCAACACGTTACAGCATATGCCAAGAAAAGGCCAGACGGATTTTTTTTCAGGCTGGAGCTAAGATGGCGTAGTGAGAGCAACTATTCACCTAAGCTCTTAGACAAACTCCCTCAGATAACTCCAAAAAGAGAATCTAACCAAATTTTTGAGGTGTGGAATCCAATAGGAGACAGACTGTGGCAGATTCACAGCCCAGGACAGACTGGAAGGTGAATGGGAAGGATCTGTTCCATGGGGGTGGAGGAGCATACAGCGCACAGCTCACCATCCCTGCTGCAGCAGGACTGAGCAGGAAATTCCCAGGGCAGTCTGAGAAAGCAGCAGCACAGTAGAATAGTAGCTCATCAGCGGGTCCTGTCATTTACCTTTCTTTGTATTTCCACTACTTATTACAGTACCTGGATCATAATAGTCACTTACCAGATGTTTGCTGACAGATTAAAAGGAAATTCTGGAGAAAATAATGTCACAAAACATTAGGGAGATACAAGTATCAAGAGAAAGGTAAACAGTATAAAAGTCTGCACAGTGATCAGGAAAGATGAGAACTGAAAAAAGGATTGTTAGATTTGGCATCTAAGAGAAGGTTAGCAACCTTATTGAGAGAAGTTTCCCTTGAATCTTGAGGGCAGAAGGTAGATTGTAGAGGGTTAAGAAGAGAGAGGAAAGAAAAAAAAAGGTGACTATTTAAAAGGGCCTTTTCATGGAGTTTAGCCACCCAAAGGAGGTGATAATTATGGATGCATCCAGGGAGATATTTTTAAGGGTGGGGGGAGACATAGACATAGACATGGCAGGAAACAGTCATGACAGGGAGATACTGAACATATGTGAGAGAATGTGGACCATAGAAGGAGCAGTCTGTTGGGGGAATTGGGCTGGAAGGAGACCTCCCGGGCAGGTAGAGAGGTTTGGCTCAAGGAGTCAGCATATCTCTATGTGAGAGACAGGGCTGGAGGATACAGTGGCAGAAGGCATATGAGTGATGTGAGAGGAAGAGGAGGGGAGAAGAAGGAGCTGTCAGGGAATGACCTCAAAATTTTCATCAAAATATGAAGCAAGGTTCTCAGCCAAGAGGGTGGATGGATGCAGGAAGGAGCCACTGGAGGTTTAAGATTAGAGTTGGAGGTTTCTTGTTAGTTTTCCTCTGCTCTGAGTGGTGACGACCTGCACTCCCATACAAGATCAAGATCAGTCCTCTTTGTCTCTGGAGGAGGAAGAGGAGAAGGAGGGAGTTCCCTTTTCCCCTGAGTATAGAGAGTGGGCCATAAATAGCTGGAGATCTCCCTGTCCTTACTTCCCTAACTTTCCCCTCTCCCTCCCAATAACCCATCCACCCATAAATTCCTGCAATCTCCTGTCTGGGTGTGTATGAGGTAAGCCCCCTCTCCCTGATCCCCACCTGCCAAGGCCCCTCCTTCTCCCCCTTCTGACCTTGATATACCCTCTTATATTCTCTTCTGTCTACTCTTCCATCTTTTCCCAAACCGAACTCACCCCAATTGGCACGTTTTAATGCCCAGGGGGATGTGTGTGAGCATGGGTGAGGAGGCGTGGAAGTATTAATACACTTGTTTAAAGGTGTGTTCTGCGTGTATGTATGATCGTGAGTATCTCTGCGTGTACATGTGTGTGTGTATGTGTATGAGAGTGTGTGTGAACTCCTGTGCTCCTACTCTTCCAGGGCTACACCTACGTGGAGCTTCCAGCCAGTCCAGGAGGCCTGGAGCTTGGGGGGAGGGGGACAAGGTGGAGACAAGCAGGGAGAAGCCTCTAATTTGCTCTTGATTCCCCTTTTACATCTAATTTATATATCCACTTGTACTTTAAAGTAATAGATAGTGTGAGGTGTTCATGTCCTATCAAATTTCTGGCCAACTACTTTCCTCTTCTCCCATCTGTTTTTGTTAATCAAACAGTGTGTCCTCTCCTGCCCCAACGCCCCTGACCCTTCACAACTGCCTGATCTATTAAACACTTTTTTTTCTTGACTTCCATAAATTGCATACCGAAACTTTCCCCTTCATCAGCCTCTCAATTTTTAACAAGTTCCAACTGTTTTCCAGGCAGTTAAGTGTCCCAATGATCCTGAAGTCAAGAATACTCATCTTCTTGAATTCCAGTCTGGCCTCAGACACTTACCAGTTGTGTGACCCTTGGCCACACATTAACCCTCTTTCCCTCAGTTTCCCATCTATCAAATGAGCTGCAGAAGGAAATGGCTAACTACTCCAGTATCTTTACCAAGAAAACCACAAATGAGTCAGAAAAAGTTAGACAAGAAGAAACAACAAATATTTTCATAATCACTAGTCTGTAGCATAATTTGAGATCTGCTATAGATAATCACTAACCATTTCACTATTATTCCTCAAAGTCCTATGACGATAGTGATAAGTGATGAAGCAGCAGGTGCGGGTACACTGGGGGAAATGTAGTCACTACCCTGCACATAGGAGGCCCAGGCCGTAGTGTCGTTTATCACTGGAAGCAACAGTGGGACTTGGCAGCCCCCTGGGTGTCTGAGCAGCCTTTTAAGGATCGTACTTCTCACCTCCTGGTGTGAGGAAGGGGGTTAGAAAAGGTGTCCTAAGCATTGCTTGCTTACCCAACCCTGACCTAATTACTGCTGCAGGCAGGGAATCCCACTATGCTGTCAAAACACACAAAAAATACGAAAATATCTACAAATATGATTCCACTCATGATTGGCACATGGAACGTGCCAATAGACACTAATAGACAACACAAAATCCAGTAGACCTGAAAGAAGAACTGCTCTTGTTGCAAGAGAACTCAATAGGCATCACATCCAAATAGCAGCCCTGAGTGAAACAAGGTTGGCAAATGAAGGCTAGCTTACTGAGTTTGGAGCTGGATACACCTTTTTCTGGAGTGGGCGCAGTGAAGGGGAGCACTGTCAAGATGGCCTGGGTTTTGTAATCAAAACCAATCTAATCAGAAAACTGGCATGCCTGCCAAAGGGAGTAAATGACAGGCTCATGACAATGCAATTGCCACTCTCAGGAAAATACCATGCCACCATCATCAGTGCCTATGCTCCCACTATGACAAACTCTGATGAAGTGAAAGAAAAATTTTATGAAGACCTAGATACCCCTATCGTCAATGTGCCAAAAGAGGACAAGCTCATAATTCTGGGTGATTTTAATTCTAAAGTAGCCTCAGACTACCAGACTTGGCAGGGAGTCCTAGGGAGGAATGGAGTTGGAAGCAACAACATCAATGGTCATTTACTGCTGAACACTTGTGCATCACATGACCTTCTCATAACCAACACTGTCGTCGGTTTACCTAAATGCAATAAAACTTTATGGATGCACCCTCACTGCAAACACTGGCATCTAATAGATTATGTGATTATAAGGAGAAGAGACAGACAATATGTGAGAGCGACAAAGGCAATGTGTGGTACAGAATGCTGGACTGATAACAGACTTATCCTGTCCAAGCTAAATAATCACATTCATCAAAAGCGCCAATCCCAAGGCTAAATGACTGCCAGAAGAATTAATGTCAACAAATTAGATTTCTTTTCTGAGCATGAACAGTTTGCTGGTGACTTGGAGGAAAAGATGAGACAACACACAGTTGACAACAGTGGAGCAGAAAAGGAGTAGGCAGCTTTCAGAGATTTGGTGTACAGCACTGCATTTGCTCATCTGGTTCAGAACACTAGCAAACACCAAGACTGCTTTGATGAAAATGATGGGGAAATTCAGAAGCTACTAAATGAAAAATGAGAACGCCACAGGATTTACCAGCAGGTTAGTTCATCCACCTCTAAGAAGGCAGCATTTAATTCCATCAAAAGCAAAGTACAAACAAAGCTTAGAGAGATGCAGGATTCCTGGCTCAGTAAGAAGGCAGATGAAATTCAGTTTTATGGTTATAGTAAGAATCCAAAGCGCTTTTGTGATTCTCTGAAAGGTATTTATGGAACAAAACCCTATGGTGCATCAGAACTACTCAGTGCTGATGGAGCTACATTGATTAGTGATAAGGACATGATCCTAGGGAGACGGGCTGAACACTTCCATAGCGTTCTTAGTAGACCATCATCAATCAATGCTGAGTCCATTGACCGTTTACCTCAGGGTGAAGTCAATCCCTCCTTAGCTGAACTTCCAACTGAAGAAGAGGTTTTGAGGGCTATTAGGCTCCTTTCTTGTGGCAAAGCACCTGGTGCTGATTCTATTCCAGCTGAGATTTGCAAGGTAGGGAGACCATTACTCATACAAAAGCTGACTGAAATTTTCCAGGTTATATGGAAAAAGGAAGTTATCCCCCAGGAGTTCAAGGTTGCCTCCACTGTCCATCTCTATAAGGGTAAAGGCAAATCGGTTGTCCTGCGACAGTCACGAGGGGGATCTCTCTCTTAGTCATTGCTGGCAAAATTCTTGCTAGAGTCCTCCTTAACAGGCTGATCCTTCACCTGGAAGATGGTCACATACCTAAGAGCCAGTTAGAAAGGGCCAAGGAACAGTCAATATGGTTTTTGCTGCCGGATAACTACAGGAGAAATGCCAGGAGCAGAACAGAGGTCTGTACACAATGTTTGCAGATCTGATCAAGGCCTTTGACACTGTTAGTCGTGAGGGCTTATGGAAAATTATGTCAAAATTTGGTTGCCTGGAGAAGTTTATCGTCATTGTATGTGAATTTCATGATGGTGTATTTGCCCAGGTTCTGGAGAGTGAGCAATGCTCTCGTGCCTTCTCAGTCACCAATGGAATGAAACAGGGCTATGTTCTTGCTCCCATGCTTTTTAGCATGATGTTTTCAGCCATGTTGTCAATTGCTTTCAATGAGGATGTACAAGGCATCAGATCAACCACCGTACTGATGAAGTTCTTCAATTTGAAAAGGCTACAAGGCAAGAACAAAGTGGAGGGAGTGTTGGTGCATGATTTTCTGTTTGCAGATGATGGTGCACTCAGTGCAGTCTCTGAAGCTGACATGCAACAAAATATGGATCAATTCTCCGCTGCCTGTGCTAATTTTGGCCTAATAATTAACACCAAAAAACAGAGGTGCTCCATCAGCCACCATCACACCATCCATATGTGGAACCATCAATTACAACAAATGAAGAAGTTTTGAATGCTGTAGATAAGTTCACTTACCTTGGTAGTGTACTTTCCAGAGGTGTACACATTGACAATGAGGTTGATGCATGCATTACCAGAGATAGCTCAGTGTTTGGGAAGCTCAGAAGAAAAGTTTGGGAGAGAAAAGGTATTAGACTGACTACCAAATTGAAGGTCTGCAGACGCGTTGTGTGGACCTCATTATTGTATGCCTCTGAAATATGGATAGTCTACCAGTGCCGTGCCAGGAAACTGAATCGTTTCCATTTGAACTGTCTTAGGAAGCTTCTGAAGATCACCTGACAGGATAAGGTACCAGATACTGAAGTCCTTGCTCGAGCTGAACTGCCCAGTATTGAAACTATGCTTCAGAGAGTGCAACTCCAACGGGCTGGCCACGTTGTTCGAATGAAAAATGTATGCTTGCCAAAAAGACTATTTTATGGAGAACTTGTATGGGATTGGTGATCACATGGTGGCCAGAAGAAATGATAGAAAGACACTCTCAGGGTCCCTCTCAAGAACTTTGGATTTGACTGTGCAACATGGAAGACACTGGCACAGGACCGCTCAGCATGTCATGTCCACATAAGAAAAGGTGCTGTGATCTTTGAGTAAAGCAGAGTTGAGACAGCACAAAGTAAATGCAGGATGCACAAATTTGGGTTATCCACTCCAAATATTCACATGGACTATCGTGGCCAACTTGTGGTAGAGCATTCTGAGCTCATATTGGTCTGATCAGCCACAGTGGGACACACTGAAATTTCACTTTACAATGATGATTTCACTTTGGTCCTCTTTGAAGACGAAGGACAACAACTAACCATATCTCGACACGGGACCCAGATGGCTCCAGAGAAGAGAGAGAGGTTGGTGACTTTGCACAGCCCTCCCTCACTTAAATCCAATTCATTTGCAAGGCACGGCATTATCGTTTTGAGGCCATGGTCCTCTTGGAGAAAGAAAGACAAACCAAATTACCCCGAAGATACTTGACCTCTTTTTTTAAAAAATTAATTTATTCATCTTCAGTTTTCAACAATCACTTCCTTAACTTTCAAATTTACTCGCCCTCCCTCCCTTCCCACAATGGCATTCAGTATTATATAGGTTCTACACATACATTCTTTTTAAACACATTTTCGCATTAGTCATGCTGCACAGTAGAATAAAAAGAATGGGAGAAAACATGAGAAAAAATAAACCAAAACAAAATATAACACAAAAGAAAATTGTTTACTTCATTCTACGTTGTGACCCCATAGTTCTTTCTCTGGATGTAGATGGCATTTTGCATCAAGAGCCCTTTGGGAACGTTTTAGGTCTTTGAATTGCTTTGAAGGGGTAAGTCAATAAGAAACAATCCTCACACCATGTTACTGTGTATAATATTCTCCCGGTTCTGCTCATTTCACTCAGCTTCAGTTCATACAATTCCAGATTTTTCTGAAGCCCGCCTGTTTGTCATTTCTTATAGCACAATAGTACTCCATTACATTCATATACTACAACTTGTTCAGTCATTCCCCAATTGATAGGCATTCCCTCGATTTCCAGGTTTTGGTCACCACAAAAAGAACTGCTATGAATATTTTTGTACATGCTAGATCTTTTCCCATTTTTATGATCTCGTTTGGATACAGCCCTCTAAGCTATATCGCTGGGTGAAAAGGTATGCTCATTTTTGTAGCTCTTTGGGCATAGTTCTAAATTGATCTCCAGAGATCAGCTTACAGTTCCAGCAAGAATGAATTAGTGTTTCAAGTCTCTCACATCTTCTCCAACATTTATCATCTTCTTATTTTTTCATGTTAACCAATCTGATAAGTATGATTTGATATCTCAGAGTTGTTTTTATTTGCGCCTCTCTAATCTACAGTGATTTAGATCATGCTTTTAATATGACTATTTGTAGCTTAAATTGATTTCTCTGAAAAGTGCCTTTTCCTACCTTTGACCAATTTACCAATTGGGAAATGACTGGAAATCCTGGAAATTTGACTCATTTCTCTATATATTTTAGAAATGAGGCTTTTATCACAGAAATTCGTTGTAAAAATTCCCAGTTTTCTGCTTCCCTCATCATCTTGATTGCATCGACTTTGTTTGTGCAAAAACTCTTCAATTTAATGTAATCAAAATGATCCATTTTGCATTGCATAATGTTCTCTGTCTCTTGTTTGGGCAAAAATTACTCCATTCTCCATAAATGTGGCAAATAAATGATCCCTTGCTCCCCTAATGTGTTTATAGTATCAGCCGTTGTACCCAAATCACGTACACATTTGGACTTCATTCTTTTGTACTGTGTCAACCATTGGTCTATGCCCAGTTTTCATCACACTATTATCCAGTTTTCCCAGCTTTATTTTTTAAAATCAAATTGTGAGTTCTAATAAAAAAAAAAAAAAACCTGGGTTTATCAAGCAGTTGGTTGCTGTAATCATTGACTACTGTGTCTTTTGTACCCAACATGTTCTACTGATCTACCCCTCTGTTTCTTAGCCAGTACCAAATGGTTTTGATAGTTGCTGCTTTATAAGAAAATTTGAGATCTGATACGGTTAGATAACTTTCCCTGGCATTTCTTTTCATTAATTCCCTTGATATTCTGGACATTTTCTTCTTCCAGATGAATTTTGATATTATTTTTCTAGCTCTAGATCATAATTTTCTGATAGTTTGATTAGTATGGCACTGAACAAGTAAATTAATTTAGGTAGAATTATCATTTTTATTGCATTAGCTTGGCCTACCCACGGGCGACTGACATTTTTCCAATTATTTGGATCTGACACTATTTGTGTGAAACGTGTTTTGTAATTGTCTTCACATTGTCCCTTGGTTTGTTTTGGCAAATAGGCTCCCAAATATTTTATAGGATCTACCATAGCTTTAAATGAAATTTCTCTATCTCTTGATATTGGATTTTGTTAGTAATATATAGAAATGCAGATGAGTTATGTGAGTTTATTTTGTAACCTGTAACTTTGCCAAAGTTGTTTCTTATTTCAAGTAGTTTTTACTTGATTCTCTAAGATTCTCTGTGTGTATCATCATATCCTCTGCAAAGAGTGATAACTTATTTTCTTCTTTGCCTATTCTAACTCCTTCAATTTCTTTTTCTTCTCTTATTGCTAAAACTAACATTTCTAGCACCATATTGAGTAACAGAGGTGAGAGTGGACGAATCTTTGTTTCACCACTGATGTTATACTTCACCTCTTTTTTTAAAAAATAATATTGAAATTTTCTGTTTCTTACCTCACCAACATATTTAATGTATAGCTTTTTCTCCTCATCCTTCGGAGCCATGCCATGTGACAAATAGAATTTTTTTTTGTTTGGTTTTGTTTTAGGGAGGAAAAGAGAGGGAGCAGAACTGTTCCATGCCATCAGAAAAAGGTATGCAGTGTGTAACACTTGTGGATTTCTCACCTGGTGTATTGGTGGTGTATTCTCACGTTCTTTTTAGTCCTACTTGATCTTTAACATGTAACAGGTGCTTTTAGTGGTTTTTTTTTTTTTGAAGTTCCTGGGTGTGTGTGTGTGTGTGTGTGTGTGTGTGTGTGTGTGTGTGTGTGTGTGTATGTATGTATGTATGTATATATATATATATATATATATATATATATATATATATATATATATATATATATATATATATATATATATATATATATATATTGCTTCCTTGGCTCTGCCTACTTCGCTTTGCATGAGTTCAGAAAGTTTTCCATACTTCTCTGTGCTCCCCACTCCCATAATTTCTTTTATTTATTTATCTATCTATCTATTTATTTATTTATTCATTCATTCATTCATTTAACTTTTAACATTCATTTTCACAAAATTTTGAGTTTCAAATTTTCTCCCCTTTCGTCCCCTCCCCCACCCCAAAACACCAAGCATTCTAATTGCCCCTATAACCAATCTGCCCTCTCTTCTAGCATCCCTCTCTGCCCTTGTCTCCATCTTCTGTTTTGTCCTGTAGGGCCAAATAACTTTCTACACCTCTTTACCTGTATTTCTTGTTTCCCAGTGTTCGGCCTAGAGGCCAATGAGCTACCCGAGCCTTCTTACTTTTCGCAGGTCTTCGGTGGCCATCCGGATAAACGTATTGAGAGAAGAGACTTTCCAGAGTCAAACAAGGGTTAGGCTTTCTTCAGGGACTTAGTTACATATCCATATGCAGGATGAATTCTTCCTCAGGAGAGAGGAATCCTCCTCCTCCCAAGGGGCAAGAATCATGCAGCAAGAGGATGGGTGTGGAAGAGGGAGGGACCATCTTCCCTCCAAGGGCCCCACAGCAAGAAGAGCCCCCGGAGGGGACTCCGCAACCAGAAGAAGGCCTTCAGGCTTTCCTGTCCCTACTTAAGCTCTCCCAGCCGCATAGTTTGCACATGAATACTGTGCGTGCTCTAAGCCCCTGGCTAATTAACGACAGGTGTGCTCAGACCACTGAACAATCTCAAGGGTGGGATGCTCTCCCCAGCAAGTTTCCCACTGAGAAGAGGTGGAAATGCACGAGATAGCCCGTGTTTCACGCCTCAATCCCCAGCTGTTCCCTGGGGGGCCTCGTGAGAACTCTGAGGTTTAGAAGTCCTCACTTTTACCTGCTCAAGACTGCCCACATGAAAACTGAGCTTACACCCCCAACACCTAGTAGCAAGAACAGTACTCGACAGTTGTTCCTAAAACTTTGAGTTCCAACTTCTCTTCATCCCTCCCTCCCCACCCCTTCCCTTTGGAAGGTAAGCAATTCAATATAGGCCATATCTGTGTACTTTTGCAAATGACTTCCATAATGGTCGTGTTGTATAAGACTAACTATATTTCCCTCCATCCTATCCTGCCACCCATTGCTTCTATTCTCTCTTTTGATCCTGTCCCTCCCCATGAGTGTTGACCTCAAATTGCTCCCTCTTCCCCATGCCCTCCCTTCCATCATCCCCCCCACCCTGCTTATCCCATTATCCCCCACTTTCCTGTATTGTAAGATAGGTTTTCATACCATAATCAGTGTGCATTTTATTGCTTCCTTTAGTGGAATGTGATGAGAGTAAACTTCATGTTTTTCTCTCACCTCCCCTCTTTTTCCCTCCACTAAAAAGTCTTTTGCTTGCCTTTTTTATGAGAGACAATTTTCCCCATTCCATTTCTCCCTTTCTGCTCCCAATATATTTCTCTCTCACTGCTTGATTTCATTTTTTTAAGATATGATCCCATCCTCTTCAATTTACTCTGTGCACTGTTTCTATGTGTGTGTGCGTGTGCGTATATGTGTGTGTGTGTGTGTGTGTGTGTGTGTAATCCCACCCAGCACCCAGATACTGAAAAGTTTCAAGAGTTACAAACATTGTCTTTCCATGTAGGAATGTAAACAGTTCAACTTTAGTAAGTCCCTTATGACTTCTCTTTGCTGTTTACCTTTTCATGCTTCTCTTCATTCTTGTGTTTGAAAGTCAAATTTTCTTCTCAGCTCTGATCTTTTCATCAAGAATGCTTGAAAGTCCTCTGTTTCATTGAAAGACCAATTTTTCCCCTGAAGTATTGTACTCAGTTTTGGTGGGTAGGTGATTCTTGGTTTTTGTCCTAGTTCCTTTGACTTCTAGAATATCCTATTCCACGCCCTTCGATCCCTTAATGTAGAAGCTGCTAGATCTTGTGTTATCCTGATTGTATTTCCACAATACTTGAATTGTTTCTTTCTAACTGCCTGCAATATTTTCTCTTTGACCTGGGAACTCTGGAATTTGGCCACAATGTTCCGACGAGTTTCTCTTTTTGGATCTCTTTCAGGTGGTGATCTGTGGATTCCTTGAATATTTATTTTGCCTTCTGGTTCTAAAATCTCAGGGCAGTTTTCCTTGATAATTTCATGAAAGATGATGTCTAGGCTCTTTTTCTGATCATGGCTTTCAGGTAGTCCCATAATTTTTAAATCGTCTCTCCTGGATCTCTTCTCCAGGTCAGTTGTTTTTCCAATGAGATATTTCACGTTATCTTCCATTTTTTCATTCTTTTGGTTTTGTTTTGTGATTTCTTGGTTTCTCATAAAATCATTGGCCTCCATCTGTTCCATTCTAATTTTGAAAGAACTATTTTCTTCAGTGAGCTTTTGAACCTCCTTTTCCATTTGGCTAATTCTGCTTTTGAAAGCATTCTTCTCCTCATTGGCTTTTTGAACCTCTTTTGCCAATTGAGTTAGCCTATTTTTCCAGGTGTTATTTTCTTCAGCATTTTTTTGGGTCTCCTTTAGCAGGGTGTGGACCTGCTTTTCATGCTTTTCTTTCATCTCTCTCATTTCTCTTCCCAGTTTTTCCTCCACCTGTATAACTTGATTTTCAAAATCCTTTTTGAGCTCTTCCATGGCCTGAGCCCATTGGGTGGGCTGGGATACAGAAGCCTTGACTGCTGTGTCTTTCCCTGATGGTAAGCATTGTTCTTCCTCATCAGAAAGGAAGGGAGGAAATACCTGTTTACCAAGAAAGTAACCTTCTATAATCCTATTTTTTCCCCCTTTTCTGGGCATTTTCCCAGCCAGTGACTTGACTTCTGAGTATTCTCTTCACACCTACTTTGCTTCCAGATCTGCCCAGCCAGTGCTTGGGGTCTGAGATTCAAATGCTGCTTCCCAGCCTCAGGGTTTTTGGCGGGGGCAGGGCTGCTATTCAGTTTGAGATTAAGTTCAGGTGCTCAGGTCAAGGCAGGACCGCCTCATGGCCTCAGTTCCCTCAGGGTATTTATGCAGAGACTTTCCACAATGGATCCGAGCTCCTACCTGCTTGGGGAGCCCTGGACTTCTCCCACCTCTGCTGCTGCCTCCCGAGGGGCCCTGAGTTATGGGGGCACCTCGCTCCCCTCTCGACAAGCCGAGAAGACCCTCTCACCAACCTTTGGGGCCCGTGGGTGGAAGGACCCACACGGCTGCTGGAGATTCCTTCCCTGAAGCCTGCTCGGATTCGCTCCTCTTGGTGCTGCATGGCCAAGCCAGAGCTGGGCTCAGCTCCAGGTCCAGGGCTGGACACACCTTTTGTTGGTTTTTCAGGGCTCTCTGGAACAGAAATCTCCTCAGCTCCGTTGTTTTGTGGCTTCTGCTGCTCCAGAATTTGTTGGGAGTTCTTCTTTACAGATTTTTTATGGGCTGTGGGTTCGTAGCCAGCGTATATGTGTCTTTCTATTCCACCATCTTGGCTCAGCCCCCTCATTTCTTAAAACATAGTAATAGTATTCCATTATTCATGTTCCATATGTTGTTTCGCACTCACTTCCCAGTTGATGAGCATCTGTATTGATTCTAATTTGTACCTGTTATAGATATTTTGGAGTATATGAGGACTTTTATCTTCTTAATGGCTTCCTTGGGGGTAAGCTCAGAAATTAAGTATTTTTTTTAAAGGATATAAAACGTTTTTGCAACTTTCTTTGCATAATTCTAAATTACTTTCCAAAATGATTGTCATTGCATAGCTCAACCAGGAATGTATTTCTGTGCCTGTATTCCCACAACCTCTCTAACTCTTACTTTTCATTTTTTGTCCTTTTTGCCAAGTTGCAAATGAAAACACACATAAAAATATAAGAAAAATAAAGCAAGTTAAAAAAAAATCTATGCTTTAATCTGCGTTCAGAGTTCGTGAGTTCTCTCTCTGGAGATGATTAACTTTTTTTTTTTTCACCAGGGGTCTTTTGGAAGGATTCTCATCTTAATCAGTGTAGCTAAATGTTTCATAAGCGATCATCATCACAATATTATTGTTGCTCTGTGCATTTTTTTCTTCCATCTCTGCTCATTTCACTTTGCATCAGTCCCTACATATCTTCCCAGGATTTTCTAATACCATTCTGTTGGACATTTTCCATAGCACACGAGTATTCTGTCGTAACATATGTTCCAGTGTGTTCAGTCAGTCCATATTTGATGGTCATCCCCTTGATTTCAAATTCTTATCCTCCACAAAAAGACCTGCTGTAGATATTTTTCTATAAATAAGTTCTTTCCCCCTTTTAAAAGATCTCTTCGGAATACAGAACTAGTACTGTTATTTCTGGATCAAAAGCTGTGCACTTTTTTAGCCCTTAGGATGTTGTTACAAATACTTATCCAGAATGATTAGACTAATTCAAAGCTCTAAAAATAATGTGGTAGTTTCCCATTATTCCACATCCACTCCAGCAGTTGTCCTTTTCCTTTTCTGTCACATTAGGCAGTTGAATGGTTGTGAGAAGGTACCTCAGAGTGGTTTTCATTTGCATTTCTCTCATCAATGATGATTTAGAGTATTTTTTCATGTGATTGTTTTAAAAACTTCTTAAATTCATTTTTAATTTGGATGCAAAAAGACAAAAAAGAAACATTTCCATGTACACAGCACAGCATAAAAATAGGATTCAATAAAAAACCATGAATTTCCATTTCACATTGTTTAATGCTTTGAAAAAGTATGTAATGTACACTGGATAACATTTCTTTTTTTTTTCTTTTTTTTTACTTTTCTTTTCTTTTTTTTTATTTTTATTTTTTAATGTTTAACAATCACTGCCATACAATTGAGATTTTATCCCCTCCACACCTACCCCCCACTGCCCCCCTCCCTCCCCACGACTGCATACAATTCTGTATAGATTCTACATACACTTTCCTATTGAGTGTATTTTCACTATAGTCATGCTATGTAGTCAGACTAAGATAAATGAAAGAAATCGTATAACAAATCAGAACATGATACACAAACACATACACATACACAAACATGATCTGCTACATTATGTGCGTGACTTCCATAATTCTCTCTCTGAGTGTGGAAGGCATTTTGCCTTGAGATCCACTATTGGGATTTTTTTTTTTTGTAAGAAGTTCTTGTGTTATTACAAAAATCTAAGTCTACCAGAAAAAACTCTCACACACTGTGGTCGTTGCTGTGCATAAAGTTCTCCTGGTTCTGCTCCTTTCACTCAGCATCAGGTCATATAAGTCCTTCCAGGCCTCTCTGAAGTCTGCTTGTTCATCATTTCTTGTGGCACAATAGTACTCCATTACATTCATATACCATAATTTATTCAGCCATTCCCCAACTGATGGACATCCCCTTGACTTCCAGTTTTTGACAACTACATAGAGTGCTGCTATAAATATTTTTGTACATGTGGGACCCTTTCCCATTTTTATGATCTCTTGGGGATATAGTCTTAGTAGCGAAATTGCTGGGTCAAAGGGTATGCACATTTTTGTAGCACTTTGGGCATAGTTCCAAATTGCTTTCCAGAATGATTGGATGCGCTCCCAGCTCCACCAACAATGAATTAGTGTTCCAACTCTCCCACATCCTCTCCAGCATTTATCATTTTCTTGTTCTGTCATGTTTGCCAATCTTATAGGTGTGATGTGGTACCTCAGAGTTGTTTTGATTTGCATCTCTCTAACCAATAGTGATGTAGAGCATTTTTTTCATATGATTATAGATAGCTTTAATTTCTTCCTCTGAAAATTGCCTGTTCATATCCTTTGACCATTTATCAACTGGGGAATGACTTGTATGATTATACATTTGGGTCAGTTCTCTATATATTCTAGAAAAGAGGCCTTTTTCCCTGAGCTTAGCTGTAAAAATTCTTTCCCAATTTACTACATCCCTCCGGATTTTGGTTGCATTGGGTTTGGTTGTGCAAAAACTTCTCAGTTTAATGTAATCAAAGTTATCCATTTTGCATTTCATAATGCTTTCTATCTCTCCTTTAGTAAAGAATTCTTCCCTTCTCCATAGATCTGATAAATACACTATTCCTTCCTTCTCCAGTTTATTCATGGTATCAATCTTTTTACTTAAATCATGTACCCATTTGGACTTTATTCTTGTGTACGGTGTCAGGTATGGGTCTATGCCTAATTTCCGCCACACTGTTATCCAGTTTTCCCAGCAATTTTTGTCAAACAATGAGTTCTTATCCCAGAAGCTGGGGTCCTTGGGTTTATCAAACAGAAGGTTGCTACATTGCTTGCCTACTGCATCTTGAGTGCCAAGTCTATTCCACTTGTCTACCTCTCTGTTTCTTAGCCAATACCAAGTGGTTTTGATAATTGCTGCTTTATAGTACAGTTTGAGGTCTGGTAGCGCTAAGCCACCTTCCCAAGCATTTCTTTTCATTAGTCCCTTTGATATTCTGGACCTTTTGTTTTTCCAAATGAATTTTGATATTACTTTATCCAGCTCTAGAAAGTAATTGTCTGATAGTTTAATTGGTATGGCACTAAATAAGTATATTAATTTGAGTAGAATGTCATTTTTATTATATTAGCACGGCCTACCCATGAGCAACTAATGTTTTTCCACTTACTTAAATCTGACTTTATTTGTGCAAAAAGTGTCTAGTAATTGTGTTCATATAATCCCTGGGTTTGTTTTGGCAGGTAGACTCCTAAGTATTTTGTACTGTCTACCCTAGCTTTAAATGGGATTTCTCTTTCTATCTCTTGCTGTTGGACTTTGTTGCTAATATATAGGAATGCAGAAGATTTGTGTGGGTTTATTTTGTACCTTGCAACTTTGCCAAAGTTGTTTATTAATTCAAATAATTTTTTACTTGAATATCTGCGATTCTCTACGTAAATCATCATATCATCTGCAAAGAGTGATAACTTAGTTTCTTCTTTGGCTATTCTTATTCCTTGAATATCTTTATCTTGCCTAATTGCTACAGCTACCATTTCTAGTACCATATTGAATAATAGTGGTGATAATGGACAACCTTGTTTCACCCCTGATCTTATTGGGAATGCATCTAGCTTATCCCCATTGCATATAATGCTTGCTGAAGGTTTTATTATTTTATGGAAAGTTCCCTTTATTCCTACGTTCTCCAATGTTTTTAGTAGGAATGGATGTTGTATTTTGTCAAAAGCTTTTTCTGCATCTATTGAGATAATCATGTGGTTTTTGTTAGCTTTGTTGTTGATGTGATCGATAATGCTAATAGTTTTCCTAATATTGAACCAGCCCTGTAGTCCTGGTATGAATCCTACCTGATCATAATGTATTAATCTCGTGATAAGATGCTGTATTCGTTTTGCTAAAATCTTATTTAAAATTTTTGCATCTATATTCATTAGGGAAATTGGTCTATAATTTTCTTTCTCTGTTTTGTCTCTTCCTGGTTTGGGTATCAAAACCATATTTGTATCATAGAAAGAATTTGGGAGGACTCCTTCTTCCCCAATTTTCAAAAATAGTGTATGTAGTATTGGAATTAACTGTTCTTTAAATGTTTGATAGAATTCACTTGTGAATCCATCTGGCCCTGGAGATGTTTTCCTAGGGAGTTCATTGATGGCTTCTTCAATTTCTTTTTCTGAGATGGGGTTGTTTAAGTATTCAACTTCCTCTTCTGTTAATCTGGGCAATTTGTATTTTTTAAAATATTCATCCATCTCATTTAGATTATCGAATTTGTGGGCATAAAGTTGGGCAAAGTAGTTTCTAATTATTGTTTTAATTTCCTCCTCATTGGAGGTGAGTTCACTCCTTTCATTTTTAATACTAGTAACTTGGTTTTCTTCTTTCTCTTTTTTAATCAGATTGACCAAAGGTTTATTAATTTTATTAATTCTTTCATAAAACCAACTATTGGTTTTATTTATTAATTCAATAGTTTTCTTAATTTCAGTTTTATTAATCTCTCCTTTGGTTTTCAGTATTTCTAATTTGGTATTTACTTGGGGATTTTCAATTTGTTCTTTTTCTAGCTTTTTCAACTGCAAGCCTAAGTCATTGATCTCCTCTTTCTATATTTTATTTATGTAAGCATTCAAAGATATAAAACTTCCCCTAATAACTGCTTTTGCAGTATCCCATAAGTTTTGGTATGTTGTCTCACAATTGTCATTCTCTTGTATGAAATTGTTGATTGTTTCTATGATTTCTTCTTTAACCCAACCCTTCTTTAGAATTAGATTATTTAGTTTCCAATTGATTTTTGGTTTCTCTTTCAAAGGCCTTTTATTACATGTAATTTTTAATGCATTATAATCTGAAAGGATGCATTAATTATCTCTACCTTTCTGCACTGGATTGTGAGATTTGTATGTCCTAGTACATGGTCAGTTTTTGTAAATGTTCCATGTACCGCTGAGAAAAAGGTATATTCCTTTCTATTCCCATTTAATTTTCTCCAAAGATCTATCATATCTACCTTATCCAGAATTTTATTTACCTCCTTAACCTCTTTCTTGTTTATTTTGAGGTTGGATTTATCGAGTTCAGAGAGGGGGAGGTTGGGGTCCCCCAGTAGTATAGTTTTGCTATCAATTTCTTCCTTCAACTCCCCCAACCTCTCCTCTAAGAATCTGGATGCTATACCACTTGGAGCATACATGTTTAGTAATGATATTGCTTCATTGTCTATGGTGCCTTTTAGCAGGATATAGTTTCCATCCTTATCCCTTTTGATTAGATCTATTTCTGCTTTTGCTTTGTCTGAGAACAGGATTGCTACTCCTGCCTTTCTTACATGAGCTGAAGCACAATATATTCTGCTCCATCCTTGGACCTTTATCCTATGTGTATCCCCCCGTTTCAAATGTGTTTCTTGTAAGCAGCATATTGTTGGATTATGGCTTTTAATCCATTCTGTTATCCGTCTGCATTTTATGGGGGAGTTCATTCCATTCACATTCACAGTTATGATTACAATCTGTGTATTTCCCTCCAACCTCTTTCCCACCATTTGTGCTTTTAGCTCTCCCGTCTCCCTTCCCCTCCTCAATAGTATTCACTTTTCTCCCCCTCCTCCTGCAGCCTTCCCCTCCTTCTTTTAGCCCCCCTCTCTTTTACTCCCCTTTACTCTTATTGATTCTTTCCTCCCTTTTAGCCACCCTCCCCTTTCTTCCCCCTTCCCCTCCTACTACCTATAGAGCTAGTTAGGATTATCTACTTAAGATTATTGTTCCCTCCTTTGAACAAATCAGATGAGAGTACCTCTCAAACAATGTTCATCTCCCTCCCCTCCTTCCCTCTACCATAGTTTTGTACTTCTTCCTGTGATATAATTTGCCATTTTCTGCTTCCCCCTTTCCACACCTCCCATTACATTCCCTTCTCATACTTAAATCATATTTTTGACTTGACATCATTTATTTTATGCCCGTTCCCTCTACATATATCCCTTTTATCATAATAGCTGCACAGTTCTCAAGATTAACAGGTATCATCTTCCCTTATAGGGAGGTAAACAGTTTGCCCTAATTGAGTAGCAAGTTTTTGTTTTTGTTTTTTCCCCTCTGTTTACCTTTTTATGATTCTCTGGAGACCTGCATTTGAAGATCAAATTGTCTATTGAGTTCTGGTGTTTTGGTCAGGAAGCTCTGGAAATCCCTTATTTCGTTGAATGACTTTCTCCTTGCCTGAAATGTTATGCTGAACTTTGCTGGGTAGTTGATCCTTGGTTGGAGTCCCAACTCCTTTGCCTTACGGAATATTGGGTTCCAATTCTTTCGATCTTTTAATGTAGAAGCTGCAAGGTCCTGTGTGATCCTGACTGTGTGTCCTTGATATTTGAATTGTTTCTTTGTGGCTGCTTGTAGTATTTTCTCCTTCACTTGATTGCTCTGGAATTTGGCAACTATATTTTTGGGGGTTTTGAGTTTGGGATCCCTTTCGGGAGGGGAACGGTGAATTCTTCCGGTGACTATTTTGCCATCTGAGTCTAGTACTTCTGGGCAGTTTTCCTTGATGATTTCCTGAAAGATATTGTCCAGACTCTTTTCTTCATCATGGGTTTCTGGCAGGCCAATAATTCTTAAATTTTCTCTCCTGGATCTATTTTCCAGGTCAGTTGTTTTTCCAATTAAATATTTTACATTTTCTTCTATCTTTTCATTCTTTAGATTTTGTTTGACTAATTCTTGTTGCCTCATTGAGTCATTAGTTTCTTTTTGCCCAACACTAATCTTCATCGTATTGTTTTCTTCAGTTAGCTTTTGCATTTCCTTTTCCATCTGACCAATTTTTCCCTTTAAGGAGCTATTTTCTCCATTTAATTTTTGTACTTCTTTTTCCATTCGACTAATTTTCCCAGTTAGGTTTTGGGTTTCCTTTTCCATCTGATCAATTTTCCCAATTAGGTTTTGGGTTTCCTTTTCTGTTTGATTAACTCTTCCTTTTAGGGAATTATTCTCTCCAGTTAATTTTTGAACTTCCTTTTCCATTTCTTCAATTTTCTTTTTCAGAGTGATGTTCTCATCAGTGAATTCTTTTTTTATAATTTTAAAATCATTGGCCAGTTTTTCTTTTATATCCTTCTTCAGATGTTCCAGGTAATCTAGTTGTGCTTGCGAGAAATTCATAGTCCCATCTGAAGTTTCAGATGGAAGTACAGTCTCAGCTCTGACCTCTTTGGTGTTTGTGTTTTGGTCCTTATCCCCATAGAAACATTCTATGGTTTTTTCACTTTTCATCTGCTTTTTCCGATTCATGATGTTGGCTGAGTGTTGTAGCTTTTGGTTCTTTCAGTCAGAAGATACAGATCTTTTAAGTTGAGTTGATGTGTGTCTAGACTAAAAGCAGGCTTTTTGTTGTTGTTGTTGTTTCCCAGATCAACCCTGGGGTTAGCTTGTTAGGTGTGTGGGAGGGGTGGCCTGGTCTCAGGAGATCTCCTCAGCTGACTTGAGGCAAAGGCAAGGTCAGGGGATGGTGATCCCAGCTTCCCTATTGTCTTCCCTTTTCCCCTGGAGTGCTGGGGCACGCCTAGAAGCTAATGCGTGTTCCTACCCCTCCTGGGGCTCGTCTCCTGGCGCTGAGGCTTGCTTGGGTCTCAGTGCGAATTTTCTCTGCCCTGGGTCGTCTGTCCCTCCAGATAGCCTCCACCACGGTGGGAAGAATCCCCCTTTGCCACTTTTTCAGCCTCTGGTGTTATGAGACCACCCGCCCCCTTCTGCTGTTCCCGCTGATCCAGGATTAATCTGGGGAAGAATTTTTTGGTTCCCTCACGGTCATCAGGGGGGAGGAGAGAGCACTTACTGATCACTCCGCCATCCCAGCTCCTGGAAGTTCAAGTAGTTGACCCACCGAAGTCCAGTCTTCAGGCTGAAGGTTTCAAGGGCTGCTGCGCTGATATCTGGCGCTTAGCGGCTCTCATCTGCTCGGCCTGGCTTATCTTCTGCTCCGCTGGTCTCGCCCGCCACTTTCGGGCCCCTCAGGTCCCCTCCGCCCTGCCGCGCTGACCACGCTGCCCTGTGTGCCAAGGTCTTACCCCGACAGAACAGATCCCTCCCGTGGACTCTCCAGTCCAACCTGGGCTCCGAATCCGTCAAAGTCCGTCACCCACTGGATTCTACACCTCCAAAGTCTGGTCAGACTCTCCCCCTAGAGATATCCAGAGGAGTTTTTCTAGGAGTTTAGGTGAGTCGTTGCTTTCACTCTGCCATCTTCTGGATATCATTTCTAAAGCTACAATGCTATTTTGTCTTGCCTGCTAAATTTCCTTTTGTTCTCTGCTGGGCAATTTTTACTTTTTCTTCTACTAACCTCCCCAACATTCCCTACAGAAGGGTACTATTAGACACAAATGTGAATGTGGATGTGTGTGTTTGTGTGTGTGTGTGTAAAAATATCCTACACATAAACATATATTCAGCTCTTTTTGTGAACATATATTGCACTCTACTGTACCAGTCCTTTGAACGTGGTTTGAGAATTTGGTAGATACACTCATAAATACTATTTTGAATGGAATTTCTCGTTTTCACTCTTCCTGTTTGGTTTACATACTGGGATACTGATAGTTTATGGGGATTTATGTTATAGTCCGAATATTTACTGAATTGATTGTTTCATTTCAACTTTGGTTGACTCTTCAGGTTTTCAAAGTAAATTATGTCATCATCTACAAAGAGTGATAATTTTATTTCTTCTTTGTTTCTGCTTATTCCCTCACTTGTTTTTTCTTGTTTCATTGCTATTGCTTGCATTTTTAAGATTATATAAAAAATGGCAAATATTTCTGTTTGGACAAATCGATATCCAGATATCCTTCTTTTCTGTCCACCAAAACATGAGAAAGTGAGAGTTTCACCTTCTTTATGGAGGGCTCCACAAATACAGAGATACCAACAACAGCTAAGATGTCCCAAACCCTCACAGTCACATTATTACAATCACTTCTTTGGAAAAGGTGTCTATAGTGTTTTCTCTCTCCAGAATCAATCATTTCCTCCCATCCACCTTAGCTGGAGTTGGAGGAGCCCATAGGGAGCAGGGAACTAGTTAGGTGTTGGGGTCCCCTAGACCATTAAGGGAATCCAGCAAGAGGCCTTGATTTAGTTAGTAATGAAATGAGGGGGGACACAAGGTGGTGAGAACTCCGTTTATTCCAGCCAGCTCACATGCACATATAGCCTTAATTACATGAACATTCCTAAGCCTTTACATTGAACCTATCACCTAACACTATTCCTTATATGGGTGTCTTCTCCACTGGACATCCGGAACTGGACAAAGAACTGCCACGTTGCCAACAAAGACAAGACCCTTTCTCCTGAAATCCATCTAGTTCCACCCCTACTGACAAGCTCCCAGGTTATCTGGGCAGGCTCTCAGTGTGGCGTCCTGCGATGGACAGGGGTTGGCTCTAACTTGTCCCGTTACAACTCCCCCTTTTTGTTTTGGTACAGTTGTTCTTTCATAGCCAACACGGTATGCTTAGTGGAGAAGAGGGAATTACGAATTGTCAACAATATCCATTTTAATAGTATTGGTATAATAGCAACTAATATAAGCAATGTTAGTAATCCTGATCCTAATGAAATTAGACAAATTTTTAGTGAGTGCCAGGGATCAGCATGTTGGAAAAAATCTAAGATATGTTGAGCAGTTTTTTGTGGAAGTAGGTCTTCATGGGAAGCCTGATTGATATATTTTGCCAATTGAATCAATAGTTGAAGCTCTGTGGTCATATTATCATTGACTACACCTTGTAATTCAGCCCGAATCTTTTCCCATGCTACTTCAGTTGCATTATATTGTTTTGAAATAAGATAAAAAGTATTATACCTATAATCACATTGTAACTTTGCGTGTAATTCTAGATATGCAACTTCATTTCCCAAGAACAGTATTGCTTTCTGTGAAGCACGAATAGCATTGTAAAATTCCTTATCCATTTGAGCCTGACGTTGAAATCCTTCCGAGACATTGCGCATGAGAGCATGAAGAGCACTCGCTTCTTGGACACTAATAAGGTTATACCTAACACTACATATGAGATACATCTTTTGAACCGCATCAAACTTGTTATCTTTTGATCTAATACTGACATAATATTGTCAGCCGGAGTGCGATACCATCCTTGTGTTTTCACTACTGTGAGTGCATACTTTGGCCTAGCAATGATGTAAAGCCTTCCTTTATCAAATTGTGGCCCCATGCATTCATGTACCGAACAATTCGGACAAGTTAAATTGAATATCCCTGTCATATTCACATGTGGCAAAAGTGTAGACTGACTTGCATGATCCCACATAAAGGCATGAGATGATTCTAAACACACTCGCGCCGTAAGACTAATATGGTTTGTAATTATAGTACCGTTTGGTGCTACAATAATAAATGGTCCTACAAAACTTTGTACTGTCTGTCCCCCAATAGCAGCAATCACCCGTTCAATTCCTGCTGTATAAGAACCCCTGTTAGTAACATATCTAGGACTAGGATATCCTGAGACATAGCGATCTGGCCCAAAATACGATAGGTTGTGACAAGAAATAAGGCTCTCATTATAACGCTCTAAGAATAACACAGTCTGTTCACACTGATGTCACTGACAACCTTCAAATGGTACGAAGCCTGAATAATTACGATGAATGGAGACATTGGGATCATCCTTCTTTCCACGTTGTGGCCCAGATCTTAAAATCACTTCTAGTTTTTGTCCCATGTCTCATGCCCCATCCATTTTTGTACAATATGGTGTATTTCTCAAACCTGTTTCTCGTTTTAGATCCATATCTTGTCCCTCAATGACCCAAGTCCATAGGTGAAAGACTCTAGATTCCCCTCGATAACACAAAGTCTCATGTTCCAGAGTTATGTTCCCACACTATGTCATATGGGCCGCTATATCATTAAAAACCTATGCAGTGCCAGTCCATCGTCCATCAAGCTTCTTTTGAAGACAGAGCGGTAATCCTGCGAACAATCTAGTAAAGTTCATTCTTGGCTGTGAACTATTTGATTTACCTATAAATTCAAAGCACCCCTAAACATGTGTGACAAACTGTCATGTAATACTGGTGTTGGTATCTTTTCACCCCATCTTATGACCCTCACCCATGGAGGATTCGGGATGAACACCCAGTGATGTGCATTCCCACTTGTCTCCTGGGTCGGTGTTGGATGTCCTCTGACCCCAAGAGTCAGTAAGAGAAACAGAATCAACCTCCTCATTTTGATGACAAAGACTCCTTATTTGTTGTTCTGGCTTCTTTCTCCACTTTGCTGCTCTCAGTCTCTTGTCCTGTGATTTTGTTCCCGTTGTCTCTTTCTTCTATCAGCCGAAGCCTGTGTACTGGGACCCACTGTTCTTTCTCTTTTCCTGTGGAAATACAAGCATAACCCTTTCCCCTTATGATTATTTTTCCCGAACCATGCCATTGTCCTTCTGCATCATGCCACATTGCCTGTTTTCCTTCATTCTCTATTTGTGTTTTTTCTAGAAGTGAAGTTCCTCTTGATGTTTTTATAGCAATAGCATATTTCATGACTGCTGAAAGATTCTTATCATCGAATTTTAAATAATTTAATGTGTATGAGGCTAAATTGAGAGATGCCTGAGGACCTTGTGTAATTCTCCCTTTTTGTTTTTGAAGGAACAGGTTGAGAGTTTTATTCTTCCTTTCTACTATTGCCTGACCCGTAGGGTTATATGGTATTCCTGAAATATGAATGATTTATAAAAAGAAATGCAATATTAGAACTGGGGCCCAAGTACATGCACTCAAGCGCCCCACCCTGTCCCCCTTTAAACTGATGGGACCCAACACATTTTGGGATAAGGGATGAAGGTCTCAGCTACTGAAACTGCTTCCTGCTGAGATTGGATGTAGAGCTGACCCTGCCTCACAGGGTCCCAACATTGGAGGGGTTGGGTCTTTAACCAATATGAGGAAATTGACGATTCAGAGGGTGATAGGTGATGGTCTTGGACAAAGAAACCTAGAAGTCACAAATCTGGCAAAGAGATTAAACAAACAAGAACCAAAAAGGAGTAAGAATAAAATAACTAGAAGTGAGGTAGGTGTGAAAATACTGTCAGACTTCCTCACACTCTCTTGACATACTTATTAACTATCTAGAGATAGGAGGGGCTTGGATGATTCCCATTTGTCCCCAACCTCCTTATCTGCTCTCTATATATTTTGATCAAGCTTTTATTTAGCTTTCCAAATCTCTAGAACTGATCATTCAAACTGCTTCATATTCTTAACACAACAAATATTTTCCTCTCTTAAGAAGAGTTTACAATTTATCACATAACCTTCTTGAACCTAATTGACAAAAATTATAAGAAAAGACCTAAAACTAATGCCTTTGTGCATTTAACAAGTTTCCTTAAATGCTGGATTTATAGTAAAACAATCTTAGTCAAAACTTTCTTCTTAATACCAGCAATGAACTTTTTAACATACTTAATACATCTTTAGATGGAACAGGATTGAAAATCACACACACACACACACACACACACACACACACACATGCATAAAAGGATTCTCATTTTCTCAATAAGAATTCTTTTTCTTCCGTCGTCAAGTGAGAGCCACAGCTAGAATTTGGACCTCTTAACTTTTGGCCCTGTGTTCTTTCACTGCATTTTATTTTTTTTTTTAATTTTTTTCACTTTTTTATTTATTTTAAGTTTTCAACATACATTTCCACAAAAGTTTAAGTTCTTAATTTTCTCCCCATCTCTTTCTTCCCACCATCTCATGACGTCTTGCATTCTAATCACCCCTTCAACCAACTTGCCCTCACTCCTAACACCCCTCCCATCTTTATCCCCGTCTCCTCTCTTGTTCTGTAGGACAAGATCAATTTCTATACTCCCTTACCTGTATTTCTTATTTCCCAGCTGTATGCAAAAACAACTCTCAACATTTGTTCCTAAAACTTTGAGTGCCAACTTCTCTTCCTTCCTCCCTCCCCACTCATCCCCAATGAGAAGGCAAGCAATTCAATATAGGCTATGTATGTACAGTTTTGTAAATGACTTCCATAATATTCACGTTGTGTAACACTAACTGTATTTCCCTCCATCCTATCCTGCCACCAATTTCTTCTATTCTCTCTTTTGACCTTGTCCCTCCCTAAGAATGTTTACTTCCAATTGCTGCCTTCTCCCATTTGCCCTCACTTCCATCATGCCCCCGCCCTGCTTATCCCCTACTCCTCTACTTTTCTTTTCATACCAGATTGAGGGTGCATGTTATTCCTTCCTTGAGTCAAATGGGATGAGAGTAAACTTCACTTTTTCCCTCTCACCTCCCCCCTTTTCTCCTCCATTGAAAAATCTTTTTGCTGCCTCTTTTATGTGAGATAATTTGCCACATTCCATTTCTCCCTTTCTCCTCCCAATATATTCCTCTCTCAGACATTACTTTTATTTTTTTAGATATGATCCCTTCCTATTCAAATCACCCTATACTCTCTGTCTCTCTCTGTCTGTGTCCCTCTCTCTGTCTCTCTATCTCTCTGTCTCTGTCTCTCTCTGTGTGTATATGTGCATGTGCACGTGTGTGTGTGTGTGTGTGTGTGTGTGTGTGTATAATCCTCCCAACTACTCAGACACTGAGAAAAGCTTCAAGAGTTACAGATATTGTCTTTCCGTGTAGGAATGTAAACAGTTCAACTTAGTAAGTCCCTTGTGATTTCTCTTTCCTGTTTACCTTTTCATTCTTCTCCTGAATCTTTTAATTGAAAGTCAAATTATATATATAGCTGTGATCTTTTCAAGAAGAATGCTTGGAAGTCCTCTATTTCATTGAAATTCCATTTTTCTCCTGAAGTATTATGCTCAATTTTTCTGCATAGGTGATTCTTGGTTTTAGTCCCAGTTCCTTTGACTTCTGGAATATCATATTCCAAGCCTTGGGACCACTTAATGTAGAAGATGCTAGATCTTGTATTATACTGATTGTATTTCCACAATACTTGAATTGTTTTTTTCTAGCTGCTTGCAATATTTTCTCCTTGACCTGACAACTCTGGAATTTGGCTACAATATACCTAGGAGTTTCTCATTTTGGATCTCATTCAGGAGATGACCAGTGGATTCTTTCAATATTTATTTTACCATTTGGTTCTAGAATATCAGGGCTGTTTTCCTTGAGAATGTCTTGAAAGATGTTGTCCAGGCTCTTTTTGTGATCATGGCTTTCAGGTAGTCCCATAATTTTTAAATTGCCTCTCCTGGATCTGTTTTTCAGATCATTTGTTTTTCCAATGAGATATTTCACATTATCTTTCATTTTTTCATTCTTTTGGTTTTGTTGTGTAATTTCTTGTTTCTCATAAATTCATTAGCTCCCATCTGTTCCATTCTAATTTTTAAAGAATTGTTTTCTTCATTGAGTTTTTAAATCTCCTTTTCCATTTGGCTAATTCTGGTTTTTAAAACATTTTTCTCCTCATTGGCTTTTTGAACCTCTTTTGCCAATTGAGTTAGCCTATTTTTAAAGGTTTTATTTTCTCCAGCGTTTTTTTGGGTCTCCTTTATCAAGCTGTTGACTCACTTTTCATGATTTTCTTGCATCATTGCCATTTCTCTTCCCAATTTTTCCTCCACCTCTGGTACTTGATTTTCAAAATCATTTTTGAGCTCTTCCATCGTCTGAGCCCATTGCGTACTTATTTTGGATGTTTGTCTTGACTTTTATATCTTACCCTGACGGTAAGCATTGTTCTTCCTCATCTGAAAGGATGGGAGAAAATACCTGTTTACCAAGAAAGTAAGCTTTTATAGTCTCATTTCCCCCCTCTTTTGGGCATTTTCCTAACCAGTTACTTGAATTTTGTGTCCTTTGTCAAGCATAAGGTATACTCTGTGGACCTGTAAGTTCCTAGTTCCTCCCAGGTGACACAATCAAGGGAAGGGAGCTTACTCCCTGGCTCGGCTCATGGTGGAGATTCATATCAGTTGCTCAATTCCCCCAGGGGCTTTAAGCTGAGGCCTCCAGCAGTAGAGTTTGCTACTGCTTGCCTCAGCCACAACAAGCTCAGCTGCTGCCCACTGCTGCTGCTGCCTCCACCATTGCCTAGGGTCGAGTGTAGGGGAGGACCCTACTTCCTTGTCACTGAGGTGAAAAAGCCCTCTCACTGACCTTTGAAGCTGCCTTTGGCACTTGTGGGTTGAGGGATTTGTGAACTTCCACTGCTGGGGATTCCACTCCCAAAGTCTCTTCTGGTCCTGCTTCTCCCAGTACCACATGGCTGTGCTAAACATGTGGTGTGACAAACATATCCTCTCTGCCTTCCAGGTCACACTGGGCTGGAAATCTCCTCCATTCCATCTTTCTGTGGCTTCTGCTGCTTTATAATTTGCTGAGAGTCATTCTTTAGAGGTATTTTATGGTCTGTGGGGGAAGAGCTAAGAAATGTGCATCTTTCTACTATGCCATCTTCTCAATAAGAATTCTACAACAAAGAAGCTCTTACACGGAATTCAGAACAGCTTCTTAACCAATTCATCATCATTTAACAATACAATTCCTAATATAACAACATTTAGATGGATTGCCTAATAATTTAAGCCTTTTAAGTTTACTTGAAACTTATCAAATTTGATTGAGCTATTAACTATTAAATCAAGTTGCATGATTTTTCTGTCTTCTTAAAATATTTCCTCACACCTCATAATTTACTGAAACAGTCTGAAACTAACCCATCCTGAACTATCCAAACTTTCTTATCTGCCTTTCATATTTTCAATGAAACCTTTATATATCTTTTTCCTTAAGTCAAATGCTCTTGCTACTTAAAAGACAATTTTCCTTGAAGGAACACGTGGCTGGCCATCCCCATCTCTGAATAGCTTTTGCCCTAATTTTTTTTTTTTTACTCTACTTCCTTTTTTTTATCATCAAGGAATTTAAATTCTTTTTTTTTGATATTTTATTTATTTACTTATTTCACTTTTAACATTCATTTTCACAGAATTTTTGGGCTCCAAATTTTCTCCCCCCTTGTCCCCTCCCCCAGCCCCAAAACACCGAGCATTCCAATTGCCCCCATCACCACTCCACTCTCTCCTCCATCATTCCTCTCTGCCCTTGTCTCCATCCTCTCCTCTGTCCTGTTGGGCCAAATAACTTTCTATACCCCTTTACCTGTGTTTCTTATTTCCAAGCGGCAGGAGCAGTACTTGACAGTTATTCCTAAAACTTTGAGTTCCAACTTCTCTTCCTCCCTCCCTCCCCACCCCTCCCTTTTGGAAGGCAAGCAATTCAATATAGGCCACATCTGTGTAGTTTTGCAAATGACTTCCATAATAGTAGTGTTGTATCAGACTAACTATATTTCCCTCCTTCCTATCCTGCCTCCAATTACTTATATACTCTCTTTTGATCCTCTCCCTCCCTGTGAGTGTTGACCTCAAATTGTACCCTCCTCCCCATGCCCTCCCTTCCATTGTCCCCCCCACCGTGTTTAGCCCCTTGTTCCCCACCTTGTATTGTAAGATAGGTTTTCATACCAAAATGAGTGTGCATTTTATTCCTACCTTTAGTGGAATGTGATGAGGGTAAACTTCATGTTTTCTCTCACCTCCCCTCTTTTTCCCCAGACTAAAAAGTTCTTTTGCTTGCCTCTTTTATGAGAGATAATTTGCCCCATTCCATTTCTCCCTTTCTCCTTCCATATATTTCTCTCTCACTGCTTAATTTCATTTTTTAAAGATATGATCCCATCCTATTCAATTCACTCTGCGCACTCTGTCTCTATGAGTGTGTGCGTGTGCATGTATGTGTGTGTAATCCCACCCAGTACCCAGATACTGAATAGTTTCAAGAGTTACTAATATTGTCTTTCCATGTAGGGATGTAAACAGTTCAACTTTTATAAGTCCCTTATGACTTCTCTTTGCTATTTACCTTTTCATGCTTCTCTTCATTCTTGTGTTTGAAAGTCAAATTTTCTTTTTAGCTCTGGTCTTTATATCAAGAATGCTTGAAAGTCCTCTATTTCATTAAAAGACCAATTTTTCCCCTGAAGTATTATACTCAGTTTTTCTGGGTAGGTGATTCTTGGTTTTAGTCCAAGTTCCTTTGACTTCTGGAATATCCTATTCCATGCCCTTCGATCCCTTAATGTAGAAGCTGCTAGATCTTGTGTTATCCTGATTGTATTTCCACAGTACTTGAATTGTTTCTTTCTAGCTGCTTGCAATATTTTCTCCTTGATCTGGGAATTCTGGAATTTGGCCACAATATTCCTAGGAGTTTCTCTTTTTGGATCTTTTTCAGGTGGTGATCGGTGGATTGTTTCAATATTTATTTTGCCCTCTGGTTCTAGAATATCAGGGCAGTTTTCCCGGATAATTTCATGAAAGATGATGTCTAGGCTCTTTTTTTGATCATGGCTTTCAGGTAGGCCCATAATTTTTAAATTGTCTCTCCTGGATCTGTTCTCCAGGTCAGTTGTTTTTCCAATGAGATATTTCACATTATCTTCCATTTTTTCATTCTTTTGGTTTTGTTTTGTTATTTCTTGGTTTCTCATAAAGTCATTAGCCTCCATCTGTTCCATTCTAATTTTGAAAGAACTATTTTCTTCAGTGAGCTTTTGAATCTCCTTTTCCATTTGGCTAATTCTGCTTTTGAAAGCATTCTTCTCCTGATTGGCTTCTTGAACCTCCTTTGCCAATTGAGTTAGCCTATTTTTCAGGGTGTTATTTTCTTCGGCATTTTTTTGGGTCTCCTTTAGCAGGGTGCTGATCTCTTGTTCATACTTTATTGCTCTTCCCACTTTTTCCTCCACCTCTCTAACATAATTTTGAAAATTTTTTGAAAATCTTTATGAGCTTTTCCCAGGTCTGATCCCATTGAGTGGGCTGGGATGTAGAAGCACTGACTTCCGTGTCTTTCCCTGATGGTGAGCACTGCTCTTCCTCATCAGAAAGGAGGGGAGGAGAAACCTGCTCACCAAGAAAGTAGCCCTCTATAGTCTTGGTTTTATTTCCCTTTTCTGGGCATTTTCCCAGCCAGTGACTTGACTTCTGAATATTCTCCTCACACCCACCTCGCCTCTGGATCCTCCCAGCCAGCACTTGGGGTCTGAGACTCAAATGCTGCTTCCCAGCCTCAGGGCTTTGGGCAGGGGCAGGGCTGCTATTCAGTGTGAGATCAAGTTCAGCTGCCTGGGTGGGGGCAGGGCCGCCTCACGGGCTCAGTTCCCTCAGGGGGTTTATGCAGAGACCTTCAACAATGGATCCAGGCCCCTGCCTACTTGGGGAGCCCAGGTCTGCTCCCACCTCCACTGGTGCCTCCCGAGGGGGCCTGAGTCTTGGGGGCTCCCCACTCCCCTCTCGACCCGCCAAAGAGACCTTTTCACCAACCCTTGCCACCTGTGGGTGGAGGGACCCGCGGCTGCTGGAAATTCTGTCCCTGAAGCCTGTTAGGATCTGCTCCCCACTCGGATCTGTTCCTCTCAGCCCTGGGCGGCCACAGCAGGGCTCTTCTCGGCTCCCAGTCTGCTGCACGAAAAACCTTTTGCGAGAGGTTTTCAGGCTCTCTGGAACAGAAATCTTATCCACTCCGCTGTTATGTGGCTTCTCCTGCTCCCGAATTTATTGGCAGCTCTTTACTACAGATATTTCATGGGCTGTGGGTTCGGCGCTAGCGTATTTGTGTGTTTCTACTCCGCCATCTTGGCTCTGCCCCCCCTTTACTCTACTTCCTTAAAGAGCTGAAATGCCATCTTCTGACTCTTCGACCCCTCTCTGAGGCCCACCTAACAAGGAGAACTCAGAATTGGAAGACACTGTAATCTCCCCTGAGTACATGGATGCTGCTGTTCAGGCTTTACAGAATTTTAGATTCCCACCTGTTCTCCTCAGATTAATTTAAAATATGCCAGTATCTCTAGGCAGAAGCTTTCATAATTTAATAGATTAAGTAACTAACTTGCCCAAATACTCACTCTCCTTGTTTTCATCCTTCAGAATCTGGAGAGAGTCAGTGCCTCCAAAAGAAATCAGTGAAATTCCAAAGTTGACTTGCAATTTTTAAACACACTGTTTGTCATCGGATACATTGACGCAATTCAAACCCCAAGCACAGATTCTAGCCTTGAGATCTCATCAAATAAAAACTCAACTCCCTGCAGACTGCCTGAGTTTTATTTCCCTTTACTTTTCTTTTCACATTCAAAAATGTGACCAGGGTTAAGAATACAGAAAGAAAGAATTTTTTTCCTTCTATCTGTTTCCCGACCCACTCACTCCTCTGAAACTGCTCCAGGTGCGGGTGGGAGAAAGGGACGATATGGGGGAAGCCTTGCTGACTGCATTTACAACCTTACCCCGCAAACATGAAATACAGAAAAAAAACACCAAGTATTTTGCACATCAATTTGAATTTGAATTCAGCCCTGGTCAAAAACTTGTGGTTTCTAGCCAGCTGAAGGATTAAATCCCTCCCTAATAAACTCACTCAAGCTTCTGGGACAAACAAACTACTAGAGGTCTATCCTGACACCAGATGGCTTGGAGAAATGCCATTCAGTCGCTGTTGGGACTAAGGTCCATGGGCCCTAGCGTTCGCCACAGTTTTTTTGACCTGAGAAGGCTCTCCTTCCCACCACTGCTTAAATTCCCAGTATTCTGTCCAAGTTCTGTGACTAGCCTAAAGTCAAGCAAGGAAGCATCCTGACAGGAAAAAGGGACTAACAATGTATGCCACGGGCCCAAACTTCCATTTCATCAGTAAAAGACTGATGGTGAGTGGAAGTTTCCAAGGCTGACCTGAATATTTGCTTAGTATACTAAGTTACCTGGTCCACCGGCAAATGTTGCTTCCCAATTTCTCTGAAATTCTGCCCACGGTCCAATGTCACGTGCCTGGACTGGAGTAGATATAATTTACTGGGACTGTAAAAAACAAAACTTTTAGGGGGCAGAACCAAGATGATGGAGTAGAAAGACACACATACACTAGCTCTTCCCCCACAGCCCATAAAATACCTGTAAAGAAAGACTTTCAACAAATTCTAGTTGCAAGAGTCATGGAGCAGAGTCCCTCTAAGCCTTGGCCACACAGCAGATCTCCAGGAGGAGGATGCAAGCATATCTTAGGGGAGGAATCCCCAGCAGCAGCAGCAGTGGTTTGCAGATCCCTCAACCCACAGGTGCCAAAGGTCAGTGAGAGGGTTTTTTTCAGCTGACCCAGAAGGGAGCAGGGTTTTCCCAAAGCTCCGGACTCAGGCAGTGGCAATAGAGCCCACATTGGGCTGCAGCAGCTCTCACAGAAGCCCACATGCATTGTTGGATCATAAAATTCTTGGGGGCACTGAGCAGATGATCTTTACCTAAGCCCTGTGTGGCAGTTCTGCCCCCAACTAATGCTCGTGGGGGAATTGAGCAGTTTGTCTGAATCTCAGCCCCCAACGCTGGCTTGGTGGAACTGGAGGCCAGGTGGCTGTGGAGAGGGAACTCTATAACTCCCAGATTCTGGGCACAAAAGTTTCTGGTTGCTCTCAGACCAGTGTACATGCTTGACTGTGCCACCTTGGAAGAAGTGAGAACTTACTGATCCCCAGAGTATACCCTACTCTTGACAAAGAACCCAAAAGTCAAGTAACTAGTTAAGAAAATATGCAAAAAAGGGGAAAAAGTAAGACTAAAGAAGGTTACTCTGTTTATGAACATATATCTTCTCACGTCCTTTCAGATGAGGAAGAACAATGCTTACCATCAGGGAAAGACATACAAGTCAAGGCTTCTGTATCCCAAACATCCAAAATAAATATTCAATGGTCTAGGCCATGGAAGAGCTCAAAAATGACTTTGAACATCAAGTGAGAGAAGTGGAGGAAAAATTGGGAAGAGAAATGAGAGAGATGCAAAATAATCATGAAAAGTGAGTCAACAATTTGCTAAAGGAGACACAAGAAAACGATAAAAAAAAAATAACACCTTTAAAAATAGGCTAACTCAATTGGCAAAAGAGGTCCAAAAAGTCAATGAGGAGAAGAATGCTTTAAAAAGCAGAATTAGCCAAAAGGAAAAGGAGGTTCAAAAGCTCACTGAAGAAAAGAGTTCTTTCAAAATTAGAATGGAACAGATGGAAGCTAATGACTTCATGAGAAACCAAGAAATTACAAAACAAAACCAGAAGAATGAAAAAATG
Source organism: Notamacropus eugenii (assembly GCF_028372415.1). NCBI lineage: Eukaryota > Metazoa > Chordata > Mammalia > Diprotodontia > Macropodidae > Notamacropus > Notamacropus eugenii. The sequence continues at coordinate 5,904,078 of NC_092879.1, read as the reverse complement.
GAAGAAAATGTGAAATATCTCATTGGAAACACAACTGACCTGGAAAATAGATCCAGGAGAGACAATTTTAAAATTATGGGACTACCTGAAAGTCATGATCAAAAAAACAACCTAGACATCATCTTTCATGAAATTATCAAGGAAAACTGTCGTTATATTCTAGAACCAGGGAACAAAATAAATATTGAAAGAATCCACTGCTCACCTCCTGAACGAGATCCAAAAAGAGAAACTCTTAGGAACATTGAAGCCAAATTCCAGAGTTCCCAGGTGAAGGACAAAATATTACAAGCAGCTAGAAAGAAAAAAATTGGAATATTGTGGAACTACAATCAGGATAACACAGAATCTATCAGCTTCTACACTAAGGGACTGAAGGGCGTGGAATATGATATTCCAGAAGTCAAAGGAACTAGGTCTAAAATCAAGAATCACTTACCCAGCAAAACTGAGTATAATACTTCAGGGAAAAAATTATCTTTCAGTGAAATAGAGGACTTTCAAACATTCTTGATGAAAAGAGCAGAGCTGAATAGAAAATTTGACTTTCAAACACAAGAATCAAGAGAAGCGTGAAAAGGTAAACAGGAAGAGAAATCATAAGAGACTTACTAAAGTTGAACTGTTTACATTCCTACATGGAAAGACAATATTTGTAACTCTTGAAACTTTTTTTCGCTATCTGGGTAGTTGATGGGATTACACACACACACACACACACACACACACACAAACACAAACACACACACATATAGAGAGAGACAGGGTGAATGGAATAGGATGAGATCATATCTAAAAATGAAATTAAGGGGTGAGAGAAGAATATATTTGGAGAAGAAAGGGAGAAATGGAATGGGGCAAATTATCTCTCATAAAAGAGGCAAGAAAAAGACTTTTCAATGGAGGAAAAAAGGGGGGACGTGAGAGAGAAAACGTGAAGCTTACTCTTATCACATTTGACTCAAGGACGGAATAAAATGCACACTCATTTTGGTATGAAAATCTGTCTTACAATACAGGAAAGGGAGGGAGAAGGGGATAAGCAGGGTGGGAGGATGGTGGAACGGAGGGCAAATGGAAGGACTGAGCAATTAGAAGTCAGCACTGTTGGGGAGGGACAAGGTCAAAAGAGAGAATAGAAAAAAGGGGGGCAGGAGAAGATGGAGGGAAATATAGTTAGTCTTACACAACATGACTTGTGGAAGCCATTTGCAAAACTACACAAACATGGCCTATATGAAATTGCTTGCTTTCCCAAATGAGATGGTTGGGGAGGGAGGAAGGAAGAGAAGTTGAAACTCTTAAGTTTTAGGAACAACTGTTGAGTATTGTTCCTGCATACAACTGGGAAATAATAAATACAGTAATGGGCTATAGAAATTTATGTTGCACTATAGGACAAAAGAGAAGATGGGGATAACGGAAGGGAGGGATGTTAGAAGGTAGCACAGATTGGTGATAGGGGTAATTCGAATGCTCATCGTTTTGGGGTGGGGAGAGAGATGGGGAGAATATTTGGAACTCAAACTTTTGTGGAAATGAACGTTGAAAACAAAATAAATAAATATTTTTTTTTAAAATAAAGTGTTTTTTTTTTATATAGGAACTCTCATCCTGTAAATTTAATCTCATTTCCTCCATGACAGAGAGTCAAGCCCCACGTGAACGCCAAAACCTTTAGCCACGACTTTGAATCACAAAAATGTATCAAATAAATTTTATTAAAATGGAGTTCAGAGAAATTGAATGCCTTGGCTAAGGTGAACTCCATCCTTCTTCAGAAAGGCAGAGTGAGGGAGAGAGACACAGAAGTGATGCCAGTTTTTATGAAGTTCATCCAGGATAGATCTTCCCATCAGAGGACACATTGGTCCATTCTCTTTCGGCTCACAACCCTTGACACACCTATTTACGTCATTAACAATCTGGGTTGGATTTTCTACTTTCTGTTAGCTCTTCACTCAAACTCATCAAACCTGTGCCTGATCAGTGTCTGACCCTCTTCATCTGACTTATGCAAGGTCACAGGTCAACTTTCCTTTTTGGAAGTTTTGACCTTATGGAAATGAAACTTTCCTTTGTTTCTCACATGTGTATACATATAGATATCTATAAATCTACACATATACACTGATACACATGTATGTAAGATCGTTCTACGTTTATTTTCTCCTGTCATCTGTTTCTCTGAAGGTGGATAGCATCTTCCTCCAACAGTCTAAATGCTTCCATGGTTTTTTTTAATTAGCCAGCTCAGTACATCCTATACCACAGCAATACTCCAACAAAATTATATACTATCTGAGACATTGCCTAAGCAAATTTTCTACAATTTTTTTCATTTCTTTTGTTCTTGTCTAAAAGGTTTAATATATACAAGAAAATATTAATTTAAAATAATGGAAATTATCCTATTCACACTTCAGTAATTCTCTTACCTTATAACATAGTTCAAGGTCTGATATGACTTAATGGACTTTCTTTACATCTTTTTTACAAAGTGTCTTTGAAGTTCCTTAACTTTGTTCTTCCAAATGAATTTTGGTATTACCTTTTCCTAAGTGAAAAAAAAATTCTTTTATTTCATTAATTTATTTGTTTTCAGTTGTTAACAATCTCTTTCATAAGTTTTAATTTTTCCCCATCCTTCCCTCTCCATGGCAGTATGCAAACTTATATGGGTTCTACCCATAAATTCTTATTAAATATATTTTCACATTAGTCAGTTAAAACGAATGAGAGAAACCATGAGAAAAAAAAAGCAAAAGAAAAAAAATAACACAAGAGAAAACATCCTGCTTCATTCTACATTCCAATTCCATAGTTCTTTCTCTGAATGTGGATGGCATTTTTCATCGAGCGTATTTTGGGAACGTTTTAGGTGCTTGCACTGCAATGAAGGGCTAATTCTATCAGAAACAGTCCTCATGCCCTGTGACTGTTGCTGCGTATAATGTTCTCCTGCTTCTGCTCATTTTACTCAGTATCAATTCATATAAATCTTTCCAGGTTTTCCCTAAGTCTGCCTGTTCATAATTTCTTACAGCACAATAGTATTCCATTACATTCGTATACCACAACTTGTTCAGCCATTTCCCAATTGATGGGGATCCCCTTGATTTCCCGTTCATGGCCACCACAAAAAGAGCTGTTATAAATATTTTTGTGCATGCAGATTTTTTCCCCCATTTTTATGATCTCTTTGGTATAGTCCTACAAGCGGTATTTCCGGGTAAAGGGGTATGCACATTTTTTAGCCCATTAGGCATAGTTCTAAATTGTTCTCCAGAATGGTTGGATCAGCTCACAGCTCCAACAAAGAATTAGTATTCCAATTCCCCCACATCTTCTCCTACAATAATGATCCTCCTGTTTTGTCATGTTAGCTAATCTAATAGGTGTGATATGGTCCCTCAGAGTTGTTTTGATTTTCATCTCTCTAATCAATAGGGATTTGGAGCATTTTTTCATATTACTATAGATAGGTTTAATTTCTTCCTCTGAAAACTTCCCGTTCATATCTTTTGACAATTTATCAATTGGGGAATGACTTGTATTCTTGTAAATTTGAGGGAGTTCACTACATATTCCAGAAATGAGGCCTTCATCACAGACAATGGCTGTAAAAATTCTTTACCAGTTTTTTGCATCCCTTGGTTTCATTGACTTTGTGCAAAAATTTTTCAATTTTATACAATCAAAATTATTCATTTTGCACTTCATAATGTTCTCTATCTCTTGGTTGGTCACAAATTTCTCCATTCTCCATAATTCTGACAAATACACTATTTCTTGCTCCTCTAATTTATTTATAGTATCAGTGTTTATACCTAGATAGTGTATCCACTTGAACTTTATTCTTGTGTTCTATGCCCATGTTCCATCATACTTTTATCCAGTTTTCCCAGCAGATTTTGACAAAGAGTGAGTTCTACTCCCAGAAAGTGGGGTCCTTGAGTTTATCAAACAGTAGGCTGGCACATTCATTGACTACTGTGTCTTGTGTGCCTCACCTATTCCTCTGATCTACCCATCTATTTCTTAGCTAGTACGAAGTGGTTTTGATTATTGCTGCTTTATACTACAATTTGAGATATGGTAGGACTAGCATTTCTTTTCATTATTTCCCTTTATATTCTGGAACTTTTGTTCTTGCAGATGGATTTTGATATTAGATTCCTAGCTCCAGAAAAATTATTTCTGGTAGTTTGATTGTTATGGCACGCCATAAGTAAATTAATTGAGGTAGTATTGTCATTTTTATTATATTAGCTCAGCCTACCTAAGAGCTGCTGATGTTTTTCCAATTACTTCTTTCTGACTTTATTTGTGCTAAAAGTGTTTTGTAGTTTTGTTCATATCCCTGGGTTTGTTTAGGAAGGTAGACTCTCAGATATTTTATAGTGTCTACTATAGCTTTAATTGGGATTTCTCTTTCTGTTTCTTGCTGTTGGGCTTTGTTGGGAATTTATAGAAATGCAGATGATTTGTATGGGTTTATTTTGTAACCTGCAACTTTGCCAAATTTGTTTATTATTTCAAGTAGTTTTTTTTTTGATTCTCTATGATTCTATAAGTATATCAACATGTCATCTGCAAAGAGTGATTACTTAGTGTCTTCTTTGCTTATTCTAATTCCTTCAATTTTTTTCTTCTCTTATTGCTAAAGCTGACATTTCTGGTACCATATTGAATAACAGTGGTGATAAAGGACATCCTTGTTTCATCCCTGATCTTATTGGAAATGCATCTAACTTATCCACGTTGTATATAAGGCTTGCTGGTGGTTTGTGGTAGATACTGCTTATTATTTTTAAGGAAGGCTACATTTATTTCTATGCTTTCCAATGTTTTCAATAGGAATGGATGTTGTATATTATCAACAGCTTTTTCTGCATCTATTGAGATAATCAGATTGTTTCTGTTAGTTTTGTTGTTGATATGATCAACAATGCTCAGAGCTTTCCTAATATTGAACCAGCCCTAAATTCCTGGCATAAATCCTACCTGATCATAATGTATTATTCTCATGGGAAATTTCTATGTTCTTTTTACTAATATCTTATTTAAAATTTTTGCATCTATATTCATTAGAGAAATTGGTCTATAATTTTCTTTCTCTGGTTTGACTCTTACTGGTTTAGGTGTCTGAACCGTACATGCATCATAAAAAGTGTTTGGTAGTACTCCGCCAATTTTCTAAAATAGTCTTTATAGTATTGAAATTAACTGTTCTTTAAATGTTTGATATAATTCACTTGCAAATCCATCTGGCCCTGGAGATTTTTCCTAGGGAGTCCATTGATGGCTTTTCTCTTGTACAGTTCTGCTGGACTCCTGTTCTGTGTTGATATGTCTGATAATCTACACTGCTCCCTCTAATTAGTCTCCCTGGCAGCTCCTGCTTGGCTTTGCTAGGGCAGGATCTGAAATGGTGTAGCCTATGCACTCTGCACTCCCCCTGCCCCATGTAGCAGATCCTTTTCATCAACATTCCAGGATGCCCTGGACGGGATATCTGCCACACTCTCTCTCTCTCCTAGTGGATTCTGCCACTCTAAAATATGATCAGATTCTCTTTTTAGACGTGTCTGAAGGAATTTGTGGTAGAGCTTAGGTGGGTCCATTCTCTCACTCCAACATCTTGGTTCTGCCTCCAGTCTCACTCAGTGTTATTTTTCTGACTCTATAAAGTAACGTTCTGGTAGTTTGATTAGTATGGCACTGGATAGCTAAATTAATTTAGGTAGAATTGCTATTTTTGTTATATTATCTCGGCCTACCCATGGGCAACTGCTGTTTTTCTGTTACTTAGATATGACACGAATGGTGCATAAAGTGTTTTGTAATTCTGTTCATATAGTTCTTGGGTTTGATTTGGCAGGTAGACTCCAAAATATTTTGTAGTGTTTACTGGAACTTTAATTGGGATTTCTCTTTCTATCTTTTGTTATTTGGCTTTGTTAGTAATATATAGAAATGCAGATGATTTATGTGGGTTCATTCTTTTTTTCTGTCATATCAGACAATCTGATGAAATTGAGGTGGCATCAGAGAGATTTTAATTTATATTTCTCGAATGCATGATGATATGGAGCATTTTTCCATATGATTATAAGTAGTTTTGATTTGTTTATCTGAAAGCAGTCAATTCACATTTGTTTATCATTTATGCTTTGGGGAACGACTTATATTTTTTAGAAATCAAGAGTCAGTTCTCTATATATTTGAGAAATAAGGTATTTATCAAAGATACTTGCTCCAAAACTGTTTCTCAGCTTTCTGTTTTCCTTCTAATCAAGGCTGCTTTGGATTGTTTTGTGCAAAAACTTTTTCATTCAAACAATCAAAATGACCAATTTACATCTCAGAATGCTCTTCATCTATTGTTTGGTCCTAAATTCTTCTAAATAGATCTGACAGATACTCAATTCCATGCTCTAGTAATTTGGTTATGGCATCAACCTTTATGTCAAAATCCTTTACTAATTTTTACCTTCTCTTGATTAAAAGTTTAATAGGTTATCATATATCTAGCTTTTACCATACTGCTTCCCAGTTTTCTCAGAAGGTTTGTGTCTAGTAGTGATTTCCTGTAAATATTAGATGCCTGGAACCATTTAATACAATGTCTTATGTACCTAATTGACTCATTGATGCACTGTCCTGTTTCTTACACACTACCAAATCATTTGGATGATTTCTGCTTTTTAATACAGTATAAGATCCGGTATGGTTAGTCCACCATTTTTCCCTGATTCCTTTGATATTCTTGATATTTAGTTCTTCTAAATGATTTTTCTAGCTATATAGAAGTATTATTGTTTGATTGGATGGTACAAAGTTAAATAGTTTAGGAGTGATGGTCATTTTTCTTACGTTAGCTAGGCCTATCCAGGAGCAATTTATGTTTTTTCCAGTTTTATAGGTATGACTTTATTTGTGTGAAAAGCATTTTTCCTGCGAAAAGAATTTCTCTTGCCTGGTATACTCCAATGTATTTTATATAATCTACAGTTATGTTAAATGAAATTTTTCTTTCTATCCCTTGTTGCTAGGCTTTGTTGGTTATATATGGAAATGTTGATGAATTATGTGCCTTTATTTTATATCCTGCAACTATTCTAAAGGTATTAATTATTTCAAATAGCTTTTAGCTTATTCTCTAGGATTCTCTAAGTATACCATCTGAAAAGAGTGAAAGTTTTGTTTCCTCATTACCTGACCTTATTGGGAAGGCTTCTATCGTGTCCCCATTAGAGATAATGCTTACTGATGGTTTTAGATAGAAACTATTTCTCATTTTAAGAAACGTTCCATTTGACCCTATGCTCTCTATTGGTAACCTGAGGTGGAGGAGGTTGGGAAAGAGGACCTTAGATTGAGAAATATTAAAGCTTAGAGAATTTTTTTTTTTACTTTTCCTTATTTATTTCTTTATTTAACTGTTAACGTTCATTTTCACAAAATTTTGGGTTCCAAATTTTCTCCCCTTTTGTCCCCTCCCCCACCCCAAAACACCGAGCGTTCTAATTGCCCCTGTCTGTCAATCTGCCCTCTCTTCTATCATCCCTCTCTGCCCTTGTCTCCATCCTATACCCCTCTACCTGTATTTCCTATTTCCTAGTGGCAAGAACAGTACTCGACAGTCGTTCCTAAAAGTTTGAGTCCCAACTTCTCTTCCTCCCTCCCTCCCCACTTCTTCCCTTTGAAAGGCAAGTAATTCAATATAGGCCAAATCCGTGTAGTTTTGCAAATGACTTCCATAATAGTAGTGTTGTGTAAGAACTAATTATATTTCCCGCCATCCTATACTGTCCCCCATTACTTCTGTTCTCTCTTTCGATTCTGTCCCTCCCCATGAGTGTGGACCTTAAATTGCTCCCTTCTCCCCATGCCCTCCCTTCCATCATCCCCTCCCACCCTGCTTATCCCCTTATCCCCCACTTCCCTGTATTGTAAGATAAGTTTTCATATCAAAATGAGTTTGCATTTTATTCCTTCCTTTAGTGGAATGTGATGAGAGTAAACTTCATGTTTTTCTCTCACCTACCCTCTTTATCCCTCCACTAAAAAGTCTTTTGCTTGCCTCTTTTATGAGAGATAATTTGCCCCATTCCATTTCTCCCTTTCTCCTCCCAATATATTTCTCTCTCACTGCTTGATTTCATTTTTTTAAGATATGATCCCATCCTCTTCAATTCACTCTGTTCACTCTGTCTCTATGTGAGTGTGCGTGTGCGTGTGCATGTGTATGTGTGTGTAATCCCACCCAGTACCCAGATACTGAATAGTTTCAAGAGTTACAAATATTGTCTTTCCATGTAGGAATGTAAACAGTTCAACTTTAGTGAAGTCCCTTATGACTTCTCTTTGCTATTTACTTTTTCATGCTTCTCTTCATTCTTGTGTTTGAAAGTCAAATTTTCTTTTCAGCTCTGGTCTTTTCATCAAGAATGCTTGAAAGCCCTCTATTTCATTGAAAGACCAATTTTTCCCCTGAAGTATTATACTCAGTTTTGCTGGGTAGGTGATTCTTGGTTTTTGTCCTAGTTCCTTTGAATTCGGGAATATCCTATTCCACTCCCTTCGATCCCTTAATGTGGAAGCTGCTAGATCTTGTGTTATCCTGATTGTATTTCCATAATACTTGAATTGTTTCTTTCTAGTTGCCTGCAATATTTTCTCTTTGACCTGGGAACTCTGGAATTTGGCCACAATGTTTCTAGGAGTTTCTCTTTTTGGATCTCTTTCAGGCGGTGATCTGTGGATTCTTGAATACTTATTTTGCCCTCTGATTCTAGAATATCAGGGCAGTTTTCCTGGATAATTTCATGAAAGATGATGTCTAGGCTCTTTTTTTGATCATGGCTTTCAGGTAGGCCCGTAATTTTTAAATTGTCTCTCCTGGATCTGTTCTCCAGGTCAGTTGTTTTTCCAATGAGATATTTCACATTATCTTCCTTTTTTTCATTCCTTTGGTTTTGTTTTGTGATTTCTTGGTTTCTCATAAAGTCATTAGCCTCCATCTGTTCCATTCTAATTTTGAAAGAACTATTTTCTTCAATGAGCTTTTGAACTTCCTTTTCCATTTGGCTCATTCTGCTTTTGAAAGCATTCTTCTCCTCATTAGCTTTTTGAATCTTTTGCCAGTTGAGTTAGCCTATTTTTCAAGGTGTTATTTTCTGAAGCATTTTATTGGGTCTCCTTTAGCAGGGTGTTTACTTGTTTTTCATGCTTTGTTTGCATGTCACTCATTTCTCTTCCCAGTTTTTCCTTCACCTCTCTAACTTGATTTTCAAAATCTTTTTTGAGCTCTTCCATGGCCTGAGTCCATTGAGTGGGCTGGGATACAGAAGCCTTGATTTCTGTGTCTTTCCCTGATGGTAAGCATTGCTCTTCCTCATCAGAAAGGAAGGGAGGAAATGCCTGGCCACCAAGAAAGTAACCTTCTATAGTCTTATTTTTTCCCTTTTCTAGGAATTTTCCCAGATAGTGACTTGACTTCTGAGTGTCCTCTCCACCCCCACTTCGCCTCTGGATCCTCCCAGCCAGTGCTTGGGGTTTGAGATTCAAATGCTGCTTCCCAGCCTCAAGGCTTTGGGCGGGGGCAGGGCTGCTATTCAGTGTGAGATTAAATTCAGGTGCTCAGGTCAAGGCAGGGCCGCCTCACGGGCTCAGTTCCCTCAGGGGGTTTATGCAGAGACCTTCAACAATAGATCCAGGCTCCTGCCTGCTTGGGGAGCCCTGGTCTGCTCCCGCCTCTGCTGCTGCCTCCCGAGGGGCCCTGAGTTATGGGGGCTCCTCACACCCCTCTCGACCCGCCGAAGAGACCCTCTCACCGACCCTTGTCACCTGTGGGTGGGGACCCTCACAGCCGCTGGAGATTCTGTCCCTGAAGCCTGCTGGGATCTGTTCCTTTCCGTGCCGTGCCTCCAAGGCAGGGTTGGGCTCTGCTCCTGTCTGGGTCCAGGGCGAGGGACCTTTTGCGAGAGGTTTTCAGCCTCTCTGGAGCAGAAATCTCCTCCGCTCCATTGTTCTGTGGCTTCTGCTGCTCCAGAATTCGCTGGTGGTTCTTTTTTTACAGATATTTTATGGGCAGTGCGTTTGGAGGTAGCGTATGTGGGTCTTTCTACTCTGCCATCTTGGCTCCGTCCCACCACATCAGCTCCCTCAGAGAATTCTTGTGTACAAGTGTGGAAATTCCCTGATTATTCTACCTTCTTCAATGTAAGTAAATACCTGCCTTAGGCAAGAATAGTTATTAAATGAGTCAATTAATCAGTTAGAACAATGTGAGTATAGAATCTATATATAACTCTTGGAATCAATGAAAGGCACTGCTTTACAGGATTTGGTCATGCCTTTAGGAACTCGTATTAAAGAGATGACTCTTCTCAGAAAAAAAAGAGAATTCTAAGATTTGGGAGTAGAGAGAAAGGAACAGTCATAGCAAGTTGAGCAAAGAACTGGTAGAGCTATGTCAACCAGGAACACAAGAAAGGGAACTTAGGACTTAGCTCTGGCAGAGAACGAAAATATTAACGATGGATATTGGCTCTATGAGCATTCCAGAGAAGAAGAGACAAGCTGGTGCCACCGGTGAACCCATCTACAAGAGGACTAAGCAAATATCCAAGAAGCAATCTGCTCCTTCTTCATATTCCCCTCTTAATACCCGTCTGTTCATAGACACTACTGTGATCTGTTTTTTTTTTTTTAATTTCTTAGTACTTTGAATTTTGCCTCAATCACAAAGAGGTCAAGGGTAAAATAGAGACAGATTTAAATGTCAATTTCAGGAGAGAGCCTAAACTTTACCTAAATGTTAGGAATTTCCCTAATCTATAATGTTTAATCTAAAAGAACTTCTTAAAAACTGAAGAAAAACAGCCCTGTGAACTGATGTTGGGTATTATTTAGCCCACAGAATCACTTAGAAAATGGGCTTAAGATTGCAAGGTGATGCTACATTTTGATAACACATCATAGAATATCAGGGTGGGGAACATCCTTAGATCACAGTATGTGAGCTCTGGGAGGATTCAGAGATCAAAGAATATGGAATGTCAAAGTGAGAATGGACCATGGAACAGAAAATCTCAGAGGTTGTGAGGATCTTATTAACATCATAGAATGCCAGGTCTGAAAGACACCATAGAAACCAGAATGTCACTGCTTCAGTGGGACTTCTGACTATATAGTTTTCCTAATATTGAACCAGTCCTGCATTCCTGGTATAAATCCTACCTGATCATAATGTATTATTCTCTTGATGAATTGTTGTATACTTTTTGCTAATATGTAAAATTTTGGCATTTATATTCATTAGAGAAATTAGTCAATAATTTCCTAGACGTAGAGTTAAGCAGGCCTTAAATTCATTTAGGCTACAAGCCTTTTCCAGGTATCTTCCTGAAACTGAGACCTAGTGAACAGAATGACCATTGTATGATCAGCCAGAAATGTCCAAGAAATAAATGTGACTAGTCCTTCAGAGGCCTTACATTCCAAACTCTTTATGTGACTCTAAAGGAAACTGAGTCTTAGAAAGTGGGACAGAAGAGTATAAGATCAACAACAAGATCCAAGAATTAAAAATGTCAAAGCCCTTAAAAGGCTTTAGTCACTCATTTTTCAGTCACACATTTCAGTCACTCCAGTAACTAGAGAGGAAACTGATCCCTACACAGCTGAAGGGACCTCTGTGTGATCACCCAGTGTTTCTTAGGCCTAGAGTTGACAAGCTCCAAGTCCCTCCCTGGACTTTGCCTGAAACTCTGGTCCAGAGAACTGGACAGACTAGAATAAGATCACTAACAAACTGCTAGAATTAAAAATTACAGGATTTTCAATGCTTTATACCTTACTGATCCCCTATCTCCCCTCACTCTGCTAGGTAAAACCTAAGAGGAGGGAGCTCCAGTTTCTAGAGTGCGACATCACCCAGGTTGGAGTTCCAGAGGTAAGAAGATATTTAGAGATCTTAGAATCAATTACCATGAACAAGAAACAAATTAGAAAAGCAAAGACTGTAGAATCTTATTAGGGTGACAAGGAATATCAAACGTTAATTTATAAGGGGACAGCATTGACACTATACACACATCTGAAACCTCAGAAGGGAATATGAAGTTGTTTCAAGCCCAAAAAGCATTCTTGGAAAAGCTCAAGAAGGATTTAAAAACACGAATTAGAGAGGTAGAAGAAAAATTGGCCCATGATTTTAAAAATGCAATAGAAAAAATGAGTAAAAAAAGATTTCACTGAAGAGAAGGGCTCCTTAAAAAGTATAACTGGCCAAATGTATAAGGAAGTATGAAAGCTAAGGGAAGAAAATAACTCCTTGAAAACTAACAATTGGAGAAATGGAAAGGAAGATACAAAAACTAACGGAGAAACGCAAATTGATAAAAATTAGAATTGAAAAATAAAAAGCTAATGACTCTATAAGGAATTATGAATCAGTCAGACCAAATCTAAAGAATGAAAAGAAAGAAGAAAATGGAAAACAACTCTTTGGAAAAACAACTGACCTGGAAAATAGATCCAGGAGAGAAAATCTGAGAAATATTGGTCTACTGGAAAGCCATGATGAAAAAAAATAGCGGGAATAGTATTCTCCAAAAAAAATCATTAAGTAAAACTGCCATGCAGCCCTAGAAGCAGAAGATAATCCTTCATCACCTCCTGAAAGAGATCACAAATTGAAAAAGTGAATTAATATTGTAGCTAAATTCCAAAATTATCAGGTCAAGTAAAAATACTGTAATCAGTTAGAAAGAAACAACTCAGATATCTAAGAATTACAGTCAAGATCACGCAGGACCTGGCATTTTCTACATTACAAGACTGGAGGAAATGGAATATGGTATTACATAAGGCAAAAGAGCTTGGACTACAACCAAGGATCAATTACCCAGCAAAACCGATGATAACTTTTCGGTCAAGGGGATGGACTTTCAATGAAATAAGGGATTTCCAAACCTTCCTCATGAAAAGGCCAGAGTTCAAAGGAAAATTTGATCTTCAAATACAAGATTCAAGAGAGGCATAGAAAGGTAAATAGGAAAAGAAAGAAAAAAAGGTTTTTATCCAATAAGGAAAACCGATTCCATTCCTATGAGGAAGGATGAAATGCGTTAAACTTGAGAATTGTATCTTTATTACAATATTTAAAATGGACATACATAGATAGACGGTGTGGTTATAAATTAACTGATGGGATGATATGAAAACTTAATTAATGGGTGTGAAGGAATTGTAATAGGAGAAGAGGAAAGGAGGTAGCAGAAAAGGATCAATTACATCATTTGAAGAGGCACAAAAACATATTATAGTAGAGGGGAAGAAGGGAAGGAGATGAGCATTGTTTGAACTTTACCATCATCTTATTTAGTTCAAGGACGGAACAACATCCTCGGTTAAGTACAGAAATCTAACTTGCCCTACAGCCAGTTGTAGGTTAAAGGGGAAATAAAAAAGAGGGAGGTGTATTATGGAGGAAGAAGTAGTAAGGGAAGAAGGAAAGAAAAGGGAAGGGAGATGAAAGAAGGGAAGACAGATTGAGGGAGACAGTGGTCAAAAACAAACCTCTGGTGAGGATGAAAAGAGAGAAAGAAGAAATAAAAGTTTAAATGAGGGAGAATCGAATGGAGAGAAAATAGGATGGAGAGAAAGACACAAATAGCAATAATAATCCTTAATGGGAATGAGATGAATTATCTCATAAAATGGAGGTAGACAGCAGAATAGATTAAAAACTGTAATGCTACAATATATTACTTACAAGAAACACTTTTGAAACAGTGGGATACACACAGGATAAAGGTAAAATGCTGAAGTACAATATACTATGACTCAGCAGAAGTGAAAAAAAAAAAGCAGGGGTAGCAATCCTAATCTCGGACAAAGCAAAAACAAAAATAGATGTAATCAAAAGAGATAAGGAATGAAATAATCCCTGCAAAAAGGCATCATAGATAACGAAGTATTTTCATTACTAAACATTTATGCATCAAGGTGTATAGCATCCAAATTCTTAGAGAAGTTAAGGGAGTTACAAGAAGAAAGGAAAAACTACACTTTTTGAGGAACTCTTCTTCCCCCTCTCTGAAAGTGATAAATCTAACCTCAAAATAAACAAGAAGTTAAGGTAGTGAATAGAATTTTGGGAAAAGGTAGATATTATAGACCTCTGGAGAAAAGGGAATGGGAGAAGATAGGAATGTACCTTTTTCTCATTGGGACCTGGCACATACACTAAAATTTACCATGTACTAGAGCATAGAAACCTCACAACCCATTGCAGAAAGGCATAGATAGTCAGTGCATCTTTTTTAGATCATGATGTAATAAAAGTTGTTTGTAGTAAAGCTATATGAAAAGAGAGATCAAAAATTAATTGGAAACTTCTGAAGGAGTGGGTCAAACAACCAATCATAGAAACATTCAATGACTTCAAGAAAATGGCAATAATGAGGCTTATGGAATGCAGCAAAAGTGATTCATAGGGGAAGTTTTATATCTCCAAATGCTTACATGAATAAAAGAGGGAAAGAGGAGATCAATGAATTGGGGGTGCAATGGAAAAAGCTAGGACAACAACAAATTGAAAATCCCCAGTTAAATAACAAATTAGAAGTAGTGAAAACCAAAGGAAAGACTAATAAAATTGAAATGAAGAAAATTATTGAATAAACAAAACTTAGAGCTGGTTTCATGGGAAAAAACGGTAAAATCAATAAAGCTTTGTTTACTTTGATTTCCAAAAAACAACGAAAACCAAATTAAAATTATCAAAGATGAAAATGGTGAATTCACTTCCACTGAACAGGAAATTAAAACAATAATATCAAATTATTTTCTGTAAGAGTACGCCCCCAAAATTGAAAATTTTAGTGAAATGGAAGAATATTTACAAAAATCTAAATTGTCCAGATTAACAGAATGGGAAGTAAAATATTTAAAGCACCCCATCTCAACAAAAGAAATTGAATAAGCCATCAATGAACTAACTCCCTAGGAAAAAAAATCTCCAGTGTCAGATGGACTTACAAATGAACTCAATCAAACATTTAAAGAATAGTTAATTCTAATACTATATAGACTATTTGGGAAAACTGTCATAGAAGGAGGCCTCCCAAATTCTTTTAATGGTACAAATTGGTGTTGATACATAACTTCGGAAGAAACAAAACAGAAACAGAAAATTATAGCTCAATTTCCCTAATGAATATAGACGCAAAATTTTAAATAATATTAGCAAAAAGATTACAGCAACTTTTCACGAGAATAATACATTTTGATCGGGAAGAATTTATACAAGGAATGCAGAGATGGTTCAATGTTAGGAAAACTATCAGCATAATTGACCATATCAGCAGCCAAGCTAACAGAAACCGTATGATCACCTCAATAGATACATAAAAAGCTTCTGAAAAAATACAGCACCCATTCCTCTTGAAAGCACTGTAGAGCACAGAAATAAATGGAGCCTTCTTTAAAATGAAAGATGCAGTTCCAATAAGATCAGGGGTGAAACAAGGATGTCCATTATCACCACTCTTATTCAATACAGCACTAGAAACATTAGCTTCAGTAAAAAGAGAAGAAAAAGAAATCGAAAGAATTAGAATAGGCAAAGAAGAAACTAAGTTATCACACTTTGTAGACGATATGATGATATACCTAGAGAATCCTAGGGAATCAAGGAAAATTCTACGTGGAATAACAAACATGTTGTAGGAAAACACACATAAATCATTGACTTTTCTACATATTACTAAGAAAACCCAATAGGGAAAAAATAGAAATAGAAATTCCACTTAAAGTTACTGACATTATAAAATATTTGGAAAGTCTGCCTGCCAAACAAACACAGGGACTATGTGAGCGAAAGTACAAAACACTTTTCACACAAATAAAATTACATGTAACTAACTGAAAAAAAAATCAGTTGCTTGTAGTTGACCTAATATAATAAAAATGACAATTTTACCTAAATTAATTTACTTATTCAGTGCCATACCAATCACACCACCAAAAACTATTTTATAGTACTAGAAAAATATTATCAAAATTGACCTGGAAAAATAAATGGTCCAGAACATGAAGAGAATTAATGAAAAGGAATGCTAGGGAAGGTACCCTAGCCATACCAGATCTTATATTGTGTTATAAAGCAGCAATCATGAAAATCACTTGATACTGGCTAAGAAATAGAGGGGTAGATCAATGGAATTAAATTAGATAGACAAGACACAGCAGTCAATGATTATAGCAGTGTACTGTGTGATAAATCCAAGGACCCCTGCTACTGGGACAAGAACACTCTGTTTGACAAAATACTGATAGGGAAACTGAAAAATAATATGGCAGAAACTGGTCATAGATCAACGTCTGACACTGCATACCAGAATAAAACCTAAATTCGTACAGAATCTAGGTATGAAGGCTGATACTATAAAAATATGTGGAAGGAAAGGAATAGTTTATTCGTCAGATCTATGAGGAATGTAGCAATTTATGACAAAACAAGAGATAGATAACATTATGAAATGCAAAATGGATACTTTTGGTTACATTAAATTGAAGTGTTTTTGCACAAACCAAGGCAATGCAACCAAGATTAGGATGGAAACAGAAAACTGGGAAATATTTCTTTTTACATCTAGTGTCTGTGATAATGGCCTCATTTCTAAAGTATATAGGGACCTGAGTCAAAATTACAAACGTACAAGTCATCCTCTAATTGATAAATGGTCAAAGATATGAACAATAAATTTTCAAAGGAAGCATTTAAAGCTCTCTATAGTCATATGAAAAATGCTCTAAATCACTATTAACAGGAGAGATGCAAGTCAAAACCACTCTGAGGTAACACGTCACACTAATCAGGTTGGCTTATATGAGAACAGTGGAAAATGACAAATGCTGGAGATGATGGGAGAAATCTGGAACACTAACTCATTGTTGATGGAGCTGTAAGCTGATTCAACCATTATAGAGAGCAATTTACTTAATTTCATATTCAAAGGTGAAGAATTCACCTTTTTCTTTTTTGTTACTAGTAATTTGGTTTCCTTCTTTTATTTTGATCAAATAACCAAATGTTTATCTATTTTGTTTTTTTTTTCATAAAACCAGTCTCTTCTTTAATTTATTAGTCACATAGTTTTCTTAATTACATATTGGAATATTTCCTATGATTTCAAATTTTTTAAATTTGTTATTTAATTTGAGAATTGTAATTTCTCCTTTTTCTTGCTTTTTTTAGTTGCATGCTTCATTAATTGGTGGATTTTTTCCATTCTATTGATGTAAATATTCAGATGTAAAAATTTGGGGGGCAGTACTAAGGCGGTGGAGAAGAAGCAGGGATCTGATCAAGCTCTCCCCCCAAATCCCTGAAAATGCCTGTAAAATTTGACTCTAAAAATTCTAGAGCAGCAGAAACCACACACTGACAGAGTAAAGCAGATGTCCAGACCAAGACAATCTGAAAGGCTGACTGAAAAGGTTTATTGAATTTAGCTCAAAGTCAAGTGTAGCCCAGTGTGGGCTGTTTAGGCATGGCCTGGACTGGAAGAGGCTTCAGGGCACTGAATCTCTGGCAGATGCAGCTGTTTCCACACTTCTAAACTAGTAAACAGCAAAGAAGGCTTCAAAGGTCATAAGAATACAGACAGAGGGCACAAGGTGAGCTGAATAAGAAGGGAGGACACCTAAAAACAAAATTAAGTGTTAAAAGAATTTTACCGGGATAAAGAGAAAGGGAGAGGTAGAATGTAGTACATCATTTCACACAAAAGAGACAAAAAAGAGATTTACAATGGAGGGTAAGAGAGGTGAGGTGAGAGGGAGTAAGTGAGTCTTACTCTCATCGTATTCTGGTTAAGGAGGGAATGACACAAACTCAATTGGTATGGAAATCTATTTTACACTATAGGAAGGCAGGGGAGAAAGGGACAAGAGAAGGAGGATAATATAAGGGAAAGTAGATTGGGGGAAGGGGTAATGAGAAGCAAATACTATTGTAGGGGGACAGATGAAGGGAGAGAATGAAATAAATGAAGCGCAGGACAGGATAGAGGAAAATGTGATTAGTCTTTTACAACAAGACTACCATGGAGGTATTTTGCATGACTACACATGTAAGACCTATATTAAATTCCTCACTTTCTCAATGAGGGTGGGTGGGGAGGAAGAAAGAGGAAGAATGTGGAACTCCAAGGTTTAAAAATGAATGGTAACAATTGTTTTTGCAGGCAACTGGGAAATAAGTTGTACAAATGGGGTATAGAAATCTATCTTGCCCTATAGGAAAATAGAAGGGAGATGGATTGGAGAGGAGTGTCATAGAAGGGAGGACAGATTAGGTAAAGAGATGGTTGAGGTGCAGGCTGTGCAGAGGTGGAATTAAGGGAGAGATGGGGAGAAATTTGTGCAATTCAAAATCTTGTGGAAATGCATGGCAAAAAGTGATTATAAATAAATTATACTTTTTTAAAAACTGGGGCACCTGTAACGCCCTTCACCATGAAGAAACAGCATGCAACTTGCTGTACTTATGATAAAGCTTACATTCTAGCACCTTGAAAAAAAAAGTAGAATTGGCCAAATGAAAAGGAGGCACAAAAACTCACTGAAGAAATCTCCTTAAAAAGTAAAATGGGACAAAGGGAAAAGGAGGTACAAAAGCTAATTGAAGAAAACCATTTATTAAAAAATAGAACTGGGAACAAGGAAGTTAATGACTCTATGTGACATCAAGAATCAGTCAAATAAAATCAAAAGAACGAAAAAATGGAAGAAAACTTAAAATAACTTATTGGAAAAATAATTGACCTGAAAAATCAATCCAGGAAAGATAATTTAAGAACTCTTGCTCTACCTGAATCCTCTAATAAAAAGGAGCCTGGAGAGCATCTTTCAAGAAATAATCAGAGGAAACTGTCTTACTGTCCTAGAGCCAGTGAGAAAATAGTCATAAAAAATATCCAACGATCGCTTCCTGAAAGGAATCCCAAATTGAAAACATCAAGTTTGTTGTTGTTGTGTTCATCGTTCATTTTCGAAGACCATGACATCAGAAAAATGACGACATGACTTGCAGTTGATTTTGATTTGAGTGAGTGAGGGCTGTGTAAGGTCACCACCCTGACATTATCCTCCAGAGCTATCTGGATCCAGTGACCAGATATTCATCAGCATGACTGGAGATGGCCCAGGATGCAATGGGAGACCTTGGCATTTATAGAATAGGCCTTTTGACATGCTCACTTCGAGGGAGGTAATCCCCATTGAGTCAATAGGTCTGTTTAAGAAGTAGTCAGGGACTGTGGGTGAAGCCAAGATGGCTGAGTGAAAGCAAATACTCACCTATGCTGTACAACAAACTCCTTCAGACACCTCTAAAAAGAGAATCTGAACAAATTTTATAGAGGCATTATGCACTACGAGACAGAGTATGGTAGATTTCCAGCACAAGACACCCGGAATATTGTAGTCAAATTTCGGATTTATCAAATCAAGGAGGAAATGCTGCCAGGAGTAAGAAAAAAATAGTTTTAATACGATGGAACCAGAGTCAGGATTACACAGGACCTTGAAGATTCTACAACAAAAGCTCAGAGGCTTTGGGATAAAGTATTCCATGAGTCAAAGTTGCTTGAATCCAGGATCAACTACTCAGCAAACTTGATAATGATCTTTTAAGGGAGGAGATGGACATAGAACAAAATTGTGGACTTCCAAACCTTCCTGATGGAAAGACCATAGCTCAACAGAAAATTTGATCTTCAAATACAAGACTGAAGAGAGGCATAAAAAAGTAAATGGGGAAGAAAAAAACACAACATATTATTTAATAAGGGAAAACTGTTTACATTCCAACAAAAAAAAATGATAGGTATAACTCTTGAGAACTGTAACTTTATTAAGACATTTAGAAAGGGTATACATAGAGAGAAGGCCTGCGCATAAGTTGCCTTTGATGTGATGATAAAAAAATCTAAATAAGTGATGAAAAGGGATTGTACTGGGAGAAAAGGAAAGTAGGAGGCAGAAAAGGGTAACTTACATCACATGAAGAGGCACTAGGACCTATTGCTGAAAATGTAAAGATGGGAGGGAGATCAATATTGTTTGAACCTTACTCTCATAAGATTTGGGTCAAAGATGGAATAACATAATAAGTTAGGTATAGAGATCTAACTTACCCTATAGAATATAGAAGGGAAATGGTAAAGAAAAGAAAGGGAGGTTGAAGGGAGGGAAGAAGTAAATGAAAAGGGAAGGAAAAGGGAGAGGGTTGATGGAAAGGAGGGCAGATTGAGGGAGACAGTAATCAAAAGCAAAACTCTAGTGAGGAGGGAAATGGAGACAGTAGAGAAAAGCATAAATGGGAGAAATAAGATGGAGAGAAAGTCATAGATAGTAATCATAATTGTGAATGTGAATGGGATGAACTCTCCCATAAAACGGAGACCAGTAGCACAGCTGACTGAAAAAAAAAATAATTCTACAATGTACTGTTTACAAAAACATATTTGAATCAGAGGGATGCGCACAGTGTAAACATAAAAGGATAGAAAAGAATACATCTTTTTTTTTCTCTGCATTACACTGAATTGGGCATGCAACTAAAATAGCCAGAAATTAAAAAGTCTCAATTAAATATCAAATCAAAATAGTTGGTTTTATTTAAAACGCATTAAAATATATACTTGGTTAATTTGGTTAGATTGTACAAAAGAAGAAACCAAATTACCAGTAACGAAAATGAAAAGAGTCAATTCTCCACCAAAGAACAGGAAATTGAAGCAACAATTAGGAGCTATTTTGCCCAACTGCAATATTACAAATTTGACAATCTTAGTGAAATGGATGAATTTTTGTTGAAAAAATGAATTGCACACATTAAGGGAAGGGGAAATAAGATACTTTAATAATCCCATTTCAGAAAAACAAAAATTGAACAACCCATAAATGAACTCCCTAAGGAAAAAAATCCCCAGGTCCAGTTGAATTAACAAGCGAAACATTTAAAAATGTTTATGAAATATTTAAAAAAACAGTTAATATCAACACTATATAAAGTATTTGGGAAAACAGGTGAAGAAGCAGTCCTACCAAATTCTTTTCATGATCCAAATATGGCGCTGATATCTAAACCAAGGAGAGCAGAAACAGAAAAAATAGTATGGATAAATTTCTATAATGAATGTAGATGCAAAATTTTAAGTGAAATATTAGCAAAGAGATTAGAGCAACTTATCTCAAGGATAATATACTATGACCAGGAAGGAGTTATACTAGGAATGCAGGACTAGTTCAATATCAGGAAAACTATCAGCATTATTTTCCATATAAACCAATAAGGTAATGGAAATCATATGATTATCTCAAAAGATAGGGTAAAACTTTTTATACAAAAACCGTTCCTATTAAAAAGACTAGAGAGCGTAGAAATAAATGGAGACTTACTTAAAATGATAAATAGCATCCACTGAAAACCATCAATAAGCATTACATATAATGTGGATAGCCAAGAAACATTTCCAATCAGACGACGGGTGAAACAAGTATGTATATTATCACCACTGTGATCAATACTTTACTAGAAATTTTAGCCTTAGCAATAAAAGAAGAAAAATAATTTTTAAGAAATTAGAATGAGCAAAGGAGAAACTGAGTTATCACTCTTTGCAAACTATGTGATGGTCTACTTAGAGAATCCTAGAGAATCAAGTGAAATGCTACTTGAAACATTAAACCACTTTAACAAAGTTGCAGGATGTAAAATAAACTCTTACAAATCATCAACATTTCTATATGCTACTAAAAAGTCTCAACAGCAAGAGGTAGAAAGAGAAATTACACTTCAAGTTAATGTAGACATTATAAAACATTTGGGAGTCTTCCTGCCAAATCAAATGCAGGAAGTGTATGAACAGCGTTACAAAACACTTTTCACAGAAATAAAGTCGGATATAAATACTCGGAAAGCTATCAATTGCTCTTGGGTAAATTGAGCTAATATAATTATAATAACAATTCAATGTAAATTAATTTGTTTATTCAGTGACACACCAATCAAATAATATTTTATAGAGCTAGAAGAAATAATAACAGCATTCATCTGGAAGAACAAAAGTCCCTGAAGATAAAGGGAACCAATGAAAAGAAATGCAAGGGAAGGTGACCTAGTTGTACCACATCTTAAGTATTATTATAGAGCAACAATCATCAAAACTACTTTGTACAGTCTAAGAAACAATGTCATGGACCTGTGAGATAGGTTAGGTACACAAGCACATTAAGCAATGACTATAGCAGTCTATTGATTGATAAACCTAAAGACTCCAGCCTCTCGGATGAGAACACACTATTGTAAAAAAAAAAAAAAAAACAGAAAGAAAGAAAGAAAGAAAGAAAGAAAGAAAGAAAGAAAGAAAGAAAGAAAGAAAGAAAGAAAGAAAGAAAAGGAAAGAAAGAAAAAGGAAAGAAAAAGGAAAGAAAAAAGAAAATGTCACAGGGGAAAACATGAACTTTTATTGAAATGAAAGACTTTTGTACATTCCTGATGAAAGCCTAGAGGGCATTGATGCTCTGATGTGAAAACACAGTATTCAACGGAAGACAGCCGAGGCTCCCAGATGGAACCCTGTCTAAATCCACTTCTGGAGCTGAGTCCCATCAGTGAGCCATTCCCAAGCATCATCATGCCAACCTAGACACCTCAGGAGAGTAATAAAGTGGAAGGTGGACACAAACAGAAGGAGAGGGCAGTATTCTGCTGAGCCCAAATGCTCTCTCTGCTTAGTGTATCTGGGACCTCAACCTAAGGGGAGATGCTGGGGAGACAGACAAGGCCACTGGAGAGGGAGGAAGAGCTGTCTGAACTTTTACAAGCACAGCCAATCAAACAAGCATTTATTAATTACCTCTTCTGTATACACCAGGCATTATGATCAAGAACAAATGCTTTGGACTTTGATTTTTTCACCAGGTAAAATTAAAGTTTACCCTATACTTGTTATGTTATTTATCTGATTACTCACATGCAAGTTTAAGGTCCTTTCCCCTTTCTTCGTAGAGAATTAAAAGTCAAATTCTGATGTCTCCAGGGGCAGCTCTGGTTAGTAGGCAAATGCTGCTCTGGAAGGCAGATTTATATTCTGGAAACAATTCCACCTGCTGTGGAGTCAGAGGACCGGGGTTCAATTTCTATATCTGAGACTTAGCACCTGTGTGACCCTGGGCGAAAACCAAACCTTGTTTGGCCTCAGTTTCTTCTCTCAGGGCTGGGAGATCAGTGAGGTCACCAGTGTGCCTGGGATGATGTGTGCTTTGTTCCCTGAAGAATGTCTCATAACAACAGTAGTTTGCTTTATACGTCTTCTTGTGCATACCCTCCCTTCTTCCTGGCCTGGGGATCATAATGGAGGTCTGATACAGAGATAGCAATGTAGGATTTCAGGAATCTTTGGCAACAACCAGTCACCATGGCAACCAGTTATTAGAACAAGAAGTGGCTGTCTTGCTGTAAACTAAAATTTGCCTGTAGAGAGATTATATTATACGAAAGGTGGGGTGGGTAACTTGATTTGGATTTCCACTGCAAATGCTGTGAGACCTTTATCCTACTCCCTGATCTTTGAGTAGGCCAGGGACAAGCATCTTAGGGCCAAGTGGTTAGACTTTTTGGTCCATGGGTTCCAATGCCTGTTTATGCTTTCCTTAACTTCTTCCTAGGTTTTATTTGCTCTCTACTGCACACTTTTCACTTTATTTTTCTGTTTCCTACCCCACTCCCCAATGCTACAACTAAGCATGGATACATATATATACACACACATATACATATATGTATTTATGTGGGTATATGTATGTATATATGTGTATATAAGCATATATACACACATATGCATATATATGTGTAAATATATATATACATATATACTTATATACACACATAAAGTCATACACAAATATGTAAGACCATACTATTCATATTTCCTCCTATCATCTGCTTATCTGGAGGTGAATAGTATCTTTATAAGTTCAGGCCTTTCCATGTTTTTCTAAATTAACCCTTTCTGCATTTGCTACAGCAAAGCAATATTCCAACAAAATCACAACCTGTCTAAAAGATTTTCTATAAAGACCTTGTTCTCAATTATTTTCATTTCTTTTGTTCTTGGCTCCATAGGCTTTACTTAAATGAGAAAATTTTAATTTGAAAGAAAAAAAAATATCATTTTTATATTTCAACAATGCTCTCACCTTGTAATACAGACATTATGGTTTGATACTGCTGAATTTGCTTCCTCTCCCTCTTTTTTATCCCCTTGGTCTCCTTGAAGGTCCTGACCTTTTGTTGTACCAAATGAATTATATTATTTTTTCTAACTCAGGGAAATAATTTTTGTTAATTAAATTGGAAAGACATTGAGTTAAGTAAAATTGTCATTTTTAAAAAAACAATTTTGTCTTCACCTGCCTGAGAAGGGTAAATACTACTTCAGTTATTTAGATCAGTTTTTCTGCATAAACAGTGTTTTATGTTTGTGTTGACATAGCTCCTGTCTCTGTTTTGGCCCATGTACACTCAGATCTTTTATACAGTCCAGGTATTTTAAATGGTCTTCAGCAGTACTGAATAATATTGTTGACACAGGGGAGTTTCTCTATTTCTCATTTTTAATTTAATCTATTTTAATTTAAACTTCTTTTGAGATCATGATTGCTAACTACCTTTTTTAAAAATTTTAAGGGGCTGAATCCTGCACCTGCTCTTTATTTTATATTTCTGTGTATCTCTGCTCTTTAAAATGTTCTCTGATCGCCTTGAGAAAGACCCCCTGGGGTGAGGCACCACCACGTGCCTCCCTCTCCCATGTGCCTCCCTCCCCACTTGCTTCCCCTCCCCCCCGCCCGTGCCTGCCCCGCCCAACCACAGGGCTGGAATCCCCCACCGCCGCCCAACCGCCCAACCGTCCTTCCTCGTTCTGGTGGTGACGGGCGGAGACCCCCCTGGACATTCTCAGCATGGCAGGCAGCGAGGAAGACCTGCTGCTTCTCCTCCTCGCCCTCCTCTTCCTGTTGCCCCTCCCTCCCCTCCTCTTCCTCATCTTCCTTCCCCTCCACCACCTCCTCTTCCTCTTTTGCCTTGTCCTCGAGGACGACCTCGGAGATGACCCCGAAGATGACCCCCAGCCTTGAACTACCAGAAAAGACATAGTTTGACCTTTCTCCTGCTGCCTGACAATCCAGAGATCCTCTTCCTCCCCCACCCCCCACTGCCCCCACTCCCCCACTCCCCCCCAGTCCCCTCTCTCTCCCCCCAAGTTTAATACATTTGTCCTGGTCTCATTTTCAGCGAAGTTGATTATTGCTGACTATGATTCCTTTCATGCTCTATGGGTCAGGAAGTTTGTTACCATACCAAGTCACCACAGTCATCTGATCTGCCATGTGTTGAGGAGAAGTGCCCCCCATTAATCTGAGAATTCATTGTGCTGGAAACACTGGGAGAAATGGAAACTCTTCTTTCACTTCCTTGGGCTCTGGATTTCACGGTGAAAAGACTGACGTGCATAGGTTGGAAAAACCAGGAGCAGATTAGTACCTGAGTCAGGGTGGCAGCATTTGAAGATTTCAGGATCTAGCCCATGCTGAAGTGGCAGGGCAGGGTTGTGCCCTCATTTAAGAACTACAACTGGCAGAGGAAAAGATTTTGAGAAATCACTCATGAACGAGATTTAGTCTAAAGACTAAGCTCAGATACAGATCTGGAGAATCCTGTCCACTCCCTTTTCAGGATAACCTCTAGGGAGCCCACAGTACATTTAATACAATATAAATGCTGGATATAGTAAATATGTGTGTGTGTGTGATTATGTACATGTGTATTGGTTATTGTAGTCAGTGATTATTGTAAAATATGTTAAATGTTTCCTTCTGGTGTTCAAAAAAATAAATAATAAAATGTTTCCTTCCTCAGCACAATGCTGAATTCAAATTTTTAATCCTCTGTTTCCATTTTTTGGGTAAAGTTGTGCCACTCAGATTCTAACCTATATTTGCTTGTTCCTTATTTTCCTCCTTCCTATTATTCCTTACTTTTCTTCTCAGTCTATTTATCCTACTCCTCATCACACCTGTTTTACATCTTCCCAATACTTTACCCTCCTCTACCTTAACTTACCAGTCCCTCCAAGAGTCACTCCCTTGCCCTCTCCCCCCACCTTATCTCCTTGATTTCTCATTTATTTTTGATTTTATAAGATATATATATATATATATGTACACACACACGCGCGCGCGCGTATGTGTGTGGGTGTGTGTAGTTACCTCTTTAACCCATTCTCCATGAGAGTAAGTTTCCTGCACTACGTGCCCTCACCCCTACTGCCTTATTCTCTATCAATTTTTCCCTTTATCCCTCATTTGTTTGACATAATTACTCATTTTTATCTCTCTATACATTATTTTAGAGTCACCCCATCATACTCACCTCAGCAAGTCTTTTCTTTCAAACTACCCAAATAATAATGAAAATCATAACTGCTAATATTTTCAAATGTAAGAAGTAAACAATTTGACCTTACTGAGTCCCTTATAGTTGGTCGTTAATTTTTATCATATACTTCTCCTAGATATTACATGATGAATTTTCCCTTACGTTATGGGGGTTTTCTCATAATAACATGAAAGTCTTTGAGGTCATTAAATATCTTTTTTTCATTAAGTATTATACTTCACTTGCCTGTGTAAGTTACCCTTAGTCAAAACTCCAGCTCTTTTGCTGTATAAAATATGAACGCCTGTGGTCCTTCAACAGCTCCTTAGTCTTTCATGTACCTTATTGTGGCTCTGTGATAATTAAATTGCCTTTCATTGTTGTCTCTGCTTCCAATATTTTCTCCTTACTATGGGAGCTTTGGAAATCAGCTATGATATTCTTCGAAGTTTTCTTCCTGAGATTTCTTTCATGTGGTTATGGATGCATTTTTCTTTTTCTGCTTTGCCTTCTTTTTTCAGAATTTCAAGGCAACTTTCCTTGATAATTTCTTGTAATATAACATTAAGAATTTTTAAAATATTTTCATAGTTTTCATATAACCCAAGTATGCTTATATGAATTCTTCTCGATCTGTTCTCCATATCAGTTGATTTTCTGAGGAGACAATTAACTTTCTCTTGTCTTTTTTTATTTTGTTTTATTGTTTCTTTGTGTTTTAGAATGTCATTAGCTTCTTATTCCTCAGTTTTAGTTGTCAAAATATTATTTTCTTCCTAAAGTTTTTTTGATTCTGTTTCTAGTTGATTCTTTCCATAATTTTCTTGCATTGTTCTTATATTTTTCTAATTTTCCTTAGTCTCTCTAATTTGATATTTTAAGGTATCTTTAAGGTTCATTCATGTACTGTTTTTGCACTTCAGACCATTTAATGTTTCTCGTTGAAAAAGGAATGGCTTTTTTTTGGTCAATTATCTTCCTCTGAATAAGAGTCCAGATATTCTCTATCCCCATGACACCTGTCTGTTGTTGGTTTCATTATCCTTTGCTTACTCATTTTTAATTTACTATTTTACTTTGGTTTTAACAATTATTAGTGTAACCAATTTCAACTCCAGAGGGATGACGAATGACACCACAAACTTCAGGTCCTCATGTGGGCCCATCCTTGGGCTCTCCTCTCCAATTTTAGGACATGGTTAGGGCCTCCAGCCACACTGTCTCACACTTGATCTTCCTCCCTGAGGTTCTTCCAGTCGCTGGAAACTACAGATGTCCTCTCTGCCCTGGAACTGAAACCAGTGTGTCTGTTCTCCTGCAAGCACTCATGGCCAGAAAAGTCCCTGCCTTTCATTACAGACTCTGCAGATGTGCTTGAGCTCCTTTTCCCTGCAACGACAGCCAAAGAAGGGTCAACACAGCTATGCTTGTTGACCCTCAAAGGTGAACAGTCATTCCATCTTTTCTTACTCATATTTCAGACTCTGACACTGTCCAGGAGATAAAAGTTTCCAGACTGCCTCTCAACCCAGTTGGCCCCACCGTTTGTGGTTTGTTGATTCGTGAGAATGATATTGGAGGTGTTTAAAATTCGCTCAGGCCAGAGTTCTGCCCGTGGTTGTTGGGTCTTTCCTGTGATCTTCTCAAATTATCTTAGGTGGGGCAGAGCCAAGATGGCAGAGTAGAAAGACACCTAATCTAGCTTTTCCCCCACAGTCCACAAAACACCTGTAAAAATGAATCTAAACAAATTATTTTTTATTTTTATTTTATTTTTAAAGGGTATGTGTATTTTAATAATTTTCAAGCAAAAATCTAAGTTGTTTTCCAGAGCTGCTTCTGTTATTAAAATTTTTAAGTTTATTTATTTTTAGTTTTCTACATTTACTTCCACAAAATTTTGGGTTCCAATTTTTTTCTCCATCTCTCTCCTCCCTCCACCCATAGCATCTTGAATTCTGATTACCCCTTCCTTCAGTATGCCTTCTCTTCTATCATACCTCTCCCTTCCCTTATCCCCATCCTCTCTCTTTTCTTGTAGGGAAAGACAGATTTCTATATCCCATTACCTGTATTTCTTATTTCCCAGTTGTATGAAGAGACAATTCCCAAAATTCATTCCTAATACTTTGAAAACCAAATTCTCTCCCTTCCTTGCTCACCAATCATCCGCAATGATAAGGCAAGCAATTCAATATGGCCTATATATGTGTAGTCTTGCAAAAGACTTCCATAATTTTCAAGTTGTATAAGGCTAAATATATTTCCCTACATACTATCCTAATGGGGCACCCCATTTCTCCTATTCTCTCTTTTGGCCTTGGCCCTCTCCAAACGTGTTTTCTTCCAATTACTCCCTTCTCCCATTTGCCTTCCCTTCTAACATCCCTCTCACATCACTTGTCCCCTTCTCCCCTACTTTCCTGTATAGTAAAATAGATTTTCATAGCAAATTGAGTGAGCATGTTATTCCCTCCTTAAGTCAAATGTGAAAAGAGCAAGCTTCACTTTTTCCCTCTCACCATCCGTCTTTTCTCCTCCATTGTAAAAGCTTTCTCTTGCCTCTTTTATGAGTGATAATTTGCCCCATTCCATTCCTCCCTTTCTCCTCCCAATATACTCCTCTCTCACCCCTTAATTTTATTTTTTTAGATATAATCCCTTCTTATTCATCTCAACCTGTGCTCTCTATCTATGTGTGTGTGTGTGTGTGTGCATGTATGTATAATCCCTCCAACTATCTAAATACTGAGAAAAGTTTCAAGAATTACAAATATTATCTTTCCATGTAGAAATGTAAACAATACAAATTTAGGAAGTCCTTTATGATTTCTCTTTCCTGTTTACCTTTTCATGCTTCTCTTGATTCTTGTATTTGAAAGTCAAATTTTCTCTTCAGTTCTGGTCTTTTCATCAAGAATGCTTCAAAGTCCTCTACATCACTGAATGACCATTTTTCCCCTGACATATTAAACTCACTTTTACTGGGTAGGTGATTCTTGGTTTTAATCCTAGTTCCTTTGACTTCTGGAGTATCATATTCCAGGCCCTTCAGTCCCTTGATATAGAAGCTGCCAGATCCTACGTTATCCTGAATGTATTTCCACAGTAATCGAATTGTTTCTTTCTAGCTGCCTGCAATGTTTTCTCCTTGACCTAGGAACTCTGAAATTTGGCTACAGTATTCCTAAGAGTTTCTCTTTTAGGGTCTCTTTCAGGAGGTGATTGGTGAATTCTTTCAAAATTTATTTGACCCTCTGGTTACCCTCTGGTTCTGGAATATCAGGGCAATTTTCCTTGGTTATTTCATGAAAGATAATGTCTAGGCTTTTTTCTGATCATGGTTTTCAGGTATTCCCATAATTTTTAAATCGTCTCTCCTGGACCTATTTTCCAGGTTATTTGTTTTTCCAATGAGGTATTTCACATTATATTCCATGTTTTCATTCTTTTAGTTTTGTTTTATAGTTTCTTGGTTTCTCATAAAGTCATTAGCTTCCATCTGCTCAACTCTCATTTTTAAAGAACTGTTTTCTTCAGTGAGCTTTTGAACCTCCTTTTCCATTTGGCTAATTCTGCTTTTTCAAGCCTTCTTCTCCTCATTGGCTTTTTGGACCTCTTTTTCTAGTTGAGTTAGACTTTTTTTAAAGGTGTTACTTTCTTCAGCATTTTTTAGGTCTCCTTTAGCAAGCTGTTGACTCGCTTTCCAAGCTCTTCCTTTGCCTGAGACCATTGTATATTTATTTTGGAGGTGCTGCATGCAGAAACCTTGACTTCCTCTAACAGCATGCATTGTTCCTCCTCATCTGAAACTATGGAAGGAAATATCTGTTCACGAAGAAATTAACCTTCTATGGTCTTATTTATTTTCCCTTTTTGGGCCATTTCCCCAGCCAGTTACTAGACTCCTGAATGTTTTGTCAAGATGAGGGTCCTAGTGCTCATCCTCATCCCAGGACCCTGCTGAGGTCTGAGATTCCGATCAGCTGCTCAATTCTCCTAGCTGCTTTAGGTGGAGTGATTCACAAATGGACGCTGCAGCTGCTGCCACCACTGCTGCCACTCCTCCTCTGACTCCTACTGCTGTTGCCTCCTGGGGCTGGTGCTGGGGGGGACACTGCTCCCCTCTTGCCCAGTTGGGAAAGCCCTCTCACTGACATTTGAAGCTTTCTTTGGCACTTGTGGATTAAGGGATCTGAGACCCTCCACTGCTACTGGGGATTCTGTCCTGGAATCCTGTTCTGATCCTGTTACTTCCAGAGCTGCATGGCCAAGGCTGGGCTCTGCTCTATGTCCCATGCAATAGACCTTTCCTGTTGGCCTTTCAGGTTATGTTTGGCTCTAAACACCTTTCACTCTGTCATTCTGTGGCTTCTGCTGCTCTAGATTTGTTGAGAGTCATTTTTACAGTTATTTTATGGGCTGTGGGGGAAGAACTAGAGTATTGTGTGTGCCCCCCAAAGAACTATTTTCTTCAGTGGGCTTTTGAACCTCTTTTTCCATATTGCTGATTCTGCTTCTTAAAGCATTCTTCTCCTCATTAGCTTTTTGGACATCTTTTTCCAATTGAATTACCCTATTTTTAAAGGTGTTATTTTCTTCACCATTTTTGGGGTCTCCAAAGCAAGCTGTTGACTTGCTTTTCACGATTTTCTTGCATCACTCTCATTCTTCTTCCCAGTTTTCCATCCACCCCTCTTATGTGATTTTCAAAATCCTTTCTGAGCCTCTCCCATGGCCTGAGACCATTGCACATTTATTTTGGAAGCCTCTAATGGTAAGCATTGTTATTCCTCACCTGAAAGGATGGAAGAAAATACCTGTCCACCAAGAAAGTAACCTTTCATAGGCTTATTTTTTCCCCTTACTTGTGCATTTTCCCAGCCAGTTACTTGACTTTTGACTCATTTGTCAAGAGGGGGGTATACTCTGATCACCTGTAAGTTCTCAGTTCCTCCAAGGTGGCTCAATCAATGGAGAGGAGTTTACTCCTTTCCTGGCCTGCACTCTGGTCTGAGACCTACCAAAACTTTTCTGTCCAGGATCTTCAAGTAGAATTACCTTTCCAGAGCTTCCACCAGCTCCAAGACGCCTGCCAGTACTCTTTCTCACCCCCAGACTGCCACTCAGGACTAAGACCCATGTCAGCAGCTTGATTTCAGGGCCTTTAGACCAAGAGCTCCAAAAAGGGAGGCTGTTGTTTCTTCCATGCTACCTGGGGCTGGGGCTATGGGAGGACCCTGCTCCCTTCTCACCCAGGAGAAGACTCTTTTTCACTGACCTTTGTAGTGTCTTTGGTGTTTGTGGGTAGAGGGATCTGAGAACCGCCACAGCTGCTGCTGAGGATTCTGCCCCAGAGACCTGTTACAGTCCTGTCCCTGGTGCACTGTGCAGCCAAGGCTGGGCTGGCCTGGGCTCCATGGGCTGCACTCTACTCTGCACTCTGTATAACAGACCCCTGCTGTCGGGCCTCCAGTCTACCTTGGGCTGGAAATCTCTCTCAATCTGTGGTTTTGTAGTTTCTTCTGCTCTAGAATTTGGTTAGAGTCATTTTTTACAGGCATTTTACGGGCTGTGGGGGAAGAGTTAGAGTATGTGCGTCTTTCTACTTCACCATCTTGGCTCCCCTGTAAACAAATTCTAGAGCAGTAGAAGCCACAAAACGTCAGAGTGAAAGAGATTTCCCGTCCCAGGTAGCCTGGAAGATAGACAAGAAAGGTCTATCACATGGGGTGTGGAGCAGAGCACAGCCCATGGAGTCCAGCCCAGCCTTGGCTGCCCCATCAGGAATGGGAATGGAGCAGGTCTCAGGTCAGTGAGAATGGTTTTTCACCTGAGTGAGAAGGGAGCAGGGTCCTCCCCTAGTCCCAGTCCCAGACAGAAGTGGCAGCTGCAACAGCACCAGCAGCAGCATCCATTTTTGGAGCCCTCGACCTAAAGACCCTGGGAGAATTGAGCCGCTTGTCTGGGCCTCATTCCTGAGTGACAGCCCTGGGCTGAGAAGGAGTGCTGGGGTGGTGGAGCTGGTGGGGGCTCTGGAAAGGGAATTCTATTAGCAGATCCTGGGCAGAAAAGCTTTGGTAGCTCCCAGACCAGAGTGCAGGCCAGGAAAGGAGTAAACTCCTCTCCCTTGATTGTGCCACCTTGGAGGAACTGAGAAATTACAGATTTCCAAAGTGAATCCCCCTCTGGACAAATGTCTCAAATGTCAAGTAACTGACTGGGAAAATGCTCAAAAATGGGAAAAATAAGACTATAGAAGGTGACTCTCTTGGTGAACAGGTATTTTCTTCCGTACTTTCAGATGAACAAAAACAATGCATACCATCAGAAGAAGACATTAAAGACATTCTGCATCCAAAACCTCCTAAATAGATATCCAATGGTTTCAGGCCATGAAAGAGCTTAAAAAGGATTTTGAAAATCAAGTATGAAAGGTGGAGGAAAATTTGGGAAGAGAAATGAGAGCACTGCAGGAAAATCATGGAAACAGAGTCAACAGCATGCTAAGGGAGATCCAAAAAAATACTGAAGAAAATAACACCTTTAAAAACAGACTAACTCAAATGGCAAAAGAGACCCAAAAAGCCAATGAAGAGAAGAATACTTTAAAAAGCAAAATTAGCCAAATGGAAAAGGAGGTTCAAAAGCTCACTGAAGAAAACAGTTCTTTAAAAATGAGAATTGAGCAGATAGAAGCTAATGACTTTGGGAGAAACCAACAAATTGCAAAACAAAACTAAAATGATGAAAAATAGAAGAAAATGACAAATTGTCTTAGGAGGACAACTGATTTAATGTTATATGTTCTTGGGGAATAAATTTGGAGATATGAATGTTTTTCACCTTCTCTACTATCTTCCTAGAATTCTCTCCCCGTTGTACTTTTTCTTTAAGTTATTACTAAAAATCACATGGACTCCAGAGTTAGGTAGACT
The DNA here is from genome assembly GCF_028372415.1 of Notamacropus eugenii. NCBI lineage: Eukaryota > Metazoa > Chordata > Mammalia > Diprotodontia > Macropodidae > Notamacropus > Notamacropus eugenii. The sequence continues at coordinate 5,870,610 of NC_092879.1, read as the reverse complement.
ACATTTGCACCATGCACACCCAAGATTCTACCAAAAGTCAGAAGTTAGGAGGAAGGATTTGGTTTTACTTAGCTTTGTAAGATCCAAGATTACAGGCCACTGAATCAAGAAACTTGACCTCAGTTCCACTCCCTAGTGGGGAAGATCTGTAGCATGAACTGTGTGAACTTAGGAAAAACACTCTTTTAGCAATGAAAATCAGAGTTCTGAAGACTGTCTCTGGTCTGTGTTTCTCTTTTCTGAGGACTCTTCTAGTGTGGCCTGTGTATATATAGTCAGAAGTTCCCCTGTTGCAGTGAGATTCTGAGTTCCAAGATGCCTTTCATCTCTGGCATTCTGTAATCCTAATATGATCCTCCTAACCTCTGACGCTTTGTGTTCCAGAGTACCTTCCAGCATTGAAATTCTCTATTATCTGATGTCTGGTTCTATCCAGATGTCACATTCTATGGTCCAAGGATGTCTCCAACACTCATAAGCTAAGATGTGTTATCTAAATGTAGCACCACCTTACACTCTTAAGCCCCTTTTTAAAGTGTATTTAGGGGCTAAATAGTACCCGAAGTCACTCCACATGGCTCCTTTTTCTTCAGCTTTAATGAATTTATTTTGGATGAAACATTATGTATTAGGGAAACTCCTAACATTTTTGGGCTATCAACTTAAATTGACTTTTAAATCTTTCTATATTTTTCCCTTGGCCTCTTTATGGTTGAGGCAAAATTCAAAGTACCAGCAAACTTTGTAAAACTAAAAAGTGCATCTCTGTAATGTCTCCAAATAGAGTGGTATTAAGAGGGGAAGTTGAGGAATGAGCAGAATGCTTCTTGGAACTTTGCTTAGCCCTCATATAGGTGGGTACTCTGGTGTTACGAGTCTGGCTCTTCTACGCTGAGATCCTCATAGAGTCCATCTGTAATAGTTTTCTTCTGTGGCAGAGCTCAGACCTTCCATATCTTTCTCCTTTCCCTGGTTGACCAAGCTCTGCCAGTTTTTCACTCAATTTACTATGACTCTGTTCCTTTCTCTCTACTTCCAAATCCTAGGAATCTCTATCTTTCTTTTTTTTCTGAGAAGAATCTTGTCTTTAGTAGAAGCTCCTAAAGGCATGATCAAAACCTGTAAGGGAGTGCCCTTCATTGATTCCAGAATACTTATACAGACCCTATGCTCACGTGGTTCTAATTGATTGATAGATTCAATTGCTAACTGTTCTTGCCTAAGGAAGGTATTTACTTACAGTGAAGGGGGTGGGATGATCAGTGAAGCTCCATATTTATACATAAGGATCTTCTGAGCTCTAATAGTTCATAATCTAAGGACGCCCTCTCCAACCTCTCCCACCTCAGGCCAGCACTACAGAGCATAGGAATGAATGGAATTTTATGCAAAATGAAAAAATCTTCTATTTAAACCATCAGCAAGTATTATCTCTAATGGAGATAAGATAGAAGCCTTCCCAATAAGGTCAGGAAAAGAGGAAGCAAACTTTCACTCTTTGCAGATGGTATATTTAGAGAATCCTTGGAGAAATAACTAAAAGCTAGCTGAAATAATTTACAGTTTATCACGGTTGCAGGATATAAAATAAAACCACAAAACTCATTAGCATTTCCATGTATCTAACCAATAAAGTCCAGCAAAAAGGCATAGAAATAAAAATTCCATTTAAAAGAAATATAGATGATATAAACTACATTGGAGTCTACCAATCAAGAGAAATCCAGGTACTATGTGAACGCAGAATACTTTTCACACAAATAAATGGAAACTGGAAAAAATATTAGTTGCTCATGGATAAGTTGAGAAAATAAAATTAAAATTATCATCTTACCTAAATTAATTTACTTAGTACTATCCAATAAAACAACTAAAATTATTTTGTAAGAGGTAGCAAAATCATAAAAAATTAAATTGGAAGACCGAAAGGTAAAGAATATCAAAGGAATTAATGAAATAAAAAAGAGAGAAAGGGCATACTAACCATACTAGATCTCAAACTGTATTATAAAGCAGCAATCATCAAAACGATCTGGTGCTGTTTAAGGAGCAAGATAGTGTGTCCATGGACTGGATTAGACACACAAGACACAATAGTAAATGATCATAAAAACCTAATATTTAATAAACTAAAGACTCTCATTCCTGGAAAAGAAACTCCCTGTTAGACAAAATATTTCTGGGACAAATGGAAAACAGTAAGAAAAAAACTCAGTATAGGATAGCACCTTAAACTATTTACCAAGAGAGGGCACAAATTGGTACCAGATTTAGACATAAAGACTGATATCATAAGCACATTAGGAGAGTATGGAATAGTTTATCTGTCAGATATATTTAGAAGAGAGGAATTTAGGACAAAACAATAGATAGAGAGCATTATGAGATGTAAAATGAGTCATTTTGATTGTATTGAATGAAGACATTTTGCACAAACCAGTCCAGTGCAACCTTGATTAGAAGGAATGCAGAAACCTGGGAAACAATTTTAGAGCAAGTATCTCTGATAAATGCCTTATTTCTCAAATATATAGAGAACTGAGTCAAATTTATAAAAATACTAGTCATTCCCCTATGCATAAATAGCCAAAGAATATGAACAGACAGTTTTCAGATGAACAAATCAAAGCTACCTATAACCACATGAAAAAATTCTCTAAATCATTTTGCATTAGAGAAATGAGAATTAAAACAACTCTGAGGTACCACCTCACATTCATCAGATTGTCCAATATCAGAGAAAAGAAAAATGATAATCGTTGTAGGGCAGACCGTCACTGCTTGGCAGTAAATAGGGGCCAAAATTAAACTAGCCTGGACTTCTTGGGGCGCCAGATTGCTTTTTAGTGACACAAATTTTGTGTAAAAATAGAATTAATGATCAAACTATTTTGCAAATCAATCATATAAAAAGGAAAGTCCAAATGATATCAATTAATTACAGTTATTCCTTAATGTTCTTATTTATCATTTAATCACTCCTCTCAGACTAGAGACAGACTGATGATGGTTGTCCCACATCACATGACAAAAGAGAAAGAGTGCTCAGTGGCTACTCAGTCAACACACTTCATGACAGGGACAGTTGTGACTAGTGGAAGGAGGGCCAGTGGGACATGAACAAAGCATTCATTAAATCTTTACTTTCTTTTAAACCCTCTACATTTGTCGAGGGCCCCCCAAAATGCTTTGGCAGCCTGCAAGTGGTCCTGGGGCCATATGTTGTGGAGGCCTGTTGTACGGGATATGGGGAAAGTGGGACCCTAATGCACTGTTGAAGGAGCTGTCTACTGTCTCAACCATTCTTAAGAGAAATTTGGAATCGTACCAAACAGGCAATCAAATGGTGCATATGTTTTGATCCAACAATACCCCTAGTAGATCTCTATAACAGAGATAAAAAAAAATAAAGGGCAAAGGACCTACATGAACAAATATATATATATGATTCTGTCTATCTCTGTTTCTGACTCTGCCTCTCTTTATCTGCCCTTATTTTGTTCTGTCTCTCAATATATACAGTATATATGCCTGTGTGTATATAAGTGTGCATTTGTTGGTATTGGCTAATATTTTGTACCCCCTGGTGATTTAGATCTGCTCCCAGCAGCCAGTCCAGGACAAAGCTGGGAAGAAGCCCTCTCTTCCTCCTGGCCTGGGGATCATAGTGGAGGTTTGATGAGGAGCTAGCTTGAGTCACAGTAACACAGGATTCCAGGTATCCTTTGCAACAACCAGTAACCATGGCAACCACTGACTAGAATAGGCAGTGGCTGCCTTGCTGTACACTAAATATTGCCTCCAGAGTGATTATATTCCACCAAATCTGGGATGAGTAACTTAATTTTGTTTTCCACAATGATTTGAAAATGGTGTAAAACCTTCATCCTACTCCCTGCTCTTTGAGCAATCCCGTGACAAACATCCCAGGGCCCAGTGGTTGGACTTTTTGGTAGAGGGGGTTTCAGTACTTCTTTATGATTTCACAATTACATTGATTAAATGATTTATCTCATCCACAATTTTCAGTGACTGAAAAAACCAGCGGGCATCATTCACTCATTCAGTGTCAGCTTGTTGAGCTGTACTGGGCTCACATGGGTTCATTTTGCTATCTAACAAATTAAAAATGATTTTATTTTAAACAAATAAAAATGAGAAAATAATAAAAAATGCAATATACGTAGTAGACCTTTAGGCCAAGGTCTTTGCAGGTGGGGCAGCTAGGTGGTGCAGTAGATAGAGAACCAGTGAAGGAATCAGGAGGACCTGAGTTCAAATCTCACCTCAGACACTGGACACTCACTAGCTGTGTGACCTTGGGCAAGTCACTTAACCCGAATTGCCTCATCCTGGGTCATCTCTAGTCATCCTGATGAATATCTGGTCACTGGATTCAGATGGCTCTGAAGGAGAAGTGAGGCTGGTGACCTGCACAGCCCTCCCTCCCTCAAAACAAAGTCAAGTGCAAGTCATGTCATTATTTCTCTGACGGCATGGTGTTCTTTGGCAACGAAGGACAAATACACATTGCAGGTACTCACTTAGGGTGAAGCAATGCCCATTCATGGAATAGGCATGTTTAAGAAGTAACCAGGGATTGCCCCCTTTAATGAGGTCAAGAAAAAGAAAGACATCAGGCTGGTTGGGAACCAGCAACATTTAACTATTGATAATCACTCTAAAGCTAGGAGGGTCCAGAGGAGCCCTTAGGCAGGGGCCCATTGGAGTCCTACTGCTCTCATTTTATCACATAGGTTAAGGTCCAATACTGCTGAAACCAGTTCCTTTACCTTCCCCCCCTCCCCCCATTTTCCTGAAGTTCCTGTCATTTTGTTCTTCCAAATGAACTATATTATTTTTTTCTAACTCAGTAAAATGATTTTATAAATGAAATTGGGACCACATTGAATTACGTAAAATTGTCATTTTAAAAATTATTTTGGATTTACCTACCTGAGAACAGTAAATACTACTTGAATTATTTAGATCAGAAATCATCTGTACAAAAAGTGTCTCAGGTTTATGTTCATAAAGTTCCTGTATCTGTTTTGACGTTCACAGTCAGGTATTTTATACTATTTAGGTTATTTTAAATGATCATAAAAAATAACGAATATCATTGCTGACACAATATAGTTTGTCTATTTTTCACTTTTGGTTAAATCTGTTTTAATATTAACTTTTTCTGAGATCATGATTAAAATTCATACTTTTCTTTTACATGCTGAATTCTACACTTGGACTTTGTGTGTGTCTCTCATCTTTAAAATGTTTCCTGAAAGAAACATAATCTTGAATTCAACGTTTTAATCTACTGTTTCCATTTTATGGGCAAAGTCGTGCAGGTCAGATTCTAATCTATATTTACTTGTTGTGTATTTTTCTCCTTTCTATTTTTCCTTACTGTCCTTCTCAGCCTACTTATCCTACTCTTCACACCTGTTTTACTTCATCTCACTATGTTATCCTCATATTCCTGAACTTACCCACCCATTTAAGGGTCCCTCCCTTTTCCTCCCTCCCCCACTTTCTCTACTTGTCCTTTTATTCCTTTTTGATTTTAGAACTTTTATCCATATATATATATATATATATATATATATATATATATATATATATATATATATATATATATATATATATATATATATATATATATATTCACATTTGTGAAGTAAACAATTTGACCTTAGTGAGTCCCTTTTAATTGGTCTTTAATGTCTACCATGTATTTCTCCTAGATGTTATATGTGGAATTTTTCCTTACATTCTACGGTTTTTGCTATAAAAATCTCAAAGTCTTTGAAGTCATTAAATATCTTTTTATTTCATCCAGGATTATGCTTAACTTTCCTGAGTACGTTATCCATGGTCAAAAGTCCACCTCTTTTGGCCTATAGAATATAGAACTATGGTCCTTCAGTGTAGTAGCTCCTCTATCTTGTGTAATATTTATTGTGGCTCCATGATGCTTACATTGTTTTGTTGTTGTTATTGTTGCTGCTGCTGTTGCTGCTGCTGTTCCCAATATTATCTCCTTACCATAGGAGCTTTGGAACTTAACTATGATATTCCTGGAAGCTGTCTTCCTGAGATCTCTTTCAAGAGGTTATTGGTAGAGTTTTCTTTTTCTACATTGCCTTCTTGTGTCAGAATGTCAAGGAAACTTTTCTTTATAATGTTTTTGTAACATAGCATGACTTTTTAAAATTATAACATAACCTTCAGATAAGTCAACTTTGCTTATATTATTTCTCCTAGATCTGTTCTCCAGATGCCTTGATTTTGTCAGGGGAGATGATTCACTTTCTCTGGTATTTTTACATTCTTTTGATTTTCTTTTACTATTTCTTTGTGTCTTAGAATGTCATTAACTTCCCTTTGTTCAATTCTAGTTTTTAAGGAATCATTTCCTCCTTCAGTTTTTGATTCTCCGTTTCTGGTTGTTTGAGTTTCTTTTCATATTTCTTTTATTTTTTTGTATTGTTCGTAATTTTTTTCTAATTTATCCTCTCTCTCTCTTATTTGCTGTATTCAGTCCTTTTTATGCTCTTCCAGAACTCTTTTTGTGCTTAGGACCATTTCATGTTCCTAATTGAAAAATGAATGGCTTTTTTATGTCCCTTATCTTCCTCTGAATACGAAACAGATCTTCTCTATTCCCATAGTAACTATATATGATTGATTTCTTTCTCTTGTGCTTACATATTTTGTGTATTTATTTTGGCCATAGCAACTATTGGTGTAATCAACCTCTAGTCTGGAGGTATGGGTGACACATTTTGCCCACTGAATCTAAAATATCAGGGAAGTTTTACTGGATAATTTCTTCTGATAGTTCGTAGGCTCTTTCTTTAATCATGTGTCTCAGGTAGGAAAATAAGTTTTAAATTATCTCTCTCCCATGTATTTTTCAGGCAAGTTGTTTTTCTCAGAACATTTTATTATATTTCCTTATTTTTTTCATTCTTTTAATTTTTTTTTATTGCAGAAAGCAAGTCACCATCCACTGAAACAGACTGCAGATGGAAGGACCAGTGCTGATGACCATCACTTTTCACAGAATACACTAAGATATCGCTATAAATCACAGAGATTAATGATCATGGTAAGGGGAGTAATGGGGAAATAGAGAAGAAGAAAGGAAATAGCTCAGTGGTGATAACTGTTCATTTGTAATAACTGAGTGTGAGCTGGTATCCATCAGGATGCCATTCCCCAGCTTTTCTACAAATGCTTCCATACCCCAATCCTGCTGAATCCCTGCCTCTTTCTGACCCTTACAACTACTAGAGGGGGGACATCCTTCTCTCTGGTGGTGATGGAGGTGACGTTGGAGCAGTCTCTTCCAGACACTGAATTCTGCAGGACAGGCTCCCTGATTGATTCTAGGGAGTCCTCTTATCATTGGCCCTACCCCTGCCTCACTTACTGACTGTGGCCTTTCCATCCAACATTGACGTCCACAATTTGAATGAGAGATCCTTGAGAGCACAGACTCTCTTTATCTACTTGTAATAGCAGCTTTTAGCATGGTTCTTGGCATAGGGTAAGTACTTAACCAGAACTTTCCCTTAATGCATTCATTTACTTTTCAGTTAAACTATTTGTGTTTTGAACCTCCTGAATCAGTCAGGAAAGTCAGTCCATACTGTTGATGGAAGTGAGAGTGGATTGTCCAGTGCTAAAGCTGCCAAGTTATCTGTTGGGGAAGGGCTAAGGGGGAAATTGATCAAAGACATGAAAGCTCTTTGAGGGTATCTGCACAATTCATTACAACAGAGAGATACTGACCAAGGGTCATTTTGCCCTTTCCTGAAAGGACAAATCCATCAGAGACTCAAGTTTCCAGATGACACGTGAACCAAGTCCTCAGTTGGACAGCAGACCAAAGAGAGTGAGTTCCCCTACAGGGCACAGGATTGTGAGTGACAATGACAACGTATGTAGCTCTTCCACTGTGAGTGTGTGTATGTGTTTAAGTGTATGGGATGGCCAGTGTGAGAATGGGTGACTTTGTGCTAGAGAGAGAGCAGGAAAGAAGTGGGAAAGTCCAATCCAGTAGAGACAGTTCCCTCATGTTCTTTCTCCTCCTACCACACTTTCATCCCTCTGCCTCAGAACATCAACATACTCCCTGTGCTACTGGTGGAGACCCTAGACACTGACTTCTGTCTAATGTCCCATATCTCTTCCAGTTCTTTACCAGTGACAGAGGAAGGCAGCAGGGCAGTAGTTGCCCAGGGCCTCATTCTCTCTTCTCTTAAGGAGTTATCATCCCTAAGGGGGGCATTGGGAAGGAGGGATGGTGTAACTCAACACTGAGGGCTTCAGAAGGGTTCAGCAGAGGGAAAGGGAGCAGTGTCACTAGCGCTGATGGGAAGGTTGGAGCTCTGACCTCTCTCTATCTGGCCTATCCATCAGGAAAAGTGGTGTGTGTCTGTGTGCGTGTGTGTGTGCATGTGTGTGTACACTTGTGTCTGTTTGTCCAATGCACTAAGCCTAGCCAGTAGCAGCTTTAGCTAGGGTGATTTCTGGTTGCAGGAATACGAACATGGGATAGAGCCAGTATCAGACAATAGAGGGCAAATTATACAGAGAGACAGACCTGGGTCCAATTCTTACCTACTGGCTTGGCCAGGTGACCATAAGCAAATCATGTAACCCCCTCTGTGTCCCAGGTGACTCCTTCATCCATTGATGATTGGCATGGGAAGCAGAACTCTTCAAATTGGAGTGTCCCCATACCACCAAAATCACAGAGCTGGATAAAATAATCATGCCAATAATGGAAAAAATTCTTTTTGATCCTGGTCAAACCATACCTAGAATATCATAATCGTTTGTAGGATCCACATTCAGGAAGGACATTTAAAAACAGGGATTGTAAGGGGCCTAGAAACCTCACTGTCTGAGGAACAGATGAAAGTTGGAAAGTCATATGGTGGAAGGAGCCCTCAATGTAGAACCAGGTCCTCAGTTAGAACTCCAGCTCTACTCCCTACTGCCAATGAGCCCTCGAATATGTCACTGAACCTCCCTTTCCAGGCCTATTTCCTCTAGTTTAAGGGAGGTGGACTGGACCCTGTCAGTTCTAAATTCCATCAGTCTATAATTGGGTGGCATTTCATTCTAAAAAGAGAAGATGGGGGTGGTTACAGGACAGGTGGCAATGAAAATTGTCTTCACATATCTAAAGAACTGTCACAGGACAAAGGGATTACACTTTAGTGTGGTTTCAGAATGAGAATCTAGAATCACAGGAAAAAATAAATTGACTGTCGCATAGTAGGTGTTTAATAAATATTTCTAGGATCGATCTATTAATACATTGACTTTAGGGATACAGGTTTGTCTTAGCATAATGATCAAGTAAACTTTCCAAATGAATGACTTAGGTTATAAGTTCATGAGTTCCTCGTTACTGAAGGGCTCCAAGTAGAGAATGAATGCCCTCTTATTCAAGGTAACATAGAGAGGACTCGCTGTGTCTCAAGTTGGAAATGAGAGGCTGATTTGTGGAAGGAGCCAAGATGGCAGAATAGAAAAACACATATACTCTAAGGCTTTCCCCACAGACTACAAAATACCTGTAAAAGTGACTTTCAACAAAGTCTAGAGCAGTAGAAGCCACAGAACAAGAGAGCGAAAGAGGTTTCCGGACAAAGATAGCTTGGAAGGCCAACAGAAAAGGTCTATCTCACAGGACGCTGAGCAGAGCAGAGCTCAGTCCTGGCCACGTACCAGGGGGAGGAACAGGACTGGAACAGGTCTCCAGGGCAGAATTGGCAGCAGAGTGGGTCCTACATACCTCAACCCACAAAGGACAAAGAAAGCTCCAAAGGCCAGTGTGGAAGGGCTTTCCCAGAGAGCTAGAGGGGAAGGGGTTCCTCCAGCAATAGCCCCAGGCAGTGGCAGAGGGGGCAGCAGGAGTCTACAGGCAACTAAAATGGCTGGGAAGCAACCTGGGTCCATTGTCCAGGAAGTTCAGCTTAAAGCCTCTGATGGTAGGGAGCAGCTGATCTACACCCCAGCCCTGAGTGATGGCCTTGCCTCCAACCAAAACCCAGGGCAACCGAGCAGCTGAGTCAAATCTCTTGACAAAGGATTCAGAAGTCAAGTAACTGGCTGGGAAAGTTCCCAGAAAAGGGGAAAAAATAAGACCACAGAAGGTTACTTTCTTGGTGAACAGGTGTCTCCTCCCATCCTTTCAGATGAGGAAGAACAAGGCTTACTGTCACAGGAAGCTAAGACTTAGGCCTCCAGGGCCTCCAAAGTGAACTTAAACTGAGCTCAGGCAATGGAAGAGCTTGAAAAGAGAGTCAGCAGCCTGCTAAAGGAGAACTAAAGAAATGCTGAGGAAAATAACACCTTTAAAAAGAGGCTAACTCAATTGGAAAAGGAGGTCCAAAAAGCCAATGATAAGAAGGAGGCATTAAAAAGCAGAATTAGCCAAATGGAGGAGAGGGTTCAAAAGTATACCGAACAAAATAGTTCTCTGAGAGATAGAACTGAGTTCAGGGAAATGAATGACTATGAGATAACCCAAGCAGTTAAAAAACAAAACCAAAAGTTTGAAAAAATAGAAGATAATGTGAAACATCTCATTGGAAAAACAACTGACCTGGAAAATAGATCCAGGAGAGACAATTTAAAAATTATGGGACTACCTGAAAGCCATGATCCAAAACAGAACCTAAGCATTATCTTCCATGAAATTATCAAGGAAACCTGTCCTGATATTCCAGAACCAGAGGGCAAAATAAATATTGAATGAATGCACCCATCACCTCCCAAAAGAGACCTGAAGAGAGAAACTCCTAGGAATATTTTGGCGAAATTTCAGAATTCCCAGCTCAAGGAGAAAATACTGCAAGCAGCAAGAAAGAAACAATTCAAGTACTGTGGAAATGCAATCAGGATAACACAGGATCTGGCAGCTTCAACATTAAGAGATCGAAGGGCTTGGAATAAGATATTCCAGAAGTCAAAGGAACTGGAATTAAAACCAAGAATCACCTGCCTAGTAAAACTTACTATAATACTTCAAGGGAATAAGTGGTCATTCAGTGATATAGAGGACTTTCAAGCATTCATGATGAAAAGACCAGACCTGAAAAGAAAATTTGACTTTCAAATACAAGAATGAAGAGAAGCATGAAAAGATAAACAGAAAAGAGAAATCGTAAAAGATTTTCCAAAGCTGAATTGTTTATATTCTTACATGGAAAGAAAATATTTATAAGTCTTGAGACTTTTCTCACTATTTGGGTAGTTGGAGGGATTATACACACACACACACACACACACACACACACAATCATATAGACAGAGAGTACAGGCTGCGTTGAATCAGAAGAGATGATATCCACTATATATATATATATATACATATATATATATATATATACACACACACACACATACATATACATGTATATATGTATGTATGTATATATATATGTATATATATATATATATAATAAAAATTAAAGGATAAAGATGGACAATACTTGGAGGAGAGCAGGAGAAGTGGAATGAGGCAGGCTATAACTCATAAAAGAGACAAAGAAAAATCTTGTTCAATGGAGGAGAAAAGGGAGAAGGGTTGAAGGGAAAAGTGAAACTACTCTCTCCATATGTGGCTTAAGGAGAGAATAACATGCTCACTAAATTTTCTATGAAAATCTATCTTATACTACAGGAAAGTAGGAGTGGAGGTGACAAGTAGGGTGAGGGGAATGATAGCAGGGAGGGCAAATGGGAGAGGGGGTGTAACTAGAAAAAAACACTCTTGGGAAGGGACAAGATCAAATAAGAGAATAAAAAATAAGGAGGGATAGAGTAGGGCAGAAGGCAAAATAGTTAGTATTACACAACATGATTATTATGGAAGTGTTTTGCAAAACGACACATATTTAGTCTGTATTGAATTGCTTGCCTTCTCAGTGGGGATAGGGAGGGAGGGAGGGAGAGAAGTTCGAATTTAAGGTATTAGAAACGAATATTGAGAATCGTTATTGCATATAACCGTGAAATAAGAAACACAGGTAACGGGGTATAGAAATTTATCTTACCCTACAAGAAAAGAGAGAAGATAAGGATAAGGGAAGAGTGGGGAGTGATAGAAGGGAGGGCTCATTGAGGGAAGGGGTAATCAGAATGCAAGGTATTAGGAGGTGGAGGGAAGGGAGTGATGGAGAGAAAAACTGGACATGTTGCAAAATGATGCAAAAGCAATTAGTATTAAAACAATTGACTGAATTAATTACTGAGACTAAATCGGAGACATCTTTAGTTTGGGGAAAAGAATTTTAGTCTAAGTTTCCTAGAGGCAGTTAACTTCAAGTAAAATTTGACATTGATGGAAAAGGTAAGGTTTTAATTGTAAATTTGATTTTAAAATTGTTATTTAAGCAGGAACTAGAACAGGTAAAGAAAGGCATGTAAGCCACTTAAGACTTGCTTCAAAAGATGTTCCTTAACCAAAGTGAAACTGTAGTCATATCTGAAACCTGGTTATTGGAACTTGCTATTTTTAGATGCTATGGGACTATTAAGTGACTGTTCTTCTGAGTCTAACTCCAGGTATGGGTAGCAAGAAAGGCAATTTGAGCCTCCAATCCATGATGCTGATAAACTGGTGAGATGCTGGCATGAACTGCAAAAGGTGATCTCATGGGAAGGGTGGGAGAGTGGCTGTTCAGCCTAGGTTGAGGTAGGATTCTTCTGACTAAATTTCCCCACTGACACCTGGCAGACTTTAAGTCTGACTGAATGCAAGTTGACCATCTACTCCTGCCTGGAAATGACATGAAGTTGGGGAGATATTGTTTCCCTGCAGTGTCCCTACTCTTAGTGGCAATTTCTTATATTCAAAAGGTTTGCAAGCTTAAGACCAGAACTATTAAATTATAGAGTGCTGGTAGAAGAACATCCGAGGTTAAGTCTAAAATTAAGCTGTTAGGCTTAGGACTTTAGACCAACAAGAATAAGTTAGGGTCCTTTAATTGTTAGTAATACTGTGGAGACAATGAGGTCAAAGGCTTATGAAGTTAATGTGCATCGATATGATTTGTGTCTCAGTTGGTTAATGTTAAAAAATAATTATTTTGTGATCTATATTGTAAATGCCTTAAAAAAGCATCACCTGATCAAGAGTTGAAATTGTTTTATGTGATATAAACTGTGTCAAAAAATAAAAATAATATATTTAAAAAATGAAAAAAAAAAGGAAATGAGAAGCTGACTCTCAGTCCTCTCCAGATCAGAGATTCAAGGCTCCTGTGTTCAGTTACCTTTGACACTGCTTAAACAGAGTTGGGGAGGGGGGAGAAGCATATCCAGTTCTTTACTGTCCTCTCCTGGAAAGTTGGCAATGTCTCTTTCAAGCACACATACACTACTGCCCTTGCTCAATCCCTTCTCAGTAGGGGAGCCAGTGCTGGGCCCCACACAGTGCTCCCAGGAGGCCTCTGTGCTATTCATAGGGCCCTTTCTGAGCTGAATTCAGTATCACCTTATTGTCAGATCTCTTTTCTGCCTTTCTCTTATTAGAGGTCAGTCATTTGTTTAATGTCTGAAGACCCAATTTCGCTAGACGTTGTGAGGCAGGACCAATGTCTTCCCTAGGATTAGGGCAGGCTTTTGCTCAATGTCCTTTCTCTCTGCCTCTCTTCCTTTGGGTGGTGTGTGAAATCCCTTCTCACCTCTCTTGCTCCCATATGCACCTGTCCCTGCCCCTCTCTTGCTGACCCACACTCCAGCCTTTCTTTCCCACCTCACTGTGAAAGCTCTCTTTCCCAGGGTCTAGTGTTCCCTGGTATGTGCTGTATTTTAGGTACTCACTTTTCAGCCATTCCTGGCCCTCCCACAAGCTTCCTGTGAGTTGCCTTCCTCTCCTTTCTCTCTTATTCTCAGGACAGGGATCACTGAGACAATAACAATGATTGTAAGTTCACATTTCTGAACAACTGAGCGATATATACAGTATTATTCTAACAAAGGCGCAGTTAGTTAGGTAATGTTGAAACACTACTACTTCACAGATGAGGAAACTGAGGCTCAAAGAGGTTAGTAACAAGACAGCCAGGGGCCTGGATGAGAAAACAAGAAAGAAGCTACCAGTCAGTGACCCTGGAAGGAAGAGTTCCTATCAAAGGTGAGTGCTATGGAGCCCTTTCATTCACTCTAAGAGACTTGACTTTCATAGTTCATATTTCTATAGTGCTTTACTGGAGAGAGGTCAGGGAAGATAGGTGGTTCAATGGACAGAGTTCTTGCCCTGAGTCAGCAAGACCTGAGCTCCAATGAAGCCTCAGGCCCTTACTAGCTCTGTGACCCTGGGCAGATCCCTAAATCTTGTTTGTCTCACTTTCCTTATCTGTAAAATGAGCCAGAGAAGGAAATGGCAAACCACTGCAATATCTATACTAAGAAAATCTCAACCTGGGTCACAGAGTCTGACATGACTAAAAATAACTGAACAAGAAGTTATGCAGAGAGCCATCTTACAGAAGAAAAATAAGATGCTGGGAGAAAAGATGGCAGAGTAAAAGGACAGACCTGTTGAAGGTCCCCTCCATAGTCCATAAAATACCTGTAAAAAGTGACTATAAGGAAATTCTAGAGCAACAAAAGCCACAAAACCACAGAGTGAAAGGTATCTCCAGCCAAAGACAGCCTGGAAGGCTGACAGGAAAGGTCTCTCTCTATGAATGCAGCCAGGCCTTGGCCTCAGGACTGCAGGGCCAGGACCAGAACAGGCCTCAGGGGCAGAATTTTAGCAGCTGCGGTTCCCAGATTGCTCAACCCACAAACGCAAAAGACAGCTTCAAATGTCAGTGAGAAAGTTTTTTCACATGGGTGAGAAGGGAGCAGGGTCCTTCCATACCCCCAGCCCAAGGAGGCAGCAACAGGAACAACAGTGTCCACTTTTTCAACCTTTTGTGTAAAGTCCCTGGGGGAATTGAGATGTTGTATCAGAACCTCAGCCCTAAGTGGCTCTCCTGGGTTGAGGAAGACTGCGTGTGTAGTGGAGCTGGAGGCAGTTGTGGAGAGAGTATTCTAATTGCATAACAGAGTGCTTGTGGCTGCTAACAGACAAGAGTGTAAGCCAGGAGAGGAGTAAAGTCCTCTCGTGCCGCCTTGAAGGAACTGTGAACTTACTGGTACTGAGAGTATACCCTCCTCTTGACAAAAGACTCAAAAGTCAAAGAATTGACTGATAAAATGCCCAAAAAAGGGAAAACATAAGATTGAAGAAGATTACTTTCTTGGTGAACAAGTATTTTCTTCCACCCTTTTAGATAAGGAAGAACAATGCATACCATGAGAGGAAGACCTAAAAGTCAAGGCTTCTGCATCCAAAACTTCTGAAATAAATATACAATGGTCTTAGGCGATGGCAGAGTTCAAAAAGGATTATGAAAATCAAGTAAAAGAGATGGAGGAAAAATTGAGAAGAGAAATGAGAGTGATGCGAGAAAATCATGAAAAGTGAATCAGCAGCTTGCTAAAGGAGACCCTAAAAAATGCTGAAGCAAATAACACCTTTGAAAATAGAATCACTCAAATGGCAAAAAAGACACAAAAAGTTAATGAAGAGAAGAATGTTTTTTTAAAAATGAATTAGCCAAATGGGAAAGAGGATTCAAAAGCTCACTGAAGAAAACACTTCTTTAAAAATTAGAATGGAGCAGATGAAAGCCTATGACTTTATGAGAAAACAAGAAATTGCAAAACAAAACCCAAACAATGAAAAAAATAGAAGATAATATGAAATATCTCATTGGAAAAACAACTGACTTGGAAAATAGGTCCAGGAGAGACAATTTAAAAATTATGGGACTCCTGAAAGCCATGATAAAAAAGAGCCTAGATATTATCTTTCATGAAATTACCAAGGAAAATTGCCCTGATATTCTAGAACCAGAGGATCAAATAAATATTGAAAAAATCCACCGAACATCTCCTGAAAGAGATCCAAAAAGAGAAATTCCTAGGAATATTGTAGCCAAATTCCAGAGTTCCCAGGTCAAGGAGAAAATATTGCAAGCAGTTAGAAAGAAAGAATTTGAATATTGTGGAAATATAATCAGGATAACACAAAATCTAACAACTTCTACATTAAGGTATTGAAGGGCTTGGAACATGATATTCCAGAAGTCAAAGGAATTAGAACTAAAACCAAGTATCACCTACTCAGCAAAACTGAGTATAATACTTAAGGGGGAAAAATTGTCATTCATTGAAATAGAGGACTTTAAAGCATTCTTAATGAAAATACAAGAGTTGAATAGAAAATATGACTTTCAAACACAAGAATCAAGATGAGCGTGAAAAGGTAAACAGGAAAGAGAAATCATAAAGGACTTACTCAAGTTGAACTGTTTACATTCTTACATGGAAAGATAATATTTACAACTCTTGAGACTTTTCTCAGTATTTGGGTAGTTGGAGGGATTACGCACACACACACATACACATATATGCATATATATATAAATATACATACATACATACATATATATATATATATATATATATATATATATATATATACACACACACACACACAGAGAGAGAGAGCAAAGGATGAGTTGAATAGGGAGGGATGATATCTAAAAAAATAAAATCAAGGCGTGATACAGGAATATATTGGGAGGAGAAAGGCAGAAATGGAATGTGGCAGGTTATGTCTCATGAAAGAGACAAGAAAAAGTTTCTTCAGTAGAGGGAAAAGGGGGGAAGTGGGAGGGGAAAAATAAAGTTTAGTCTTCTCACATTTGGCTTAAGGAGGGAATAACATGAACACTCAATTTGGTATGAAAATCTATCTTGCACTACATCAAAGCAGGGGAGAAGGGGATAAGTGGATTGGGGGATGATTGAAGGGAAGGTAAATGGGAGGAAGGAGTAATTAGAAGTAAGCACTTTTGGGGAGAGACAAGGTCAAAAGAGAGAATAGAATAAATGGTTGGCAGGACAGGATGGAGGAAAATATAGTAGAGAATAGAACAAATGGTTGGCAGGACAGGATGGAGGATAATATAGTTAGCATACACAACATGATTATTATGGAAGCCTTCTGCAAAATTACACATATACAACCTATTTTGAATTGCTTACCTTCTCAGTGAGGTTGGGGGGGAGGGAGAAAGGGAGAAAAGTTGAAATTCAAAGTTTTAGGAAGGAAGACTGAGAACTGTTTTTGCATGCTACCTGGAGATAAGAAATACAGGCAATGGGGTATAGAAATATATCTTACCCTATTAGAAAACAGAGAAGATGGGGATAAGGGAAGGGAAGGTAGAAGAGAGGGCAGATTGGGAGAAGGGGTATTCACAACGCATATTATTTGGGGTGGCAAGAGGGAAGAGATGGGGAGAAAATGTGAAACTCCTAATTTTGTGGAAATGAATGTTAAAAACTAAAAATAAATAAGCAACAACAAAAAAATAAAAGCCAAAAAACATGTTTTAAAGCAAAATTCATTAGAAGAAATCAATATACTGAAAATGTCTGAAAATAAATACATGTAACAATCCCTGCAACCTGTCACTTCTGGAAAGTAAGGGTAAGACATGTTTTCTTCCCCTTTAGAAGGGACATACTCATTGAGTTTTGTTTTACTCATACAGAATTATTCTCCATCATTATTATATACTTTTATCTGAGGGCAAGGACTGTTTCATTTTTGTCTTTGAATTCCTAGTACACAGTACATATCTAGTACAAAAATATTTTTGGCTTGTTTATTGTCATTGAAGATTATGTCACAATCATTTGGTAACATCTGGTGGTCAAAAAAAAAAATTAGATATTTAAGAGCAACACATCACAGTCTTCTGGGACATCTAGTGGTCCAGTTCGACATTACATAATTAAAAAAAATTTAAAGCCATCTTTTGGACAGAGACAATACTGGATTGTAATGAAAATTTTAGGCCAGGGAGGAATATATTACACAATTGAAATCCTTGCCTTATGACCTATGCAGATATTGAACTTTTATTCTGAAAAGAGTAATGAATTCCTTCAGTTTCAATATGAGTTCATCAACATAAAAATTATCTATTAAACTCTTCCTCATATCAAAAGTAATATAATACAGGGTAAGACATCATAGCATTGATCTGATTTTAGCTTTCCTTGTAGTTAGATGGATAAATCTTAATTTTCCCCAATCAAAGGAATCAAAATTTTTGAGGAAAGAAATGTAAAATATAAAAGAACCTATTTTTGCTTGAAAGGAAATTTATAAAAGAAATATCATGATTGGCTGACACTTAACTGGTGTGAAATCAGGCATTCAGGTAAATATTTGCCCAGAATACCAGGGCTTGCTGTTGTTCATTTGCTCATTGATGTCCAACTATTTGTGATGCCATGGACGTCACTTGGGGTTTACTTGGAAAAGATACTGGAGTGATTTGCTATTTCCTGGCCCCAAACCAGAGAGCATGGATATCCTTGTAATCATTGCCTTCAGGAGTAGGCCTTGAATTCCAACTCTCAAACAACTAGGGGAGCTTACAACTCTTTAGAGTGTAAACAGAATGTCATCTAGGAGAATTCTAGCCCTGAAGCATAAAGTCTATGCCCTTGCATTCCCACATTGTGGTGTGGGGTAACCCAATTCATGAAAGAGAAGAACTGCCAGACTAGTCTGTGCATATATGGATTTCTTTGTCCAGGTTGCTGTACGTGGTTGAGTCTCAGGGTTAATTTTCACCTCTCAAGAGCACCTCATCTCCAAAGGTATTTAAGCATTCAGTTATCTCCATGGTTTTCTCTTTCATTATAGAGAGAGAACACTGACCATCAGTTTACTGATTATCAGCTAATTAATATACTGATCATTAGGTCTCTTTGCCCTTGAAGTACCTGTTCCCATACAGCTGATACATTCCATTCAGAATAAAGGCATCTTTCCCCTTTCAGACACTCCAGCATCCTCAAAAGTGTGGTGTTTATCTTCAGTCTTCAGTCACTCTCTAGCCAGTCATTCTTTTAAGTCCTTCAATGTGTCCACAGGACAACAGGATCCTAGAAATGGAAATAGGAAGCACCTTAGATATCATCTAGCACAATTCTCTAATTTACAAAGTTTATTTACCCAAGGCCATGCATAAGATTTTAGATTGAGAAATGCAAGGATTATCAGAAGTTATCTACCTAAATTATTCAATTTACAGATGAGGAAACTGAAGCCCTAAAAGGTGTCACTTGCTTAAAGTCAAACACAGTAATAGAGATCTGGTGCTGAAAGGGATCTCAGAGGTGATGTAATGAAATTTTGCTCATCTGGGAACTGAAACCCAGAGGCTTTAAGTGACTTGCTCAGAGTTACACAGGTAATCAGTGAGAGAAGCACTATTTGATCCCAGCCTCTTTGACTGCAAATGCAAATTCCTTCCATTCTATCACAAAGTGACCCAGTTGCCACTCTCCACTTTTTTCTGTTTCCTGATAAGGAGTGTTGTTATCAAAAAACAATGTCTAATTTAGTGACTCTAAGTGCAGGTAAATGGGAAGGAGAAGAAAAGAGCAAAGCCATTTATTTCTGAGAGGCAGGTTGAGGCACTTCTCAGGGAGTGCTGTTCCCTTACACCTCACCTGTCTCATTCTGTACCTTTCTCTGTCTGCAGAGTCTAGCTGTATGCTGGACAAGCCACAAGGGCTCAACAAATGGGGTTTTTCTAGAGTGAACTGACTTTGGCTTTTAAAAGTCAATGAACTAGGATATGATAACTCAGATTTTCTTTGATTATCAACTAATCAATCCTTTCTGAATATTTTTTGAGTCTAAGAATTCTTTGGTAATTGTTCAACTATTTTCATAGACACAGTTATTGAAAATTTCTTAATCTGTGCCTGCAAGAAATTTCCATTAGCTGTTTTCTAAGTATAGCAGACTCACTGCCATTAGCTCTGTAGAGTTACCTGGTTACCTGGCAGAAAGGGGCAATTGGTCTCATGTCTTCCATTATTCTTTTTCCTTAGCACAGTAGCTGTAGAAAGAAGATTTTATGAGAAAAGATGACCCTGGACCCAGGCTTCATAAATAGTTTGTCTTTTTTGCTCTTTGATGACAATACTTGATGTATTGATATCTATTGAAATCCTCAGATAAGTGGATCTCGGTGATAAGGAGATGATGCATTCTTATCACATTCCATTAGACAGCAATTTTTCCTGAGAACCATAGGATGGTAAAACTATATTGTCACCTCATGTCCTCTCTGACGCATAAGTGAGTATAATTGGACTTAATTGTTTCTATAATGGCATGCCTAGAGAAGATTTATAACATCTTTGGTGCTGAAATGATTTTTGTTTCTGTTTCTATCTCGTTAAATAAGCTGCTGTCTAAATCTTTTCACATCTCTCAAATCAGCAAGAGGTAAAGTTAGAGTAAAGGAAGTGACACTTTCAAGATAGAATATTATGTAGACAGGAAGGTAAAGAATTCAATTCAGGCCAGTGAAGATCTACTGAGTCCTTAATAGAGGAATGTTTCAATTGAGAGGAAGTTATTTTTCCTTCTAACATCAAAACTTTCAAATCATTCCTTATACCTTTAGTCTTAGACCTTCTAGAGATATGAATACAGCCAAATGAGATGAAGGAATAAGAGGCAGCAGGGCACAATGGATCCAACAGTGACTTTCAAGACAGGAAAACTCAAGTTCAAATTCTGCCTCAGGCAGGTACTAGCTGTATGTTCTTAGAAAAATCACTTGAGGTGCTCAGATTCAATCCAGCTTTGACTTCTCTAGGTGAGATTCTAACTGGCCCACTTGTCGACGTCTAACAAATGGCAAGACTCCTTAAGAGTCAATCCAATAGTGGGACGGAGACAAGACAGTAGAGTAGAAAATCGAACCTGTAGAACCCCCCCCCCCCATAGCCCATAAAATACCTGTAAAAATTACTCCAAATAAATCCTACAGCAGCAGAAGCCACAAAAGGATAGAGTGAAAGATATTTCCAGCCCAAGACAGCCTGGAAAGCCAAGAGGAAAGATCTATCTCAACAGGCATAGAGCAGAGTGCAGCCCAGCACGAACTACACAGCACAGCAGGGACAGGATCAGAACAGGCTTCAGGGTCCCACCAGCAACAGCACTTCCCAGATTGCTCAATCCACAAACGTGAAAGACAGCTTCAAAGGTCAGTGAGAAAGCTCTTTCACCTGAGTGAGAAGGGAACATGACCTGGACTTGCCAGCAGCAGCCACTGTAATGGCAGTGCCCATTTTTTTCTGCTCTCCACTCAAACACCCTAGGGGAATTGAGCTGCTGATCTGAATCTCAGCCCTGAGTGTCTCTCCTGGGTTGTGGAAGAATGCTGGCAGTGGAGCTGGAGGATGGCTCTAGAGAGGGAAATCTGCTGGCAGATCCTGGACAGAACAGAGTGCTTCTGGTTGCTTCGAGATAAGAGAGCAGGCCAAGAGAGAAGTAAAATCATCTCCCTTGACTGTGCCACCTTGGAGGAACTGGGAACTTACAAGTACCCAGAGTATACCCTCCTCTTGACAAAAGACTCAAAAGTCAAGTCACTGACTGAGAAAATGCTCAAAAAGGGGAAAAACTGAGACTATAGAAGGTTTTGATGAACAGATATTTTCTTCCATCTTTTCAGATGAGGAAAAATAGTGCATGCCATCAGAGAAATATCTAAAAGTCAAAGATTCCGCATCAAAAACCTCCAAAATAAGCATGCAATGGTCTCAGGCCATGGAAGAGCACAAAAAAGATTTTGAAAATCAAGTAAGAGAGGTGGAAGAAAAATTGGGAAGAGAAATGAGAGCAATGCAAGAAAATCATGAAAAGTGAATCAACAGATTGCTAAAGGAGAACCAAAAATGCCAAAGAAAATAACACCTTCAAAAATAGGGTAACTCGATGGCAAAAGAGGTCCAAAAAGCCAATGAAAAGAATGCTTTAAAAAGCAGAATTAGCCACAACAAAAGGAGGTTGAAAAGCTCACCGAAGAAAATACTTCTTTAAAAATCAAAATGGAGCAGATGGAAGCCAATGACTTTATGAGAAACCAAGAAATCACAAAACAAAACCAAAGGAATAAAAAAATAGAAGATAATGTGAAGTATCTCATGGGAAAAACTGACATGGAAAATAGATACAGGAGAGACAATTCAAAAATTATGGGACTACCTGAAAGCCATGATCAAAAAAAGAGCCTAGACATCATCTTTCATGAAATTATCAAGGAAAACTGCCCTGAGATTCTAGAGCCAAAGGACAAAATAAGTATTCAAGGAATCCACAGAACACCGCATGAAAGAGATCCAAAAAGAGAAACTCCTAGGAACATTGTGGCCAAATTCCAGAGTTCCCAGGTCAAGGAGAAAATATTGCAAGCAGCTAGGAAGAAACAATTCAAGTATTGTGGAAATACAATCAGGATAACACAAGATCTAGCAGCTTCTACATTAAGGGATCGAAGGGCATGGAATAGGATATTCCAGAAGTCAAAGGAACTAGGACTAAAACCAAGAATCACCTACCCAGCAAAACTGAGTATAATACTTCAGGGGAAAAATTGGTCTTTCAATGCAATAGAGGACTTTCAAGCATTCTTGATGAAAAGACCAGAGCTGAAAAGAAAATTCACCTGGGTGCTTGAATTCAGTAACTGTACCCTTTTTGGCAGCAAGAATGAAATTATGCCATTACTAACATTCAACTTCAACATAAACTTCTTAGAAACATTTTATAAACAGAAGATTCAAAGACTATCCAAAATAGCTTGCAATGGAATCTGTATTAAATATTTTATCAATGATATTTGCAAAGAAAAGTATCATAAATTCACCAAAGACTGACAATGAAGAAAATAAAGGTGGCTGGGGATATAAAAAATGTAACTATTTACAATCCCTTGAAAATGTTTGAATACATTATGTAAGTAATTAATACCTTTATTTCCACAGTTTTTCTTAGCTGCAGATTCTGTAAATCAGAAAACATTATTTTCTTAGTACATCCTATTATTTCTGTGGTGATTCCAAGTTGATAATCATCCTGTTTAGAAATAGAAAGTTACAAACTTAAAAGGTTTGATTCTCATGCTATAATGCATGGAGCAAAAATTCCCAGAATTCTTAAACGCAGTGTTACTGCTCAGACTTGAGAAATATTAAATCCTACGGACCAAAGCATATACTCCTTACTTTCATTCTACTCTGAATATTCAGCAAATACTTTAAAGGAAATATATGACGTTGCCCAGTCAAAAAATACTCTAAACTCCTAGTAAATAAAATAATTTATTGCATGCTTCCTTTTTAATACATGGCAATATATATTAATAGTATGTTAACACGTACTTTTCAGAGGTAGATGAAAGCTTCATAATCATATAGGGGGCAAGTAAAGTAGGCTGCAGAGAAATCTACAGTTAAGAGGAGATGAGTCACAGTGGAACGTAGATAGGTTAAATAATTTGTTCAGGCTACATTTGCAGTGATTTTTAATGATCTAGCCCACGTATTAACAAAGAATTGGCATCAAGCGACTCTCCTCCTATATATTTGTCAAGAGGTCAGAACTCACAATTGGAAGGCATACATAAAGAATTCCTTTGGAGAGAAGGAAAGATTCTTACAAGACAGCTTTAAACATACTTTACAAATGATTTCTGCCAACATTTGGCTCTACTCTTAATATTGTATATAATGGTGTATCAATTCTCCAACAAAATTATTAAAAAGTCCAAGGAGGCAAAGTACATTGATGATAATAAAGTTGCTTACTCTTACTTCAGTAAAAACTTTGTCCACATTCTAAATCTAAAAGTAAGTAGAAATGTGTTATACCTCTTTATTTATTTCCATTTTCTTTCTTTCACAAGATAATTTTGTATCTTCAGGTTTAGGGAAACTGCAACACAGCAAATGGTCAAAATATTAATACTACAGAATTAAAGAAGCAATTAAAAAACAATTATCCTTAACAACCAAAATAGCTTAATCTTTCTACAGAAAAATGTAACAATAAAGTAAAATATTAGCTCTATGTTAGGAACAAAATGAAGCATGGCTGGATATCCAAAATTTTCCCTGAGTGCTGACTGATAATAAAGGTATTATTATGGTTCTCCCTAATACTACTTAAACAAATGTTGAAAATTACACTGTATTAAAACTGATAATTCCCCAATTGATAAATGGTGAAAGGATATGAACAGGCAATTTTCAGAGGAAGAAATTAAAGATATCTATAATCACATGAAAAAATGCTCTAAATCACTTTAGATTAGAGAGATGCAAATCAAAACAACTCTGAGGCACCACATCACACCTATTAGATTGGCAAACATGACAGAACAGGAAAATGATAAATGTTGGAGAGGATGTGGGAGAGTTGGAACACTAATTCATTGTTGGTGGAGCTGTGAGCTAATCCAACCATTCTGGGGAGCGATTTGGAACTATGCCTAAAGGGCTACAAAAATGTGCATACCCTTTGACCCAGCAATATCGCTTCTAGGATTGTGTCCCCAGGAGATCATAAAAATGGAGAGGGTCCCACAGGTACAAAAATATTTATAGTAGCACTCTTTGTGGTGGACAAAAACTGGAAATCAAGGGGATGCTCATCAATTGGGATGGCTGAATAAATTATGGTATATGAATGTAATGGAGTACTATTGCACCATAAGAAATGATGAACAAGAAGACTTCAGAGAGGCCTGGAAGGACTTACATGATCTGATGCTGAGCAAAAGGAGCAGAACCAGGGGAACTTTGTGCACAGCAACGATCACAGTGTGCGAGAGTTTTTTCTGGTAAACCTGGAGCTTCGTAACAACGCCAGAACTTAAAAAAAAAAATTCCCAATGGTCTTCTAAGGCAAAATGCCTTCCACACTCAGAGAAAGAACTACGGAACTCATGTGCAGAATCTAGTAGATCATTGGTGTGTGTGTGTGTGTGTGTGTGTGTTTGTGTATTATGTTTTGATTTGTTATATGATTTTTTCCATTTATCTTAGTTCGTCGACACAGCATGACTATAGTGAAAACGTATTCAATAGGAAAGTATGTGTAGATCCTATACAGAATTGTATGCTGTCTTGGAGAGGGAGGGGAGTGGTGGCAGGTAGGTAGGGGGGAAAAAATCTAAGTTTTATAGTAGTGATTCTAGGACATTAAAAATAAGAAAAAAAGAAAAAAAAGAAAAAACTGATAAGGCACATTTTAATTGATTTATTTACCTACTATTTATTATGTCACACCTGTAAACCATCATACTAGGTGCTAGGAGAAATAAAATCTAAATAAGACATATTCTCTTTCTTCATGGAGTTTCTAATTCAGGAGAAGCCTTGCACTTTTGTTGAAATGAATGACAGGCAGACGAATAATATGCAATACAATAAGCATAGTGAAGGCTATAATAAGTGTACAAGAGAACTTCAATGTGAGAAGGAAAGATAATTTCTGAAGGGGAGGAGAGTGAAATCATTCAAAGTCTTCCTGGAAAAAGTATTATTAAATCTGGGCTTTGAAGGACAGGCAAAATCACAAGGACAGAGACAGAACACAAAGCAATTTTCAAGTAGAGAATGCCTTGAACACAGTCACAAAAAGGGATGGAAAGTCCTGATCATGTGCAAGGAAGAGCAAATAGATCAATGAGTAAAAGAACTGCACAAGTAAAAGGGAGAAGCTATAAAGTAAAAACGAGAGGGGTGAAGGCAACCTGAAATGTGTATTTGATAGGTTGTAGAGAGTCACTGGAGTGATCTGAGCAAAAGAGTGGCATGTGCACGGTGTAGAGTGAGACTATTCTGACAGCAACATGAAAAAGAAATGACAGGGGAAAGACTGCAGGTGATTGTGTGTGTGTGTGAGAGAGAGAGAGAGTGTGCATGTACATGTGCATATTTAAACTAGGCTGCTATAAATGAAAAGAGCAAAAAACAAAAACCTAACAACCTGACAGATCTGAAACATGCTGGACCTAGAAACTACTGGACTTGAAAATTGATTAGACATGAGAACTGAGGGAAAGGGGAGTCAAACCAAACGTCAGTTTTGTGCTGAAGGGAGTGAGTAGGGAAGCTAGGTGGCATGCAGGATAGAGCACCAGCCTGGACTTAAGAAGACTCATCTTCCTGCATTCTAATCAGACACATACAGAACTGAGATTCCTTTCAGCTTCGGCCCAGCTGTTTCACTAGTACTAGGAACTACTTGTAGGTGTCCTCCACTCTTCCCCAGCAGTGTATTGGACACTTCCTGACCAGAGGGGCTCATCATCCAATGTCCTTTCTTTTATCATTTTAGTACTGTCTCTGGGGTTTTATTGGCAAAGACAATGGAGTAGTTTGCTATTTATTTCTATTTATTTCTTTGCTATAAAAGGATCACCTTTTGTCAGAACACTATGACCTGTCCATCTTGGGTAACCTGCAAGGCATAACTCATTGAACTACACAAGTCTCTTTGCAAAAACAAGGCAGTGATACAGTGGGAACCTCCCATGAACAGAATGGGTAAAGGACTGAGACACAGTAATGCTTAATGCATTCTATAACTATGGGAAATAAGCACCTGAGTCAGATCAGAAGCAGAGCTTGATTATACAGTACCTGGACTAACAGCTTCTAGAGGTATCAACTGGGGAGATGGAAGGAGTACTCGTTTCTCTTGCCCCCTCCAATGTTTCTCTGTCCTAGCTGAATGACTCTTCAGCCCTCCAAAATGAGATCCTAGGACTCACAACTCGTGCCCCTAATCCTTTCATCACCTGAGTAAAAGGAGAAGTGTTCAGAAGAAAATTTTCTACTTGAAGAAATGCTTGAAAGAACTGAGGGAGAGGGTGAAGCCATCAGAGACCTATACTGAGTAGTTCTTAAAAATTCCTTTCTGAATCTTTTTTGTATGATGAACATGTGTGTGAGTCCAGTGTAGAATAGTATGAAATACAGAAAGCTGGTCATAATGAAAAGAATTTCTCAGATACAGGGTAGGGGCAAAGACCTACAGAGATTCCCATAATTCTGATATTCTATTTTCATTTCCTAGCTCAATTTTGAAAAATGGTCAGCATCACAGTCTTATGAGAAAGACCAATGGGAAAGGAGAGCAGCCTACGAACTTCTAGGCAAGCACCCTCTAATGAGAAGAAGAGATACTGTAACCTTGGGAAAAGTCAGTGCAAACACAACAAATAAGACAAGCTCTGATGTAGCGAAGGGGTTGGTGGCCTTAGGGCAATGCCACCTCCTGTCTGAAAAGTATTCCATTCTAGTTAATGGATAAAAATCTCTGAAGAAGGCAGAAAGCATGGACATCAGCTAGAAATGATCAGGTTAAGATTTAGCAGCACCACCAAATGGACATATCATCTACATCACCTTGCACAAGGTGTAAGATAAAAGGAAAAAAAAAAGGCAATTAACCCAAAGAAAAAGATAAATAGTATATGGAACTTCAAAATATTAATCTCTTTAACAGTAAAACTCTAATAAAACTGGTGTTTATAAATATCATGCATAGCTACATATTGATCTTTCAGAGTTTTAACTCTAAAAATCTCTTTTACTCACTTTTATTTAATAGGTTTGCACAAAATGCTGTGTGCAGACCAGTCTCTTCTTTGGCATGCTACACAGCAGAAGTATGTTTACCTGCACTGTGAACATCTCAGGGATCCTAAACAATATAAAAATAGTTTGCTACTACGTTGTTTCAAATTAAAATCCAAAATTTTAATCAATTAGAATTTACAGTTTTTTCAGTAACATCTTGTCAGACAATCAGTCCTCAACTCCCTAAGATGAAAGTCTAAAGAGAACGATGCTATTCTATGGTATTACCTATGCCAACAATTTGTGTCAGGATTAAATATTAATATATTGTGACAAAGGAGCTCAACTAATCATCCCCCAACTGTGAAAACCATGCTCACCTTAAAGAAAGCACAATAGCTGTTGAGAAATCAAGAAAGCTTTTCTTAATCTTTAGGTTCACTCCCCCTGAATGGACAAGCAGCTTCCCAAGTAAGGTTACAGGAAGATTACAATTTGTTCAGACCAATGGAAGCTTCTTATACTGTCCCGAATTTTGGATCTCCCGCTACACCATCTATTGCTACATGACTTCATGTTCTCCTCTCTGATAGGCTTTCCCTCAAATACCTCATCAATCGTGACCACAAGTTTCTGACCTTTACTCTGACCATGCTAGTTCTCAACTCAGATTAACCTGTGGAAACAGAATTCCTTCCTCTGTTTCCTACACTATTAAAAGTTTAATTCATTAATGTACTAACTTCAAAGTTTATTCTGCAGAAGTACTGACTGATCCATATTAGACGATTCAAAAACGCATTAATTAAGAATATCAGAATTATTTCATTAGGTCAAACCCCTATGGTCACTCTAACCTCATGTTCTGTTTCAGTAGCAACAAGACATGTTGTGTGTTCTTGTAGAGAGAGAGCAGTGGGGGAGCTTGGCTGCTTGAAAATCAGCAGATCTACTACTTTTCTTTGTTCTGAAAAGGCTTCTTCCTACATAACAAAAACAACTGCAAGGCCAGCTCTCCTCCACAAAGAACAAGGATGAGAGCCATAAACCCACCTGTATTATTGAATAAATTAGGAGTAGTTGTGGCAGTTGCAGCTGCAGCAACCAGAAATAACAGAGAAATTGGAAGAGTCACCCCCGCACCCCCAAAGTACTAAGAAAGAGAGCTGTTGGCCCATTAAATTGTCCTCCAGGACAACCTATAGGCAAAATCTATGTAATTAGAATAACCTGGATTTAAAGCCAGGTCCTCTCATTCCAATTCTAGCTGTCTGGATATTATGTTGTCTATTACAGCAGTTAAACCCCCACTTTTTCTGTCAATTTTGTTTCTGCCTAAAATGCATCACAAGACAGACAAATTTTTATTAAAAACAAACAAACAAACAAACTTTTGCTTTGCCATTATATTAGAACCCACATTGAGTTAAATTTACATGATTTTCTTTTCTGAAAGATTAGTGTTGCACTGTTTATGTAGTTTCAGGAATACCTAAATATACACCTTCAACATATCAAGAGTCCCCAAAGGAGATGACACACTTACCATACAGCTTGCACCTATGGGAAGCAGTTGAAAGATTAATGGGTTAAATAGTTTGGAATAATACTTTAGAGAGAAAGAATTCTCATTCACATTCTGTAGCATTTTTGGTTTTGCAGGAGACAAGTGAGCACTAATCTTCTATAAAGAAAAGAGAGCAGTATTAAAATCTGGATAATTTTCAAAAGGGGATAGGAATTAGACTTGTGGTAGAGGGACTTCCCAGATAAGGAAACTCTCTTTTCTTGTCTGCAATTTATACATACTAATCTTTTTAAATCAAAATTCTCTTTAACAGCTTGATGAAGTCTCTGGACCTCTTCTCAGAATGTTTTTAAGTACATAAAATAAAATACAAAGAAATAGAAAAGAAACCAATTATATTGAAATAAAAACATAGCCTCCCCTCCAGTCTAAGTGTATGCTCCCTAAAAATCTATCTATGGGTTCAAGGGGCAGCTAGATAGGTGCAGTGGATAGAGCACCAGTGCAGGAGTCAGGAGGACCTGAATTCAAATCTCACCTCAGACACTGGACACTCACTAGCTGTGTGACCTTGGGCAAGTCACTTAACCCGAATTGCTTCATCCTGGGTCATCTCCAGTCATCCTGATGAATATCTGGTCACTGGATTCAGATGGCTCTGGAGGAGAAGTGAGGCTGGTGACCTCCACAGCCCTCCCTCACTCAAAAACAAAGTCAAGTGCAAGTCATGTCATTATTTCTCTGATTCCATGGTCTTCTTTGGCAAAGAAGGAAGAGCACACACACACATCTATGGGTTCATGGCCCCCAGGTTGAGAACTCATCTTGAAAGCAGCCCAATGAACTGAAAGGTGAAGAGTCTAGAGTCCTACAGCCTATGGCACAGGTGGTGATGAGGGCTGGAAAGGGGGTGTGAGACTCCCACAAAGACTGGGGTACCAGAGGCTGGTCGTCGGGAGAAGAATTCACGAACTAAAGCATTGTTGAAGTCAAGGTAAATATTTATTATGTTTTTCAGTAGGCAATTGTTCTTAGGGAACCTGAAACCTTAAAGGGGTACAGGGAAAGTTTATATAGGATATTCTATAGTGTCACTTGTGCCAAATGTGGTAACTAGGTGTTTTGGGGTGGATTTAGGGAGTGGTTAAGGAGTGGTCAGTTCTTAAAGGAACATGCCCTTTTGGTATCTACTGCCCAGGTATTTTACCCCAAATTTATCTGGAAATAGCCCAAGAGGGGGCTACCTAGAGGTGTAGTTTTAGGCCTGAAATGTCACTAAGTCAGCCAATGATCAGGGCTTAACCAGGAAAAATCAGGCTTCTCTTGTCAATGTCTTGTTACACAAGATTAATGTAAGGGAATATAGGTAAGTCTATGTCTAGAATACATATGATTGGTCAGTGAGTAGTAAATGTCATTATGACCCAGTGCACAGCCTATTCAGCCAGTACACAACTGGTTAAGCCTAATGAGTTCTATACGTGTTTCCGGTTACTATAGCAGAAAGGGAGATAATGGTTGTTGCTAGGGCTGGCTGTGTCTTTGGGCTGGGGAGAAACTGCCTGAGATAATATTTTGAGACTAGAGAGAAATGTGATTTTTAAAGAGAAATGTGATTTTAGAATTGGAGCCCAAGTACATGTACCCAAGCACCCCATCAGTGGGACTTGAATCCAGGTATTCTCTCCAACATCAGTTCTCAATTCACTATGCCATGATACTTTTGACCAGATAAAAGACTAGTAAATTGAATCTAAACATGATTATTCCAATTTAAGGAATTACTACCTCCAACGCAATATTAGATTTTTAACCAAAAAAAAAGAAACAATAATAATAATAAAAAAACCTTGATAACTCACAGTGTTCAGTTCTTTAGTTGGAAAATTGTTTCCAATGTTTAATGTTGCTACTGAGTTTCCTGGGGAAGAAAAAATAATACTTTTATATAGTCTTCTCTAATAAAACAAAAAAATGCTTAAATTCATTTAAATGAAAACCTGATGCACACTATTCAAGAATGCCTTTTTAAATCTAAGAAACAATTACTTATTATAAATGTTTAAATTAAAAAGCTCCACTAGAGCAGTAACTGTATTTACCTAATTTTTGCATCTCCAGCTGCAGTGTTCTGTACATACACATAACAGATATGTAAATGTGGGTATAAAGTGGTAAGTATAAAATAAGCAATGGTCCCAATTTTCTATAGAATGAATATAGTCTAACAGTATTTTTACTCACAAAACTCGTCTCTGAAAAAAAAATTATTTCACTAACAAAAAAGGCTTTACTAGAGAAATACAAAGGAAAAGTTATTTTATAGATTGAAACCTCAGTTATTTTAATGTACGTGTGACTTCATAAGAGTAGATACTCCTTTTACTGCTACAAGTCACAATCTGTGTGATTCCTATACGTCTTTCTGTAAATCCTCCATAGGGGATCTACCGAAAGTATGGAAACCAACTTCTGAATCTTAAGTATCTTATGGACACTGGTATAGCATTCAGACTGACAGACTTCTTTCCTGCTTTTATGAATATCCTGCTTCTCCTTTTCTTGTGTATTTGTCCTTGATGACCCTTTTATACTACTTCTGGCACAGGAATTATGGTTAATTTGCAGAAGAACTTTTCTACCTATTATGTATCTTTCCATTGCTCTTAGGGTCATGAATAATTTTAATACTTCTGAGATCAGTATTTGACAATCTGCAGTCAAAATGTATCGAGACGGGAACAAAACGATAGGCTTTTGCAGTAGTTAGTAGTTATGTTCAAAGAAAGTGCTATGTAACTTCTCAAATGCAATCCAACTCTAGTTCCTCTACAATCCATCCACAGTTTCTGTGCAAAATACAAATGAACTAACAGACTTCCCATGCATATATGCCATAGTAGAAGACACATTCTTCAACTGTTTCCCATGAGGAAGTCACTCAGTCTCTTTCTAAAGGTGTGGCTCTCACTGAGGTGGCCCTGTGGTCTTCAAGGGTTCAAGGTAAAGTATAAAATAACAAGGGCAAATAAGATTACTTGAAGAAACAGCTTGTCAATGGGCAAAACCTCTTCTATTTGAACTTTGTATGGAGTACATCCCAAGAATGCAGACATTAGAAGAACATACAACTCTCTGTTTTATTTCTCATTTAATATTGAAATCAGTAGCCATGATAAAACATTAGCTAACACTTACGTAGCTCTTTATCAATATTATTTCATTCAATCCTCACAGCAACCAAGTGAATTAAAACCATTATTATTTGCATTCTACAGATAACGAAAGTGAGGCTAAGAGAAGTTAAGTGATTTGCCTTGGGTCACACAGTTAATAAGTGTTTAAGGCAGGATAGGTAGACTCTACCTAAAGTATTCTATACTCTATGTTGTAGGTCATTTGTGTTTTGTCCTTTGTTCTCAAAAAGGAGCATGACTTCAAGATGATATGACTAGCATTTGACTTGGATTTGAGTGAGAGAGGGCTGTGCAAAGTCATCAGTCTCACTTTCTCCTCCATGGTCATCTGGGTCCAGGGGCCAGATATTCATCAGGAGAACTGGAGATGGCCCAGGATACAATGTGAGAATCTGGCCATTTTAGGATAAGATTTACTAGATTCTCATCTTGATTGACCTACACCCATTCAAAGAAGAGGTTTCTTTAAGTACTTGCTCAAGGGATGACCTCTTTTATTAAAAGAAAAAACAAACAAACTGGGAGAGGAGGATCCTCAGGGTTCCTGGGTAAAAGAGAAACAAATACTATTTAGTAATTGCATTCACTCTGTGCTAGGTGGGTGGGGACCTGGTGTATCAATTTATGAGCTCCAGAGTGAATTTGACTTAAGGCTTGTTCTTTGAGCAAGAAATGCAGCCAGGAAACCCAAAGGAGAAAAGGCAGTTTTTGGCTATGGAAGTGTACATTCCCTTGTGGAGGGAAGGGGTGGGGAGGGAAGGAGTGAGGAGGGGGCAAGGAGAGAAGAGGAGAGGAAAGGAGAGGCTACTCACTCACAAGTTGTGTTTGTCTTTCCTTCCAGAAGAGGATCATGACATCAAGATGATGACATGGCATAGTGAAGAACACACTGCATTTGTGATCAGGAAGGACGATATCAAAAATCTACTTCAAATACTTATTATCTGCATAACTCCACCTCAAAGTCGTGAGGATCTGTGTAAAGTGCTTTGTAAACCTGAAAATATTATATAAATGTCACCAGTTAATATCCATCATTCTCTCCACTTAATCATCTACATATGATTAAACCAAGTTCAAAGACATAGAATCTGTAATTTATTCTAAAAAGAACTTAATATTTATAAAAATCCCTTAAGGCTTTTTGCTGTACTGGATGAAATGTTCTACATAACAGACACACCAGGACTTTTTGTTTTCTACGATTTTCAGTTAACTGTATGATTAAAGTGACTTAATGTAGAACACTACTGGATTGATTATTTCCATTCTTTGTTTCATCAAAACTATTTTCGAGGTGTTTATACACCATACTCAAAAGATTTTGTAGAAATGATGAGATGATCTATTCTATTCTTCAGGAATCTCTTATCCTTTCCATTTTTCAGGAATCTTTATTTTCCTAAGATATTTTTCAAACTAGATCCCAACGTGCCTTTAAAATTGTGCTGCCTTCAATGTAGATTCCTTCTGCATATGCGGGGATCAGAACCAGCAAGTCTTCACAATTCCATTTCTTAGTTGCCACTGCATCACCTAATGTAAAATCGCTGAGATGGTGGAATCAAATATTGTGGCCCTATTATCAGTACTGATGACCATCAACTGCCAAAATTTTAGAACAGATTCATTCTAACTCATGTCTATTGATCATCTTTCCAGGTTCATTCAAATATTACCTTGGGATGTTCTGCCTTAATTAGGTCTTGCACTAAGTACTCTACAATTAAAAAGGTCAAATAGGTAGCTGCCTATAATCACATACAATATGTTCTCATCGAAATTTACTTCCTAAATGGTACTGGATTTAACTGATGCTTTAACCAAACAAACATCTCATCACAGAAAAGAAGATGAAATGACCAGCCAGTCTTTTTTTATCTGTTAAGATATAATCGTTTCCATCTTTTGAGATATTCAGCATCCCTATGCAGGGCTGGTGTCACTAATTCATTTAAATGGGCTATACAGCAACACTTCAAAAGTTTTAGGATTTCATCAGTAAATATTCTCTAGCCAATGCAGATCACAAGTCCTCTGCCCCTTAGTGGACAGACTACTTCATTGCCTTCTATGCACCCTACTTCTCATAAAAAAAGGTCAGCTCATAGTCAACTTTATCATGATGCTCCTCAACTTAACTATGCTGCTTCTATAAGATCATTCAGAGCTCATGTACTGGTAACACAATGTAATGATAATTTAAATAGGAAGATCTTTCTCATCCATTAATAGGCCCATGTGACCTGCCTGGGTCACACGGAAGTGTGAGTCACATGGAGTCTATAATGGGAGGAATTTGCTGAACAGGTGAAGCAGGAAGTAAGTCAAACTAGTCAGAGCCTGGAAGGACAGAGAAAGGACCCAACTGTCTGTGAGTGAGGGAAGGGCATTTTGCTTAAGGGAGTTTGTCTGTGGGAAGACCTGACAATGTGTATAGACTTTTTGGTTAATATGATGTATTTCTTTCTTGCTATAATGGATTTGGTTTTCTGGTGTTGGGATTTGACTTTCTGGTGTTTGAATAAATGTGAAGAGTCTGTTATATATTGCAATTCAGAACTGCGCTGGCATATTCATAGCCACCATAGGAGCTGGGAATATCACATTGGCACTACATAAAGTCTCAAAAACCCACCGTCATCATGCCAAGATGAAACACTAGTGTAGGATTGCAGTGGAAAGTTTGCATATTTGTTTCATTTCACCATTCCATAAACCTTTATTAAGTCCCTAGAATGTACAATGCACAATTTTAAGTGCTGGAGGAGATCAAAAGACAAATAAAACAGTCTCTGTCCTCAAGGGACATATGATGTCACAGAAGAAATACTAATAAATGTAATGCAAATTAATATAATGACTCATACATGAGAGAAGTAAAGTGCCAGTAGATAAAATGAAGGTGAAAACTTTTAGCTACAGGGCTTGGCAGAGATCCTGGAAGGTTTCAAGGAAGAGACATACATCAGGAACACAATAGATCAAAACACAAACCAATAGTAACATACATGTTTAAGCTACTATAATCTCACAAATAAAACTACTTCATCATCACCCTCTTCATAAAACAACTTGATTTCTGCCTACCATTACTATTTTAGCCATGAAGGTAATTCAGAGAGGTAATAGCAGATTTCTGTATCCAAACTTACCTTTAATTTCTATTTTGTTTTTAAAAGTAGTCAGTTAAAATTTCAGACTAAGAAGGTCTTACTAAGGTTCTATTACCGTCTATCACTGTATGGTTATACACATTTGACAAAAGCTGCAAAAATATCTAAAGTAAAGATAATCCGAGACTGCTATATTAAATCACCTGTTGATATTTTTGCGTCCATTTTTGGTCCAGCAGTTTCTTTGTTAATACAGTTAGAGTTAGAAGGTGCTGAACTGTTTTGACAACTAGAAAAACATAGTTTAGTTAATTCACAAAACAAAAATATTTTGGCAATTCCTACTGTTTTACTTCCATGATCTGGGCCTTTCAACTTAAAGGTGTGATATGATCGAGGGCTTCTTAATGGTTCATGTGAAGGCTTGATTTCATTCTTCTCTATATTTAATTGCTCTGTCACTTTACAAGCAGATATATCTGAATTATTTCTTGACATCTTATCGAAATGAAGTTTAAAATCATATATACCTAAGGGAAGAAAAATGTTTAAGAGACAATTCCTTAAATTATTTGTATTATAGATTATCTATGAAGTTAAATGTTTCTCTACATTGCAAATACATAGCTTCAAAGAGCATAAAAGGCAATGTTTTATTCTCTTACATTTATAGCACAAACACTTTCTGTTCATAAATAACATGAATACAACATGAAATATTTAATGCAAAAGGTATATACCTAAATTAAAATTAAGAGGGCATTTGGTCAATTATATCATGCAACTCAACATATTTTGCTACAAAATTATATCAGTAACAATATTTAAAGAAGTAGAATTCAAAACAATGGCATTACATTATGGCAAAAGGAAATAATAACATGGTAATAGTTCTCAATTTATACATATCAAACAATTCAACAGCTAAATTTATTTTGTAAAAGGTTGCGACAGAAGAAGAAATGGACAACAGTATAACAATAGTATGGGTCATTATTATAAAATTGTGAAAATAAAATGATTAAAAATAAATCAAATTTGAACTGCTTACTTAATAAGATGGAATGAATATATGTGTACACTCACATATGTGAGCAAAATGGGATATATACTTTTAAAGTACACATGAAAACTTGCAAAAAAATCACATATTAATTCAGAGCAATCATATGGAAATTTAAAAAACCCCAAAATTCTAATTAAAATATAGTATAAGCAAAAGGCAACTAAAAACAGTAAGAATTATTGTTAAAGAAAAAAATTCAGAAAAACAATTAAGATTTAAGAGACAATGACAATACCAAATATCAAAACTTATCTGGGGAAGCAAAAGCTTTCCAAGAGGAAATTTATATTGCTAAATGTCTACATTGGTAAGAAAAAAATGGGAAAAATCAATCAAGCTAAAAACATAAAACTCTAAATAAGGAACAAAGTGATAATACAAGTAAAAATTAAGAGATGATAAAACTAAGAGGAGAAATAAAGAGAAACTGATTTTTGGACAAAATAAAAAAATTCATAAACAATTACTAATTTTAATTCAAAAAAAGGAGAAAATGCAAATCAATAAAATTATAAATGACCCGGAGATAATAAACATAAAAGAAAACAATATCATTACTGAATATTACATTTAAGTATATTCTGGCAAATGTGCCAGCAAAAAATAATAATTAACTACAATGATCATCCCACTGAATAAAAGGAAAAAATTATTTATTAAATGTTTATTATGTACCAGACACTGTGCCAAAGTCTCAAACTTGCACAGCAGCAAAAGTATAAGTAGAAAAATTTAGTAATTATAGAAGGACTAAGACAAATGATCAAAGAATTATCCCACTCAACCCAAAATTAAAAAAAATAAAACAAGGTCAGGCGGGATGTTTTCAGCTCTCCAAGAATAAATAATCCCTTTTACACAGATTATTCTTTTTGTGAATATAGAGAAAGAAGGAATATACCTTTTAAGAGGAAAATATTGTGTGAATTTTAAAAAATTCCATAAAGGCAACATATAATGAAAAAGAAAATTGTATTCCTATCTTATGAATTTGCAGGTAAAAAGAACTTGTAATTAAGCAGGCCTTTCCCTAAGCATAAAATGTTAGCTGAAAAAGATAAAGAATACAATCGAAAGAAAAAAAAATATTGAAGAGACATTTTAGGACTAGACAAAGTCATAATGAAATTTATGTAGGAAAATAAGCAAGAACATCAAGAAATACATGAAAAGAGCTGAAATGTATTCCTGGATAACTAAATTTTAAAACATAATGCAAAGCAGGTATAAAAAGCATCTAATGAAGTGAAAAATTAAAAAAAAAACCACCAATGCTCTAGATATACTAACTGTCCAACTAAGTGAATGAAAAATATTAATGTTATAACAATTATTCAAAGAAAATGCTCCACCTCACTTATAATCAAAGATGCAAACAGAAAGAACTAGAAGGTACCACCACCTCATAACCTATTAAATGCATCAAAATAATAATTCAATGCTAATTAGATTGTACAGCAACAGGTATCCTCTTCCAACACTGGTAGAATTACAACCTTGTATCATCTTTGTGGAAAGTAATCACACCAAAAATTTTAAAACTATTAACTCTCTGAATAATTTCATAGTTGGGATTTTACCTTGAAATCATAATCAAAAACAACAAAAATAGCTATGTGTACAAGATGTATTCTATCAGCATTATACACAATTGCAACAAAACCCCAAAAACCTAGAAACAACCTAAATGTCCAATAGGTGAAATGTTTAAGTAAATTGTAGTATGCTGATGTTAACAGAATACTATACTGCAATTAAGACTTACAAGTACGAACTATATTAAAAATCTGGAAAGAACTATAGGAAATAAAGTGAAAAAAGTAGAAGTGGAAGAATGCATATACATTAACTACAACTTTGTAAGAATAAAGTTTTGTCATTGTGTTTGTCCTTCATTCTGGAAGAGGACCATGACATCAACAAGATGCCATGACTTGCAGTTGACTTTGATTTGAATGAGGGAGGGCTGTGCAAGGTCACTAACCTCACTTTCTTCTCCTGAGCCATCTGAGTCAGGTACCCTGATATTCATAAGGATGACTGGAGATGGCCCAGCATGCAAGAATAAAGTTAATTAAAAATGAAAGAACATGAACAAATTCTCTAAATTACCACTAATTAGAGTAATGCAAATCTATGCAACTTTAAGGTTTTTTACTTCACACTCCACAGACTAAGAAAAATAACGAAAAGAGGAAAATGACAAATGCTGAGGGGACTGGAAAAAATAGATAGACTACCAGTAGTACACTACTGAGGGAGCTATGAAATGATCATGACATTCTGGAAAGCAATTTGGAACGATGTCCCAAAGTTACATAACCTTTGACTTAGCTTCACCAATATGAGGCCTATGCCTCAAAGAAAGCAAAGCAGGGGGGAAGGGAAGAAAGGACCTACAGATACAAAAATATTTTTAATAGTAGTTTCTCTGATAGCCAAAAAATTAGAAAGTAAAGAGGTGCCCTACTATTGGGGAACGGCTAAATAAACTGCGTTATGTGAACAAAATAGAATATTATCTTGCCGTAAGAAATGATGAAATGAACAGGCTCAGAGGAAAGGCGGAAAACATCATGAACTTATGTAGAATAAAAGGAGGTAGTCTTAGGAAAAGGATTTATACAATAACAATATAAAAATAATTTGAAACACGTTAGTATTCTAATCAAAAAACTGATAAAGCACAATTCCAAAAGAATGACAATAGAACATGTCACTAACCTTGTGACAGAGAGGTGATGAATTTAAAATAAAGACATACATGAACAGGTTTGGACAAGGTCAAGGTGGAAAATTATTTTGGCTGGACTATGCAACTAAGTACCAGGGGCTTTATTTTTTTTTCTACTTGCTCATCAGGGCAAAAGTTGGTGGGTGGTACAAAATAATATTTCAAAAATAAATAAAAATCACAAAGGATATTTATGTGTGATGTGTCATATTAATTTCAATATAATTTAGTGCTGTTGAGTAGTATTGCTCTGAATTAAAACTCAGAAACATACCAAAGAAGAATGATGACAATATACTTCATCATGTAGTTGCTAATAAAACAATCACTTCAATGTCTTGCTTTGATAGGGTAGGACTGCTAGAGATATTAGCATTACTGGTAATAAATGGAGAGTATTTATTGAAAAAACGTGTTAAGTGTGCTGGATTTATATTGTTTTATTTTTAAATAATTGTATTGTTAAAAACATATAGATTGCATAATAAACTTTCTTTTAAAAAGATTTCCATCCAAAATGGGTCTTAAAAAAAGAAAGGACAAAGAATGTAGATGTGAAAAGAAGACTAAAATGTTGTTATGAGAGCTTATGCACTGAATTTAACTGTAAGGTGCTATTAAGAAAATTTTATTGACATTGTTTAAAAAGCTTAAAATTCAGCATTCAAAAAGAAAAGCTTTCTTTCCTCTTGGCTATGGGGGGAATAAATTTCATTTTTTTAAAATTGACACAAATATTTTCACATAAAAATTTTTAAAAATCTATTACAGATTTTTTTAAAGACTATACTAAATTTAACATGACCGTACCTTGCTTGTCTATCTGTTTTTTTCTAAGAACCTACCTTGGAGTTCCATAAAGCTGTAAAAGGGCAAAGAATCTCAATTCAATTAGGTTTATAACAGACAATATTATAAGCAATATTAATGACCTGTTTTGTGTTTTAGGTCTGTGATTTCACTGGTTTAGGGAATTCCCAATACCAACACAAGTGTTCTGTCACTTGAGAGTTCTTTAGGAGTTTCCTGGGGCACTAAGAAGTTTAAGTGTTTTGCTCAGGATCACACCATCTATGCTTCAGAGACTGGACTTGAACCCAGCCAGGTATCTTCCGAAACTCAGGCCCATTTATCAGGCTATCTGCTTTCCAAGTGGAGAATTCAGGGACAAAAAATAAAGTCCTCTATATTCTAGCTCTGCATGGCTACTTTCTGTTTCCACACAGGACATTCCATCTCCTGCCCCTATGACTCTGCACCAGAAAAACAGTAATTATTGTTTGCAAAGTACTTTCTAATTATTATCTCCTTTCATCCTCATAACCACCCTAGAAGGGTAACCCTAGCTAAGTGCCTGAGGCCAGATTCGATCTCGCTTTTCCTGACTTCATGGCCAGCATATTATCCCCAGGGCCAACTAGCTTCCCTGTGCCTGTCATCCCTTAAACCTTAGAAGGTTCTTGAATTTCCTAGTTCCATTAAAGGCTCAAGCTCAAGAGCTACATCTTGTACTAATCACTATGCTTCCCCTTCACTCACCCTCTCCCCAAAACAACTTCACTTGCGATATATTTTGCTTTTACACATCTGTGTTTTCCTGGGTAGAATTTAAGTTCCTTAAGAAAAGGGCACATTCCTTTTTGTCCTCTCCCCAGTTTCTAGCGCAGTGTCTGGCACACAGCAGGTCCTTAGTAAGTGCTTGTTGAATAGAAGGGAAGTGAAAATGAACTGCACAGGTCTGCCACTTCAAAGAGTTACTGCTGAAAAATAACGAAAATAGCTGTGATAGAACAAGGGATAGTGAAACTGCCAGGAGTACGATTTTTCTCCTTTATGGAATACCAGGAGGCAAAAAAAAGTCTGTAATCTTCAAAAATCCTGTAAAATTAAGACTCACTTGATTGCATTAAGACATTTTTTCCCAAAGTCACAAAACTACAAGTTCATTCAGAAGATGTCCAAACCTAATTCTGTCTTTAAATGTCTGTTTTTCAGGTAAGCTGATCCTCTCGATGATACTCAATTTACTGAAAGATAAAACTTTGCTACTGAGTTCTAATTCTTTATGAATAACATAGCACCACCAACCCAATAAAATCAACAAGGTGTGCAATTGTGGAAGTCTCCTAATCACTAAAGAGGGATAAAAGCAAGGTAAATAAAGCCAGTTTAATAGTGTCTCTGAAACAGGCAGGGTCCTAGACCTGCAATCAGGTGAAGTAGCTTTGGGTTTACCATCCAGTGAAAGGGCTAATGCCATGTGTCTACTGCCTCAGTGTGTTATCCAGAGGTTTAACTAGAGCAGGGCAACCTCAGTTTTATCTCAGGGCACCAAAAATTAGAGAGCACAAATACCTAAAATAATGGCTTCTGATTATTTTTAAAATTTGTTATGTTACCATTTTAACAGAATTTTCACTTCACACAGAGCTGAAATTTGAGACCAAGTACTCTGTACAAGTCCACACTCTTTCCTTCGGCTTGTGCTGTCTCTTGGTCACAACTGGAGAGAGAAGTGAACCTCTCTGAGCCTCTGTTCCTCATTTGTAAAATGCGGTAGGTAAGAATGCCAGAATTTCCTTCTTGACAGGGTGGGTGTGGGGCTTCCATGAGATCAGGTACGATGAAAAGGCAAACTTTATTAATCTTGAGACTTCCATAAATGTTAGTCCTTAGCATTATTACAATTTTCAGTGTTTCACTCCTCTTTATATAGTCTCACATGTTCCCTATTCTTTTTTAAAAAAAAAGCCTTTACTTCTACTCTGAACCAGCCAAATTCATGAAAACCTTGTCTATGCCTGAGGCCTCTACTTTGGAAATAACCAGGATCTCCTCATCTCTTTGCAAGATGGCTTTATGAACCTAATCAACTGTTCTGTTCCAAATAATCCATGACATCATAATGGACAAAGCCAATGACTTTCTTTTCTGCTTCCATTTTTCAACACACACACATGCATATATATATATACATACATACATATATTTATATACAGTGCTTACTGTAAATCAATATCTACATCCTTTTGCTTCAGTCTCTCTCCCATCCCATCCTTAGTCTCTCAATGTCAGTCCTCTACT
This sequence comes from Notamacropus eugenii, assembly GCF_028372415.1. Taxonomy (NCBI): domain Eukaryota; kingdom Metazoa; phylum Chordata; class Mammalia; order Diprotodontia; family Macropodidae; genus Notamacropus; species Notamacropus eugenii. The sequence continues at coordinate 5,828,318 of NC_092879.1, read as the reverse complement.
ATATGACTTCATTATTACATGTCCCCACTACTAGAATAATAGCCTGATAATAGAATTTGTTGTCTTATTCTCTCTCTCCTCCAATCTATCCTTCATATTACTGCCAGAATTAGGGTTAGAGTAAGGGATTCTTTAGGTCAAGGCACTCGTCTGATCCAAGACACCTGATGGTGCTCTATTGCCTATCGAGTGAAAGTCCATTTCTGCCTGGCATTAGAGCCATGCCAAGTATGATACTTTTCATCTTGATCTCATACAGACAGCCTATACCATATTACAACAAGATGAAAATACTCTGCCTATGCAGTACATTCTCTAGGCCTCCGTTCCTCATTATGGACTTCTGGATCTTATTTGTCATGCTATTTGTCAAATTTATATTGATCTTTTACAGCCCAAGTAGAATTCTACAGTCTCCAGGAATATTTCCCTGAAATGCCATCCCTAAAGACCTTGCTTCCTGGGATCTCACAGAGGACTCTGTGCTTTTATCATGTGCTTACCTTGTGTTGTACTTTATAGTTATTTTTGCACATCATATCAACATAGGAGACTTGTAAACAGGAGAGAAGAAACCAAAGCTTATCTATCTATCTATCTATCTATCTATCTATCTATCTATCTATCTATCTATCTATCTATCTATCTTATCTGTCTGTCTATCTATCTATCTATCTATCTATCTATCTATCTATCTATCTATCTATATCTATATCTATATCTATATCTATGTCTATATATCTTAACTTCTGAGGCGATTTTCTAAACAGAATAGGTTGTCTGCTAAAAGTCTATTCCACTGGAATTTGCCCTGCTCTCAATAGACAGACACTGAAGGAATTTAAGGCAGAAGGTTACATCCTTAATGTTGGCTATTAAGATTAAGCTGCCCGCAGCACATAGGTGGCAGGAAGGGGGATTTTTGGATCAAAGATTTAAAGATGGAAAAAGACCCTGGAGGTCAGCTAATCCAATTCCCTCTTTTCACCTGGGAGGAAAGTGAGGCCCAGACAGTTTAAGTGAGTCCCCCAAAGTCCTAGGGCCATGAAATACCCGAAGGATTTACTGGACCTGGAGGTCCGGTTGAAGCAAAGACCTGCATTCAGGAACATGAAGGAAATTGAAATTGGGGGAAAGGGATACAAATAAGAGCTTTATTATCATTCTGGGCCTTAAACGGGTTTTTAAAAAGGCTTCATACACACGCGCACCAGCACTCCATATAAAGTTTACAGCGATCATAATCTGTCCTCTTGGCTCCAAAGACAATGTAACTGACAATAACCAGATAATGAGTTTTCCTAAGAATTTCTGTCAAGAAACTTGGAGTCTATAAAACCGCCCTAATGACCTTCTCCAGCAGAACACCAGCACCGCAGTCCCACCCCGCCCATCCCTCCCTGGCAGGCAGGATCCTAGTAAACCAACACTAATCGAGAAACAGCGCCAGGGGTGAGATCATCGGAACCGTCTCAACCCCGCTAGTTTGTGTGGCCCGGTCCAAGGTCGTTCCCGAGTGTTTATCCGCCCCATGCTTCAGCAGGCAGTCTGCAATACCCCAGCAGAGAGGGCACCCGCCCTGGTCACCCGTGGAGCCCTCCCAAACTCGGACCTGGCCCTCAGCACGGCCCCCGCTACCACGAGCCTCCCTGGGTCTGTACTGAACCTGGACTGGTAACCCTGGGAGCGAACCACCTGGCTGGTCGGTAGTCTTAGTCATCCTCATTTCCAGGCTTGGACCAGACTGACTGTACCCTCCCGCCACCTTCCTCAGCCTCGGGGTCTGCAGGATGACTGTCCCATGCTCTCCAGCCTCCTTTCCCTCAGGTAAGCCAGGGCTGAGTTCCGCGCTGCCTCCCTCCGCCCCGTGTGGGATCCCTACCCAGCGGTGGCTGAGGTTCCCTCCCCTCGGCCCCAAACTAGATTTGAACTCTGCGGCAGAGGTTAGGGCTGCACGTGGGGAGAGACCAGGGAAAGTCTGTAGGCCAGGGAGTGGGGTGGACCAAGGAGGGTGGGGCTGGGGGGCAAAAAGTGTCATCCCCTTGCCGAAAGAAAAGAAGGGGCTCAAACTTGACTTTCTGAAACTGATGGGAGGGACTTGAGTTCCCGGGACCTCCTCCCAACCACAGTGGGGCTGGCGGCCACCTGGCCAATTGTCCAACTCACCGCACTCTGCACCAGTTCCGAGAAGTTTGCTTCCTTGGGCCTGGAGAGCCTGAGAAAGAGACCTGTAGAGGCCAGGCGGGCTGGACTCAGCATCGCAGGGTCCTGGTAACCATGGTGAGGGGGACGGGGGGGGGGGGGCGGGGGGCGGGACGAGACAGGCGTCCCTTTGTCTGCACCGAGTTGGGAAGGTTGAATTCACCAATCCTGCGACCTCGGGTGGTCGCTATGGCAACCGCGGGGTGTGGGGGCTGGGCTAGGGGAAGGCAGAGTACAGGTTGGACTGTGGGGGCGGGATTTCTGCTCTCAATTACCCCTCGGAAAGGCTGGCTGGTAAGCAGCCTCAATTTGGAGCCCCTGAGTCAGCAGAGTCGTCCTACAGTAGGAGGGCTTGTAGCTTGGAAGAGCCCGGCCTCACGGGGCAAGTCTGCTGTGCCCAGGCGCCGGGGGTCTTGGGGAACCCACCAGTCTGGAGGGAGGGATTCTCAGCCTGCCCTTGTGGAGGTTATCCCGGGGCCAGCCTGTCCTACTTCAACGTCAGAAGGAGAGACTTACTGAGCGTGTTGATGCCCTCCCCGAATGCAAAAGCAGACAGCAAATACAACCCAATCATGCTCTCTAAAACGGTGGGTGCTCTAGAGGTGACCCCGCCACCCACTGGTGCCATTCAACGGGGTAGGAGCAGAGGCCAGTGTATGGTCGCAGATGCTATAAATATTTACATACATATAGATATACAAATATGTATGTGTACATATTAGGGAGCTAATCGCTTACTATAAGAAGCACTTTTCACTCAAAACCAACCCAGCACAACATTTGTTCTCCATACAAGGACAATACAACACCTCATTACAGAAATGTAGAAAAACAAAGCTTAACAGAGCAACAGAAATATTTACATACATCACCAGATGGGAGCACCTACATCTGAGTTCTCGTTCACGGGAGGGGGGAAGAAAAAGGCGGTGAGGACCCTTGATACTGGCTACTCAGTGTCCCTAATCTGGTAAATCAAAAAGGTTTCAGGTGAAACACCGTCCCTTCAGTGAGACCCCAGGCAAAATCAATTTTCAAGAATATATACACTTTTCAAACAAAGACTTGGCACCTGAATGACTCAGTGCAGAAAGGCATGAAAGCCTACTTGACCTTGCACCTAATAGGCTTAATGCCAAAGATGCAAGCGCCTACCTGAGTCAGTGTATAATTGACTCTAAGTTCCTTAGCATCAGATGTGTTTCAACTGTGAACTGGGCCAGAGTTCAAAGACACAATTTTGAACTGTGATTCATAAGACAAAATACCTGTATACCTTTGCACCTAGGAACACAGAAGGGAACACAAGTAGTCATGTACATCTATAAAAATATAAGGAAGATCTTTATGTTCCATTAACCCTTCACCCCGTCCTGGCCAGTGCACAGCCTGCACTGGCAGCCTGGGCATTCCTGCAGGGATCACTTTGTACCAGGGGTTCCACTCAGTGCTATCCTATAGCAACCATAGAATCAAGAATATGAATAATAACAGGAGGACAAAAAAGGAATAATAATAAAAACGTGGTCAGGGGAGGCTGGAGGATAAGATATTGGATAGCTTCCTAAGGCACAGTTAGGTACTACACTTCATCCATGTCTGGTCTGGAGGGCATTAGCTCAGATAATCCAGGTGGTAGGACTGGAGAGCTCTTAGAAAAGTCTTTCCCATTCTGTTTATCCCACCTGAATAAACACTGATAAACAAGGGTTAGAGTCGGAGTTTAGTGTAAATGACTAGGCAAACTGGGACACATATTCCTTTCTTTGCTCTAATACCGATATTCTGCCTTCTCCTCCTAATAATTTTGCTTTGTAAGAAGCCATCCGGCCCCCATGGATCAGACAAAATGTTTATAGGCATCAAGAACAAGAGCCACTTTTGTAACTATACATATAAATGGATTTTATTTACCCTATACTAGTCTCTGAGCACACCTAGTATAGAAGAGAGAAACGTTTTGGTTTCTTTTTGTTTTACTTTTCTCTAAGATATTTCACAAAAACATTCCAATGGATGAATGTCATTTGCATGGCAATAAGTTTTGTTTGTGGTCTATGTTTACAATTCATATTATTATGAGAGTATTATGCTTGATTTCTTCCATCATGATTTTGGAAAGAATCATGCAAGAAACAATATTAATTGGAGGGAATGATACCTGGAATGAAATGTCTTTATTGGATGTCAACTCCTGTTTGGATCGGGATATTGATGACACTGTTGTAGTTCAAGGTTGTCCTTAAAGCTCAAAGGGGTATGATCTGGTTTGCATATTTGGGGAGATCTATAAATATTTTATCTGAATTGCTAGGTTCTCCCCCTACCTCCATCACTCAGCAACTTCTCCACCTTTGAGGTTAATGAAATTTACCCTTACCACCTAATCAAAATCCTGGTACCTCTTGACTACAACCCTCCTTCTGCCCTTCCCCCCTACTAGGTCACTCCACTTCCTTTCTCAGTTTAGTTCATTACCTGTTTCACAGTCTTACTCTCCTCCCAAACTCCTGCTCTCATACTACAGGACTTCCGTGTGTGTGTATGTGTGTGTGTGTTATTATTATTTTGTCTCAAATACCCTAACCACTCAGGGAGTACAGTTTCCATGACTCCACCTCACTTCAGCCATACACAAAGATGGTCAAACTCTTGATCCTGCAAATACCCACAAATGTACCACCTCCATATTCAAGAATCCTGCAATCTCCTTATCTTACCTCTACCTCTGCCTTCCTTAACAAAACCCTACTCTTGTTCCACACCATGACCTTTAACTCCTCAATTCTCTCCCAAACCATTTCCCCTTCACTGACCATTGCATCTTGACCTCTTGAGAAACCAATCCAACTCTACGATGTCCTTTTCTCTTGGGTCCCATCCAAAGGTTTCAAAAATTACATAAATGCAAACACATCTGATGTTTGTTTTCAAGGGCATCAATGAAAGAAATATCAAATTTAACAGAGACTTTACCAGTGAGAAATCAGGCATTCAGGGAAATATTTGTCCAGCTGCCTAGGGGTATTGTTGTGTAGTCACTCAGTGATGCCCAACTTTGTGAGACGCCATGTACGTTTTATTCAAGGACATTTCTTAGCAGAGATACTGCAGTGGTTTGTTATTTCCTCCTCCATCACATTCCCATTTTCCAGATGAGGAACTGAGGAAAATAAGAGTTAAGTCACATGGCCAGGGTCAGACAGTAAGTATCTAAGTCCAGACTTGAAGTCTGATCTGTGTGGTTCCAAGCCCAGTGTTCTATCCACTTAACCACCTAACTGCCCTGTCCAGAACTAGTAAAAAAAAAAAAACAGACATAAACAACAACTCTGGGAATATACAAAATCAGAAAGTGAGGTTACAGCTCTGTGCATTTCCCTCAGTAGTATGTCTGTGATTCCAAAATCTCATCTTCTTGCTGAGGGATATGTTTTCTTCTCCTAATACTAATAAATAACCAATTATTAAATTAAGATTACATTTTTTTCTGTTTCCTTATTCAGGGTCCAGCATTATAAGTCAGTTGTGTTCTGAAGGACATTGCTGATAAATGAGATTCTCAAATCTTCAGAGTTCTCACTCCTTGATATTTAGCAGGACCTCAAACAGCTAGAAGACATTACCTCTGTTTGGAGTGTAAACAGAATATTATCCAGGTGAATGAATTCCAGCCCTAAAGCGTTAAGGCTATGCCCATGCAGTCCCCCATTTTGTTCTAGAATAAGCCAGCTCATGAAGCAGAATCACTCTACCTTAAATCTAAATGTGACAGTCGTAAGAAAAACATGAAGTCATCTTAGAGGGCGTGGTAAGGATTGAGTTGTCTTCAACAACCCGAAAAGATGTGTTACAAATGCTGCTACTTCTGTTTTATTATTGTTATCCATAATCAAAACAGTTACCATCTATATAGAACTCTTGAAGAACTTTGTAAATGCTATCTCATTAGATCCTCACTACAATCCTGCAACTAGGTGCTATTGTAAACTCCATTTTACAGAAGAGGAAGTTGAGGCTGAAAAGGTTTCAGTGTTTGCCCTTGATCAAGCAGGCAATCAACAGACATTTATCTTCAAAGACTTGCCACACCAGTCACTCTGATAAGCACTAAGGATACAAAGAAAATGGAAAAGAGAGTTCCTGCCCTCAGGTACTCACATTTTGGTAGGAGACACAAGAGGCAAATTACTAAGGCCAGACAAAATATGGACATTGTATGGAAATGGAAGGGAATCACAGAGGGAAGACACTAACACTGGAGAGTGAAAGGTGAACTAGGAAAGAAGGTGAGGTTTGAGCAGAGTCTTGAGGGAAGCCAGGAGGTGGAGTTGAGGAAGGAGAACATTCCAGCTCTGGAGGATATCCATTGGAAAGGCATGAAGTCCGGAGATGGGTATATGGAGGGCAGGAAGATTTAAGGCAACTGAAAAGGTAGGAAGAGATCAGGCTGTGACCTTTAATGGGAAACAGAATTTTTTTTATTTCCTTCTGGAAGTGATAAGCAGCCTTTGGATTCTACTGAGTGGAGGAGTGATATATCCAGAACTGCACTTTAAGAAAATCTCTTCGGGAGCTGAGGAGAGGAAGGATTGGAGGGGGTAACTGGTTGTCCTTCTTCTACAAGGAGAACCAAAATGACATCACTAATGATAAAGTGAAATTTCAGTGTGTCCGACTGTGGTTGATCAGACCAATATGAACTTGGAATGCTCTATCGCAGGTTGGGCACAGACAGTCTGTATGAATATTTGGGGTGGATATCCCAAATTTTGCATCCTGTGTTTACTTTGTGTTGTTTTAATTCCGCTTTGCTCAAACAGCCCAGCACCTTTTCTTACGTGGCCATGCCATGCTGATTGGTTCTGTGCCAGTGTCTCCCATGTTGCAAACTCAAATCCAAAGTACTTGAGAGAGACCTTGAGAACGTCCTTGTATCATTTCTTCTGGCCACCATGTGATTGCCTGCCCCATGCCTGTTCCTCGTAAAGTGTGTGTGTGAGTTCGTCCTTCATTGTCAAAAAAGACCATGTCATCAGAGAAATAATGATATGACTTGCACTTGACTTTGTTTTTGAGTGAGGGAGGGCTGTGCAGGTCACCATCCTCACTTCTCCTCCAGAACCATCTGAATCCAGTGACCAGATATTCATCAGGATGACTGGAGATGACCCAAGATGAGGCAACTGAGGTTAAGTGACTTGCCCAAGGTAAAACAGCTAGTGAGTATCAATGTCTGAGGTGAGATTTGAACTCAGGTCCTCCTGACTCCTGCACTGGTGCTCTATCCACTGCACCACCTAGCTGCCCCTCTCCATAAAGTAGTCTTTTTGGCAAGGGTACATTTTGCATTTAAACAATGTGGTCAGCCCATTGGAGTTGCACTCTCTGAAACATAGTTTGGATACTTGGCAGTTCAGCTAGAGCAAGGACTTCAGTGTCTGGTACCTTATTCTGCCAGGTGATCCTCAGAATCTTCCTAAGACAATTCAAATGGAAGTGATTCAGTTTCCTGGCATGGCGATTGTAGACTGTCCATGTTTCACAAGCATATAACAGTGAGGTCAGTACAATGGCTCTGTAGCCCTTCGGTTTGATAGTCAGTCTAATACTTCTTCTCTCCCCAACTTTTCTTCGGAGCCTTCCAAACACTGAGCTAGCTCTGGCAATGCGTGCCCCAACCTCATTGTCAATGTGTACATCCTTGGAAAGTACATTACCAAGGTAAATGAACTTATCCACAGCATTCAAAACGTCTCCATTTGTTGTAACTGATGGTTCCACATTTGTATGGTGTGGTGGTGGCTGATGGAGCACCTGTATTTTCTTGATGTTAATTATTAGGCCAAAATTAGCATAAGCAGCAGAAAACTGATTCATACTTTGTTGCATCTCAGTTTCAGAGGCTGCATTGAGTGCACAACCATCTGCAAACAGAAATGTATGCACCAACACTCCCTCCACTTTGGTCTTGGTTTGTAGCCTTTTCGAATTGAAGAACTTGCTATCAATATGGTAGTTGACCTTGATGATGTTGTGTTCATCCTCATTGAAAGCTTTTGCCAACATTACTGAAAACATTATACTAAAAAGCGTGGGAGCAAGCACACGGTCCTGTTTCACTCCATTAGTGACTGGGAAAGTACGAGAGCATTGCCCATTATTCAGAACTCGGGCAAACATGCCATCTTGAAATTGTCATAAAATACTGATGAACTTCTCTGGGCAACCAAATTCTGACATAGTTTTCCATAAGCTCTCATGACTAATGTCGTCAAAAGCCTTGGTCAGATCTACAAACATTGTGTACAGACCTCTGTTCTGCTCCTGGCATTTCTCCTGGAGTTGTCGGACAGCAAATACCATATTGACCATTTCTCGGCCCTTTCTGAAGCTACACTGGCTCTCAGGCATATAACCATCTTCCAGGTGAAAGATAAGCCTATTAAGGAGGACTCTAGCAAGAATTTTGCCAGCAATGACTAAGAGAAAGATCCCTCTGTGATTGTAGCAGGATAATCTATTCTGTTTACTCTTATAGAGATGGACAATGGAGGCATCCTTGAACTCTTGAGGGATAACCTCTTCTTGCCATATAACCTGGAAAATTTCAAACAGCTTTTGTAAGAGCAATGGTTGCCCTACCTTGCAAATCTCAACTGGAATAGAATCAGCACCAGGTGCTTTGCCACATGAAAGGAGTCTAATGGCCCTCAAAATCTCTTCTTCAGTTGGAAGTTCAGCTAAGGAGGGATTGACTTCAACCTCAGGTAAACAGTCAATGACCTCAGTATTTACTGATGATGGTCTACTGAGAACACTATGGAAGTGTTCAACCCATCTCTCTAAGATCATGTCCTTATCACTAATCAATGTGGATCCATCAGCACTGAGTAGTTCTGATACACCATAGGTTTTTGGTTCATCAATAGCTTTCAGGGAATCACAAAAGTGCTTTGGAGTGTTACTATAAGCATAAAACTGAATTTCATCTGCCTTCTTACTGAGCCAACAATCCTGCATTTCTCTAAACTTGCTTGTACTCTACTTTAGATGGAATTAAATGCTGCCTTCTTAGAGGCAGATGAACTATCCTGCTGGTAAATCCTGTAGAGTTCTTATTTTTCATTTAGCAGCTTCTGAATTTCCCCATCATTTTCATCAAAGCAGTCTTGGTGTTTCAAGTGTTCTGACCCAGATGAGCAAATGCAGTGCTGTGCACCAAATCTCTGAAAGACGCCCACTCATTTTCTGCTCCACTGTTGCCAACTGTGTGTTGGCTCAACTTTCCCTCCAAGTCAGCAACAAAGTGCTCACGCTCAGAAAAGAGCTGTAATTTGTTGACATTAATTCTTCTGATAGTCATTTTGCCTTGGGGGCAGCGCTTTTGATGAATGTGAATATTTAGCTTGGGAAGGATGTCTTTGTTCAGTCCAGTACTCTGCACAACACATTGCCTTTGTCACTTTCACATCTTGTCTGTCTCTTCTCCTTACAATAGTCTATTAGATGCCAATGTTACTACCTAACTGCTGCAACAGTCCAGGTGTTAGGTGATAAGGGCCTTCTCCAGCCTGGCAGCTGGGCATGGAGAGAAAGGGAAGTACCCAAGAGATGTGAAGGGAGAATCAATAGGACATGGTAACACACTGGACTGTGGAGTGCATTTGAGGGAGGAGTTGAGAGGGACATAGAGGCTGCAGATCCGGGACACTGGGTCACATGAGGGACCATGGGACCCTCAATAATAATAATAGAAAAATTTGGAGAGCTGGGGAGGAGGAAAGATGTGTTCTTGTTTGAATATGCTGGATTTTAAATATCTATGGGGACTTCTGTTTTTGATGTCCAAAAAGCAGTGAATTAATTCATGGGCAGTGAGTAAATAGAGGAAATTGGGAAGTTAAGGTCTTCAAGGGGGTGTCAGTATGTAGTCTGTAGTCCTCTAGCTTACTCCTGGCCTATCACTTCTCCTACTGTTCCTTGCCTGGTGCACAGGTGAGCCAGCTCTGATTTCTAGACACTGGCTCTCCCGTCCTTCCAGGACATGACAGGATGAACACTATCGTCCATCCCCTGCCTCCTGCATTGTTAGAGGAGGAAGAGAGAGGCAAAGATGTGACAAACCTCGCAGGAGTCAACATAGCCAGTGATCATTTATGTCATTTCTCTTCCCATTAGGATCCACCCAACTCTCCCCAGAGTCCCACATTATCCCATATGTTCTGTGTCCAATTACATACAAAAAAGATCTAGTGCCCGTGAAATCCTCATCTGCTGGGATCACTGGTGTGTACAGTGGTTTGGTAAGAGGTCAGGATCCCTTTAGAGATGAAGGAGATATAAGAATGCTTCATTGAGGCCTGAAGCACAAAGGGAAAGGGAGGGTGAAAGAGAATGAAGAGCAAAGGCTGCTCCCATTTGGATCTCCAGCACACAAGATGCCCCTGTTCATGCACAAGTTTCCAAAAACCAAGATGCCAACATTTTATGGACATGCTCTGAGACCAAAACAAAATGATCCCTTGCAATCCCTGACTGTCCCTGTCACACCACTACTTGTAAGAGGAGGACATGAAGGATGGCACCAAGGTCTCTGTCCTCTTCCCTGTTCTCACTCCATTTAAGGAAACCAAACTATATTAAGGTGGATCCTTGTCCCCAGACAAATCTCCTTTGGAGAAGAGATGTGCTGAAGTAATATAACCAGGTGGGAAATGATCTGAGGAAATAAAGAGTTTCTGAGTAGATTTCATCTTAAGGACTGATGCATTTTAGGACATCATGAACCCCAGGAAATTAGTGGATAAGAAATGATAAGGTGAATTCTCTAGAGTCATCCATCATCAAATGGAAGAATAGATTCAGAGCTAAGCCAGGTCATGCCCATGGGGAGTTAGCCACCTACATGAGATCCTTGCTTGGCAATGGGATGCTACAGAAACTAGTCTTGGTAGACCTCTAGTGAAATCCTCTCTTCCAACCTAGGGCCCTTGGTTTGTTGAGCTCCCAGAAGTAGGAGATGCCTAGTTCTCAAAATGCACACACGTCCTTGAACATGTTCAAACTCATTGGAATACCACGGCAATACATTCAGCATATAGCTGCATCTATTCCACCCAAAGCACTGTCCAGTCTACTCAAGAGCGGACCTCTAGCTCTCCTACTCCTTGAGTGGTCCACCACAAAGGAGATAGTTCTTTTTACTGATTGCTGTGCAGTAGCTGATGGTCTTGCTATGGTCAGGCCAATGACCAGTGACTAATTGGATGACCAATTCACCACCTCTTTGGGAAATTCACTGTAAAGGAGTATCTCCTCCAGGCTCAAGAACTGGACACTCTTTATGACTCAGTCTCTGCCCACAAGAAAGGCCCATTAGCAGGAGAATATACTGGAATGAGCAAGGTGCGGAGGCCTGTGAAACTCAAATACCCCCTATCACTTCCCACCTGGCTGCTTTCCTGTACTTCATCATCTCCAAAAACTCATCATTAACTCTCACCTCCTCAGCACTCCCTGTCCATGGAGTCCCTCCCTCCCTTTGGTTGGAGGGGGTAATGGGATAAATATCTGGGAGCTCCATCCAGATCCTCCACCATTTAAGCAGGTTATAGAGAATTCCTCCCTTCATTTCTCACTCACTGCTGTCCTGGGCTTCATGATCTCCTAAAACTCATTGATCCATAAGTGAAATATACTCAGACACTCTTACTTCCTCTGGTCACTTCTCACATCGCTGTAGCACTGGAGCAAGTCTCCCCACAAGGTAACCTCCTCCCCAGCCTCCTTTTCCATTTCTTTTTCTAGGTTTCCTTCTCCCATTGGGTTGTGAGTACCTTGAGGCCAGGGACTGTTTTATGCCTTTCTTTGTATCTGCAGCCCTAAGCACAGTGCCTAGCACACAGTAGGTACTGAATGACAGTTTATTGAATTTTGGTCCATGGTGATGTGAAAACTATGTAGCAGATGATCCATAAGAGAAGCCTCTACATCACCCATGATGACTGTTGTGCCCCTCCACAAAAACTCCGAAACTTGTCAGATCCAATGCCACATAAAAAGTCCTCTGCTAGTAAGACATCATGAGGGATATGGTCAATATCCTGCTGGCCAAAGGACTATATAGGACCAGGGCCACAGTAAAGAGGCCTCTTGTATATTCTGATGGTATGGGTACCTAACCAGGGCATTGGATACCCTGGATAGGTATTGATTGCCCAAGCTGTTGCTGAGTTCATAAATTGCTATAGCTTTCACATCAGCAGCCACTCAGACATCAACAAAAGCATAAGATATATCACATGTTTATTCCATGTCCCTCCTCACTCACAAGTAGTTAGGACTGTGGAATGATGGAAAAGTCTTCTCAAGTAAGCCCTAAATTCACCAGACCCTTATCAAAGCCTGAAATGCTGGTTCAACAAGCTTCCACAAGCAGTCTTCACCCTCAACAAGGCAATTCCAAGAAGTTACCCCTCTCTTGCATCCTTGCAAACCCTGTGTCAGAGGATGGAAAATGAGGTAAAGAACATAGAACACTAGTACTAGAACTCATAATCCAGAGGACAGATGTTTCTTGTTGTATAAATCCACATTCAAACATCCCTTTCTTTTTCACACTAAAATGTGAGAAAATGGGAGTTGGACTTTCTTTTTGATGTACTCCACAAATACAGGAGTGCCAACAACAACTGTGGTGCTCTAAACCCTCACAGATGCCTTATTACAATCACTCATATGGGGAAAGTGTGTACAGTATTTTCTCTCCCCAGAATCCTTCATTTTCCCCCAACCATCAGACTTGCAATCTATCTGACTTGTGACCTGTCCCATTAGTTCACCCCTGGCAATGCTTCTTCACCTTAATATTCAGGATATGAATATACACAGGGCAGCCCTGGTCCTCCAGGGGCTCTACCACAAAGTAGAATGCAGTAGTGAGACTGACTCAGGTGGTTGTCTCTGCAGGGAACCTTGTGGTATGCTGAGTTTCTGACCCAAGAATACGTGATGGAGAGATGAAGGGTTTTCCATTCAACTTCACCTAGGGTGTTCACCTTCACACACACACACACACACACACACACACACACACACACACACACTGCCTTTCCACCCGAGGAATATTTAACCTCTGACTTATATTCTCAAACAAACAGGATTGTAGTCCACTGCGTAATGGCTCCTCAACAAGGAAAATTCCTTGGGTTGGAGAAAGGAATTTTGAATATAACTAGCAGATACTTTAATGGCAGTGAATACACCTTTTATAAATTCTCTTCTACAAATGCCATCTCCAAAATATTAAGCAATGTCCCTTCCATCCACTCATGCTACCTCCTCAGCTTTGGGAGAAAATAGCACCGGAACTTAAATGCTGTCTTTTTGCTATACAAGCATTCCCTCCCAACTCCAAATCTGGAATGGCTCCTGTTATACAAGGCTGGTAGACTTTCGGCTTAGTTATTTCCAGTTATAAAAAGGATATGCTGCTGATATTGTCTCACAAGCTTGCCAGTGGGTCACAGTTCTAATTCCACTTTCCAGCATAACCTTCTGACTTAATACTGAAGGACCTTTCCTTTGCTACATGTCTCTGTTCTCTTGTGACTCTACCCCTGGCTGAGTTGCTGATCATCTGTCCATATCCCCCTATGCTGTATTTGGTTAAGAGTCAACAGAAAATTTTGAGACATTTTGATATTGTTGAATGCAATATGCAGGGCAAAGAATCATCCAAATTCTACTCTAAATTTGCATGATTCCAGCCTCCATCCCCCCTTCCTGGCCACTACCTCTATCCCATGATCTTCCCTCTGTTCAAACCCCATATCCAGTCAGTTGCCACATTTTGTCATTACCAGCTCCTCAGAGTGTCTTGCATCCAGTACCTCTCCTCTCACAAAATCTCATCATTTCTTATCTGGACTATAGACCCCTAATTGGACTTCTCCAATTAGGATTTCCCCTTCTCTGATCCATCATTTCATCAACAGCCAAAAGGGTATTCCAAAAGTCCTGGTCAATCAATCTGTTCAGTAAACATCAGTGGCTCCCCAGTACATCTAGAATCAAATACAGACACCTCTGTTTGTCACTCAAAGCCCTTTCCACTCTGCCTATATCCTACCTTTATTACATGCTATTCAATAATAATTCTGTTAGTCAATAAACATTTCATTAAGTGCCTACAATGTGCCAGGGACTGTGCTAAGAACTGGGATACAAAAAGAAGCAAAAGATCATTTTTGACCTCAAGGAGCTCCAACTCTAAGTGGGAAGACAACAAACCAATACACACAAACAAGCTACATACAGCATAAGTAGGAGATAATTAACCAAGAGAAGACAATAGATTTAAGAGGGGTTAGGACAGGCTTCTTACAGAAGATGGGATTTTAGTTGGGACTTAATGAAAGCCAGAGAAGCTAGTAGGCAGAGATGAGAAAGAAGAGCATTCTAGGTATTGGGGACAGCCAGAGAAATGGTAGGAGCTGAGAGATGGAGGGTCTTGTGTGTGGAATAGGCAGGAAGCCAATGTCACTGGGTCAAAGCCTATTAGAGAAGTAGAAGAAAAACTGGTCAATGATTTTGAAAATATGAAAAAAAGAAATCATGAAAGAATTTAAAAGGAAAATTGAACAAATGGGAAAGGAAGTGAAAAAAAACTAAGGAAAATAGCTCCTTAAAAGGAACAATTGAACAGATGGAAAAGGAAATGCAAAAGTTAGCTGAAGAACTCAATCTATTAAAAATTAGAATTGTGTAAGTAGAAGCTAATGCCTCTATGAGACATCAAAAATCAGTTAAACAGAATCCAAAGAATGAAAATATAGAAGAAAATGTAAAGAATTTCATTCGAAAAACAACTGCCCTGGAAAATAGATCCAGGAGAGAAAATCCAAGAATTATTGGTCCACCGGAAAGTCATGATGAAAAAAAGAGCATGGACAATATCTTCCAAGAAATCATCAAGGAAAACTGCCCAGCGGTCCTAGATCCAGGGGGCAAAGTAGTCATCGAAAGAATCCACAGATCACCTCCTGAAAGGGATCTTAACCTGAAAACACCAAGGAATATTGTTGCCAAATTCCAGAATTACCAAGTGAAGGAGAAAATACTGCAGGCAGTCAGAAAGAATAAATTCAAATATCGTAGAACTACAGTCAGGAACACACAAGACCTTGCAGCTCCTACATTAAAAGACCAGAGGGATTGGAATATGATATTCTGCAAGGCGAAGGAGCTGGGACTACAACCAAGGGACAATTGATTACCCAGCAAAATCAAGCATAGTATTGAATTCCCCTTGGATCTTCCTATGTAATCTCACCTTTCATACTCAAATCTGTTGCCCTTAACCTAACCTGTCCCATCCTTGATTACTTCCCACTCAAGCCCTCCATTGACTGGTACTTCCCAATTGCCACCAGCTGTTTTCCATCCTTCATTACTTCACTAGTTACCCCAGTCTCATCAAGATCCTCCTTAGACCCTACTCCCTGAGTACTAGACAACTCCTAGATATTTCCCATGGTCTTTCTGTATTCTGTTCCATCTCGCCTCCATGAAAGTGCTCAGATTCAATCCATCCTGACTCTGTCTAGCTGAGATTCTATCTGGCCCACTTGTCAATACAAGTGTCACAAATACTGAGGCTCCTTAAGAGTAAACCCAATACAGTGACCTTTAATAAATTTTGTTTTACTTTGGTTGGAAGAAGTCTTGAGTCAAATTCATTTGACAGGACACAGTGTGTCAGTATTTTGGGGTCCTGAGCACCCCAAACCTCATTTGATTCCCAGACTTCAACAGGAATGCTTGTAGAGCAGAAGGAAAACATTTAAATTCTGGTATTCATTTCCCCTAAAACTGAGAAGGAAACACACAGGTGGATGGAACGGTCCACACTGGTCTGTCACATTGCTTAATATTTTGGAGATGGTAATTGTATAAGGGAACTAACAAAAGCTATTTTCACTATCCTTAAGGTATCTCCTAATTATATCCAAAACTGCTCTCTCCATCCTATGGAAGTTGGCTTGTTGACTAGCCATCAAGTGATGGGATTGAAATTCTGTTTGTTTGACACCATAAGTAAAAGGTTCAATATGCCTCTGGTGGAAAGGTGTGTGTGTGTGTGTGTGTGTGTGTGCGTGTGTGTGTGTGTGTGTGTGTGAATGTGTGTGTGTGTGTGTGTGTGTGTTGTTGGACCCTGGGTGCAGTTAAATGGAAAACCTTGCATTTGTCCTTCAGGTATTCCTGGGTCACAAACCCATCATACCACAAGGTTCTCTGCTGAAGTAACTACCTGGGTCAGTCTCATTAGTGTATCCTGCTTTTGTGCGAGACCCCCCTGGAAGACTCAGACCAGGGCTGCCCGAGGAGTATTCATGTCTTCAATACTAACCTCATGAGAAGGTAAGGGGCAGTTGCCAGGGGTGAACTAATGGGAAAGGTCACAAATCAGATAAATCAAGGAAACCAACAAGAGAAAGAGCAGGAGGCAAGCATTATTAAACAATTAAATAATTGATAATTTATTACTAATAATCTCCTTCTTCCCTGCCCTAATTCCTTATCTGTGTCTGATGTTCAGAGTCCAGTGGCTTCCTGTCCCACTAATCTGAACATCTCTTTTCATTCTTTCATTAGCTACAATATACTGTCTGTTCCCTGAACCACTGTCTCTTTAGGAATCCACCTCTCACTCCCTGTATCTTTCCACTATATTGCTCCACTCACCTCTATTATTTTCTAACTAGTTCTTTGTTCCCTGTTGGATCTCCTGGTTGGAGGTCTAGTGCTTAGAGAATAATGAATGATTCAGGAGAGAGAAAATACTCTGCACACCTTCCCCATATGAGTGATTGTAATAAAGCAGCTGTGAGGATGTAGGTCATCACAGGTGCTGTTGGAACCCCTGTATTTGTGGGGTATGCCAGAAAGAAAGTGCAACCCCCATTTTCTCACGCCTTGTCTTAAAAAAGGGATGTTTTGATGTGGATTTATACAACCAGAAACATCTGTCCTCTGGACTATGAGTTCCAGCATTTGCTTCCTATGTTCTCTGCCTCCTTGTCCATCCTCTGACCAAGGTTTTCAAGGATACAAGAGAGGGGTAACTTCTTGGAATTGCCTTGTTGAAGGTGAAGATGGCTCTTAGAAGCTTGTTGAATGAGCATTTCAGGCTTTGCTAAGGGTCTAATGTCTTTAGCACATGAGCAGACTGCTACATCATGCCACTGTCCTTATTACTTCTGAGTGAGATGGGACATGGAATAAACATGCAATATGTTTATGCTTGTGTTCATGTCTCAAGGGCTACGGATGTGAAAGCTGTATTACTGTCTGAACTCAGCACCAGCTTGGGGAATTAGTGCAGCAGTGATCCCTCCTCAGCCAATGCACTGGATAGGTACCCAAAGCCATCAAAATATACCAGAGGTCTCTTTATTGTGGCCATGATCCTATATAGTCCACTGGCAAGCAGGATGTTGGCCATATCCCTCATGATGTCTTACTAGCAGAGAATTTTTTTATGTGACATTGGAGGTGACAAATTTCACAGTCAATGTGGAGGGACACCATAGTCATTATGAGTGATGTGCAGAATTCTCTTAGGGGTCCTCTGCTGCATAGTTTTCACATCACCATGGACTAAAATTCAATAAACTGTCATTCAGTACCTACTATGCACCAGGTGCTGTGCTTAGTGCTGCAGAGCTGCTGATAGAAAGAAAAGCTTAAGACAGTCCCTGTCCTCAAGGCACTCACCACCAAATGGGGGAAAACACTCTAGAAAAAGAATAGAAAAGGAGGCTGAGGAGGAGGCTACCTGGTGGGCAGACATGCCCCAGTGCTACAGCTAAGTGGGAAGTGGTCAGAGGAAGTAAGTTTCTGAGTATATTTCACCTATTGATCAATGAGTTTTAGGAGATCATGAAGCCCAGGACAGCAGTGGGTGGGAAATAATGAGGAGAATTCTCTATAACCTTCTCAAATGGTAGAGAATCTGGGTGGAGCTCCCAGATTTCCACCCCATTACCTCCTCCAAGGAGAGGGAGGGAAGGCCTCAGGGGCAGGAAGTGCTGAGGAGATATGTTCTGAGACTTCACTTCTAATTCTGTGTTCTAAGACTTTAATCTTAATTCTGTACTCTAAGTTTTTAATTCAAATTCTGTGTTCTAAGACTTTATTTCTAATTCTGTGTTCAGAGATTTTTATTCTAATTCTGTGTTCTAATATTTTAATTTGGTGTTTCAGGCTAATTCAAATTTGTGATTGAAGACTGTAATTCTAATTCTGTATTCTATGACTTATTCTAATTAGGTGTTCCAAGACTTTAACACCCATTATGTGTTCTAAGATTTTAAATTAAATTCTGTGCTCTAAAGCTCTAGTTCTAATTCTGTGTTCTAAAACTTTTATCCTAATTCTGTGTTCTAAGATTTTAATTTTAATTCTGTGCTCTAAGATTTTAATTCTAAATATGTGTTGTAAGATTTTGATTCTAATTCTGTGTTCTAAGATTTCAGTTGGATGTTAGACTAATTCTAAATCTGTGATTTAAGACTTTAATTTTAATTCTGGGTTGTAAGATTGTAATTCTAATTCTGTGTTCTATAACTGATTCCAATTCTGTGTTCCAATACTTTAATACTAATTCTGTGCTCTATGATTTTAAATTTAATTCTGTGTTCTAAGCATTTAATTCTCATTCGGCATTCCTTGACTAATTCTAACTCTGTGTCATAAGCCTTTAATTCCAATTCTGCATGTCAAGATTATATTTCTTTTTTTTCACAGTTTGAAGAGATTTATTCATTTTTCTTTTTTTTCCATTTTGTTCTTATTTATTTAACTTTCAACATTCATTTTAACAAAATTTTGGATTCCAAATTTTCTCCCCTTTTGTCCCCTCCCCCCACCCCAAAACACCGAGCATTCTAATTGCCCCTATCACCAATCTGCTCTCTCTTCTATCATCACTCTCTGCCCTTGTCTTCATCTTCTCTTTTGTCCTGTAGGGCCAGATAATTTTCTATACCCCTTTACCTATATTTCTTATTTCCTAGTGGCAAGAACAGTACTCGACAGTTGTTCCTAAAACTTTGAGTTTCAACTTCTTTACCTCCCTCCCTTCCCCAACCCTTCCCTTTGGAAGGCAAGCAATTCAATATAGGCCAAATCTGTGCAGTTTTGCAAATGACTTCCATAATAGCTGTGTTGTATAAGACTAACTATATTTCCCTCCATCCTATCCTGTCCCCCATTACTTCTATCCTCTTTTGATCCTATCTCTCCCCATGAGTGTCGACCACAAATTGCTCCCTCCTCCCCATGCCCTCCCTTCCATCATCCCCCCCACCCTGCTTATCCCCTTATCCCCCACTTTCCTGTATTGTAAGATAGGTTTTCATACCAAAATGAGTGTGCATTTTATTCCTTCCTTTAGTGGAATGTGAGGAGAGTAATCTTCATGTTTTTCTGTTTTTCTCTCACCTCCCCTCTTTATCCCTCCACTAATAAGTCTTTTGCTTACCTCTTTTATGATAGATAATTTGCCCCATTTCATTTCTCCTTTTCTCCTCCCAATATGTTTCTCTCTCACTGCCTGATTTCATTTTTTTAAGATATGATCCCATTCTCTTCAAATCATTCTGTGCACTCTGTCTCTACGTGTGTGTGCGTGTGCATGTGTGTGTGTGTGTAATCCCACCCAGTACCCAGATACTGAAAAGGTTCAAGAGTTATAAATATTGTCTTTCCATGTAGGAATGTAAACAGTTCAACTTTAGTAAGTCCCTTATGACTTCTCTTTGCTGTTCACTTTTTCATGCTTCTCTTCATTCTTGTGTTTCAAAGTCAAATTTTCCTTTCAGCTCTGGTCTTTTCATCAAGAATGCTTGAAAGTCCTCTATTTCATTGAAAGACCAATTTTTCCCCTGAAGTATTATACTCAGTTTTGCTGGGTAGGTGATTCTTGGTTTTAGTCTTAGTTCCTTTGACTTCTGGAATATCCTATTCCATGCCCTTCGATCCCTTAATGTAGAAGCTGCTAGATCTTGTGTTATCCTGATTGTATTTCCACAATACTTGAATTGTTTCTTTCTAGCTGCTTGCAATATTTTCTCCTTGACCTGGGAACTCTGGAATTTGGCCACAATGTTCCTAGGAGTTTCTCTTTTTGGATCTCTTTCAGGTAGTGATCTGTGGATTCTTTGAATACTTATTTTGCCCTCTGGTTTTAGAATCTCAGGGCAGTTTTCCTTGATAATTCCATGAAAGGTGATGTCTAGGCTCTTTTTCTCATCATGGCTTTCAGGTAGTCCCATAATTTTTAATTATCTCTCCTGGATCTATTCTCCAGGTCAGTTGTTTTTCCAATGAGGTATTTCACATTATCTTCCATTTTTTCATTCTTTTGGTTTTGTTTTGTGATTTCTTGGTTTCTCATAAAGTCATTAGTCTCCATCTGTTCCATTCTAATTTTGAAAGAACTATTTTCTTCAGTGAGCTTTTGAACCTCCTTTTTCCATTTGGCTAATTCTGCTTTTGAAAACATTCGGGCTTTTTGAACCTCTTTTGCCAATTGAGTTAGCCTATTTTTCAAGGTGTTATTTTCTTCAGCATTTTTTTGAGTCTCCTTTAGCAGGGTGCTGACCTGCTGTTCATGCTTCACTTGCATGTCTCTCATTTCTCTTCCCAGCTTTTCCTCCACCTCTCTACCTTGATTTTCAAAATCCTTTTTGAGCTCTTCCATGGCCTGAGCCCATTGAGTGGGCTGGGATACAGAAGCCTTGACTTCTCTGTCTTTCCCTGATGGTAAGCATTGTTCTTCCTCATCAGAAAGGAAGGGAGGAAATACCTGTTCACGAAGAAAGTAACCTTCTATAGTCTTATATCTTTTCCCTTTTCTGGGCATTTTGGCAGCCAGTGACTTGACTTCTGAATATTCTCTTCATACCCACTTGGCCTCCAGATCCTCCCAGCCAGTGCTTGGGGTCTGAGATTCAAATGCTGCTTCCCAGCCTCAGGGCTTTTGGCGGGGGCAGGACTGCTATTCAGTGTGAGATCAAGTTCAGGTGATCAGGTGGGGGCAGGGCCGCCTCTCAGGCTCAGTTCCCTCAGGGGGTTTATGCAGAGACTTTCAACAATGGATCCAGGCTCCTGCCTGCTTGGGGAGCCCTGGTCTGCTCCTGCCTCTGCTGCTGCCTCCCGAGGGGGCCTGAGTTATGGTGGCACCCCACTTCCCTCTCGCCCCTCCAAAGAGACCCTCTTACTGACCCTCGTCACCTGTGGGTGGAGGGACCCACGCAGCAGCTGGAGATTCTGTCCCTGAAACCCGCTCGGATCTGCTCCTCTGGGCTTCAGCAGCCACGGAAGTTCTGGTCTCGACTCCGTGTCTGCAGCGCTACGAACCTTTTGTGAGAGGTTTGCAGGGCTCTCTGGAACAGAAATATCCTCAGCTCCATTGTTCTGTGGCTTCTGCTGCTCCAGAATTCGCTGGGGGTTCTTTTTTACAGATAGTCTATGGGTTGTGGATTCGGAGCTATGTGTATGTGCGTCTTTCTACTTAGCCATCTTGGCTCCGCCCCCCAAGGTTATATTTCTAAGTCTATGTTCTAAGACTAATTCTAATTCTTTGGTCTAGGACTTTAATTATAATTCTTTGTTCTAAGAATTTAATTCTGATTCTGTGTTCTAAGGTTTTAATTCTAATTCTATATTCAAAGGCTTTAAGTCTAAACTTGTATTTTAAGTCTTTAATTCTCATTCTGTGTTCTAAGGCTTGAATTCCAATTCAAGGTTCTAAGATTTTAATTCAATTTCTGTGTTCTAAGATTTTAATTCCAACTCTGTATTCTAAGATATTAGTTGTAATTCTGTATTTTAAGACGATTCCTAATTCTGTGTTCCAAGACTAAGTCTGATTCTGTATTCTCAGGTTTTACTTCTGCTTTTGTGCTCTAAGATTTTAATTCTCATTCTGTGTTCTAAGACTAATTCTAATTCTTCTTTCTAAGTCTGATTGTAATTCTTTGTTTTGAAACTGTTTCTACTTCTGTGTTCTAAGACTTTAATTCTAATTCTATGATTTAAGACTTTAATTTTATTCTGTGTTCTAATTCTAATTCTGTTTTCTAGGACTAATTCTGATTCTCTCTTCTTAGATGTTCATTCTAATTCTGTGTTCTAAGATTTTAATTATAATTCTGTGTTATAAGATTAATTCTAATTTTGTGTCTGAAGACGTTAATGAAACAAACTATAGATTCTTACTTTCTTGGTGAAGAGATATTTTCTTATATCATTGATGACAAGGAAGATCAAAACCTCTAACCAGAAGAAGAGAACAAATCCAAAGCTCCTGTATCCAAAACCTCCAGAAAAAAATACGTGTGTGTCTCAGGCCATGGAAGAGCTAAAAAAAGGATTTTGAAAGTCAAGTAACAGAAGTAGAGGAAAAATTGGCAAGAGAAAGGAGAGTGGTGCAAGAAAATCATGAAAAAACGAATCGGTGGCTTGCTAAAGACACTAAAAAAAATGTTGAAGAAAATAACACGTTTAAATTAAACTAACCAAAATGGCTAAAGAGGTCCAAAAAGCCAATGAGGAGAAGAATGCCTTAAAAATCAGAATGGGCCAAGTGGAAAGAGAAGTCCAAAAGCTCACTGAAGAAAATAAATCCTTATAAATCAGAATAGAGCCAATGGAAGCTAACGGACTGTATAAAAAAATCAAGAAATTGTAAAATAAAGCCAAACAAATGACAAAAGAAATAGAAAATAACATGAAGTATCTCTTTGGAAAAACACCTGACCTGGAAATGGATCCAGGAGAGACAGTTCGAAAATTATTGGACCACCTGAAAACCACGATCAAAAAAATAGCCTTAATATCATCTTTCAAGAAATTGCCAAGAAAACTGCCCTATTATTCCAGAAGCAGAAGGTAAAATAGAAATGCAAAGAATCCACTGATCACCTCTTGAAAGAGATACCAAAAGGAAAACTCCCAGGAATATTGCAGCCAAATTTCAGAGATCCCAGGTCAAGGAGAAAATATTATAAGCAGGCAGAAAGAAACAGTTAGAGTATTGTGAAAATAAAATCAGGATAACATAGGATTTAGGAGCTTTTACCCTAATGGATTAAAGGGCTTGGCTTATAATATTCCAGAGGTCAAAGGAGATATGATTAAAACCAAGAATCACCTACCCAGCAAAACTGAGTATAATACTTAAGGAGAAAAATGAAACTTCAGTGAAATAGAGAACTTCCAAGCATTTTTGTGTAAAAGACCAGAAATGAACAGAAAATTTAACTTTGAAATGTAAGCATCAAGGGATGCATGGAAAGGTACACAGGAAAGAGCATCCATAAGGGACTTATTAAAGTTTAGCTGTTTACATTCCTACATGGAAAGATGATACTCATGATACCTTTCTCAGTATTAGGATATTTGGAAGAGTTAGAAGGAATGTGTGTGTATTTGTGTGTGTATGAAGAGAGGGAGAGGGAGAGAAAGAGAGAGAAAGAGAGAGAGAGAGAGAGGGAGGGAGGGAGAGAGAGCACACAGAGTGAGTTGAATACAAAGGAATGATATCTAAAAAAGAAAACTATGTGTTGACAGGAATATACTAGGACAAAGAGTAAGGGAGAGGTAACATGTAGTAAATCATGCCACATAAAAGAGGGAAGAAAGAGCTTTTCCAATGGGGCGGGGGGAAGAAGGGGAAGATGAGAGGGAATAAGGAGCCTTACTTTCATAAGATTTGGCTGCAGGAGGAAACAACACACAAACTCCTCTGAGTGTGGAAGTTTATCTTATCCTATAGGAAAGCAGGGAGGAAGGGGATAAGAGACGGGGCACAGTAGAAGTGACTGCAGATTGGGAAAGGGGTAATCAGAAGCAAACACTCTGGTGGAAGGAGAAGTTAAAAGAGAGATTAGAATAAATGGTGGGTGGGACAGGATAGAGGAAAACTCACAGCAGTATTATAGTCAAATTCTGAAACCCCAGCTCAAGGGTAAAATATTATGAGCAAAAAGAAAAAAAATTACATTAGGTAATACCACAATTGGAATCACACAGACCTAGTAGTAGCTACACTACAAGATCATAGGTCTTGGAACACTGTATATCAAGGAGTAAAAGCACTGTGTTTCTGGGCGGAAATGTTAAGCTCAGAAAAGTTAAACATAATTTTGAATGAAGAAGTGGACATTCAATGAATCATCAGACTTTCAAGACTTTAAAAAAAACCTGAACTTAATAGAACATTGGACATAAAAAAGTAAAGCACAATATAACGTACATACCCAATGACCAATTATAAGGGTCTCAATAAGAATAGACTTTTCTTTTACGTCTGCAAATTCTGTCTTAGATTATTAGTCATTAGTAACTATGTAAAAAATTAGTCATTTCTTACAAGAAAGTTAAAATGATATGACCTTAATGGGCCCTGGCAGCTTTTGGGTGATCTCAAAATCCAAAGCTCCTGTATCCAAAGCCTCCAGAAAAAAAAAATATATATAAGTTTGTCTTAGGCCATGGAAGAGCTAAAAAAGGATTTCGAAAATCAAGTGAGAGAAGTAGAGGAATAATTGGGAAGAGAAAGGAGAGTGATGCAAGAAAATCATGAAAAACGAGTCAATGACTTGCTAAAGGACACCAAAAAAATGCTGAAGAAAATAACACCTTTAAATTTAAACCAACCCAAATGGCCAAAGAGGTCCAAAAAGCCAATGAGAAGAAGAATACTTTAAAAAGCAGAATGAGCCAAATGGAAAAAGAAGTCTGAAAGCTCACTGAAGAAAATAATTCCTTATAAATCAGAATGGAGCAAATGGAAGCTAATGGACTCTATACAAAATCAAGAAATTGTAAAATAAAACCAAACGAATGACAAAAAAATAGAAGACAACATGAAGCATCTCTTTGGAAAAACAACTGATCTGGTAATGCATCCAGGAGAGACAGTTTAAAAATTATTGGACCACCTGAAAGCCATAATCAAAAAAATAGCCTTGACATCATCTTTCAAGAAATTTCCAAGAAAAATGCCCTAATATTCTAGAACCAGAATGTAAAATA
This sequence comes from Notamacropus eugenii, assembly GCF_028372415.1. NCBI lineage: Eukaryota > Metazoa > Chordata > Mammalia > Diprotodontia > Macropodidae > Notamacropus > Notamacropus eugenii. Next base: position 5,803,007 of record NC_092879.1, on the reverse strand, counting down.
GAAGTGCAAAGAATCCACTGATAACCTCCTGAAAGAGACAGCAAAAGGAAAACTCCTAAGAATATTGTAGCCAAATTTCAGAGTTCCCAGGTCAAGGAGAAAATATTACAAGCAGGCAGAAAGAAACAATTCGAGTATTGTGAAAATCCAATCAGGATAACATAGGATTTAGGAGCTTTTATCCTAATGGATTAAAGGGCTTGGCTTGTAATATTCCAGAGGTCAAAGGAGATAGGATTAAAACCAAAAATCACCTGCCCAGCAAAACTGAGTATAATACTTAAGGAGAAAAATGAAACTTCAATGAAACAGAGAACTTCCAAGCATTTTTGTTTCAAAGACAAGAAATGAATAGAAAATTAACTTTGAAATATAATATCAAGAGATGAATGGAAAGGTACACAGAAAAGAGAAACCATAAGGGACTTATTAAAGTTTGACTGTTTACATTCCTACATGGGAAGATGGTATTTATAACTCATGATACCTTCCTCAGTATTAAGATATTTGGAAGAGTTGGAAGGAGTGTGTGTGTGTGTGTGTGTGTGTGTGTGTGTGTGTGTGTGTGTGTGTGTGTAGGAAGAGAGCGAGAGAGGGAGAAGGAGAGGAAGAGGGAGAGGGAGAGGGAGAGGGAGAGGAAGAGAGAGAGAGAGAGAGAGAGAGAGAGGAGAGAGAGAGAGAGAGAGAGAGAGAGAGAGAGAGAGAGCGCACAGAGTGAGTTGAATATGAAGGGAAGATATTAAAAAAAGGAAATTAAGTGTTGACCGGAATATTCTAGGAGAAAGAGAAAGGGAGAGGTAGAATGTAGTAAATCATGTCACATAAAAGAGGGAAGAAAGAGCTTTTCCAATGGGGCGGGGGGAAGAAGGGGAAGATGAGAGGGAATAAGAAGCCTTACTTTCATAAGATTTGGCTGCAGGAGGAAATAAAACACAAACTCCTTTGGGTATGGAAGTTTATCTTACCCTACAGGAAAGCAGGGAGGAAGGGGATAAGAGAGGGGGCACAGTAGAAGTGACTGCAGATTGGGAAAGGGGTAATCAGAAGCAAACACTTTGGTGGAAGGAGAAGTTAAAAGAGAGATTAGAATAAATGGTGGGTGGGACAGGATAGAGGAAAACTCACAGCAGTATTATAGTCAAATTCTGAAACCCCAGCTCAAGGGTAAAATATTATGAGCAAAAAGAAAAAAAATTACATTAGGTAATACCACAATTGGAATCACACAGACCTAGTAGTAGCTACACTACAAGATCATAGGTCTTGGAACACTGTATATCAAGGAGTAAAAGCACTGTGTTTCTGGGCGGAAATGTTAAGCTCAGAAAAGTTAAACATAATTTTGAATGAAGAAGTGGACATTCAATGAATCATCAGACTTTCAAGACTTTAAAAAAAACCTGAACTTAATAGAACATTGGACATAAAAAAGTAAAGCACAATATAACGTACATACCCAATGACCAATTATAAGGGTCTCAATAAGAATAGACTTTTCTTTTACGTCTGCAAATTCTGTCTTAGATTATTAGTCATTAGTAACTATGTAAAAAATTAGTCATTTCTTACAAGAAAGTTAAAATGATATGACCTTAATGGGCCCTGGCAGCTTTTGGGTGATCTCAAACCAGTCACTTCAGTTTCCTAGGTCAGCTCTCCAGGACCCAGGTTCCCTTTCATTTACAGCAGAGTGTTGGACCCCTTGATCTTACAAGGGCCAGTCATTTTGAGGAGGACCTTAAAAGTCTCTTCAGTCTTCTCAGCCTCAGTTTTCCTTGCTGTGACAGCATCAGGTTGAACACTATGATGTCATAGGCACTGCCAGTTAATGGGGATCTCATACTAGTCACTTCAGCTTCCTAAGCCTCAGTTTTCTTTTCGGTAACATCAGGGGATTGGACTTCATGAACTGAGATGTTCCTCACTTTCACTCTTTGGGGGATATCATATCATTCACCTGTGCACTCTAGGACTCAGCTTCCCTTTCAGTAACAGCAAGGAGTTTAATTACATGAGCTGAATAGGCCCTGCCAGTCTTTGGGTGATTTCACATATCATTTCAGCATACTGGGCCTCAGTTTCCCTTTCAGTCCTTTCACAAGTTTAAAATATGTGAACTAAGGGGCTCTGCCATCCTATGTGTGATCTCATACCACTCAGGCCAGCATTCTAGGACTCAGGTTTCCTTTAAATCCGAGCAGAGTGTTGATCTCCTTGATATGATGGGAACCTGCCATTTTGTGGATATTCTTAAAGAAGTCATTTCCACTTTCTGGGCCTCAGTTTCCCTTTCTGTGACAGTATCAAGTTTGATTCTCATTTCACAGACCCCTGCCAGGTAATGAGCGATCTCCCACTAGTTACCTCAGCTTTCTAGACCCTGTTTCCTTTTCAGTAACAACAGGGGGTTGGGCTTCAGGTTCTGAGATGCCCCTCACTGCCACTCTTTGGGGGATATCATGCCATTCACCTCAGCTTTCTAGGCCCCAGTTTCCCTTTCAGTAACATCAAGGGGTTAAATTATGTGAGCTGAATGGACCCCTTCAGGTCACATACTTTAAGCCTGCAAGTTTTGAAATGGAAACTGACTTCTATAAGCTGAAGTCACAGGTTTAGGATCAGGAAAAAGTTGGCAGACCCCTCTCAGATAATGGAGTTCTCAGATCTGCTTTCACTGAAAGTCAAACTAAGGCCTAGTAAGCTGAAATGACTGGTGTGAGATCACTCAAAGGCTGACAAGACCCATTCAGCTCATATAATTTAAACCATTGCTGTTTCTCAAAGGGAAACCGAGGCATAGAAAGTTGACATTCCTGGTGTGACATATCACCTAGGCTGGGAGAGCACATGGGGATGATATGCTTTTTACCAAGACTTTTCTGTGAGAGGGAAAGTGAGGACCAGAAAGCTTTAGTTATTGTTATGACTTCAACCTAAAACTGGCAGGCCTCTCTCCAATAACTGAGACCTAGATGGCAATTTCACTAAAAAGGAAAGTGAGGCACAGAAAGTGAGGTTCCTGTCGTGAGATCACCCAGAGTTTGGCAGTAAGAGGCCTCTCATATCATGGAGTCCAACCTCCTGCTGTTACTGATAGGGAAACAGAAGCCTAGGAAGCCGAAGAGGTTGTGGTGAGATTTCCCAGCGGGTGGCAGTGAGTGGCATCTCATATCATGTAGTCTGATCCCCTGATATTACTGAAAGGGAAACTGAGGCCTACTGAACGCCAGGACTCTCACAAGGCTCTGTCTTCAAAGACAGCGGCCAAGGACTCGCTCATGCAGAGGTGGCCCCCTCAGCCTGGCTGCGAGGGGTCTTTGGGTTGTGGGCACAGTATTCTAAGTTTTGGTGGTCAACCTCACCCTGCCCCGCCTGCCCCTGCCCCTGCTCCCATCCTGACCTCCTACAGCTGCTCCTTCAGGTGCAGTGCATCCCGTCCCAGCCCTAGCCCTGACCCCTGCCCCACCCTGTCCTTCTCTCAACCCCCCAGACCCTGCCCACCCCTGCCCCCACTCCCTGCCATGGCCCCTGCCAGTGCCCTGTCCTCACCTGGCCTACCTTGCCTTCCTTGTCCACCCAGAACAGAGACAAGCAGAGGGAGAGGGACCCAAGTAGCCATGTCTGCAGTGCTGATGGAGTCCCACTGACCTGGACCTCTGTCGACAGGCTGGGCCTGCTATCATCTCCACACTCTCATCCCGAGTGGGGTCATGGGCCAGTCTGTCCCTCCGTCAGTCTCCAGCCTCCCCTACCAGCATGGTCCCTCCCTGAGGTTGGCTGAGCATCTGAGCCCACTTTACTGAAGGCTGGGTCTTGCCCTGCCCAGGCTCAGGGTGAGCTCCTAACCCAGCAGCAGGAAAAGCCCCAGGAGATCCCCGCAGAGCCAACCTGCCCTCTAGGGGATGGCAACGAGCTGGAGTCTGGGTTGCCCCCTTCTGCAGTATCTTGTGTTGTCCTTTGGTGCTGGTAACCACCAAATCCAGAGACAGCTACATCCCCCTTTGGTGGGAGCCAACTGGGGCCTGCACTTCCCTAGCCTAGAGGAAGTAGCCTGCCCCAAGCAGCAATCCAGAGCCCTCCAAAAAGCTGGCCTCATCTACTCTGCCCTGCTGAAGAACGAGCTGCTGGGAGCTGGCATCCAGCAAGTCAAGGATCTCAGGGCAGGAAACTGAGGAGTGCAGCCTTGTGCGCTCTGCACAAAGAATCTGTTCACCTACTCCTCCAGCATGGCCCACCGCAGCCCCAGCACATGTCTCACCCTATGTTTTATCACCCATCAGCGAGAGAAGTCAGAGCTTACTAACATCTGCACAGGAACTGACCAGGACATCTCCAGAAGCTTGTTTAAGATCCTCAAGGCCCCTGATCGCCATTGATAACTTCTACCTGAATCTGTGAACTGATCTCATCTCAATGTCATGGCAGTGGGCCTGGGCACCCGTGCTTACCTATGGAGTGCTACTACCTGCCAGTGACCAGACAAGACCACGAGATCACTATGGAAGGGGTGATCCCCATACGTGCCCCACACTTGGGACCGTGCACCCTGAAGACTAGAGCGGCGTTCATCTTCAGAGGGGGGCGGTGCGTGGGGGAAAGGCCTGGTGCTGGCAGGTGGAATGGTCCTCTTCTAAGAAGACAAGGATAACGATCCCCTTCAAAGGAGATGGGGATGCTCAGCCCTTCAGCTGAGGGGGAGGGGGGTTGTGTACATCCTGAGGATTTCATTGGAGCTGGAGTAAAATGAGTTTGTATAAACAACCCCACAAACCACTGAGAAAGTGCCCCACAACCCCATCCAGGCTCACCTCCCGGTGTCTCTGAGCCTTAGACCTAGAACTCTGGTATTAAATTTCTAATCCCAGGGAAGAATCTTTGCTCCACCAGGACTGGAGCTCGGGAGGCGGGGGGGGCAGGGATAGGAAGGTGGGGAAGAGGATTGGGAGGAATTTTCTACCCAAGCTAAGAAGTTCTTTCCAGTTTTCATGCGGGGGGGGGGGGAGGGAGAGAGAGATGGAGAGAGAGAGGGAGGGAGGGAGGGAGAGAGAGAAAGGGAGGGAGGGAGGCGTCGCACCGGGTATCTAGCTCTAGCTTCTGTACCAAAGTCGATCAGAGACTCGTGGGAAAAAGCACTCAAGTATGGAGTGAAATGTTTCTCCTTTTGTTCTTAGTAGGCAGTGGTTTTAAAGGGTACTGCGCAGGACCCTTGGGGGTGGCCTTTGTGTCGTTTGGAGAAAGGGACCAGAGCTTCTCTTCCCAGTAGCCCTGGCCTCCAAAGGCTGGTCTTCCCCTCAGTTCCACTGGCCATTTGGCCTCCATCCCTGGCCTTCTTTTCCCTCTGCATTTCCCTCCCTTAGCTGCGGGGGGCAGTCAAGAGACTGCACCCTGTCAGGTGCATGGAGCATGGGAACCCTGAGGGATAGGACCAGGAGGGAGGGGGTCTCCTTAAGGAAGGTTTGGGTAATCTGGACAGGGCCAGTTCATCTATGACCTTTAAGGCCAGCTGCGGGCAGCTTGAAGGCAGGCGCTAGCTCCAAGGAGGAGAAAGATAACTTTTTGCAGCCAACTTGGGCTTTCTCAGAACCCAGGCTTTTAACCCTTCGTTCATCAGTCAGCCAACTTACTAGCAAACTTCCTGACCCATATAGTATGAAAGTAATAACAGTAAACAATAATAAACTTCACTGAAAATGAGATTAGAATAAATTCATTGATACGGGGTGGGGAAAGAAGATCTCTTGGTGGTCAGCCATTGGGAGAATGGTCCAGGTCGATCTTGCAGTGGAGTTCTCTCTTGGGCATTCAGTGTTTTGCATGACCTTCGAAGTCATCCTCAGGATAAAGAATGTGGAGGAGCAGGACAATGAAGAAGAGGAGGAGGAGGAGGAGGAGGAGGAGGAGGACCAGGAGGAAGACGGTATTAGTCATACTGGGTTCGGTCGAGGTGAGTCTCTGAGAGGAGAAGAGAGGAGAGAAGTTAATTCTTGGGAGTTCAGGGCTGCGGATAATCATCAAGGTCGTGGCCAAGGTCAATCTTGGGGAGGGAGGGGAAGGGAAGGAGAGGGGGAAGGAGGAGGTGGGAGGGGAAGGGGAGGGAAAAAGGAGGTGGGAGGGGAGGGGGAACGGGGAAGGAAGGGGGAGGGGGAAGGAAAGAAGAGAGGCTGGGGCGGGGAGGGGGGAGGGGAGGCAGAGGGGGAAGGGAAGGAGGAGGAGGCTCCCTGGGGGTCAGGCCTGGGGAGAACAGTCAAGGTTGGTCCCTGGCTCTTGTCCAGCTCTCACCCCCGGTCCTTAGCCTGGGCCTGGGCTCCTCCCAGCTCCCCAGTTCAGGCCAGGTTGGAGGGAGAGGCCTGCAGGTCTTTCTTGAATGGCTACCCTGGGCCTGTGGGGGGTGGGGCAGGACACCGGGCACTCCCCACCAACCGAGGCTTAAATGGATGGACGGAGGGACTGGGGGAGGGACAGACTGAGGGACTGACGGACCTTCTCCGCACCCACAAGCGGGGCCCCAGGACCCTCACCCGTTTCCTCACACGCCTGGGAACCGCCGACATGATGATAGCGCCTGCAGTGACCACGACGACCGTTGAGAACAATGGAGTTCTCGTCACGTGGTAGGGCGGGGCATAGCGTAGGGGGCGGGGAAGCACGGGGTCGGCGCTTCACCACTAGGGCCTCTTCCGCGAGGCTGCTTCCACCTCAGCACTGGGGCAGGCGAAGTCCTCCACACCGCTTCCCCTCCATCGCCCCCTACAGGACAAGAGACGAGTGGCACTCTAGAGCAAAAAGAGCCCTCCCCCCCTCCCCACACCGCCACAACCACAAAAAAAGTCAGGGAAGGGAAGCGGGCAGGGACTCCTCACAATTGACGCCCCCCCCCTCCCCCCCCCGTAACTACAAGGAAAACCAGGCCGTGCCTTGAGTGATGCTGACCAAGGCTGGCCCCGGAGTAAGCCCCCGCAAATGCAAGTCAGGGTCCAGATGAAACTACATTCATAGAGTTCCCAAGCAGGCTGATGGAGGAGGAGCGCGGACCTGTTGCCGAGGTGCAGGGCGCAGTGGAGGGTCTACCTCGGGCTTCTTACTGAGCTAAGGGGGGGCCTAAGGCTCTGCAGCACATTCCTGCACCCCATGGTACAGGTTTTGGACACAGGAGGTTACTGTTAACCCAAAGCTACAGGAGGAGTAAAAGGAAATCCAAGCTTCCCCTGAGAGCATACAGTAGTCGTCCCTAGCCCCTGTCAGCTAGCTGAAGGACTGGGTGGATTCAGCGGTCTGCCATCCTGGGATGTCCCTGTGGTGGGCCCAGGGCTGGGTCCAGTCCCGTCTGGGAGGGCGGACGGCTCAGCCCACTTCAGAGCCCTGGACGGTGGGTCCTGATTGGCCTTTGGGGAGATTCGTGCTGGTGCTGGAGCTTCATGGCCTCGCTTCATGCTCTGCCTGGAACCACACTTGCGATCCCTTCAGGGGGATGAGTCAGTGATCCCCACCCCTCTGAAGACGGTGCTCCCCCGGCCTGGACCTCCCCCTGAGGCCACAATCGAATAGGGAACGGGGCCTAGGTTTAGAATTTAATAAATGCCAGGTTGAGTTCAGTCATTTCTGATGCTGCATCTCTTCCACTGATCTGTTTTCCTCTTTGGTAGTAAACGGCTTGATCATTGCTGCTTTGTAATCTAGTTCCAGGTTTGAAAATGCCATGCCTTCTAAATCTCCACCTTTTTTTCGTTATTTCCCCAGATATTCTAGACCAAGGGTGGAGAATCTGCAGCCTCAAGGCCACATGTGACACCCTGGGTCCTCAGGTGTGGCCCTCTGATGGAATCCCCACTTCACAGAACAAATGCTCCTAAGAAAAGGACTGACTCCACAAAACTTGGACTCACTCACAAGGCTGCACCCAAGGACCCAGAAGGCCACATGTGGCCTCAAGGCCCCAGGTTGCCCACCCTTGTAGGGAAGTCCTTTTGGTCCTCCAAATGAATTGCATAAATTTGTTTTTCTGTAAAATATCCCTTTGGTAGCCTGACTGGAATAGTGACAAATGTATAATTTTGACTGTAGTGTTGTTTTCATTAGAACTGGCATGATCCAGCTATGGATGGCCCTGCTCTTATTACTGGGAAGGAAGGGTATGACCACTACTCCTTAGAGGCAGTGGAGGCCTGGTTCTTGTGAGTGGCCAGGCACATTCCTTCCTCCCCTACTGGTTGGCATGGTAGTACGTGTCTGTGTGTGTGTGTGTGTGTGTGTGTGTGTGTGTCTGTGTGTATGCGTATGCGATGCAAAAGCATCAATAAAATTATTTTAAAAAGAAGAAAGAGAAAATGTGGTATGGGAGAAAGTAGGATAACTGTGAACTTGGAGTCAGCAGAAATCTGGTTTCTAATGCCATATCTAACTGGATAGCCCTGGGCAAGTTTCTTACATTTCCTGTGCCTCAGTCTCCTCATCTGTAAAATAGGCATCATAATACTTCCAAGGGGTGCTAAGACACATGCAAAATCTTTTACGAGCCTTAAAGTTCTGAATGATCATGAATGTAAATGGAGAGTTTGGTGGTTATAAGACCCTTTCCTCAGGGCTAGCACACTGTTATGAGCCCACTCTGCTCCCTCATCAAGACTTCAAACTCCTGAGTATGCTCTTAGGCCCTGCACTGACTTCACTCCATGATCTCTCCAATCTTGACCTGGCGTTTAGCCAATTCAACTCCTTGGCATCCTTGGATCCCAAATTTCTCCCCTGCTTGTGTTCAAGGCCTTCATCCTTCCCCAAACCTCAGTCCTCATTTACTCAGACCCTCAGTGCTGCTGACAGTAGAGTTGGAAGTCTGCCAAATATGGCAACTGGGTATATTATAAACTTATATGAACAAGGTTCTGGCAGAGCCCAGTACTGGAAAGCATGTGTAGTAGATGTGATGCTCATGTGGACTTGGACCCTGTGCAGACCTTCTGTAACTGGCTGGTTCTAGTAGTATAATGGCATCAGAACGAAACAGACATTTTTTTTTCTTATTTAGTATTTTACTTTCCCTACTTATGTGTAAAAACAACTTTTAACATTCGTTTTTAAAACTTTGAGTTCCAAATTCTCTCCCTCCCTCTTTCCTTCCCCACCACACTGAGAAGGCAAGCAGTTTCATAAAGGTTATTCGTTTATCGTCAGTCAAAACATATTCATAACAGTCATGTTGTGAGAGGAGAGAAAAAAAACTCAAGGAAATTAAAGAAAGTTAAAGCTTCAATATGTATTCAGATACCATCAGTTCTTTCTCTAGGGATGGATAGCATTTTTCAGCACAAGTTCTTCAGAACTGTACAAGACAGACTTTTGATTCGCTGCTCAGCAGGAACTGGGATGCCTTCAAAAGGTGCAGATCGGGGCTCTTGATTCATCCTCCCAGGATGCACTTGAGTGAGAGAGACAGATACTGTGAGCCTCTGGGTGGGAAGAGGACGCTGGCCCTCATCTCCAGGACCCAACAGTGCTCATGAAGGTGGGCCTCTGGTCTATGCCTCTTTAGATGGCTCTTTCCTCTTTTTAAGTGAAAGACTACTGGGGACATCCGTGACTTTGGGAGAGTAGCAAGTTGGGAATGGTGAGCCACCTGAGTTCCAGGAACCAGAGTTCACACAGGGATTTGCAAGAGGCTGAACAAGGACAACCTGAAGCCAAGAGTCTTGATCTGCTGGACTCAGCCCAGTGGGAGGAAGGAGCAGTGAAAGGACGGAACTTGGCAGTTCAATGTTCCATAGAAAGTGCCTTAAGTTTGAGCTCACTCTTCCCTGAGACTGAAGTGACTGGGCCAGGGTAGGGAACCTGTGGCCTCAAGGTCACATGTGGCCCTCTAGGTCCTCAAGGGCGACCCTTTGACTGAATCCCAACTTCACAGGACAAATCCTGCCCTTCTAGATCCTCAAGGGCAGCCCTTTGACTTACTCCCAAATCCCCTTAAGAAAAGAATTTGTTCTGTAAAACCTGGACTCAGTCAAAGGGCCATACCCAAGGACCTAGAAGGCCACATGTAGCCTCAAGGTCCCAGGTTGCCCATCCCAGGACTGGGAGGGTGGGATGCTTTATACTTTCCCTTCTTACTATAGCCTCAAAGTAATCACTTCTTTGTAAAAAATAACTGATATTAATTGGCTGAAGAATGCTGAGATTCTAATCACTTATGATCAGTACTGGAGAGAACACACTAAAATGTCACTGGGGAAAATTTAACCCAATTCCTCAGGGGTATCTCAAGTAGGTGGAAGATGGAGTCATTGGGGAGACTGAGTCCTCTGTGAGACTGGCAGCGAGGACAAGGAAAAAGCTGGGCTAACAATAGAGCAAATATAGGACAGGATTTATTTCACTTGATTGGAAATGCAAGGTACAAAGAACTTGTACTCATGAACAGTGCCTGGTACATAGTAGGCATTTAAGAAATGCTTATTTGATTAATTGAGCCCATAATGGTCAAGACAACTGTTCTTCCCACTTCAATGTTCCCTATCTCCCCGGGATCTATCCTGGGGTTGAGGTTTCCCCACCCACCAAGGTGAAATACTCAGATCAGTGGCATCTATCCTTCTCCTTCAGGTAGACTCCGCCTTCCCAGAAACCTCCAGACTGATGGTAGTCCCTGGAAGCCTAGATAATAGCCATTATGTATTACATTTATATTTGTTATATATTTATACAGTATACATATCTATTATTCATTTTAATAAGAACCATTATTTATTGTTCTCATTATTCTTGTTAGGCCTTCACTAACTTCATTCCATTCATTTATCAATGTCCTGCTAATGGAATGCCTAGAATGGAGCAAGCTCCTGCAGATGGTCTCTGAGCAGGAAGGTTAAGGTGGGACCATCACCCCCCTAGAAAGACTGAAGGGCTCTTAAGGCAAACCAAGATCTCTGGGTTTGGCTCTTTTGGTTTTTGCTAACTAATAATGCTGATTTTTTAAAAAAACTTAATCTTATTTTTATCAGTGACTGAAAATACACTTCTCTCACCTCCTCCCTTCCCACAACTCCCAGCAAAAACAACATCCTTGCAACAAATATGCAAAGTCAAGCAAAACTAATTCCCACATTAGCCTTTGCATATTTGTTGCAAGGTATATATATATATATATATATATATATATATATACATATATATATATATATATATACACACACACACATATATGTATATACACATATGTATATATATATGTGTGTGTATAAATATGTTATGTAAAAATGTGTTACATATAATATCTATCATATATACATACACATACATACATACACACATATATGTGCATATATATGCAGCTGTTTCATTATTATCCCCTGCAATCATGGTTGGTGAGAATTCTTAAGTCTTTCAGTATGGTTTGTCTTTACAATTATGTTGTGTGTTAAAACTGTATCGTGTTCTGGTCTCTCTGACCACCCCTTCCCTTTCTAGTCAGTATAGTAAGTACGCTGTTTTTTTGTCCTTCATTTTCTAAGAGGACCAGTGACATCATGGGGTGATGTCTTGATGTGAATTGAATTTAACTGAGCCAGAGTTGCACAGAACTGTCATCCCGGGATGCGGTAGATGACATCATTGATACCTGACCAAGTTCTAAGCACTCAACACTGCCTGCTTCAGCTGCCTTCCTGGCCATTGGAGCACATTGCTCTTGTCATGCCATTTTGCTGAGGGAAGTCTTCACATGCTTGGGGTAGACACCCCCCTAACTCACCAGCAGGTTAGAGGCCTGTTGCTTACCCTGAATCCCATTTAGCCCATCTGCTGTGAGATGGTTTGATGGGGATGTGGCTTCTGTGTGTGCTACAGCTTCTTGGAGCCATAGGTGAGAGCGTATAAGGATGTGTATAATTAGCCAGTATCATTTACAAACTGTATTAACTAAAATTCACATCCTGGGTATACGTGCAGAATGAGGAGAAACCATCTAGGCATTGCTTGTCAAAGTTTCTGCTCCTACAATATGTAAATTCCAGACAAAATTGAGAACTCCATAGCTCCAGACAGACCAGCAGAATACCAAAAACATACTGGTAACTTTGGGATGATGACTTTGAAGTATATGCCCTAAAGTGCCACAGGGAGAGGAATTGGTCTGTTTTCCCAAAAATCCCTATGGAAAGGAGATTTCAGACTCCCAAGCTGCCCCAGCCCTCTTCCATCTCTATGGCGTCCATGGTTCCAAGTGCTCCCAACTCAAATCCATGGTTATGTCAGTGATGCTCTGCCTCTTTCTCCATGCTGCTGCTGCCAGCCTTCCTTCAGCATCTCATCCGCTGTTCCCATGCTGCTTCTGTACCACTTTCACTGCTTGTCTCTGTCGCCCCCATATATTCTGTGTTTAATTAAAGTGTGATTGCTACCCCATTTCTCACTGCCAATCATGGTCTTTCCCCGGCAAGTACCAAAAGAACCTTCATTACGGTTTTTCATGGTGGTAGCATAGGCACTGATGGTGGTGGCATGGTGTTTTCCTACGAGTGGCAATCACATTTTCATGAGTCTTCCATTCACTCCTTTTGGCAGGCATACCAGCTTGCTGATTAGATTAGTTTTGATTGCAAAACCCATGCCAGCTTCACAGCGCTCCCCTTCACTGTGCCCATTTCAGAGAAAGGTGTATCCAGCTCCAATTTCAGTAAGCTGGTCTTTGTTTTCCAACCTTGTCTCACTTAGGGCTTCTATTTGGATGCGATATCTGTTGAGTTCTCTTGCAACAACAGCAGTTCTTCTTTCAGGTCCACTGGATTTTGTGTTGTCTATTAGAGTGTGCACATTCCATGTGCCAATGGTGAATGGAATTATCTTTGCAGATGTTTTCATACATGTTGTATGTTTTTTTGTGTGTGTGTTTCGATCGCATAGTGGGATTCCCCACTTGCCCTGGTAATCATGCCAGGGTTGGATAAGCAGACAATGTTTAGGGCACCTTTTCTAGCCCCCTTCCTCAAACCAGGAGGTGGGCAGTGCGCTCCTTAAAAGGCTGCCCAGACACCCAGGGGGCTGCTGAGCCCCACTGCTGCTTCCAGTGAGAAATGACCCTGGGCCACCTGTGTGCAGGGTTGTGACTATAGCTCCCAGTGTATCCACACCTGCTGCTTTATCACTTGCCTGTCACCACAGTACTTTGAGGCATAATAGTGAAATGGTATGGGTGATGTGTTTTGATTCATGCATAAATTGGATTTAAGTGAGGCAGAGTTGCATGACGGCGTCAGCCTCACTCTCTCCTCCAGAGTCATCATATAGTCCATTAGCAGGACAGAGTCAAGACAATGGTCTCATGCCTTCTCAGTCACCAATGGAGTGAAACAAGGCTGTGTGTTTGCTCCCATGCTTTTTGGCATGATGATTTCAGTCATGTTGACAAATGTTTTCAATGAGGATGAACATGGCATCAAGGTCAACTACTCTCCTGATAAGTTCTTCAATTTGAAAAGGCTACAATCCAAGACCAAAGTGGAGTGAGTGTTGGTGCATGATTTTCTGTTTGCAAATGATTGCACCTAATGCAGCCTCTGAAGCTGAGATGCAACAAAATATGAATCAATTCTCTGCTGCCTGTGCTAATTTTGGCCTAATAATTAACACCAAGAAAACACAGGTGTTCCATCAGCCACCACCACACCACCCATATGTGGAACCATCGGTTACAACAAATGAAGAAGTTTTGAATGCTGTGGATAAGTTCACTTACCTTGGTAGTGTACTTTCCAGGGATGTAAGCTTTGACAATGAGATTGATGCATGCATTGCCAGAGCTAGCTCAGTGTTTGGGAGGCTCTGAAGAAAAGTTGGGGAGAGAAGAGGTATTAGAATGACTACTAAATTGAAGGTCTACATAGCGTTGTGCTGACCTCATTGTCATATGTTTGTGAAACGTGGACAGTCAACGAGTGCCATGCCAGGAAACTGAATCACTTCCATTTGAACTGTCTTAGGAAGATTCTGAGGATCACCTGGCAGGATAAGATACCTGACACTTAAGTCCTTGCTCGAGCTGAACTACCAAGAATTCAAACTATGTTTCAGAGAGTGCAACTCCGATGGGTTGGCCACATTGTTCCAATGCAAAATGTATGCTTGCCAAAAAGACTATTTTATGGAAAACTTGCATGGGTCACGCAATCACATGGTGGCCAGAAGAAGCGATATAAGGACACTCTCAAGGTCTCACTCAAGAACTTTGGATTTGACTATGCACCATGGGAGACACTGGCACAAGACCACTCAGCGTGGCGTGCCCACATCAGGAAGGGTGATGTGCTCTTTGAGCAAAGCAGAATTGAGACACCACAAAGTAAACAGGATGCACAAATTTGGGATATCCATCCCAAATATTCACATGGACTCTCTGTGCCCAACCTGTGGTAGAGCATTCTGAACTTGAATTGGTCTGATTGGCCACAGTTGGAGACACTGAAATTTCACTTGATCATGGTGATCTCATTCTGGTCCTCTTCCAAGACGAAGGACAACAACCATATAAAGCCAAGCGCTTTTAGTCTTCCTTATAGCTGTAGACACCAGAGTATTCTAATTACTTAACAGGTGCTTCAGGTGGTTTTGCTCTCAGCTGTAAATATTCTATGGCTTTCTTAATATCAGTATCACAGAAGACAAAAGTTTTATTGCCAAGTCCAATTGTGGTAATTAAAAAAAAATACATCCTCAGGCTGTCAACAAAGGCAGCTAAGCACTAGGGAAAGGAAAGGCCTGCTTTTACCTGGCTGGCTATCCCACATTCTTGTAAAACATATGACTTTCCTTCGTTCTTATCTAAGAACATATCTCATTTCGGTGGCTAATGACTCAGATTCATTCTTACACAGCATGAAACAGTCCCCTAGTCATCTGAAAGAACCACTGGGTCTTCCTAAGCACCTCACCTAGTAGGTACTGGAAAGAAGACAGCCCATTGTGCCACATATGTGAAAAATGCCCCATGGAGAGGACTTCTGCTTGGAAGTCCAATAGTGCTGTCCAGGGCTAATACTGAAAAACCACCTTCTTCACAATGTTGGGAAAAAATTAAAAAAAAAAAAAGGTATGGGGAGAGTTGAAATGAGAACAAATGTGGGAGCAACTCATTCTGATCTCTTTGTTGAGTGCACAGACTAACATCTGAAACAATACTGGAGACCACAGTATAAATGCCTTCTTTCCCAGAAGCCAGTCTCTACCTGTACCTCTACCCAAGGAGATAGAATCCAGAGAGGTGAGTTCTGGACTGTTTCTGGTCTAGAGGATGGGGCGAGATTCTTACAGTTCAGGGACGATTCTGGACCCTAAGGGGGTCTACTGGTGTACTGAATTGAAATATAACCTGACACCTAGAGGGGGCCTTTCCTACAGGATGGAGAACTATTCTTGGTATGATTCAGGGCTACAAAGGACTTTTCAGACTTCTTCCTGTCCAGTCTTGTACTTTTGGCATTGGCTTGTGTAACCTCCTTTGGAAAAGGAATGAGTGTGTGTTTGTGTGTGTGTGTGTGTGTGTGTGTGTGAGTGTGTGGTCGTAGTATGGAATGGTTATTGAGACATTTGCTTCACTGTGTGACTTCTGGCATGGACTGGTCATTAATTCTAGGTCTACTACAGCCTTTAGCACACTATTGGTAATGGATGCTTATTATTTTTTTATTTCCTATGTGCGTTGAATGCTATAACAGGGATTCTTAACCTGTGCTTTTTTCCTAATAGCTTTTTAAAATTGTTTTTAAAAATTATTTATTTGTTTTCAATTTTCAACATTCACTTCCATAAATTTCAAATTTTCTCCCCCATACTTCCCCTTCTTACTCCAAGACAGTATGCAATCTTATATGGGTTCTATGCATACATTCTTATTAAATGCATTTTCACATTAGTCATATTGCATAGAAGCTAACGTTTTGATAATAGCATTTTAATATCCATACAATAGGTTTCCTTTGTAATCCTATGTATTTTATGCATTTAAAAAATTATTTGGAGAAGGGATCCAGAGGGTTCACCAAATTGTTAAAGGGGGCCATGGCAAATAAAAATTTTAAAAACCCCTTCTATAAATACTAGATTAAAAGTTGCAAAAAGTTGTAAGACATGGATTTGAGTCCTAGGTCTGACCTCTTACACATGCTGGCAAGCACTCTGACACTTGTACCTTGGGTAAGTCATTTCCCTCCCATTCCCAGCCTCAGTTTCTTCATCTGGAAAATGAAAAGGCTAGATTAAATTATCCCCAAGATTCTTTGCAGACCAAGTATTTTATGCCTCTGTGGTTTGGAAGATGGACCAGGAAGATTAGCTACGGTTATATTAGTAATATGTAAGGGACAAGATATTAAAGGGGGACTTTTTAAAAATTACATTCATAATGGCTAAATAGAACTTCATACCACAACAAAAAGTATTCTAACTACATGGAATTCTTAAATTATAGGATTAGTTATACATTTGATTAGGAAAAAGTAGCATTCCACTGTGTTGTTTAAAGAACACTCACCTAAAAGTCAGGAGACCCTGTAGTCCTGATGCAGTCACTAATTAGCTGTGTGACTTTGGGTAAGTTATTTCACCTCTCTGGGTTCCAGCATCCTGGTCCTGCCTCCTTGATTCTATGATTATTGAGACTGATACCAGAGAGACAAAAGGCCATCCAGGTTGGTCTCTAAGAACTGACCCCCAACAGCTTTAAAATTCTGGGACTTGTGCATAGTTTTAACTCAAAAAAATATTGGATTGAATGGCCAAGATTCTTTTTGTCTTTGAGTTAATAAATAATAATGTCATACACTCATGTCAAAGGCACAGAGGGCCAAGGGTCACTATTTAGGGATATTTCTCACCCAGAATGCTGAAGAAATCTCTCTCGGGGACAGTCTAATTATACTGATGCAAGCATGCTGACCACATCACATCCCAAGCAGTTTTATTACTCAAACAAACCAGAAAGGGGGACAAAGAGAAACCCACGAGTGGTTTGCTGTGACCACATTATCTTTAACTGAGTGTCTCTGGGAGATCATAATGTCCCCACTGCTGGTCTGATAGATGCTTTTCTAGTTTCAGTTTTCTCTTTAATTCAGGGCTTCTGTAGACTTCTTGTGGAGTGTCTCTGCAAGACTGGAGATCTAACATCTAGTAAGAGATGCCTTTCCTGCAGTTCTTTTCTGGGGCTTGGAAAACTCCCTGACTATCTTAACTCTCTCTCCCAAGAGGCAGTGTGGTGCAAGGAAAAGGGCCAGATTTAGAGTAAAAGCACTTGAGTTTGCATTGTGGCTTATCACCTTTATCCTTATCACTTTATCACCCTTATCACCTGTGTGAACTTGGCCCAGTCGTTTGTACCTCCCTGGGTAAGATGAGAGAGTTGGACTAATTGACCTCTAAGGTCTCTTTCAGCTCTAAAACTGATTCGGATACTACTGAGATGCTTCTATGTCCTCTATCCTCTCTTACTATTTTCCTCCCACAAGAGGGTCTCTCTGCTTTTTGACATAGTATTGCTTTATCTTAGAGCCCTCCTACTCCGTCTTCTGGGTGAGATTCATCTGATCTCTTTGTTAAAACCTTATCCTAATTACAGAGACAAAATAGATAACTTTTATTATGATAAACTGGAAAGATTTTGCACAAACAAAATTAATGTATCCAGGATAAGAAGTGAAGTAGATGACTAGAAAAAAAATTCTTTGTATTAAATGTCTTTGAAAAGGGTTTGGTCCCCAAGATACATAGACAATTCAGTCAATCAGCTCAGTCAACTCAATCAATTAAGCACCTACTACATGATAGGTATTATGTTAGCAGCTAACAGAAATATAGAAGATCAAAGATCACTTCTCAATAGACAGATGGCCAAAGCTTATGAACAAATAGTTCTCAAAAGAACTGCAAACTACTAACAACCCTGTGAAAGAATGAACCACATTACTAACAATAGAAGAAAGGTAAATCAAAATAACCCTCAGTTTTTACCTCACATTTAGCTAATGGACAAAGATGCCAAAAGGTAGGGGGTCAATTTTGGAGAATGTGTGGAAAGACGGCTAGACTGTCTTAGAAAGCAATTTAGATTCTACAAATAAAATGTCTATTTCTTTTAACCCAGAGATTTATTCTACTACTCATCATGTACTGCAAAGAGATCTTTAATGAAGAAAGGCTACATACACACCACAAACATATAGTGGTACCTTTTATATTATCAAAGAAATGGAAATTTGATGTCCATCAGTTAGAAAATGGCAAAATAAATTGTCATATATGAATATAATGGAATATTGCAGTGCGGTATGAAACAATGAACTTTTTTTTTGGCATAAATTAGGGACTTGACAGACTTCAGAAAGCCCTGGAAAGACTTATATGAACTGATGCTGAGTGAAGCAAGCAGAACCAGGAGACCATTGTACACAATAACAGCAGCACTGTGAGATGACTAACTATGATAGACTTAGCTCTTTTCAGCTATGAAAGGATCTCAGAAAGCTCCAGAAGACTCATAATGAAAAATGCTAATATCCACAGAGAAAGATCTAAGAATTCCAAATGCAGATGGAAACATATTATTTGCTCTCTCTTTTTTTTGTTGTTTTGTTTTGATTCTTCTTTCTCATAGTTCTTCACATTGGTCCTAATTCTTCTTTACAACATGACTAATGTGAAAAATATGTTTAACATGAATGTATATGTAGAACCTATATCAGATTGCATGCCATCTTGGGGAGGGAAAGAAAATTTGGAACTCAAAATCTTATGGCAGTGAATGTTGAAAACTAAAAACAAAAAAAAATAATTTCAATGTAAAAAAAAGCCTAGAAGCTTAAGAAATTGCTATTGATTGCCTGATCCCAATATCGCTATCTAGTCCAGATAAAATAAAACTGTCTCCCACGTGCCAGCCCTTCAAGTATGTGAAGCCCCTCGGTGACTTAGTGGATAGAGTGCTGGATATGGAATTAGGAAGACAGAAATTCTGCCTCAATTATTAGCTCTGTAATCCTGGGAAAGTCACTTGACTTGCTTGTCTCATCTATACTATCACCTACCTACCAGGGCTGTTGAGAGAATAAAATGAGATATATGTAAAGTGCTTTGCAAGCCCATATAAATGTTAGTTATTATAACTTAATAAGAAGTTCTCAAGTGGAAGAGACAACGAATAAGATGAATACAGAGAAACAGACTATTATATATTAATGTAATATATTACACTATTAATATTACAACATTACTCTGCTGTAAAAAAATGATGAGTATGATGACTACAGAGGAGCATGGGAAGACTTATATGAACTGATGAAGAAAGCAGAGCCAGGAAAACACATATAATGATTAGAACAATGCAAATAAAAAAAAACTACAAAACAATCAAAACTGAATAGTGTGATAATATAAAGAAGATGCTTAATCCCAAAGAAAAAGACAAGTCTTCCCACCTTTCATTCTTTAGGGGATAGGGAGTGCAGAGATATAGAACGTTGCATACAATGTTGGATTTTTTTTTAATATATTGATTGGTTTTGCTGAATTTATTCTCCTTTTACTTTTCTTTAAAAAAAATGTGTGAAGAGATGGTTTATGGAGAGGAGGAAGATGTCAGGACATCTAAGTGAAGGTGCCCTAAGGACAGAAGAACATGTTCAAATGGGAGGAAGTGATACAATCACATAAAGAAATAATTATTTAGGAGTCATCCGATATAGATCCTAATTGAAAGATCAGGAGTGAATAAATTGCCTGAGGAAGCAAGCTTTTTAGGAGGACATTGGCTAGCTTTTGCTTTCACTTAAATTCCTTAAGTAACTGATATTTAAAAGAAATTTCTTTCATCTTTCACCAGAGAAAGGCAGAACTAAAAGCAGTGATGGGAGTCTTACATAAGGAATAACTGACCCACAGCCCACATGGTTCATTGGCAATTCATGGCCTTCATCGTGTTAGATGGGCCCCCACTGTCAGACTTATGGGAGAGAATGAAAGAGAATGAGGCCTGATAAGTAGTCAGGGAAGGATTAAAGATAATAAAGACATTAATGAACTCAAAGAACCCTTGTAATATTGGAGTAACCACATGCTATGTAGTTAGTTGTTTCTTCATACTTTGCATCCAAAAATGAGGGTGAATGTGGGCCTGGGTGAGTGAGTGAGTGAAAACATGAAAACAAATCTATGCTTTTGGAAAAGGAGCTGATATTGGATGTGAAGCCAAGGGTGTCCTGTCCCTATCCCCCAGACTGGGGAGACCTGGGAGCTGCTGAAATACCCCATTCTTGACTCATGCTTTGGCCTGCCATACTTTAAATTTGCTCCTTCTGCCTGATACCCTGAAAGAAAGGTTGAGGTGGGGGAAAGAGTGTACATGCTGGACCTGGAATGCCTGGTAGCTTGTGCTCCTTCTGTCCTCATTCTCGTTGTGTTCATCCTTCGTTGCAGAAGAAGACCATGCCATCAGAGAAACGATGACATGACTTGCGCTTGACTTTGAGTGAGGGAGGGCTGTGCAGGTCACCAGCCTCACTTCTCCTCCTGAGCCTAGAGAGGCTCCTCCTACGAATGGGGAAAGCTATAGATTTAATTCAATAGATAGCGTTTACTGAGAGCTTTAAGGTTTGCAAAGGGCTTTATAAAGATTTTCTCATTTGAAACTCATCCTGGGAAGTCAGTACTATTATTTTCATTTTGTAGAAGAGGAAACTGGAGCTGAGGGAGCTTGCCCAGGGTTATCCAGCTAGTTAAGTGTCTGAAGCAGGATTTGAACTCCGATCTTCCCCAACCCAAGTGTGGCAATCTACCACAGAACAAATTTGCCTTTAATCTCTATGGGATCCACCAGATAACAGGTTTGCCTCAGTCCCATAACCAGGTTACTTAGAAGAGTATAGGCCCTTTGTGCTTACTGCCCTGGGGCAACTTTTCTACCCTTAGGCAAATCTTGACCAGATTCCCACCAAGGTCTGACTGCCCCACCCTAGCTCTTAGCACACTGTAACCTTCTGAAAAATAAGCAGGCCCCCACAGCCACCTGTTTCATCATGAAATAGCACGATACCTATTGCCTATTGGCCTCAGATTCTTACAGTAAATTGTAATCAATCCCTCTCTTCCCACACAAATGGCTGCATTTGTGTGTTTCTCCCCCTCCCAAGTCTGCAGCATCCTGATTGCCTTACAATAATATCTAAAGCAGGATTTAAACCCAAGTCTTCTGACTGAGATTGCAATGATCTTTCTACCACATGGTACTGATACTGATCTCTAATCTAACAGTCTTATAGATCTTCCATCTAAAACCTAAGGAGAGTGGATAATTCAAATGCCCTTGCAATGAGCCAATGTATGTGGACGTAGTTTGTAGCAGTAAAGTTCTCCATACACGTGAGCTATTTTTATGAAGAGGGTAGGTGGTAGTTACAAACGAATAATACAACTAATGAGAATGCTGTAGAATGCTAAAGACTGTTGGAGCCATACGAGGATAATCAAGTCAGAGCTGAGTCAAATGTTTAGAAGGCAATGGAGGAAATAAGCATTTATTAAGCACCTACTGTGTCCCAGGTGGGTAGCTAGGTGGCACAGTGGATAGAGCACTGGGCCTTGAAGTTAGGAAGACATCCTTCTGAGTTCAAATCTGGCCTCAGACACTAGCTGTGTGACCCTGGGCAAGTCACTTAACCTTATTTAATTGAGTTTCCTCATTTGTGAAATGAGCTGGAGAAGGAAATGGAAAATCACTACCCTATCTTTGCCAAGAAAACTCCAACGGGGACAAGAAGAGTCAGATGATAAGTGCTTTACCATTATTATTTCATTTGATGCTCACAACAACCCTGTCAGACAGGTGCTTTTATTGTCCCCATTTTACAGCTGAAGAAACTGAGGCAGAGGTTAGTCAATTGAGCCTCTAAGTGAGTGTCTGAGGCTGATTTTGACCTCAGGTCTCTGCTACTCCAGGTCCAGCAGTGATTTGCCATTTTCTTCTCCAGTTCATTTTACAGATGAGGAAACTGAGGTAAACAAGGTGAAGTGACTTGCCCAGTACCACCTAGCTGCAAAGTTAAAGGGGTAGGCATGGATGGTCATATGAGGCAAAGAGAATGCAAGGCACAGAATAAATACAGAATAAAAATGGAAATTTTTCCTAGGCTAGACAAGAGTGTACAAAATGCAAAGTGATGGAAGTATGATCATAGAATTGAACGAGCCAGCTGGTAGAAGGATTTGAGAACAGTGTGATTTAGTGGAGAGTGTTGGACTTGAGAGTCAGAAGAGATTAGGGGGCAGCTAGGTGGCCCAGTGGATACAGTACCCACCCTGGAGGATCTGATTTCAAATCCCACCCTAGACACTTACAAGCTGTATGACCCTGGGCAAGTGACTTCACCCCATTGCCTCCAAAAACCAAAGAAGGCAAAGAAGGAGGAGGAGGAGGGACAGGAACAAGAAGAAACCACAACAAACAGGGCTTGCATCCAACCTCTGACACTCGCTAGTGATATGATCCTAAACACTCAATCTCTCTGATCCTCAGTTTCCTCAGATGTAAAATCAGGGGAATAATGCCTGACAGTGAAATTAGTGAAATAAACCTCACAGCGTTGTAAGGATCCAATGAAAGGCTTTTTTCTTTGCTGTCCTTAAGTCATGACAGAAATATCAGTTGTAATTATTTGAAGTATCAGTCAATAAAGGTCAACTATGAGGCAGGTACTATGCTGAGAATACAAAGACAAAAATAAGAGTCCTTGCCCTCAAGGGAGCATTCTATTCAGAGGGACAAGTACACTTACAGCCATATGCAAAACATACCCAAAATAAATACAAAGTATTTGGGAGGGACGAGGCTCTCGCAGCTGGTGCAATCAGGAAATGCCTTAGGTAGGAGATAAGGCTCAAAGACAAGTAGGGATTCTAAGTAGAGGAGGTGAGGAGAGAGTGCACTCCAGGCCTGGGTGACAAACAGTCTGTGCAAAGTCATGGAGGTGGGAGAAGTCATCTTGTGTGTGAGCAGCAGCACAAAGGCCACTTGGCTGGACCATCTATACAGGAGTAACGTCTAACAACTCAGGCATCTCCTCTGTATTGTTTCCAAGAGGCTACACAATTGTGGCTTCTTTCTCCACTCCCCCTTTTCCTTAAATTGTAGGATCTTTCAGTGATTTAAGGGCAGTAGAAGAAGCAGCAGAAAAGTTTTGTAGGGGGTGAATTGGGGTAGAGAAAAGATCCTAAAAACACTTAAGGAAGATGTTCTTCAATTTAGAGTATTAACCTCTGAGAGATTTTTGAGCCAGAAGGCATGTTAGAAATAATTCAGATGATTCCTAGAAAGGTTAAATGACTTGGCCAAAGTCACACAGCTATCAGACAGCAGAGACAGGCCTCCTCATGTGTTCTTCTCATTAAAACATGCTCTAATCCATAAGTAGGATAGGATGAAGACTGGCTGAAGGAAGGCTTAGCATGAAGCGGTTTTCAATCAGGACTGGAAGAAAGTTATAGCCATAGAAATGCAGAGGAAGAAGACAAAGGATGGGCAAGATAAGGGGATGCATTGAATGGGGGGGACAAAGGAGAGAGGGAGCCCAAAAATGATACCAGAATTTTGATCCTTGAAGAATACAAGTGTCACTTATTTGGTAAGATAAAAGGATTAATGAAAACTCAAATTTCACATTCAGTTTTAAGTATTTAGAGAACATTCAAGTGTGGGTACCCTGAAGACGGTAGGAAATGCCCGGGGGGGAGGGAAAGGAGAAATAGAATTAGAGAAATACATAGATATTTAGAAATTATCTTTATACAGGTCGTAGTTGAAGCATCAGAAATCAATAAATTGCCTAAGGGAGTGAGAGTTATAAAATGTTGAGTATTTCTCAATTTCATAGGATTATAGGATTATAGATCTAGAGTTAAAAGGAACCTTAGAGGCCAGTGAGTTCTACCCCCTTATTATTACAGACAAAGAAATGGAGGCCCAGAGAAATTGTGATACGCCACCAATAAGTATCAAAGGCAGAATTTGAACCCAGGTCTTCCTGACTCCAAGTTTAATACCCTAGTCATTATACAACAAAGTTTTTCAAGTAAGCGTTTTAAATGACATATTTTAAATAATACCTCTTCTTTTCTATCTCTATTCATAGACCATTAACACAATGTATTCCTACAATAAGCAGGCTTGCAAGTATAAAGTAAAATTATCAGAGACCTTCCAAACAATTTTACTGTTTACTGAAGAGCCTCCTTTGTATCAGTCACTGTACCTGGTGTGTGGACATAAAGCAGCTTTTGTCCTGCCCTTACAGAGTTTACATCCTGTCAAGGGAAACAACACACACACACACACACACACACACATGCATGTATATAATATATATATGTAACTGTACAATATAATCAAAATAAGAGAAGTAACATGGCTTTGCTGTTGTTTGTCCTTCATTCTCGAAGAGGACCCAGGACAACTCGAAGGTGAAGTATTGACTTGAGCACGAACTGGAAAAAAGTGAGACAGATGCTGATGTGAGTAAGGCTCATGCCTTTGTGCAGATCTGCCTCACAAGAGAATTAAAATAAGAGCGATAACATATTATAATGGCTTAGCTGGCCTTGGTATCAGGAAGACTTGGGTTCTAGTTTAGCTTCTGGCTCAGCTGGGTAAATTCTTCCAGAGGATTAATTGAAGAACAGCTGCTGACCTGTTTTGGGACACTGCTTTTCTCCATGAAGGTTGTTTATACCACTGACATCACAGGTCTATACCCAGTAAAAAAACATAAAAAGTAAATGCAAGGCTGATTCTAAGGTAGAAGAAAACTCCAGCAGCTGATAGAGTCAGGAAAGGACTCATGGAGGAGGTGAAACTTGGCCTAAGCTTTGAAGGAAACTTGGAGTTCCAAGAGGAGCAGATGAGGACAGAGTGTGTCCCTGGCATGGGGGGAAGCCTGAGAAAACATAGACAGATGGGAAATCATATACTGTATATTAGAAATGGAAATCTGTTTTCACTTTACAGATGAGGAAACTGAGACTGAGAGAGATTAAGTAAGTTGTCCACTATCAAACAGCTAATAAATGTTTGAGCCAGTAATACAGAAAATGGAAATCTATTTGCACTTTGGCATATTCTTTCTACCTATATGGAAAAGTAACTGTCTGGATGTCATTAAATGGCTATTGAACAAGATTAGATTTTTATTAGGGGATGTATTGTAGCACCTCTGTATCATTGTTTGGGTCAATATGTAGTTTAACTGTAAGAAGCCACCCTGGCATAAGAGACCACAAGCAAAGAAAGACATAGACAGCAGTGAGTGAAATATCTGATAATCCTTTTTCATTCCTTTCACGGTCCTGAACTTTATAAAGGAGCTTGTCCTATGGGTGAGTGTGAGATGAAGGACCCTACGGAGGCCATATAGGTGTATTAGTTGTATAGGAGTGTAACACCAGATAAGCATGGGATAGCCCATATAGCCAGTCAAAGGCTTTGCTGGCCCCACTTTCACCATTGCAATCAATCAGGAAACTCTAAGATATAGATAAGGTCAGGCACCTAATATTGGTATTTGATAGATAAGGACAGGCACACTGTTTAGGGACCTGTGAATTGGTCCCATCCTTCTGGAGACCAATTTGTAATAGACAGTGTAATGGATAGAGTGTTGGACTCAGAATTTTAAAATTGTAGGATCTGAGTTTGAATCCTGGCCTCAAACATTCACTTAGCTGTTTGATGTTGGACAAATCACTTACTGTCTCTCAGTATCAATTTCTTCATCTGGAAAATAAGAAGAGTAATAGCATCTACCTCCTAGGTTTGTTGTGAGGATCCAATGAAATAACATGTAAGGTGCTCAGCAAGCCTTAAAATTCTACATAAATGTGACTTTATTATTAATTTCCAAACTGCTAAGCTTTGGCTCAGAAATATCACTACTAGGCATACACTGCAAGGAGACCAAAGACAGAGGAAATATTTATAGCTGTACTTTCATGGTATTAACAATCATAAACACAATATGTGCCCATTAATTAGGTAACAGCTCAATAAATTATGATGTATGAATATTGCACAATATTACTGAATTATTAAAAAGTGATTTGTGGTGGCAAAGTACTGAAAATGATGTCAACTGAGGAATGGCTAAACAAATTATAATAATTATAATAAGATTGTGATGGAATATTATTGTGCTATAAGACATGGTGCACTTGATGATCTTAGGAAAACTGGGATAGACTTGCAGAAAATAATGAAGAGTCAAATAAACAGAATCAAGAGAATGTTGTATACAGTAACAGCAATACTGTTTAAAGGATAATTTTGAGCAAATGAGTCATTTTAACTATTGTAAATACATACGTTAATTACTAAGGACATACAAAGGAAGAATCTACATCCAGAGAAAGAACTGATAAATAGAAGTATATACAGAATGATTTTACATATGCCTATGTATTTGTGCCTTATGTAAGTCATTTCTAAGGAGAAGTGGGGGGAGAAAGGGAAGAAAAAAGAAATCCACATGATAACTTTAATGTATATTTAAAAGGAATAGCTTTGTAGTTTCATGTGCAATCATCTTTTTCTTATTATACTATGTTACGGACATGCTTCTTTTTCATAAACTAAAAATAAAGAAAAACATTTTAAAATGATGGTTAAGGATACAAAAACAAAGCAAAACAAAACCCCAAGCCACAACCCACATCTTGGGAAGACTTATATGAACTGATGCAGAATCAAGTAAACAGAAGCAGCAGAACAATTTGCATGATGAACCCAACAATATAAAGGAACTCAAACTGAAACACTTAACAACTCTGACCAATGCAATGACCAATCATGACTTCTAAAGACCTACGGGAAAGCATATGTCTTGTTTCTCAGCAGACAGAAGGTGGGCTACATGTGCAGAATGGGGCATAAGTAGCCAATATCTTAATTTGTTGATTGGCTACACTTGGTTATTGCAAGAGAATATTCTGTACATTGATGGGATGGAGTGTAGGTAGTTAGTGGGAAGTGATAATGCTATTAAAAATGAAAAAGACATCAAGAAAATCTTTTTTTTTAAAGAAGCAAATCAGGGGTGGAGAAGAAAAGATACCAGCTCATCCTACACCAGAAAAAGAGGATAAAAGAACAGAGACCAAGCCAGTCTTGGCACCACACTGCTCAGGGATTCTTTCCATTGACCTATGGCTAGAGTGGCGTAGAAGACATACTTTCTGGGGAACTCAAACAACAATGCACTGGGGAGAGGGGCAAAGGGAGCCACATCTCATCCCCACTAGGACTGGTTGGCTGTGGCATGTCTATCTTTGCAAGCACTGTTGAATAAAAGCAAAAAGCAAGGCATGTTAAGTGTTATGCTATTTCCATGCTGTGGGGAGCCCAGTATTTCTCTACAATCCAGATGCTAGAGCTAAATTTGCAATGGGAGATTACTTCACTCCTTACTGTGAAGCTGGACATAGTCCCTACTTGGGAAGTGGAGGCTCTTAAAATCTCATTCCACTACTCCAATTCTTTCTGCTGTCTCTCCCAGGCTGGAAGTGCAGCAACCATTCAGGTGTTTTATTCCAATATTCATTGGTACTGGAGCCTGACAGAGCTAATTTTGGTTTGCCCCTCCTTAGGGAGCCTAGTCGGCCCCCACTTCCAAGGAGTTCACCGTATTGATGAGGATACCTGATCGACTCAGCCCACTGAATCTCCGAAACCCCAACTTCAAGGGATCTACTAGCGTCAGCCTCTACTGCAGCAGGGATGACAGGTGTGGTGCTTGTCCTCCCAAAGTTAAAGCAGGAGATCATATCATGGGAAAATACCATGCCCCTGGCACTTCTTATGTGGAGGATCTCATGCTCTCTAGGGAATTCTGATTCCATCTGGACTTTTTCTCTATGATACAGTTGAATGCCCTTGTGGAACATACAGCTAACTGTATATCTCATTGGATGTTAATAATCAAATGATCACTGAACAAAGTTACATCTCTTGTTATGTCTATCAAGGAATATTTTATTTAGTTCAATGAGTGTTTATTATTCTGGGCACAGAATAAGCACTTAATAAATGCCTGTTGAGAAATGGTTAAGTTGCTTGCACAGTGTCTAGGCATATAGAATATAAACACAAAAACAATACTTCCTCACCCTCAAGATGCTTACAATCTGCTGAAGAAATACACAGAGAAGTAAAATACCAACTAACATCAAGTTTTATTTTCTGTATTCTATGAACCTATCCCAGATGCTCTCCTCTAAACATTCTCTAACTTATCAATTTCCTTCTTAAACTGTGGCACTCAGATGAGCTCTGACAATGAAAGGTCAGTGGGGGAAGACAGAGCCAAGATGGTGAAGGAGAAGCAGTGCAGTGAGCTCCTTTCCACCAACTTCTCCAAACAGATCTAGAAAATATGCAAGACAAAATCCTGATGGGAAAATCCAGAAGAGGTTATAGTGAGTCCTTTGCTAGCTCATTTCAGCACAGGGAGACAAATAGGGAGTCTGGGGACATTAGGAACAGGGTTGGGACAGAAGCACACTGTATGTAGACTATTCTAGTCTCCATCAAAAGGCTGTGCACTAGGTCCCTTAGCAAGCATCACCAGACTCATACCTGGTCATGGGGATAGGAACAGGTGTTAACTGGTAGTTTTGCACTGTCTATCCAGGTCTGGTTACAGATCCAAGGTGGGCTGAGAGGGGAATGTGCCCAGGGAAATGACCTTCCCTAGTAGGGAGGTCCTGGGTTGTGAAAGGAGTAAGTTCAGAAGCCAGCAACAGCACTGGCGTGGCTCAGACTCTATGAGCAAACAGATCTCACTTCCATCATTGATCCCAGCTTTCAGATCAATGACGGGAATCTTTGGTAAGAGAGGAATCTATAGTTCTGCCATTCTGAACCAATAGAGCTTTCCAGCTGACTGACGGGCCGAATCCAGCAGTATTCTGCTCTTTTCCATACCCTAACTACAGTCAGGAACTTGCAGAGCACATACAGGGGAAGAGGTGCACAGACGTTGCCCTCGATGGCTTTTCTGAGAGCACTGCAAACTTACAGGTAACTTATCTGTACTAAAGGTCTCAGAATAACACAATGCTCAATACTCTAAAAAAGTGACAAGATAGCTCAGACTGTCCCTCCAGAAGTATGACAGAGTCTAGCCCCAGTATCAAGTCTGAAGTCAGGACGTCAGCTGGAAAAAAGGGACAAATAAAAGAACCCCACAATAATGAGTTATGGTAGTAGGAACATTCGACACACATCCAGAAGAAGAAATGACTCTAAAACATCTACAAGCCATGTCTCAGAGAAAAATGCAGCTTGTACACAAACTCAACTAGAATTCCTAGAAGAGATAAAGGAAGAGTTAATTAAGGTTAAAAGTATTTTTTATAAATGTAATTCAAGAGCTTGAGGGGAAATTGGAAAAGAAATGAAAACTATGGAAGAAATGGAAAGAAAATTAACAGCTTGGCACTAAAGGTACATATCTTTGCCCTAGCAACAAATTCCCTGAAAATTAGAATGTTTTGAATAGAAACCAATGACTTTATGAGGCAGCAAAATATATTAAAACAAAGTCAAAAAGCTGAAAACATAGAAGAAAATGTAAGGTAACTCATAACAAAAAAAACTGACCTGCAAAATTGATCAAGGAGAAAAAACTTAAGAATCATTAGTCTATATGAATGCCATGAACAAAAAAAAAGAGCTTAAGCATCCTATTTCAAGAACTCTCTCTGAGAACTGCCCAGAGTTCTTAGAACCAGAGGGTAAAGTGAAAATAGAAAGACTCTACCAGTTACTTCCTGAAGGAAACCTCTAAGTAAAAACTCTTAGGAATATCATGGTCAATATCCAGAGCTTCCAGGTCAACGAAAAATACTGCAAACAGTTGGAAAGAAAGAATTCAAATACCAAGAAGCCATAGTCAGAATCATACATGATTTAGCAGCCACTACTATAAAGGAGAAGAGAACTTGGAATATGATATTCTGGAAGGTGAATTGTATTAGCTTATAGCCAATAATGACTTACATAGAAAAAACAACTTAATGGTAAAGGAGGAAAATGGATTTTGAATGAAACAGAGGACTTTCAACTTCTTGATAAAAAAAGAGCAGAGTTTCATAGAAGTGAAAAGAAACATTTAAAGGTAAATATGAATGAACAATGATAAAAGTCTAAACAAGGACAAATTACATTCAAGTAAGGGCAGATGATACATGTGTTCCTTAGAACCTTATTGTCAGGATTAATAAAGAAAATCCAATTAAACAAGGCCTGAAAAGAAGTTCTGTTGTGTCTTGGAGATAGCAAAAAAAAAAGTGGAAAGAGAGAGGAAGAAGAATACACTAGGGGGAAAGGGAAAGGAAAATTAGCTAAATTTATCTCATAATCAGGGTGCACAAGTAGACAGCTATACAAATAAGGAGCAGGAGAGGAGGAGGGGAGCAGCTAACACTTGAATCTCTCTATCCATGTCTCTCTGTTATTGCTCATATGAAGCTGATTTTTCTCTACCCAGGTGTAAGGCTTTGCATTTAAATCTAATGAATCTTTACTTATCTGATTTAGGCCAGTGGTTTCACCTCCCAAGCTTCTTTCGAATTACAAATCTGTCATGTAGTGTTTTAACTATCCTATCCAACTTAGTGTCATCTGAAGATATGATAGCTTTCCATCTATGTCTTTATCCAAGTCATTAAAAAATATGTTAAAACACATTGGGGTAAGCAGAGATCTCTGTGACCCTTCACTGGAGCCACATTGACACTTAAGACATTAACATTTACGGTTTGAACTTGGCCATCCACACAGTCCTCAATCCATCTAATTTTATTGTCATCTAATCTATATCTCGTCATATTCTCCAAAAGACTAGTATGAGATACTTTTATCTAAAGTTTTGCTAATCTATGGAAGCTATATCCACAACATTCCTTTCATCTGCTTGTTTAGCAATACTGTCAAAAAAGGAAATGATAGCCATCAACTGGGGAGTGGCTGAACACGTTGTGTTATGTGAATGTAATGGAATACTATTGTACTAGAAGAAATGATGAGCAGGCAAACTTCAGAAAAACCTGGATAGACTTATATGAACTGAAGTTGAGTAAGGGGAGCAGAACCAGGAGAATTTTGTGCATAATTACAGCCACATTAGGAGATGACTAACTTTCATATATTTGCTTCTTCTCAGGCATGTAAGATTCTAAAATAACTCCAAAAGGCTCATGATGGGAAATGTTATCCACATTCAGAGAATTATGAAGTCTGAATGCAGATCGAAGCAGAGTATTTGCTCTCTTTCTTTTTCATTTTGTTTCTTCTTGCTCGTGGTTCATTTCATTGGCTATAATTCTTCTTTGCAACATGGCTAATGTGAAAATATGTTTAATGTGAATGGATATGTAGAGCCTATATCAGATTGCATGCCATCTTGAGGAGGGAGGGGGAGATAATTTGGCTCTCAAGAGCTTGTGGAACTGAATGTTGTAAACTACAAATAAATAAATCTGAAAAAAAAAACAAAAGGAAATGAGGTTAGGGTGGCGCAATGTATTCTTCCTTGAATTGTGCTGGTTCTTTCTGATCATGATTTCCTTTTCTAGTTGCTCCTCGACCGTATCTTTAATGATCCATTCTACAATTTTCCTAGGAATGAAAGTAAAGCTCATAGACTTATAGTTTGCAGACTTTGTTCTGTTTTCCCTTCTTCCCTTTTCCAAACTTCTTATAAACTTTCCTGTTTTTTCTGAATTTTAAAATTATTTCTGACATTAACTCAGTAATCACACCTGCTGTTAGTACCAGTAACTGAGAATGCAGTTTTCCTGGGCCAGGTGACAGGGCAGCCATGAACGCTCTTACTACTGGGTCCATTCCATTAACCATTTTTGTTCTGTCACTTTTGGCACAAAGACCATTCTAACAAAATAAGAAATGAGTAGCTCTGCCTTCTCTCGTCATGTATCATTCACCTCTCCATCTCGAACAAAAGTTCCATCCCTTTTTTGAGGCCCCCTTTTCGCCCAAGAGAGTTAAAAAAATCCCAACATCTCTTTTGATGTCTCTAGCTTCCCTTTAGCTCCAGTTCATTCTGACCAGATGATCCAGAGCATCCTTGATGCTACTTTTACAAGACAACCTTGTCATAATCATATATATAAATGCACATATATGGAGGTGTTTATGTATAGATAGATCTAGATATATAACTAGATATACACATGCATATATATAGAGAGAGATTTATAGCTCTCCATCTGCATATGCCTACCTAACAATATAGATATTTGTATATTGCTAGCTATACAGATATCACCTATATGCTATTTTTACAAAACCTTATCAAGATCTTTTATGTCAACAGATAGCTAGATGTAGATGCAGATAGATATCCATATCTATCAACATAGAATTCGACTTATATGTACACATATTTACATATACACACATATGTATATGTAGATATAGATCTATATAGATCTGCATATACACATATGTAGACATACATATAAATATAGGCATTTGTATATGTCGATACACATATTTATACTTATCCTTATATATTTATATGTATATATGCAGTTAGACATAAATATGCTTATGTAAATATACACATATTTATATATGTATAGATACATATATGTATGCATAGATATCTATAGATAGATATGGATGTCTACCTACATCTGCATCTATTTATCTAGAAGCAGAGTCAGGGAAGAGAAGATATACATATCTACAAATGTGTATATAAGTATATTTAAACATACACATATATCTATATTAATATTTACCTATTCTCCTGCTAAAAAAAATCTATCTATCTAAAAGATCCTAAAAAGATCTTGTAAAAGTAGCATCGGAAGTGCCAAAAATCAGGAGACAGGGAGAGGAAGAAGGAGAAAGAGAAAGAAAAATGAAGAAAGAAAGAAAGGAAGGAAGGAAAGAAGGAAGAAAGAGAGAGAGATTTTTGTTTATAAATAAAGATTTTAAAAGGGGACATATATATATATATATATATATATATATATATATATATATATAGATATAGAAAGAGAGAGAGAGAGAGAGAGAGAGAGAGAGAGATAAATATATAGATATGTGTGTGTATACACACACACACACACACACACACACAGACAAAGATACACACTTTTCTCTTCCCTGATCTTGTTTTTACTCTGTACATTTTCTTTTAAAACCTAACATCTCATTTTGGTTGATGAGCTCCCTGTGCGTCCCCACTGATCTCTTCAGACAAAACCCACTTTTTCCTCCTTACTGAAGTCTTTAGAGTTTTCTTTTTCCCATAATTCTTATTGTGGGAAGGTTTCAGATGTCATGGAAATTGGAGAAAGGACATACTCTCTCCCCCTTTCCCTAGCTTGTTGGTCACATGACCCAGAAGGGCTAGCGTTTTCTGCTTGAACTGTTCCCTTTCTTTCTGGTCTTACTCACATCCTCCTGTCTCTTTCCTCTGACAGTATGAAATCTAATTTCTCAGCATCTGTCCAGATCTCTTCTCCTCTGTCATAAACCCTAGGAACAAGTATCCACTTCCTCTCAGCGGAGGTGAATCATTCCCACACCAGCAACAAATTCTTCTCTGTCAGTGAGGATCAGATCCAGAATGGAATTCCTCTTTGCAGGTTCTCCCCCTTTATAAAGGATGAAATTATCCCTAAAGCAAATTAAGAAATTATTAGCTCTTCTACTTTGGGCAGAGAGAGAAGGAAGTGGTAGAAACCTTCAGTGGATGTCTGGATAATTGGAGTCTTCTGTGGCTACTATTTCTCGTCTCCCCATTACCGCCTGCGCCCAATTCTTGTAATCTATTTTCTGGGTAAATAAGTCTTGTAAAATTTAAAGATCTTCCCAAATTTTTAAGTATAGTGAGCCTTTGGATATGTAGAAAATACTGCTAGCAAACCAACGTAAGCTAACATACCTACTATGTAGTAGAGGTTCATTTCATGTTATCAGCACAGTACACTTCCAATCTCAGCTCATTATGTTGGAATAATGACATTCTTTGAGAAGCTACAGTCCTTTGAAACTGCCAAATGCCCCTTTCAAAACATTTTTCAAATAGAAAGAACAAGAGAGGCAATTCTACATATGCAGTATACACATACCCATGTACATGTAGTCAGTTAAAATAAGATTTGGAGCTGAGTGTGGCTCAGATCATGAGCTTCTTATAACAAAATTTAGACTTGAACTGAAGGAGGGAAAATATCAGCAGACTGTGTAGTTATGACTTAAATAACATTCCTTATGAATAGAAGGTGGAACTGATGAATAGATGTAAGGGATTAGGGCTGGTAGATAGAGTGCCTAAAGAACTAGAGACAGAGGTTCTCAATATTGTGAAGGAGGCAGCAACAACAACAACAAAAAACATTCCAAAGAAAAACAAGAGGAAGAAAGCAAAAAGGCCATCTGACGATACTTTACAATAGCTAAGGAAAGAACAAAAGGGAAAGGAAAGATACACCTAACGAAATGCAGAATTCCTGAAAATAGCAAGGAAAGGTTTTCTTAAATGAGCAACCCAAAGAAATGGAAGAAGACAATAGAATGGGAAATATAAGAAATCTCCTTAAGAAAATTAGAGATACCACAGGAATGTTTCATGCAAAAATGGGAATGATAAAAGACAAAACCTGTAGGGGCTTAACAGAAATAGAGCGAGTTAAAGTCGCAAGAGGACAGAGAAGAACTTTACAAGGCAGATTTTAACATTATTGATAACCACAATAGTATGGTTACTGATCTAGAGCCAGACATCCTGGAGAAACAAGTCAAGTGGGCCTTAGGAAGCATTGCTAACAATATGACTAGTAGAGGTGACGTAACTCCAGCTGAGCTATTTAAAATCCTGAAAGATATTTCTGTTGAAATGCTGTACTTAATATTCCAACAAATTCTGAAAACTCAACAGTGGCCACTGGATTGGAAAAGATCAGTTTATTTGCCAATCCTAAAGAAGGGTGATCCCAAAGAGTGTTCAAATTGCTGAACAATAGCACTCATTTCACACACCAGCAAGGTTATGCTTAAGATTCTGCAAGCTAGGCTTTAGCAATTTATGAACCAACAATTATCCAGAAGAGCAGGCTGGTTTTTGAGGAGGCAGAGGAACCACAGGCCAAATTGCCAAAATTTGTTGGATTATGGAGAAAGCAAAGGAGTTCCAGAAAATATCTACTTCTGCTTCATTGACTAGACTAAAGCCTATGACCGTGTGTGTCACAACAAAGTGTGAGGACAATCCCTAGAAGAGATGGGAGTACAGATCATCTTACTTGTCTCTTTAGGAATCTGTATGTGGGTCAAAAAGCAACAGTTAAAACCAAACATAGAAGAACTGATTGGTTTAAGATTGGAAAAGCAATATGACAAGGCTATATATTGCCACCTTACTTAATTTATATGCAGAGTACATCACGTGAAATGACAGGCTGGATGAACCAAAAGCTGGAATTAAAGTTGCTAGGGGAAATATCAACAATCTTAGATATGCAGAGAATACCACTTTGATGGCAGAAATAAAGAATCCTTTTGATAAGAGTGAAAGAGGAGAGTGTAAAAGCTTGAAGCTGAACGTTAAAAAAAAAATTAAGTTCATGCCAATTAGTCCCATCACTTCCTGGAAAACACAGGGCAAAGAAAAGGAAGAAATGTCAGATTTTATATTCTTGAGTTCATAGATCACTATAGACAGCAACTGAATCCATGAAATTAAAAGATGGTTACTCCTTGGAAGTAAAGATATGGCAAATCTGGACAGCATACTAAAAAGTAGAGACATCATCTCGCCAACAAACGTTCACAAAGTGAAAAGCTATGTTTTTTTCCAATAGCAATATATTACTGTGAGAGCTGGACTGTAAGGAAAGCTGAGTGCTGCAGAATGGATGCTTTTGAATTGAGGTGCTAGAGAATACTTTTGAAAGTCCCTTGCAGAAAAGAAAGCAAACTAGTCAATACCTAAAGAAAAAAATTCAGACTATTCATTGGATGGACAGATATGAAAGCTGAAGCTAAAATACTTTGGTCGCATAATGAGAAGGCAGGACTCA
The DNA here is from genome assembly GCF_028372415.1 of Notamacropus eugenii. Taxonomy (NCBI): domain Eukaryota; kingdom Metazoa; phylum Chordata; class Mammalia; order Diprotodontia; family Macropodidae; genus Notamacropus; species Notamacropus eugenii. The sequence goes on along the minus strand of NC_092879.1, from coordinate 5,766,881 downwards.
TTGGACACGATCCTGAAGTTGGGAAAGATTGAAGGCAAAAGGGGAAGGGAACTGCAGAGGATGAGAAAGACAGATAATGTCATGGAAGCAATAAATATGAGCTTGCACAGACTTTGGGAGATAGGGTAGGATAGAAAGGTCTGGTGTGCTATGGTCCATGGGGTGGTGAAGAGTTAGATGTGACTGAGCAACAACTATATAATACATGTGCACATTTATGAAGTATATATATAGAAAGTATATACATATTTTTATGATATGTACATAAGATACACACATATTTCTAAGATATATCTGTGACATATGTATACATAAATATACATATGCATGCATATATCTATGCTATGTGTATCAACACACATCTGACACCTAAAATATATGCATACATGTACACATATTTATGACATATGATATATAAAAATGATGTAGACACATGAGTGTATATATAGTACCTATACATAAATATATCTAATATACACACATATTTGTGTATACATATATGTGTCATACATATGTATATACAAAATGTACACATATGTGTATATATTTGACTTTATAAACAAGGAATGATAATTAAGTTTTTTCAGTCAGGTTTATGGGCAAGAAGGTGGAATATTACTTGCAAAACTGTGTTCCTTTGCTATTTTGAAAGTCCCCATTTACAGCCTTTTTTCCCCGCCTTCCCATGGTTATGTTTTGTATCATTCTAGCTGTATGTGTACTCACATATCCCCCTACTTATGTCGGTGCATGAATGCTGACAGCTCTCAGAAGTCGGGAGTGTTCAGTTGTGTTATGAATATCACTTCAAGCCATGCTCCATCCATCACAAATACCAGCTGATAGTGATGATAGAATATTTTATACTTATCACAGCCTTTTGTTTCCAAAAAGGTGAAAAGTTATGAATGATCTCCATTATTTTGAGGTTTATTATTATTATTTTTGTATGTATGGTGGCACACAAATATACCAAAAAGCTTTAAAATACTCTAAATTGTTTTCCAGTCTTCTGCATGAACAAGGTTACTTTTGATCATTCATCGCCTATTTTCTCCTGTAGGTATTACTTTTAAAAAATTCACCGTAAAAGAATAATTGAGGTCAAAAGGTAGTAACAGAAAAAAAGCACCTGACTGAGCATTGGGGAGAAAGACATTCTCTTCCATTCTTCCTTCCTTTTTTGTGAAGCAATTGGGGTTAAGTGACTTCCTCAGGGTCACACAGTAAGTATCTCATTTGAACTCAGGTCCTCCTAACTCCAGGGCTGGTGCTCTATCCACTGGACAACCTAGCTGCCCCAGTTCTAATCTCTCTCTCTCTCTTTTTTTTTTGTGGATTTGAGTTTTTTTTTAAATTTATTTATTTAACTTTTAACAGTCATTTTCACAAAATTTTGGGTACCAAATTTTCTCCCCCCTTGTCCCCTCCCCCTACCCCAAAACACCGAGCATTCCAATTGCCCCCATCACCAATCTGCTCTCTCCTCTATCATCTCTCTCTGCCCTTGTCTCCATCCTCTCCTCTGTCCTGTAGGGCCAAATAACTTTCTATACCTCTTTACCTGTATTTCTTATTTCCTAGTCGCAAGAGTAGTACTCGACAGTTGTTCCTAAAACTTTGAGTTTCAACTTCTTTTCCTCCGTCCCTCCCCCCACCCTCCTTTTGGAAGGCAAGCAATTCAATATAGGCCAAATCTGTGTAGTTTTGCAAATGATTTCCATAATAGTCATGTTGTATAAGACTAACTATGTTTCCCTCCATCCTATCCTGCCCCCAATTACTTCTATTCTCTCTTTTGATCCTGGCCCTTCCCATGAGTGCTGAGCTCAAATTGCTCCCTCCTCCCCAAGCCCTCCCTTCCATCATCCCCCCCCACCCTGCTTATCCCCTTATCCCCCACTTTCCTGTATTGTAAGATAGGTTTTCATACCAAAATGAGTGTGCATTTTATTCCTTCCTTTAGTGGAAAGTGATGAGAGTAAACTTCATGTTTTTCTCTCACCTCCTCTCTTTTTCCCTCCACTAAAAAGTCTTTTGCCTGTCTCTTTTATGAGAGATAATTTGCCCCATTCCATTCCTCCCATATATTTCTCTCTCACTGCTTGATTTCATTTTTTAAAAATATGATTCCATCCTCTTCAATTCACTCTGTGCACTCTGTCTCTATGTGTGTGCATGTGTGTGTGTGTGTGTAATCCCACCCAGTACCCAGATACTGAAGAGTTACAAGAGTTACAAATATTGTCTTTCCATGTAGGAATGTAAACAGTTGAACTTTTATAAGTCCCTTATGACTTCTCTTTACTGTTTACCTTTTCAGGCTTCTCTCCTTTCTTGTGTTTGAAAGTCAAATTTTCTTTTCAGCTCTTGTCCTTTCATCAAGAATGCTTGAAAGTCCCCTATTTCATTGAAAGACCAATTTTTCCCCTGAAGCATTATACTCAGTTTTGGTGGGTAGGTGATTCTTGGTTTTAGTCCTAGTTCCTTTGACTTCTGGAATATCCTATTCCACGCCCTTCGATCCCTTAAGGTAGAAGCTGCTAGATCTTGTGGTATCCTGATTTTATTTCCACAATACTTGAATTGTTTCTTTCTAGCTGTTTGCAATGTTTTCTCCTTGACCTGGGAACTCTGGAATTTGGCCACAATGTTCCTAGGAGTTTCTCTTTTTGGATCTTTTTCAGGTGATGATCGGTGGATTCTTTCAATATTTATTTTGCCCTCTGGTTCTAGAATATTAAGGCAGTTTTCGTTAATAATTTCATGAAAGATGATGTCTAGGCTCTTTTTTTAATCATGGCTTTCAGGTAGTCTCATAATTTTTAAATTGTCTCTCCTGGATCTATTTTCCAGGTCATTTGTTTTTCCAATGAGATATTGCACATTATCTTCCATTTTTCCATTCTTTTGGTTTTGTTTTGTGATTTCTTGGTTTCTCATAAAGTTATTAGCCTCCATCTGTTCCATTCTAATTTTGAAAGAACTATTTTCTTCAGTGAGCTTTTGAACCTCCTTTTCCATTTGGCTAATTCTGCTTTTGAAAGCATTCTTCTCCCCATTGGCTTTTTGAACCTCTTTTGCCAGTTGAGTTAGCCTATTTTTCAAGGTGTTATTTTCTTCAGAATTTTTTTGGGTCTCCTTTAGCAGGGTGCTGACCTGCTGTTCATGCTTCACTTGTATGTCTCTCATTGGTCTTCCCAGTTTTTGCTCCACCTCTCTAACTTGATTTTCAAAATTCTTTTTGAGCTCTTCCATGGCCTGAGACCATTGAGTGGGTTGGGATACAGAAGCCTTGACTTCTGTGTCTTTCCCTGATGGTAAGCATTGTTCTTCTTCATCAGAAAGGAAGGGAGGAAATACCTGTTCACCAAGAAAGTAATCTTCTGTAGTCTTATTTTTTTTTCCCTTTTCTGGGCATTTTCTCAGCCAGTGACTTGCCTTCTGAATATTCACTTCACATCCACTTGGCCTCCAGATCCTCCCAGCCAACGCTTGGGGTCTGAGATTGAAATGGTGCTTCCCAGCCTCAGGGCTTTTGGCGGGGGCAGGACTGCTATTCAGTGTGAGATCAAGTTCAGGTGATCAGGTGGGGGCAGGGCCGCCTCTCAGGCTCAGTTCCCTCAGGGGTTTATGCAGAGACTTTCAACAATGGATCCAGGCTCCTGCCTGCTTGGGGAGCCCTGGTCTGCTCCTGCCTCTGCTGCTGCCTCCCGAGGGGGCCTGAGTTATGGGGGTACCCCACTCCCCTCTCGACCTGCCAAAGAGACCCTCTCACCGACCCTTGCCACCTGTGGGTGGAGGGACCTGCATGGCTGCTGGAGATTCCATCCCTGAAGCCTGCTCGGATCCACTCCTCTCAGAGCCCCGCGTCATGGCAGGGCTGTGCTCGGCTCTGGGTCCGCAGAGCGAATGACCTTTTGCGAGAGGTTTTCAGGCTCTCTGGAACAGAAATCTCCTCCACTCTGCTGCTCTGTGGCTTCTGCTGCTCCAGAACCCCCTCGCAGTTCCTCTTCACAGATATTTTATGGGCTGTGGGGTTGTAGCTAGCGTATGTGCATCTGTCTACTCAGCCATCTTGGCTCCGCCCCAAAAGGAAGATTTTTTGAAGGAGTCTTCCAAGCTAACCTGCCCACAGAGCTGCTCCCGTTTGAACCAGGGCTGGGCAGGGAGCATATAGTCTAATTGAGAGTCTCTGGGAAGGGTTAATTGCCTGAACGGCTTCAGAACTGGAGAAGGGGGGGGGGGGCTGGGCAAGTAGAGGAGGAGATTATTAAAAATCAATTAACCATTAGATGAACTGATCTATTGAATTGATTAATTGATAATACCTGCCTCCTGCTTTTTCTCCTGATGGTTTCCTAGATTTATCTGATTAGTGACCTGTCCCATCGTTACTGATTTTGTCCTTCCTTCCGGAGGTAGACCAATGGTATCTGCAAGGCCATACCTTAACTTACAAGTGAATTGGATACTAACGAGACAGAGTTTGGCAAAGTCACCAGTCTCACTATCTCCTCCAGAGTCATATGGATCCAGTGGCAAGATATGAATCAGGATGACTGGAGATGGTCTCAAATATTGTGGGGTCTCTGTCCCATTATTTGCCTCTAGGCACCTGTTCCTCACCTTACCATGAGGAGAATATTGAGGATACGAATATGTGTAGGCCACTCGTGATCTAAGTCCTCTGGGGGCTGTACCACAAAAGCAGTACACACAAATGAGAGTGACCCTAGTGCTTGCCACATTAGGGAACATTGGGTTGTGCTAGGTTTGTAACCCAGGAGTATCTGATGGACAGATGCAGATGCAAGATGCAAGTACTTAGGGTACTCATCTACACAGACACACCCCCAACCCCCACCCTTCCACTAGAGGAATATTTAGCCAGTGGCTTATGATTTCTGAGTGACGAGTCAAACAAACCAAATTTCAGCCCATTGTCTGATGGTTGGCCAACAAACTAACTGCCCTGAGGTGGAGAGACAAGTTTGGGGTGCAATTAGCTGATTAAATGGCACTGAACTCACATTTTCTAAATTCTCTTATAAAAAGAGCGTCTCCAAAATACTAATCAGTGACACAGATAAATTTGGAGCCATCCTTCCCTCATGCTTTCTCCTCAGTTTTGGGGGAAGTTAGCACCAGAAATTGAATGGTGTCCTTTTGCTATGCAAGCATTCCCTCCCAGCTCCAAGCATACCATGGCTCCAGTTATACAGAGCTGGTAGGCCTAAGGGTTAATTAATTCCACGTGTATTGGGAAGAGGTGGCTGAAACTCTCCCTCAGGCCTACCAATGGATCACAGTTCTAATTCCACCTTCCTGAGTGGGCCTTCTTGATTAATACTGAGGGACCTCTCCTTTGCTACAGGTATATGTTCTCATGTAACTCTGTATTTGGCTGAGTTGGTATTCATCTGTCCATTTCCTCTCATGAAATATTTGGTTATGAAAGTCAACAAACATTTTGAGATATTCTACTGTAGTTGGATGTAATGACCACCTCAAATAATCACCCAAAGTTCACTCTCAATTTGTATGACGCCAGCCTCTACCTCCACCCTGGCCACTACCTCTGTCCCATGATCCTCACTATCCTCAAACCCTGTATCCAATCAGTTGCAGAGTTTTGTCATTGCCACCACCTCACAGTGTCTTGAATCCATTGGCACTCACCTCACTATACCTTCTCGCTTCTTACCTGGACTATTTCTAGTAGTCTCCTTGCAGTTCAGGATTTCCCTCACCTCTGATTTTTCATTCACTCTGTAGTCAAAGGGGTGTTACAAAAACTCTGGTCAATCACTCTGTTCAGTAAAGTTCAGAGGCTACTCAGTACATATAGGATCCAATATAGACACCTCTGTTTGTCATTGAAAACCCTTTCAACTCTGGCCAGATCCAACCTTTTTAGACAAACTATATACTACTCCATAATAATACCACTATTCAATAAACCTCTTTAAGTACCCACAATGTTCCAGGCACAGTGCTCAGTGGTGGAGATACAGCATTAACAACAGACAATTCCTGCTCTCGAGGAGAGCCAACTCTGAGGGGGGTGACAGCAAACCAATATATACAAATGAGGTATTACAGAATGTATAGAAACTAATTAACCAAGGGAATGCACTAGAATTAAGAGGTGGTAGGAAAGACTTCTTGCAGAAGATGGGGTTTAAGTTGGGACTTCATGAAAGCCAGGGAAGCTAGTAGGCAGAGATGAGAAAGAAGAGCTGTCCAAGGCTTGGGGACAGCCAGAGAAAATGCCAGGAGCTGAGGGATGGGGTGCCTTCTTTGTGGAAGGGCAAGGAGGCCAGTGTCACTGGATCAGAGACTAAGGTACAAGAAGACGGGAATGTCAGAGGGGGCTATTCTCCTTCAGGAGTTCTATTCAGCAAGAGTTTCCTGCCTACTCTTCCTCACACATGATACTTCAGTTCCCATCTACACGCCTTTGAAAAGGCGGGTCCCTAGGACTTGTATAAAGTAGCCACTTAATAAACATTGATTGACCAATTAATTGCCATTAAGGAATATAACAGTCTTTCACTGATATCTGGTGCCCCAAAATAATTTTTCAATTTACTGAAATCGTTAAACCTCTGGTGAGTAATTCTGTTCATTCAACTCCAGTTGTATGGCGTTGTATTCAACTCCTCGTTGTAAATCGTGGATAAAACAGAGAGTACTTCCTTTGTTATTGAAAGCCAGTCACAATTTAGTTACACCCTGCCTTGTTATTTGGGTAAAAAAGGAGCAATATTTGTAGCAAATAAACACAAAAATATGAGTGATTTCAGTTTTAAAGGAAATTTATGAAAGAAATATCACATGTTTGAATGAGACTTGACCACTGTGAAATAAATCAGGCATGCAGGAAAATACTGGAGCAGTGAGCAGGGCTAGTAAGTTCAAAAAACAATAACCCTAGGAGTATGCAAACCCTGATGGTAAATGAGTCTGCAGCTGTGGTCATTGTGATCAGTAGCAGGGCTGGAATTCCAAACAGGCTCCTCTACTTCCAAATGCTAAATTGGAGACCATACATCTCGTACTGTCATATTCCATTCTAAACAAAGCCATCTCTCTCTGGCTGTCCCCCTCCTTCCTTTACTCCCTCCCTCTCTGTCTCTTTCATTCTCTCTCTTTATCTCTCTCTCCCTCTATCTCCTTTCAGGTACTGCCAAGGTTATGTGCTGTGTGTGTGTGTGTGTGTGTGTGTGTGTATACACACACATATATGTATACATATATATGTATACGTATATATACATATACATATACATATACATATACATATGTATAGTCTCAGTTCCCTCTGTGTCCAGTCACACGTGAACCTGGAAACCACAGGGGTCACATGATTCATCTAAGAGCACACAGTTATTAAATGTCTGAGGTAGGATTTGAGCCTGACTTGAAATTCAGTGCTGCATCCACTATATCCTGCTACCTTCTATTATGCTGCCTTCTATGTCACTAAGCTACTCTCATCCCTCTAGCAGTTTTAAGACTAAAGGTAGAAGGAAGGGTTGGGTTTGTTTGATGGAAAAGGAAAAAAAAAATTCCCTTAAAAGGAAAGGTTCCTCTATTAATCACTCAGTAGATCCTTAAAGGCCTGAACTGAATTCTTTGGCTTCCTTTCTACATAACAGCTTATCCTGAAGTTGTCATTTCCTTTATCCCAGCTATGCCCACACAGGGACTAAGGTTATGAGAAAGTAAAGACAGAAAAATATATAAAAGTCATCATTTCAGTACCACAGATGATATAAATCTCCTAAAGACATCCTAACATGGAAACAAGTGCATCCCAGTAATACTCACTCAGATATCAGAGGGGGCCTGGGGTGACATGTTAGCACTACCACACTGTGATTCTCATGAAAATATTCTGTCTAATGGAATCTGTTTGGAATGCATCCTATTCTTCTCACCCAGCTCCATATATGTGAGGATAACATTAGGGATCAGCGTTTCGAGTACTGTCATCAAAGAACAAGATGAAAGACTGTCAGTAAAAGCTGGGTCCAGGGTGATGTCATCTCAGAAAAGTACTTCTTTCTACAGCTGCTATGCTCTTAAGGAAACAGAATAATGCAACACTTGAACCCAGTTGGGTTGCTCTCAGGTGACCATTCTCAAAACACCACAGAGCCATTGACAATGAATCTGCTATGCTTAGAAAGGAGGTGATTTGAATGTCAACAGAGTATTTTTGTTCAGCCCCCCATTCTAAGATCTGACAGGAGGCAAAAGAGCAACTAAAATCTTGTAGAACCTTGGCTATGTGGAGGAGGTGCAACAATTAGCAAAGATTTCTTAGGCTAAAAAATGTTGAGAAAGAACTAAGCAAAAGATGGTAAAAGAAATTCTGAGTTATCAGTTCTTTGTTCATTGGTTTTTAATTCAGTTCACTCTACAAAACCCTATTTTCTGGGCCCTTAATGCATGCCCAGCACAGGGCTAAGCTCTGTGGAGAGGGGAAAGTAGAGAATGAGACAGAGGAAGAGTGAGGAATACAGGAACAGCACTCTCTGGAAGATGAGGTCTCAACTTTTCCCCGAGAATTAAATGGGCTTGCTCTTTTGTTTTTCTTCCCTTTTATCCTCACCTTGAAATCACCAAATTAGACCTTGCTTTATGATAATGTGTCCTAATGTGATATAATATGTTCTCACCTGGACACAGAAACAGGAAATGGGGACTGACAACAGAGCCAATGTGTGGGAGAACAAAAGGGGCTTGGATTTGCAGTTAGAGAGGCCCGGGCTTAAATCATACCTTAATCTTAATTTAATAATTGATTAATAACATAATGGATTTGGGAATAGAAAAGCTGAATTAAAACCCGAGCCTAATATCAAAGCCAGTGACTATCACTGCAGCCTCACCATCTGATCTTTCATACACCCAGGGTTTTGGGTGTTTGAGTTTGGTATTGGTCTTTTTTTTTTGAACCAGCCCTAGACAGGGCACTTAGTGCTGTGGATAGAACACAGAGCATGGAGTCAGGAAGATCTCAGTTCAAGTCTGGCTTCACACACTTACCATGTTGTCAATTCAGGTAACCCTTATTTGCCTCAATTCCTCATAAGTTAACTGAGAACACGTTGGAGGAAGAAATACCAAACTACTCCAGTATCTTTGCTAAGAAAATCACACGAATAAAAATCCATGGCATCACATAAAGTCGTACATCAGCTAAAGACTGACATCATTGAATGACTGAACAGCACACACGGGGAACATATTTACATGAATGCCTGGCAAAATGTCAAAGAAGCTTGATATTTCTTTCATCAAATTTCTTGAAAACAAAGATGTTTCTTTTGTTTGCTTTATGCACTCAAAATTTCTGACTCCTTGTGTTGGGCAACATTAAACCATCTTCCACCTAACCATATTGGAAGGTAAAATCAGCCCAAAGCTGTCCACACTGTGATGAAGGCTTATCCTGTATCAGATGACTTTTATTATAATGGAGAATTTAATACATAATTTTGAGGGTGATGATTTCATCTGAATTTGTATTGACACTGACTGATATTTCATTCCACAAACGCAGGATTTTATTTAATTTCTTTCTGCCCGCTTGACAGGAAAGGAGCTGTAATATGGGCTGTCATTGAATAAACTGGGACTTCAAATGAGTAGGTGACTTGGACATGAGATGAAAAACTAAAAATGTAATATCTGCCTTGGCCACAGGCCAAAGTTGTCAGTTGTTTGACATATTCCTCTCTGACTTCAAACTTTCATTATGATGCAATCTTCCATCTGGCTACAAGATGGCAGAAAAAATAGGCAAATTCCGCAATGCTGGTTTTTTTGACCACGAGATGTCGGGAAAGACCGTGTTATAATGTTCCTCAGTATCATTGTTTTGACCAGCAGGGGTCAACAAAAGACTGTGACAGTTTTCGATGACACCAAATTGGTTAAAAAAAATGTGTTAAAAGCCTAAAATGGGTCGCAATCTGCTCTGGGTACTAGGAGTCCAAAGACAAAAACGAAACAGTTCCTGCCCCGGTGACACAAAGCCTGCAGACATTAAACAGATGATGTCCCTCTAAGAAGAGAAAGGCAGAAAAGACATGTGGCAGTGAAGAGATCAAGGAGACATTACACAAAGCACCCCCTGGGTAGCATAAAGTCCCCCTAGGAACAATCTCTGAGGCCTATCACCAGGTCCCTTGTGGAGAAGGGATTGAACGAGGGCACTAGTGTATTTGCTTTTGTGAGAGACATTGCACCTTTCTAGCACACAGGAGCACAGAAAAGGAGAAGCCCCTCCCCACAAATCCATCAAAGATGTGCCATAGCAGACAGTTCACAGGAGCCTCTAATTTTAGACCTGAAAAGAACTGAGAGTCAGCCTCTCATTTCCTATCTGAGACACAATGATTTCTACCAATGAAATCCCTGACAAGATGCCATCCAATCTCTGCTTACAGTTCTTTCAGTAATGGAGAACTCACTATCTCCCCAACTAGATCATTCCTTTGGAAAGTTCAGTTTTTCTGTATTAAGACAAACTAGCTTCCCTGCTATCAATTCATTGATAGATCAATCCTGGAAGTATTTCTTACGCACCTACTATGTATCAGACACTTTCTCTGTGCCTTTGATTCTGGTTCTTTATTCTGAAGCTAGAACAAAGTCTAATCACTTTGCTTTGTGACAGGCATTCACATAATGTCAGGACAGCTACCACTACCTCTGCTGTCTTGTATTTTCAGAATGAAATGCCACACCCTTGTATAGTCTTGGAATTTAGAGCTGACAGAATCCAATCTCCTCCCCTTAAACTAGAGGAGACAAGCTTGGAGAGGGAGGTTTAGTGACTTGCCCAGGGTCTCACAGGTAGTAGGGAGTAGAGCTGGAGTTCAAAGTGAGTTCCTGATTCTACATTCAGAGCTCCTTCCACTACACAACGCTCCTCCTTTCATTTGTTCCTCATAATGAATTGTCCAAGTCCCTCATCAACCCTCCCTGTCAACGCTCTTCTTAAATGTAGATGCTAAAAGTGAACATGATATTCTAGGTGAGGTCTGACCAGGACCACAGGGAATTTCACTTATTATTGGCATGATTGTTTTATCCAGCCCTGTGATTTCAGGGATTTAGGAGCTTTCCCGTTTTGGAGACTCCTGATGATCATGTCAATCAGTCACAGATTAGGAAGTTGCCTGTGACATAGACAGGTTAAATGATTTGCTTATGGTCATGTGGCTAAGACTTTAAGTAAGACTTGGACCCAGGTGTTCCGAAGAGGAAGATTGGCCCTCTATTTGAATCACGTGATTCTCCAGATGGAGAAATTTAAACACATTGTTGAAATTCAAAGATGAAATTGTTCTACTTGTAACTGAACAGAAAACGGATATTCTTCATTTTTTTCATAATGACATGTCTTTCAAAACCATGTGGGTTCTGTTCTGCTGGAAGAATTTAGGATCTCCCTGGAAATCAAACCCAGGAACTATATGAAGACTACTACAAAACACTCTTCATTCAAAAAAAGTCAGATCCAAATACTTTGGAAAATGTTATTTGCTCATATTCAGGCTGAACTAATAGAATACAAATGACAATTCAACTGAAATTTATTTACTTATTCAATACCATAACAAAGTACCAAAAATATGTTGTTAGAACTAGAAAATATAATAACAGAATCCATAGGGAAGGACAAAGTACCAAGAATATCAAGGGAATTAAGGAAAAGGAAGAAAAGGTGATTTGGTTATACAAGATCTTAAATTGTTTTATACAGCAGCAATCATGAAAACTACTTGGTACTGACTAAGAAACAGAGTGGTGGATGAGTGGAATAGTTGAAGTACACAAGACAGAATAGTCAATGACAATATTAATCCACTCTTTTATAAACCCAAAGACTTCAGCTTCTGAGATAAGAACTCACTATTTAACAAAAACTGCAAGGAAAGTAGAAAATCTTATGGCAGAGAGTACGCATAGACCAAAATCTTAACCTACAAACCAAGATCCATTCAAAATGGGTACCCAATTTAAATTTAAAGTCTGATACTATAAGTAAACTGGGAGAGAAAGAAATAGATTTTCTTTCAGATCTATGGAAAAGGGAGGAATTTATGGCCAAATGACATAGAGAACATTATAAAATGCAAAATGGATGATTTTGATTACATTAAACTGAAAAGATTTTGTACAAATAACACCAATGAGACCATGATTTGATTGCAAACAGGAAGCTGGGGAACAATATTCACAATCAGTATCTGTAAAAGTCTCATTTGTAAAATATAGGGAAAACTGAGTCAACTTTATAAGAGTGTAAGTCGTTCCCCAAATCATAAATGGTAAAGGATATGAACAGGCAGTTTTCAGATGAAAGTAAAGCTACCTACACTCATATAAAAAAATGATCTATATCACCACTGATTAGAGAAATATAAGTTAAAACATCTCTGAGGTATTGCCTCACACTTATCACATTGGCTACCACGATAATAAGAGGAAAATAATAAATGTTGGGGAACATGTGGGAGAGTTGGAACACTAATGCATTGTTAGTGGAGTTGTAAACTCATCCAACCATTCTGGAGAGCAGTTGGGAACGATGCTGGAAGCCCTAGAAAATTGTGTATATTCTTTCAGCCAGCAATAGCTCTTCTATGTCTTTATACCAAAGGGATCATAAAAATGGGAAAAAGGTCCACATATACGGAAATAATAATAGCAGCTGCTTTTGTGATGGCCAAGAATTGGACACTGAGGAGAGGTCCATCGGTTGGGGAGAGGCTGAACAAGTTGCAGCATGTGAATGTAATGAAATACTATTTTTTCATCAGAAAAAATGAGCAGTTAGACTTCAGAAAAGCCTGGGAAGTCTTAAAGGAACTGATGTCTAGTGAAGTAAGAAGAACAAGGAATAAATGGTACACAGTCACAGCAGCACTGTGAAGTGACTAGTTTCGGTAGATTTACCTCCTCTTAGCAATGCAAAGGTCTAAGACTAATCCAAAAGACTAGTGATATAAAATGCTATTCACATCCAGAGGAAGAATTATGGAGTCTGAATTCAGATGGAAGCACAGTATTTATTCTCTTTCTTTTTTTTTCCATTTCTTCTTTCTCATGGTAACACCCATTGGTTTAAATTCTTCTTAACAACATGATTAAAGTGAAAATATGATTAATATGAATTTACATGTGGTAAATGTAGAACATATATGAGGTTGAATGCCATCTTGTGGAGGTGGAAGGAACTGGAGGTGGGGAAAATTCGGAACACAAATTCTTATGTAAGTGAATTTTGGAAACTAAAAATTAATTATTAAATTAGTTTTTTAAAGAAGTGCATTTTTGCCAGATATATTAAAAAAATCAGTGACTTATCATGTTGATTCAAGGAAAAGTGTAGCATATTTGTTAAAAGATAAAATTGAAAGTTTTACTGAAAAAGTCAACATATGGAAGAATTGGATGGAAAATGGTTCTTTAGAAATTTTTATAGCTACAGGTGATTTTATAATTGAAAAATAACCTTCCCAAGGATTTCATTACAAGAGTTTTAACTGATCATTTGAAGTCCATGGAGACAGTTTCAGAAATATTTCCCTTCACATTTTCATTCTACAAAAGTTAAGTTGGATTCATAAACCATACTCAATTGAAATAAAAAAAAATATTAGTCATCTGTCTTTCAAAGTTCAGGAAGAATTTGCTGAGTTAGCAAGCGACAGATGTAAAACTCGAATTTTGTAAGAAGACCATTTAATTAATTTTGGCTTGCCATTAGGACAGAATCTCCACCAATTCCTGAAATGGGCTTCAATATACTTCTGCCATTGTGTGCTATGTATTTTGGTGGTATAGCATTCCCAACTTTGATGATTATAACATCATCATAGGGATCAAGTCTAAAAAACATCGAAGATGCACTATATCCTACACTGTTAAATATTCTGCAGGATTTAAATCTTTAAGTAAAAATAAATAAGCATAAGCCAAGATGTCAGAGTTATTGGTAACTGCTGTCTACCTCCAATTGTTGGCCTTGAGGAGCTCAGAGAATATCTCCCTGGGAAAATTCCTGGAACAGCTGGAGCAGCAGAGGGGGTAAACAGTCTCTTAGCCTGTGAGGCTACAAAGATCACTAAGGAGGGTAGAGCTTGCTGTGGTTGAAGGGGACGAGTACAGGAACAGAGCTGCCCCAGACAGCTCCACCTCAGCAAACCAGGAGAAGATCCTGAGCCCCAGGGGGTGGAAACCAGCAACCGCTAACACCTGGATCCCATGGGTGCCTCAGCACTCCAGGGGAATTGGGAGGACACTAGCACAGACAGGATTACCAACCTCTGAGCTTCCCTATGCTCTAGCTCAGCAGAGGAGGCCTCATTTGACATGACCAACCCACCTCCACACTTATGGACCTACCTCAAGGGCAACTGTGGGGGAAACCCAAAAAGACCTCACCTGGCCTCTGCTTTCCAAGGCTAGCCAGCTCAGCACCAGGTAAGCCTCAGCATTTTAGCTGCTATCTGACAGAAGGTGTCACAAAACACAAAGGTTCAAGTTTTAGGCACAATAACTGTGAGACAGACTCCCCCGTACAGCAGATGCAGAGATCTACTTTAAAAGTCAGAAAAAGTGTGAATATAATGAGTAAGAAGCAAAGCAGAAAAGAAAAGACTATAGAATCTTTCTATAGGGACAAGGACCCACAATACCAAAGAGGTGAGCATTGAGACTGTACTTCCATCTGAAACTTCAGAAGGGAATATGAAGTGGTCTGAAGCAAAAAGAGCCTTCTTAGAAGAGCTCAAGAAGGATTTTAAAAGTCAAATTAGAGAAATAGAAGAAAAACTGAGCAAGCACTTTAAAAATATAATAAAAGAAATCACAGAAGAAGTTACAAAGACAATTAGACAAATGGAAAAGGAAGTACAAAACCTATCTGGAGAAAAAAAAACTCCATAAAAGGAAAAATTGGACGGATGGAAAAGGAGATGCAAAAGTTAACTGAATAAAACAATCTGATAAAAATTAGAATCAGGTAAGTAGAAACTAATGAATCTATGAGACATCAAGAATTAGTCAAACAGAATATAAAGAATGAAAGATAGAAGAAAATGTAAACTATCTAAGTGGAAAAACAGCTGAGCTGGAAAATGGATCCAAGAGGGAAAAATCTAAGGATTATTGGTCTACCAGAAAGACATGATGAAACAAAGCACCTGGACAATATCATCCAAGAAATCATCAAAGAAAATTGCCCAGAAGTCCTAGATACAGAGGGCAAAATAGTCGTCTAAACAATCGCCCGTTCACCTCCTGAAACGGATCTCAAATTTTGCACAAAATAATAAGCATTACCTACCTAAAACCGTCAAGCATTATATGCAATGGGGCAAGCTAGATGCATTTCCAGTAAGATAAGTGGTGAAACAAGGATGTCCATTATCACCACTGTTATTCAATATGGTACTGGAAATGCTAACCGTAGCAATAAGAGAAGAAACAGAAAGTGAAGAAATTAGAATAGGCAAAGAAGAAACTACGCTATCATCCTTTGGTGATGATAAAATTAGAGAACCTCAGAGAATCAAGTAAAAATGTATTTCAAATAACAAACAACTGTGGCAAAGGTGCAGGTTATAAAATAAACTCACATAAATCAAATACATTTCTATATATTACTAACAAAGCTCAACAACAAAACATAGAAAGAGAAATCCTGTTTAAAGCCTTGTAAGATACTATAAAATATCTGGGAGTCTACCTGCCAAAACAAAACCAGGGACTGTATGAACACAATTACAAAACACGCTTCGCAAAAATAAAGTCAAATCTAAGTCAGTGAAAAATATCAGCTGCAAGTGGCTAGGCCAAGCTAATATGACAAAAATGGCAATTCTACGTAAATTCACTTACTTGTTCAGTGCCATACCAATCAAAGTACCCGAGAATTGTTTTCTAGAACTAGAAAAAATAGTATGAAAATTCATCTGGAAGAACAAAAGGTCCAGAATTTCAAGGGAACTAATGAAAAGAAATGCTAGGGAAGGTGGCCTAGCCCTACCAGATCTCGTTGTCTTATAAAGCAGCAGTCATCAAAACCACTTGGTACTGGTTAAGAAACAGAAGGGTAGATCAGTGGAATTAGATAGGTACTCAAGACACAGTGGTCAATGAATATAACAATCTAGTGTTTGGTAAACCCAAGGATCCCAGCTTCTGGGATAAGAACTCACTGTTTGACAAAAATTGCTGGGAAGCCTGGATAATATTGTGGCAGAAACTAGGCATAGACCAATGCCTGACACCATACACAAGAATGAAGTCCAAATGGATACATGATCTAGGTATAAAGACTGATACTATAAAGAAATAAGGGGAGCAAGGAACAGTGTATTTATCAGATTTATGGAGAATAGAGTAGTTTATGACACAATAAGAGATAGAGAACATTATGAAGTGCAAAATGCATAATTTTGATTACATCAAATAGCAAAGTTTTTGCACAAACAAACCCAATGCAACCAAGATTAGGAGGGAAGCAGAAAATGGGAAAGAATTTTTGCAACACCTGTCTGTGATAAAGGCCTCATTTCTAAAATATATAGGGAGTTGACTCAAATGTAAAAGGATACAAGTCATTCCCCAACTGATAAATGGTCAAAGGATAAGGAATAGGGAATTTTTAGAGGAATAAATTAAAGTTGTGTATAATTATATGAAAAAATGTTCTAAATCACTATTGTTTGGAGAGATGTAAGTCAAAACACCTCTGAAGTACCACATCACACCTATCAGATTGGCTAACATGACAAATCAGGAGGATGAAAAATGTTGGAGAAGATGTGGGAGGGTTGGAATACTAATTCATTGTTGGTGGAGCTGTGAGCTGATTCAACTCTTCTGGAGCAAAATTTGGAACTATGCCAAAAGGGCTACAAAAATATGCATACCTTTTGACCCAGCAATATCGCTTCGGGGACTGTATCTCAAAGAGATCATAGAAATGGGAAAGGGTCTCACATGTACAAAAATATTTATAGCAGCTGTTTGTGGTGGCCAAAAACTGGAAATCAAGGGTATGCCCATCAATTGGGGAATGGCTGAATAAATTGTGGTATACGAATGTAATGGAATACTATTGTGCTATGAGAAATGATGAACAGGAAGACTTCGGAGAAGCCTCAAAAGACTTATATGAACTGATGCTGAGTGAAAGGAGAAAAACCAGGAGAACTTTGTACACAGCAACAACCACAGTGTGTGAATTGCAATGGATTCTTGAGAAAAAATGCCTTCCACATCCAGAGAACGAACTATAGAACTGCATCACAGATAGAAACAGACCATTTTCTTTTGTATTATGTTTTGTTTTATTTTGTTTTATGGTTTCTCCCACTCATTTTAATTCTTCTATTCAACATGCATGTAATAGGAATGTAAATGTAGAACCGATATAAGATTGTACACTGTTTCAGGGAGAGAGTGGGGAGGGAAGGGAGAATAAGGGGGAGGGTATGGGAAAAATATATATGTAAGTGATGGTCGAACACTGAAAACAAATAAAGTAATTTAATCAAAAAAAATAAACAATCACGTCTATCTCATTAGTATCTCAATTTGCTTTAATCTTTAATAAATGGTAGAATTATATGCATATCAAAGAATGATTTTAAAAGCAATTTGTTTGTGACTTATCAATAAACGCTTAATTTGTATACCTATTTTACATACATATATATTCAGGGTCACACAAAAATTTCTCAGGTGCAATGGCATCTCAAGTCTAAAAAGTTTAAAAAGCACTGGTCTATCTCAGGCTCCATCTCATATATGTATTAATGCAACCTGAAATCATCCTAGCTAATGCAGCTACTGGCCAGACATAGGGCACTGGACAAACAGACAGAAGTACCCTAATATATGCTGTCCCCTTCTGAAGCCCTCAGGTCTGAACAGCACCATCCCTCCTTTCTGCTCCACCCTCCACTTCAGATACTGCCTCCCGAAGAGAAGGAAGAAAGAGACCCAGGGCAGCTGCTGCCCCCCACCACCAACACCATGGGTTCCCTCACATACTGGTAAAAGCTTAGAAGAGAGATGAGACACAGGGAAGAATCCCGCATCTAGGATCCCCACCAGGAGCACAGGGAGTAAGTTGAGATTGTGAGGCAGAGGAATGAAAGTGTGCTAGGAGGAGAGAGAAAAGAAAAGAAGGAACTTCCTCTCCTGCACTGGACTCCACCACTTCCCTTCTGCTCTCTCTCTAGAAAAAAGTCATCAGTTATAACACAGACCCTCAAATACACTCACACACACACACACACACACACACACACACACACAGTTGAAAGTGCTACGCATGTTGTCGCTGTCCTGTGCCCTCTGGGAGACTTTACTCTCTTGATCCGACATGCAGCTGGGGATTTGGTCCATGTGTCTTCTGGACACTTGATTCTCTGAATAGTTTACCCTGTAACCAAAGTAGGAAATGGGAGTTAGATATTTGCTCAGCAGCTCCCTCTTATAATGAAGTGTATCAATAACTTCAAAGGCTTTTGATATTTTTGACCTTTTCTCTCCTCTGCACCCAGCCACTCCAGATAATATGGGAACTACAGCATTTGACAATTCACTGCCAATCAGCTTTCCTGACAAGCACACAGGCTGAGGAGACTGAGACCACAGGTAACTTTATTTTAAAAATAATTAACGAACAAATGAATGAATGAAAAGCACTGTTAAAGTGCTGAGTATTTGCCAAGAGCCATGCTAAAATGTGCCATAAAAACCTGCTAAATAAAGAGAGTCAGGGTTCTAAAGGAGTTCTCACTATAATTGGTGAGGAGAAAACACACAGGAAAGGTCACCTACAGGGTGGATGGAAAGGCCAGAGCCGCTAAGGGCTGCAGTGACCAGACAAATAAGAAGGCTCAGAGCTCCCTAGAACATATCAGGAATACTGTCCCCCCCACCATCACCATCGCCACGGAGAATGACCTCCTTCTTCTAGTAGGCAGAAGTGTCAAGATGCAGGAGAGATTCAGGGCTCCTTCCAGCAGAAATGGGGTATGGGAGCACTGGTAGAAAGGTGGGGTCATGCAATCTGATGGGCACCAGCTCACGCAGAGTTAATACCACTAGTGAGCTGTCTTTCTTCTTTCTCCCCATTCAACCTCCACCCCATTCAAACTCGAAAGTCTCCATGACTTGTTTATCCTTTCTTCTCAGACGACCATGGCATCGGGAAGGTGAAGACACGATTTACAAGTAAAATGGATTTCGGTATGGGAGGACTGTGCAAAGTCACCAGCTTCAGTTTCTCCTCTGAAGCCATCTGGGTCCAGTGACCAGATATAAATCAGGATGACTTGGGATGTCCCCACATCGTGATTTCCAGGGTCGTTATAGGTTGCTTCCCAACACTGGCCCTTCCATTCACAGACCGTTTTAGTGGAACATGAATTGCTTCTTGAAATAAAACAAAATCAGAAAAATGGAAATGAAGAAAATATGAACAATGTCTTTGGAAAAACAATTCGCCTGGAAAACAGATGGAGGAGAGGTCATGTAAAATTAACAAAACACCTGAAAGCCAAGATCAAAGAAAGAGCCTAGGCATTATTTCCAGAAATCATTCAGGAATTGTTCCCTGGTGTCTTGAATCCAGAGGGCAAGATAGAAATTGAAATAACACATCTCCTGATCATCTCTTGATAGAAATCCCTAAATAAATCCTCACACGAATATTATGGCTAAATTGTAGAGTTCCCAGATGAAGAAGAAAATATTAGAAGAAGGTACAAAGAAACAATTCTAATATCTTGGAGCCACAGTCAGAATCGCACAAGAACTAGAGGCTCTGGCGTTAAAGAGGAAAAGAGCTTAGATTATGATATCAGGGAAGACAAAGAACTAGGCTTACAATGATGGACAAACCACCGAGAAAAACTGAGCATAATCATTCAGTGGGAAAATGGGTATTTCACGAAATAGGGAAATCTTAAGCATTCTGAAACACAAGACACTAGAGAAGAATGCATAAAAGAACAGAAAAGACAAATCATATAGTACTCAATACGGGGTGAAGTCAGCAACCTAAGGGAGATTAAACCTCTTCCATTGTATGAGTGAATAGTGCTACCTGGTTGGGCTCAATCACTGCAAATTATTGATGAGATGTATCATTTAATCAATGTAAATGTGGAAGCAAAAACAGGAATTGAAAGCCCCTGTACCAAAAAGCCCAAACACTAGACCCCAGGATGCTTGCCTGAGACTTGTTCAATGAGCAGGGAGAAGGATGGGGTTCTCACATTGTTGCTGTTAGTGAGGCTACCACTTTCTCTGACCTTCAGGGTGATTCGTCAGTCTGGAGGAGGGGAAGGCTTCTTACCAGCTTTTTTTTTACACACAAGTACTGTATATATTAAGAGAAAAAGAAAAAAGAGAGACAAAGAGATTCAGAGGCATACCCAGAGAAAGAGAAATTCAGATGGTGATTGAATAATGTGTGTGTGTGTGTGTGTGTGTGTGTGTGTGCTCATCCTTCGTTGCTAAAGAACATGCCATCAGAGAAATAATGACATGACTTGCCCTTGTTTTGAGTGAGGGAGGGCTGTGCAGGTCACCAGCCTCACTTCTCCTTCAGAGACATCTGAATCCAGTGGCCAGATATTCATCAGTATGACTGGACATGACCCAGAATGATTCAGTTGGGGCTAAGTGACTTGCCCCAGGTCACACAGCTAGTGCGTATCAGGTGTCTGAGGTGAGCTTTGAACTCAGGTCCTCCTGACTCCTGCACTGGTCCTCTATCCACTGCATCACCTAGGTGCCCCTCCAGGTCGTAGTTATGATTGCTCTGTATTGCTCTCCATACTATTTCCCCCCTGTTTATGTTTTTTTCTCTTCTTTTCCTTTTTCCTGCCCACTAACGTTTTGCTTTTAATCACAACCTCGCCAAATCTTCCCTCCCTTCTATCAGCCCTCCCCCTCTTCCTTCTCCTTTCCCCTACTTCTTTCCTCACTTTTTCACTCCTTCTATCCATGCCCTATCTTTTCTTTGCCTTTTTTCCTTCTTACTTCCTATAGGGTAACTTAGATATGTCTGATAGGTATACCTGAGTATGTTATTCTCTCTTTGAGCCAAACTCAATGAATCTAAAGTTCAAACAGTGTTCACCTCCCTCTTTTCATTCCCTCTACTGTAAAATGTCTTAACATCTCTTCAAAAGATGTGATTTACTCTTTTTTGCCTCTTCCTTTCCTCTCCTTCCACACACACAATACCTTTTTTATCTCATAACTAGTAATTTATCATCACATCAAACTCACCTTATATCCGTGCTCTCTATGCATACCCCTTGTAAATGTCATAAGAAGGACATAGTTCTCAAGCGCTACCTATATCATCTTCCTATGTAGGGATGCAAACAGTTTAAACTTACTGAAATTTTTTTTCCTGTTTCTTTTTTTATGCTTCTCTTGAGTCCTGTGTTTGAAGAACATATTTTCTGTTCATCTCTGGCTTTATTGTAAAGAAAGTTTGGAAATCCCCTATTTCATTGAATGTCCATCTCCTCCTCTGAAGGATTGTGTACAATTTCATGTGGTGGTTGATTTTTGGTTGTATTCCATGATTTTTTGCCTACTGGAATATCATATTCCAAGCCCTCTTATACTTGATACTGAAGCTGATAAGTATTGTGTTAACCTGCCTGTGGTCTCACAATATTTAAAAAGTTTCGTTCTGGCTCCTTGCAATATTTTCTCTTTGATTTGAAAATTTTGGAAGCCGACTAGAATATTCCTTGGCGTCTTGATTTTGGGATCTCTTTCTGGAGGTCATTGGGTTCTTTTAATGGCTCTTTTACCTTACTGTTTTAGGACCTGAGGGAAATTTTTCTCGATGATTTTTCAAAAGATGGTGTCCAAGCTCTATTTTTCATATTGGGTTTCAGGTAGACCAATAATTCTTAAATTATGTATCCTGGATCTGTTTTCCAGGTCCGTGGTTTTTCCAATGAGGTATTTTGCATTTTCTTCTTTTTTAACATTTTTTGTTGTCTCACTTACTCTTGATATCACATAGACTAATTAGTTTCCACTTTGCCACTTGTAATATTTAAGAAATTTTTACTTAAGTTAGCTTTTGTACCTCCTTGGCCACTTGGTCAATACTAATTTCTTTGGTCCCACAGGACTCCAGCCTTGTTGTACTGACTTCCTCTTATGAGCTGTTCATGGGAAACTACTCTGGTCCTGGGAAATAATTGTTTATAATGAACCTTTTCACTTGTGATTTTTGTATATAAACTCTGTGATCATTTCAGCAAGGTGGCATTCTGGATGTGCAAATCTGTTCTTCATAATGAAACTAGTTAAACAGTTACCAGATTACTGACCAATTATCTCTAGTCTGCTGTTTTACGACTCTCACTAATATATACTGGGTTAGTAAAATCCTAATAACAAAGATAAAATGGAAACATCTTAATAACATATTGGTTGGGGGGAGTGAGAAGACAAAGAGTGAAGGACAAAACAGGTTGTGGTCTTGGGTGACTGGGAGGAATGGTGGTTCCTTGAACAGTAATAAGAAATTTTGAAAGGGAAGAGTGTACAGGATAGGAGGATAGAAAGAATTCAATTCTGGACACACTGAATTTAAGATGTCTATAGGACATCCAGGTGGATACATCAAATAGGCAATATACAAGACTGGAGACAAGCAGAGAGGTTTGGATGGGACCAATATATGCGAGAATCATCTCCATAATTGAATTCACTGGAACTAATGAGGGTGCCAAGTGAAACAGTATGGTATTAGAGGAGAAGGAAGTCCAGTAAAGAGTCCAGTGGGACACCTCTGCTTAACAGGAATGAGATGGATGAAGATTCAGCTACCGGTTCTGAGGAGTGACCGTGATGAGGTTCTGGGAGACAGGTACTATATTTTTCCTTTCTTTGTATTTCCCAAGCTTAGTACAATCCATTGTGGAAGATAGGTATTTAATAAATGTTTATTAGCTGATTAGAAGGAGATCCTGCAGGAAGCTACATGGTGCAGTGAATAGAGCACTGACTCTAGAGTAAGGAGGACCTGAGTTCATATCCATTCTCAGACACCTGACACTTACTAGCTGTGTGATCTTGGACAAATCAATGTACCCCAAATGCCTCCCCTACTACCTCAAAAAAAGGAAATTCTAGAGAAAATAATGTCACAAAAACGTAGACAAAAGTACCAAAAGAAGAGTGAACAAGTGTTAACTTCTGTAAAGTGATCAGACAAAGTGAGGATTGAGAAAAGAACATGTAGATTTGGTACAAAAGAGATGGTTAGCAACATCAGTGAGAGAAGTTTTAGTTAAATGATGAGGGCAGGAGCTAGACTGTAGAGAGTTAAGGAGAGGAAGTCAAGGAGAAGGGACTACTGTAAATGATCTTTTGGGAGATGGATGGATACAAGGAGATATCAATTTTAAAATGGGGTATAGATAGACATGTTTGTCGACAGAAACAAGGAAGCAGTAGAGAGGGAGATACTGAAGATAAGTGAGAGAATCGGGATGATAGATGGAGCAGTCTGCTAGAGGAAATGGGCTGGAAGAGACCACTTGTGGAGACAGAGAGGAGTTTGGCTCAATAAGGAGTAAGCATATCTGTGTGTGAGAGACAGCGGTGGAGGAGGAGATGATGGCTGTGAGAGAAAGAGCAGCAGAGAAGAAGGAACTCTCAAGGAATGACCTCAAAATTTTCAGTAAAAACTTGTGAGTGGGTGCTACAAGTAGTTATGGGAAGTTTAAGGAGGGATCAAAATTTTCTGCAGAGTCATTGTGGTCAGGTGAGTAGTGAGTCAATTAGAGAAGTATAAAAAAAATTTCTTTGGGGAGTCAGTAATAGCTTTGTCACCTTTTGGGGGAAAAGGCTGTTTTAGTAGGGAAGAAAAAGACATAGATCAAACCCATGTGGAGGAGAAATAGTGGTGGATATTGGTTCTGCTACACAGAACTTGTAATTGAAATTTAAAAATATTTTGGCATATTTGACACCAGCCTTTTGCCAATTCACTGTCAATAGTTTGCAGATTACGAAAAGAGATGAAATGACATTTTGGGTCATGCTTTTCATGATTGTGTTAACGTAACAAAGCAGTTGCAGACAGAATGAGGTTTTCTGAGAAGTGATGTCCCTGGCCCCAAGTTTTGTAGAACATCTGTCTTTTTTCTTTGATGATGATACAGGACACATTGTTGTCCATGGTGATGTCAGATCACCAGTGTGGATCTGGGTGTGTCTCATCATGGCTGGGTATTTTTCAGATATGTCCAAAGTTTTGTGATCTCATTTGTAATTTACTTGGCAAAGATAATGCAGTAGTTTGGCATGTCCTTCGTAAGTCCACTTAGCAAATGAGAAACTGAGGCTAAAAGGGTAAAGTTACTTGCCCAGGGTTACAAAGCTAATAAGTGTCTGAGGCCAGATTTGAATTCAGGAAGATTTGTCCTCCCGACTTGAGCCCCAGTGCACTGTCTTCCATGCCCCCTAACTACTAGTTGTTGAATTATTATTTCCCCATACAGTCCCTTTGATTCATATGTGAGTATTACTAAGTGAGATGGTTTACTGAGAGAATACTTCAATAGAAAAAAATGAATTAAGGACTAAGTAGTGTAGCAAGAAAAAACCTCTGGATTATGAGGAGAACAATTTGTATTCAAATTCCGGCTCTGACATGTATATGACACAATCTCCCAAGACCTTGGTTCTCTCATTTGACAAATAAGGAACTGGACTAAATTCGTTCCAAGGTCACTTCCTGTTTCGACTGAAATCAAAAATCACAGCTAATGTGTGTCAAACGTTAGAGAAAACTTTTTAAAAGCTTTGTTATGGTGTACGTAAATATAGTATGGACAAACAAAAATAATGTTCACAATGGGCACTCAAGATAATAAATAATTTTGAGAGAAACTAAGAATTTTAATGGAAAACATTCAGAGGCACTATTTGAGTCAGTTGACAGTAAAGCAGGAAATTCTTGTAACTTTCAAATAAATGGTCTCCTAAACTTAAAAAAACAAACAAACAAACAAACAACAACAGCAATTCAACTACTTTTGTAAACCTCAAGGGAGGTGCCAAGACAATGGAACAGAAAGACGCATATACTGTAGCACTTTCCCCACAACCCACAAAATACCTGTAAAAATGTTTCTCACGAAATTCTAGAGCAGCAGAAGTCACAGAACAACAGAGGGAGAGAGGTTTCTAGCCAAGGGTAACCTGGAAGGCCAAGAGGAAAGGTCTATTTCACGGGACACTGAGCAGAGTGGAGCCCAACCCTGGCCACGTGGCACTGGGAGGAACAGAACGGGAACAGACCTCCAGAGCAGAGTTGCCAGCAAGGAGGATCCTAGATGCCTCACCCCACAAGTGGCAAAGAAAGCTCCAACAGTCAGTGTGGGAAGGCTTTCCCAGCTGGATGAGAGGGGAAAAGGGTTCCTCCAACAATAGCTCCAGGCAGGGGTAGCAGCAGCAGCAGGCTGCAGGCAGCTACAGTGGTCCCAGAGGCCACCTGGGTGCACTTTCCAGGCACCTCAGCTGATCTAAACCTCAGCCCTTGGTGATGGCCCGTCCCCACGCAAAGTCCCAGGGAATACAGCAGCTGAGACTAATCTCAGCCTTGAACATGGTACTGGAAAGAGGAGGGGTAATAGGACCCTCTTCTTGACAAAGGATTCAGAGGTCAAGTAACAGACTGAGAAAATGCCCAAAAATGGGGGAAAAAATAAGACCATAAGAGGTTACTTTTTTGGTGAACAGGTTTCTCTTCCAGTCCTTTCAGCTGAAGACGAAAAAGGTATACTGTCAGAGGAAGTGAAGGCCCCTTCCTCCAGTGCCTTGAAAGTGAGTGCAAAACTGGCTCAGACAATAGCAGACATGGAAAAGCGAGTTAGCAGCTTGCTAAAGGAGAGCAAAAGAAATGTGGAGGAAAATAACACCTTTAAAAAGAGGCTAAGTCAAATGCAAAAAGAGGTCCAAAAAGCCAATGAGGAGGAGACTTTAAAAAGCACAATTACCCAAATGGAAAAGGAGGCTCATAAGCTCACTGAAGAAAACAGTTCTTTAAAAGAGAGAATCAAATTCAGGGAAGCTAATGACTATGAAATAAATCAAGCAGTTAAGAAACAAAACCAAAAGCTTGAAAAAATAAAATATAATGTAAAACACCTCATTGCAAAAACGACTGACCTGGAAAATAGTTCCAGGAGAGACAATTTAAAATTATGGGACTACCTCAAAGTCATGATCAAAAAAAGAGCCTAGACCTTGTCTTCCATGAAATTACCAAGGAAAGCTGTCCTGATATTCTAGAAGCAGAGAGCAAAATGAATGTTGAAAGAATCCACCGATCACCTGTTGAAAGAGACCCGACAATTGCAACTCCTAGGAATATTGTGGCCAAATTTCAGAGTTCCCAGGTCAAGGAGAAAACATTGCAAGCAACTAGAAAGAAACAATTTAAGTATTGTCGAAATTCAATCAGGATAACACAGGATGTGGCAGCTTCCACATTAAGAGACTGAAAGGCTTGGAATACGATATTCTAGAAGTCAAAGGAACAGGGATTAAAACCAAGAATCACCTACCCAGGAAAACTGAGTACAATACTTCAAAGGAATAAATGGTCCTTCAATGATATAGAGGACGTTCAAGCATTCATGATGAAAAGACCAGATCTGTATTGAAAATTGGACTTTCAAACACAAGAATAAAGAGACGCATGAAAAGGTAAACAGGAAAGAGAAGTCATAAGGAACTTTTTAAAGCTGAGCTGTTTACATTCCTACATGGGAAGACAACACTTGTAACTCTTGAGACTTTTCTCAGTATTTGAGCAGGTGGAGGGATTATATACACACACATACACCCACACCCACACACACCCACACACCCACACACCCACCCACACACACACACACACACACACACACACACACACACGGTACAGGTTGAGTTCAATCAGAAGAGATGATACCCATAAAAAAATAAAATAAAATAAAATTTAAGGGGAGAGGGAAGAAAATGCTGGGAGGAGAAAGGGAGAAAAGGAATGGGACAGGCTATAACTTATAAAAGAGATAAGAAAAAAGAGATAAAAAAATAAGGGAGAAGGGGAGAGGGGAAAAGTGAAGGTTACTCTCTTCACATATGGCTGAAGGAGGGAATAACATGCTCACTAAATTTGGTATAAAAATCTATCTTACACTACAGGAAAGTTGGGGAGAAGGGGACCAGTGAGGTGAGGGGAATGATAGAAGGCAGGGCAAATGGGAGAAGGGAGTAACTAGAAATTAACACTTTTCAGAAGGGATAAGGTGAAATGAGGGAATAAAAAAATTAATGGGAGATAGGTTAGGATGGAGGGCAATATGGTTAGTATTACGCAACATGATTATTGTGGAAGTCTTTTGCAAAACGACACATATTTGGTCTGTATTGAATTGCTTGCCTTCTTAGTGGGGATGGGTAGGGAAGGAGGGAGGGAGAGCAGTAGGAAGTCCAAGTATTAGAAACAAATGTTGAGAACTATTATTGCATATAACTGGGAAATAAAAAATACAGGTAATGAGGTATAGAAATTTATCTTGCCCTACAAGAAAAGGGAGAAAATGGGGATAAGGGAAGGGTGGGATGTGATAGAAGGGAGGGCTCATTGAGGGAAGAGGTAATCAGAATGGAGGGTATTAGGGTTTGGGGTCAGTGAAGAGATGGGGAGAAAAATTGGACATGTTAAAAAGTGATGTAAAAGCAATTAGTATTAAAACAATTGACTGAATTAATTACTGTGACTAAATCAGAGACATCTTTAGTTTGGGGAAAATTATTTTAGTCCAAGTTTCCTAGAGGCAAGTAACCGTGGGTAAAATTTGCCATTGATGGAAAAGTAAGGTTTTAATGGTAAATTTGATTTTATGATTGTTCTATAATCGGGAAGTAGAACATGTATAAAAAGGCATGTAAGCCTCTTAAGACTTGCCTCAAAAGATGTTCCTTAGCCAACGTGAAATTCTACTCGTATCTGAAACCTGGTTACTGGAACTTGTTATTTTAAGATTCTATGGGACCATTTACTGACTGTTCTTCTGAGTCCAACTCCCGGTATGTATAGCAAGAAAGGTGGTCTGAGTCTCTAATCCATGATTCCAGTAAGCCTGTGAGATGCTGCTATGAAGTTAATAAGGTGATCTCATGGGAAGTGTCGGAGAGCGGCAGTTCAGCCTGGGCAGATGTAGGATTCTCCTGACTCAATTTCCCCACTGGCACCTGGCAGAGTTTAAGCCTGAATGAATGCAAGTTGACAATCTACTCCTGCCTGGAAATGACATGAAATTGGGGAGATATTGTTTCCCTGAAATGTCCCTACTCTTGGTAGCAATTTCCTATTGTCAAAAGGTTTGTAAGCCTGATACCAGATATATTAAATTATAGATTGTTGGTAGGGGAACATCGAGGCTAAGTCTAAAATTAAGCTATTAGGATTAGAACTTTAGACCAACAACAATAAGTTAGAGTCCTTTAATTCTTAGTAAAACTGTGGAGACAATTAGGTCAAGGGCTTGTGAAGTGAGCATACATGGTTATTATTTGTGTCTCGGTTAATGCTAAAAAAAATTTGTTTATGGTCCATATTGTAAATGCTTCAAAAGAAGTATCACATGACCAAAAGTTGGAATTGTTTTATGTGATATGAACTGTGTTAAAAATGAAAAATAATTTAAAAAAAAACAAACCTCAAACTATGCAAAGCAGGCTGTTAAAAAATAAAATTGCAAGGTATCAAGTCAGTATAAAAACAACTTTTATTCAATTAAACTGTTGTGAAACACGTGCAATTTTGACCTACAAAGAGACTTTAAATTATGCAAGATTTTTCTGTCTAGAGTTATTTAGTGCTAGATGTCAAAGGAATTTTAAACCCAATCATTCCAAAGGCAGGTCATTAACCAAACAATTAATTACAGTAAAGCTCAGCAAATACTTCTCTTCCCAGTTAATGTAGATACTGTTTTCTCTTTGCTTCTCGTACAGAACCAGTCCTGCTGTTGCTGCTGAAGACAAAGGTTTTACTTTATCTTCTCTGGTTAGTGTAAATTATCAAAACTAACTGCTAAGATTTTTCTGTAACTTTTTATCCTCAATAACAATATATCAATTGGGCACATTTTAGAGATTTAAAAAAAAATGTCTTCCTGCTTTGGGAATCAACGGTCATTGTTTCCTGCTCCAAAATCAGTATGTAGTGACAGGAACAAATTTAAGGGACCTCTAGAACAACAAAATATCTGGATGGAAAGTAAAAGTTTATCATTTGGATATTTTCTATACCAATAGAGGACTAGGACTTGGAAGATATGTATTCAAAATGTCTATATTATTAAAAGTTTTTATTTTATTTTAAAATTTTGTCTTAGTGTTTTGGTGATGTTTAGACACAGCTTTGTTTTGTAAAACTTTCATTATCTGCTTCTTAATCTACTATCTTCTGTGGTCTCCAAAACATCACTTGAAAATTGTTCTGCACAAACATTTTAAAGTTTACAGTATTGCAAAATATACTCAGACATACATTCTGAAACTACTAATAACATGGCTAACTTTATTTTCTAAACAAGTTTTCCTAAGGTCAACATTAATATTGCCAACTTGGGAAGAAAATAAGTGTCATTTCTTTAATGTGAAATGAGGCATTTTTAAAGGGTTGTAATTCATAAGAATTTTTTCAAAAGGCATTTCATTTGAGTTATTAGAAATAACAGTGAAATGTGACAAGATTTTGCTGTAATTAAATGGTCATAATAACAGCATAGACCAGATTGTAAAATGCAAATCGTGTGGAACTAATTCCCCAATATATGTTAATATGTTCATTCTTCTAAGTTAGGAACAATTTAAAGAACATATCAAAATCTAAGAACCTGTATTGACTTATCAATGATTCTGGAACGCCGAAAAGGCTTGCCTAAATATACCAAAAATAACTATTCAAAAAGGAAAAGAGAAAAATTTGGTTTATCATACAGAAATATAAGTTACTTTGAAATTGAAAGGAAATAACATGTCCCATGCTATGAGAAAGGAGGTCAAATATTCTCATATTGAACAGACAAGTTAAAAATAAGATAAATTCCTCAAAAATATGTAGTTTCATGAATATAATTAATGTTTTCCACTTTGCCAATTATTTTAGAACATAAATTATTTCAAATAAAAATATAGATATGAATTTGCCTGTAAGTAGGTGGTAGCTTTGGTATCTCATATGAAATTCAGGGGAGTTTTACATTGGCTTAAAACATAATTAACCATAAAAATTCCATAAAGTTAATTTCATTTAAACCTCCACATATATTCTCATTGTGTTCTAGACTAATCCTTTCTATCAATTTTTCATTTCATATAGTCATTTTTCAAGTTATTTCATAACAGGAAATTAACTACTATGTAGATTAAAATGAAGTAAATGAAAGTGTTATTACTAAAAATAGTAATTTAAAGCTGATGGTAGTGTCAGCTTTTACAGAAGATATGTATAGATTTTTCTAAGTGCTAAACATTTTAAACAAAATGGGTACATATAAGCCCTTTATAAAATTATTATGAATAAAATGGATTTCAATAGGTTTTTAAATACCTATTGTGGTTAAATTAAATTAATTCAAATTATATTAAAAATTGGACTACTCTCTCTCTCTCTGTATATATATATATGTATATATATATATATATGTGTATATATATATATATATATATATATATATATATATATATATATATATATATATATATATATATATATATATATATATATATATATATATATATATATATATATACTTACATGCAGTTCTAGGCCCCACTACAAACTTTTGAAAAGTTCTTTAAAATCAGTTTTCATAACCACGTACTAATGCTGTGTTTAGAATTAAGACACTGAAAAAAACCTTTAATTAAAAATGAGGTACAAAAAGGAAAGGCAAAATTTTAATCTACATCACTTATCCATCATGTTGAGAATCATTTCACAAGTCACTTCTGCTTTTGTTTCCTTAACAAAATCTGTTGCTATTTCATATAAGACAGGAACAATTTCATTTGCATGATGTTTTATGTTCACAGTGGAATGTCTTCAATTGGCATCTGCTCTACAACTTTATAGGAAAAAAGAAACCATATTTGATATTAAAAATGATACATTAAAATCAGAATTTACAAACTGTAAATGTATGAATATATGCTGAAAATTAACTTCATTTAAAGCGTGAAATCAAATATTTTACAGTACTAATCCTGTGATGATAGCATAGCACAAATATTTCTGTTTTGTGCCCTTCCTATTTGTGTGTTAATTTTAGGTCCTCAAATGATGTATTTCAAAGATCAACTTAGCATTTGATTACATCTGCTTGCTCTAAATAAGAAAAAATATTCTAGCAAACCAATATTTTATGTCACAGTAGCTTGACAATTCAAGTTTTTCTTTTCCAAAACAGCTTTTTTTTTTTCAGTTAGAAACAGGACATAGCTGCCGTAATAATAATGAAAAAGTGTGACTTTCCAGTTGTCTGTAATTTCTAGTTTGTATGTTCAGTCAAGAAATGATAACTGCCATATGCAAGACACTGTGCTGGGTGCTATGAAGCATATGAAATGTTAAATTTTTGTCCAAATTCTCGGGAAGTTTAAATCTAGGTAATGAGGATTGCAAAAGATCATTCAAAATATTTGTACTAGTGACTGTTATTCATACACTATGATAAGCTTTGTTATTGAACAAGAATGCCCAAGGTGCTGCTCTGCTTTCCAGTTACAAAATACAGGTACAAAAATAGCTTCAGGGGGCTTCTTAAGAAATGCTGTTAATCTATATCAACGTAAGGGTTTCTAAGTACTTCCTTGTAAAAAAAAAAAAAAATGACTCTAGACCTAATATTCCAAAGAGGCTTACCAATAGTTTTCTATTTAAGACTGATGTGCTGTAAAAGGAAAATATCCTGTTCCCACTTGCAGAATAAATTAGAAACATTAGATAATAATCAACATACAATGAGTAAAAATATCAACTGGAAAATGAAGCATCTCCCCTGTACCGTCCATAAAATTTTTATCAATTTTATACTTTCCTCTGGTAATGAAGGCCACGATGAACTTATCCAGGTTACTAGAGTTGCACTTTGACTACAGTGAGAAAAGTAGACGTAATGGAAAGACAGGCAGTTTGGCACAGTGGAGAGAATTCTGGACTTGGAGGCAGGAAAAACGGAGTTCAGAATCTGTAACGCTTGTTAATTGTATGATTTAGGCAGATTATTCAGCTTCCTGGAGACTTCGTTTCACCATCTGGAAAAGTGGGGACAATAATATCTGAAGTACTTACCTCAGATAATAATATCTGAAATACCCACTGAGACAATGGGTACAAAGCATTGTGAATTCTGTGAATTATTATTGTTATACCCATACTCCATATTCCCACCTAACACACCAGATATTAGCCCCAAATTAAAATTCTGATTCTAAAAATCTGAGACATTTTTCAATTATCTAAAAGAAGTTCTAAATTTTGGGCAGTTTGAAATCTATGGAATACTAAGATTTATCTTTTACATGAATCATTTTCTAACTTTTACTTTTATGTTTCCTTTGCCCTCTCGTATGTTTTCTTTCCCCCCACATTTTCCATTGTGAATGAAGATATTAATTTTTAACTAAATTCGTAAGTATCCATTTAAAATGGACTAATTCTGTCTTTTATTGTCTACATCTGAAGGAATTTGGAGTTTCAAAGGCAGTCTTAGATAGGAAAATAAATATGAATTGAGGTGCACCTTTTGCCTCTTTATAAAATATTTTCATTCTTATTTCAGCATCAACAGTCAAGGTAAGCAGTTGGCAGGTGTTACCTACAAGCTTAACAAAGAAGATGTGCTGCTACCAAGTGTCTAAGGAATAATAGTAACAACTGAGGGGCACTTTAATTTGCATCAATCATTCTTTTAAAAGTTTCACTAATTTTTATTTCTCTTAGATATTTTAAGCACATGAGATTACCAACAGATGCTTACGTTTCCAGATTTGCTCATTATTTCAAATTTTCTTTGATATCATAAGTAAACATGCATTTATCACTCATACACAAAATGCCACAATTGGTTTTTCTTTTTGGGTAAAAATTATGTAGTAGACTGGATTTTGAAACAAAAGAAAAATGCTTTTTTTTGGGTGTTGAAATCAATTGTAATAAATTTAAAGCCTTTTAGAATAAACAATTAAATATTTACTCGAGATGCTCTTAGACATTATTCTGCCTGCAGATAAGTAAGAGAATTGAATTACATGAATTCTACATAATAATTTATTGATCATCCCTAGACTATAACCATTTAGCAGTTTCCTACATGATAATTAAAAGTCGTCATTAGGTTCGCTGAAATGCTTTAGAAAAATCAGAGATGGTCATTATAATTTAAAATAATTTGTATTTGTGCTTTCCAAAGAAGTATTTAATATTTGAAGAAGCTATATATTTACAAATGCAAGGTTCTGAGTCATTCCTAAAAGCAAATTCTTAGGAGCAGTTTTACATCTTTGAATGCCTAGATGAATCAAATAGAGAAAGAGGAGATCAACGAATTGGGCATGAAGCTGAAAAATGTTGAAAAAGAAGAATTTGGAAATCCTCAATAAATGCCAAATTAGAAATACTGCAAACCAAAGGAGAGTAATAAAATTGAAATTAGGAAAACTATTGAAATAATAAGTTATAATTCTGTGTTACAAAACTTTAATCCTAATTCTGTGTTCTAAGACTTTAATTGTAATTCTGTGCTGTAAGGTTAATTCTAATTCTCCGCTTTAAGACTAATTCTAAATCTCTTTACCAAAAATTTATTTTTAATTCTGTGTTCTAAGACTTTAATTCTGATTCTCTGTTTTTAGATTTTAGTTCTCAATCTGTGTTCCAAGATTAATTCTAATTCTGTGTTTGAATACTTTAATTGTAAACCTGTCTTCCAAGATTAGTTGTAACTCTGTGTTTTCAGACTTCAATTCTAAATCTGTCTTCTAGGATTTTATTTCTAATTCTGTTCCCTAACTATTTAATTCTAATTCTGTGCTCTGAGACTTTAAGTCTAATTCTCTCTTTTAAGAATAATTCTAATTCTGTGTTCTACGACCATTTCAAATTCTTCTGAGATTTTAATTTTGATTCTGTGTTTTTGCACTATTTCTAATTCTGTATTCTAAGACTTTAATTATAATTCTGCATTCGAAAACTTTCATCCAAATTCAGCATTTGAACACGTTCATTCCGATTCTGTGAACCAAGACTATTTCTCATTCTGTTTTCTAAGATTTCAATTCTAAGTTACCAAAGGTTTTAATTCTAATTCTGTGTTCTAAGCCTTTAATCTTAATTGTGTTTGAAGACATCAACTCTAATTCTGCATTCAATGACTCACTCTAATTCTGTGTTCCAGCACTTTAATTTGAATTCTGTTATGATGATTTAATATTAATTCTGATTTCCAAGATTTTAATTCTAATTCTGTTTCCTAAAAATAATTCTAATTCTGGTTTCTAAGATCAATTGTAACGTTTCTTTCTAATTCCTTAATTGCAGTTCTGGGTTTTTAGACTATTTCAAATTCTGTGTTCTAAGACTGTAATTGAAATTCTGAGTTCTAAAACTAATTCTAAATCTGTGTTCCAAGACTAATTCCAATTCTGTATTCCAACACTTTAATTTGAATTCTCTGTTCTAAGACTTTGATCCTAATTCTGTGTTCTAAGAATTTAGTTCTAATTCTGGGCTCTAAGGGTTTCATTCTAATTCTGTGTTCTAAGATTAATTCTAATTCTGTGTTCTAAGATTTTTTTCTAATTGTGCTCCCTAATCCTTTAATTCTAATTCTGTACTCTGAGTCTTTTATTCTAATTCTGTCTTCTAAGAATAAATATTTATAATTCTGTGTTCTAAGATGAATTCTAATTATGTATAATTATAAATATATTCTGAAATATCCAAGGGGCCCTTCTTGCCAAGGCACACTCCTCTGCATTGAATAAGGGCTTCCATTCCATTCCATTCCTCCAAAAGATCTATCACCCTCCATCACCCCCATTGTATTTAATATCGTTAATCTCTCCCAGTCTCCTGGATGTTTTCTTATGGCTTACAGACACATCCATCCTTCAAAAAACCCTCGCTGGATTCATCCAGCTCCAGCAGTTACCATCCTCTACGTCTCCTGTTTTATGACTAACTCCTTGACAAATCCATTTACAATCAATGTTTCCAATTCCTGTCCTCTCATTCTCTTAACTCTCTGCAGTCTGGCTTCAGACCTTTCCACCCTACTGCAACTTTTTTCTCCAAGGTTATCAATGAATTGCTAATTGTGAAATTTGTTCTCCATCCTTATTCTTCTTGACCTCTATGCAACCTGTGACACTGTCAATCTCCTTCATTTATATGATACTCAATTCTCTCTAGGTTTACTCTCTCCTCGTTTTCCCTTTGTCTGACATCTCCTTCTGGGTCTCCTTTTCCTTCATCTTTATCCAAGTGATGATCACAAATGTTCCCACACCCAGTGCTCTGTCTTGGGCCCTCTTCTCCTTCTATCCTATCTCACTTGGTAATCTTATCTGTTCCCATAATTTCAATCATCTCTATAAAGATGGTTCTCAGGTCTGTTTCTGCAGCCTTAATATGTCCCTTGACCGTTAGTATCACATCTCCAATTACTCACTAGATATCTCAAACTGTATATCCCATAGACATCATAAACTCGTGTCCAAAATTGAATATGTTATCTTTTCCCCAAGAGTTCCTTCACGTTAACTTTCTTATTACTGTCAAAGGTACCACCAACCTCATGATCACCTAAGCTTGACCCCATCCTCAACTCCTTTTTCTCTCACCTACTGTATCCAATCAGTTCTCATGTCCTGTTGTTTCTAGCTCTGTAACAAGTCTTGTATGCAGCCTCTTTCTGCCTCTGACACTTCCACCAGCCTGGTGAAGCCGCTCATCATCTCATGCCTGGAACAGTACAAAGGTCTTTGGGTTGATCTCCCTGTCTCAAGTCTCCTGAATCCTAGTGATCCTCCACTCAATTATCAAACTGGTGTTCCTAAAGCACAAGTCTGGCTGTTCCCTCTTTACTTCCATTCAGTGAACTCTAGTGGTTCCCTACTACCTCTATGACTAAATATCCAATCCTCTACTTGGTTTTTAAAGCCCCCCATAACCCAGTCGAGTTCCATTTTCCAATCTTCTTACATGGTACTCTCACCCCTCTGGAATTATATGATCCAATAATACCAGTCTCTTTGTTTTTCTTAATATATGACCTCAATCCCTCTCCCAACTTTAGGCATTTTCAGTGACTGTCGCTGAAACCAGAATTCTCTTTCTGCTCAGTTCTGCCTCCTAGCTTCTCTGACTAAACTCTTACCTAAATATAAGAACTTAATGAGTCCTTAAATTTAGTGCCTTTGCCCTGAGATCATCTCCAATACATCCTTTACATATCGTACTTACACAGAGTTGTTTGCATGTTGCCTCCTCTATTAGACTGTGAGCTCGGTTGTTTTTTTTTTTTTAACTTTTCTTTATATCCCAGTGTTTAGTGCAATGCCTGCCATATGGTATGTGCTTAATAAATACTTGCTGCCTGATTGGAGGGATGGATATATAGATCTGGGATGATGACTGAACCCATGACAGCTGATGAGGTAATCAAATGAGAATATATGGACAAAGAGAAGAAGGCCTAGGACAGGGACTTCAGAGAAGACCCACAGCTAGTGAGGGAGACAGTGGTGAAAATGTAGCAAGTAAGAAGAATGATAAGTGGTCAGATAGGCATAGGAGGAGAACTAAAAAATTTGTGCCACAAAAACCCATAAAAGAGAAATGGTCCACATTAAAAAATGCTGTCAAGAAGGACAGAATTTTGAAAAGACCATAAGGTTTGGTAATTAAGAAATGTTCACTGGTTCCTGTGAAGAAAGTGGTTTCAGAGGAGTGGGAGATGAGAAACCATATCACAGACAGTTGAGAAGTGAATGAGAGAAGTGGTGAAAGAACTCACTGCTTCTAACAGATGGCTTTTTAAAGGTCATCTGAAAAAGGAAAGGGATAGTAGATGATTATCTTGTGGGGATAGCAAAGTCCACTAAGCACAAAAAATCCATTATTCAAATACCATTAGAATCATACAGTTTTTAGTTCATGACTCTGATGAGATATATATATATATATATGTATATATATATATATACATATACACACAAATATGTGTATACATATCAAGATTATAAATACCAGTTACCACTAGTTGGTATCGTAAAAGAAAAAAGTTCTGGTTATCTAAGCATTTTGGTCTTTCATATAAGCAGAAATTTACCATATAAGTATTTTTTAGTCTTATCCAGAGCATGAAAAATAGATTATATCTGGTACCTTCAAGCTTCTGGCCCTTTATACAAGGAAAATGTTAATTCAGTTTAAAATACCTGGGTTTTTCAAAAAGAGAATTCAGGAAATTTAATTCTTTAGGAATAAAAATAAGAGGTAAACTCCATAATTCAATGCCATGTTTTGGCGAACAGGTGACTCTAGGTTCCCAAAAACTATTTTAGCAGGACACAACCTGAAAGATTCTTTTATGCTGAAAAGGCATTGAGTTTTGTCCTAATGATGGACTATTTCTCCTAAAACTAAAATCTACTCTAACCCTCTCTAATTGCTAATGCATGCCTCCCATTCACCCATCCTCCATTTAACCTCGTATCTCTCTTTTGTATATATGCATGTTTGCCCCATTGGACTATAAGTTTCATGAGGACAGGAGTTGTTTCACTTTTATCTTTCTATTCTCAGCACCCAGCACAGCGTTTTGTAGATAGTCATAGTCAGAGAGCAAATATTATAGAGATAAAAGTATAAGAGGATGTGTAAGACAAAGTAAGAGACATGTACATGTTAGGAGCTTCTTCTGTAAAATTATAGATGTGGATAGTAGCTTTATAATCTTATAAGGCCCATGAAGAAGATAAATAAAATAGTGTATTTATTTTTCAAAGGCAACAACCACAGGCAAAGCCCCCAGTCCTAAGCAATTGGCATACTCAGAAGTTCCAAAGTATAGTCTGAGAAGAATGAAGTAGAGATAATACTTCAAAAGAAAAGTACAAAAGGGAAGAGATAACACAGTTGGACAGTATCAATTTTTTTTCTCCAAATACTTGTGCTTTCCCATCAGGGCCAAGAGATGTCTCCTCTGTAACACTAGTGTCAGACACAAATAGAAATGGACTCCTGTGGGTTATATGTTGACTCAGAAAAACCTCAACTTAACATTATCTATGTTGTACAGTATTTTTATTTATTTTGATAAACATTTTTTAATTACGTTTTGATTTGGTTCAGAGTTTGATACTACTGACCTAGAGAATTTGAACAGTAGACCTTGGGTCATCACAGGCAACGATGACCTCTCGTTAGGACAAGCCAAATATAGGACTATCTTCTCACAGAGACATACTAGTCTGTGTCATTATTTCTGTGCTTTCTGTTTATATGGAATGCTCAGAAAAAATGGTGTCTAGCTATGGTATAGATCTCAAAAGTAACAGTGATTACCCTCTTCACCTTAGTGAAGGTAGTGCTTATCAGTATCCAAATGCTATTAATAAGGATATTTTAAAACAAGATGGTAACCTTGGTGGAATTAATTCATTGAGGATGAGGACAAGAATTCATTAGCTGCCTATATGCCAGACAATAATGACTTACGCAATGACTAGAAAGAATTAAGGATGTGTGTCTCTGTGAAACCAACGGAAATGTATCAAACAAAAAAATAAGAAAGATAACCAAAAAAGAAATTATGACCTGTTCACACGTACAATGGTTCACTCAGACACTCACACATACACACACACACACACACACACACACACACACATACAAGCAGCAGAGATAATACCTCAGAAGAAAAATATAAAAGGACAGTAATAGCACAGTTAGATTGTACTCCTTCTTTCTCCAAATGGTTATACTTTTACATCAGACCGAGAAAACACATGTATGTGTGTGCATATGTGTACACACAGAGATCTATAGATATTGATATGTAAACTTAAGGAAGCATTAACAAATTCCTTTATTGCTGTATTCCTTCTGTACCTTCTCCTTCCATATACAACTTTTTTGAAATCATGCCTGACAGTATCATTTTTGAGGTAACAAAGAGAGGAAAGCAAATAGGATCCAAACAATTGTTTAGGCTGGAGAATGCCAACTCAGGGCAGAAGCCAAGAAGGACAAGTTAGGAGACCTCACTCTACTCAACAATTCCTAACAATTAACAGAAAAGAATAATTATGGGGTAAGGAACTCAAACGGATGAGGTCCAGGAAGACTGAAAGGAAAGGTTAACATTCTCAATATTTGCCCTCATCGTTCTTATTCTGAAGGGTTTAGATTTTTTAGATTTTTTTTAGATTGCCATTATCTTTAAATAACTCTATACAAGAACTTTCAATGGCTGCCACTGAACAAGGTTTTCATAGAAAAAAAGTTACTTCTACGTGCTCTAAACCTGTTAGGTGGTACAGGGGCTAAGCATGCAGGGCCTGGAGGCAGGAAGCCCTAAGTTCAAATCCAGCCTGAGATTTTTACAAGCTGTGTAACCCTGGGCAAATCACTGAACCTCTGTAGGTGTCAGTTTCCTCATCTGTAACATAGGAGTAATAACAGCTCTTACCTCAAACGGTTGTTGTAGAAACAAATCAAGATAATAACTGTAAAGTGCTTCGCAGTGACTGACACATAGTAAATGGTATATAGCAATGTCAGCTATTATTAGGCATTTCATTGGTGTGGGGAACTCCCCCCACCAAAGGAGACTGGCCAACTCTTTTGCAATTTATTGCCTTAAAGAATTGCCTGGAAGCACCAAGTGATTAATGGTCATGCCTAGGGCCACATAGCTGGTACCTGTCAGAGAAGGGCCCTCTTAGGTCTTCTGACTCTGAGACTGATTCTCTCTCCACCTCGCCTGGCTCCATTTCTATGGAAGTAATCTTACATCTTACAATATGTGACCTTCAATAAGGCAGCCACAAAGGAGCCCATTTAAAACTTTGATGACTTTAGTAGAAAAAATGTTAGACTTGGCTGTAGAAATCTTGTTTTGAACCTGGCAACTGACATTTATTATCTGTATAACCCTGGGCAAGTCACTGAATTTTTTTAGTTCTAGTTTGCCCTTTCTGTAAAATGGGAATAATAATAATACCATTTCATCTGCCTTTCCTTGTGTGTGAAACTTCAAAAATTCCATGTAGATAAATGTGAGTTATTA
This sequence comes from Notamacropus eugenii, assembly GCF_028372415.1. Lineage (NCBI taxonomy): Eukaryota > Metazoa > Chordata > Mammalia > Diprotodontia > Macropodidae > Notamacropus > Notamacropus eugenii. Next base: position 5,726,412 of record NC_092879.1, on the reverse strand, counting down.
ATGCTTGAGTTTTGCTGACCCAGAAGCTTGGTTAAAGAAAAGGCAATAAGCCAAATGCATACTTTCTATGACTTAATTAATTAAACAATTCATTCCCATAAAGTAACGGCTGCATAATATGATGGATCCAGAAATTATCTGACTGACTCCGTACAGAAATCGATGGTCTTAAATGCATTTTACCATGAGAAAGGAACTCTCTTATTTGAACAAATCATAAATTTAGTAAGACAAGACAATTAACAAAGTAGTGTCAATTGAGTTTTATGATCCCAAGCTGTGTGAATTTCCTCTCTGTAGCATATATCTCTGTGATATAAGATAAGGAGAAAATCCCACCACTCCGATGGCAGCCATTGTGCTGACTCAGGAAAGGGAAACTTTAACAAAGTTTCAATTGAAATTACAACCCAGGGTATCTGTGTTTTTCCTTATCACTAACAGGCCATAAAAGGGTCTCCTAAGGAAATTACTAAGTCAACCCCATTTGCTTCGCTGACACCAAAAGGCATCCTCTGAGTTTACTTAAGATAACAAAGGAGACTATTAGGTTCGGACTATTAGGTCCTTAATTCAAGCTTTGGATCTTATTAAAGTCCAAAATTTATCTTAAGCATTATCAGTTTATAATATAATATTGACATTATAAAGAACTCATAGCATTGCTCTTTCAGTGGTGGACCACATTAGTCCACTCAACATGAAATAAATTTAGTTTCTTTGATAGTGGTGTTATAATTGGTACATTTTGCTGCTCAAGTTTTATCTTTCTCTCTCTGACATTTATATGTTTATCATATATATGATGTACGTAAATGTACGCATACACACATATACATACTTTTACATGTAAATGTGTACAGGAAGGAGAAGGGAAGAAGGGAGGGAGGGAGGGAAGGGAGGAAAGGAGGAAAGGAGGGGTAGTATAGTAAGGAAGGAAGAAAGGAAGTAGGGAAAAGAAAGAAGGAAATAATATAAGAAGGGAGGGAGGGAAATGAGGACAAATGTGGCAGAATTTCATCCAGGTTTGGAAAGGGAACACAGAACGGAAGTATTATTGTTTGTTTACTGTTTTAGTTCTGCCTTGTTAAAGGGATTAAGCAAGATTTTGCATCTTGCTTTGTATGTTTATTTGATTGCTTTAGTCAATGATCATTAGGTTTAGAATCATAATAAAAAAGGAATGGCATTACTATTTTTTCCAGTAGAGACTTGTATTAGGTCATAGGCATGGTTCAAATGGGGATGTGTGCTAGATTATTTTAATTGGTTTGGCATGCTATTTTGTTGGGTCAGAGTGATCAGATGTTTGTGTGTAGGCCAGGGGTGGGGGGGTGGGGGAAGATGTTAAGCACACACCAGGATGGATTTTGATTTAATGAATAAGCCTGTATAGTACAGGCATTAAATCTAGTTAGTGAAAGTGTTGTGGCTTAAGTGAGATCCTAATGTTTGGAACTGAGGGCCTGGATGAAATATTTAGTTGTTTTCTGAGACAGGAACTGTAAGTGACATGTGCTGTTACATTGATTTATCACTTGAAATGGGGTCCCTGAACGTAGGTTTTTATACCTGTTTAGGGTTTTCAAATCAGTCAAGTTTTTAATCTATGTTTATGTTGAGATAGACAAGAATAAACAAACATTACAACAAAATTTAAATGGACATTTATTAAATGCCTACTGTATATAGAACGGGGCACTAGGTGGCACAGTGCATAGACTGCTGGCCCTGGAGAAAAGAGGACCTGAATTCAAAGTTGGCTTCGGACATTTACTAGTTGTGTGACCCTGGGCAAGTCACTTAGTCCTGTTTGCCTCAGTTTTCTCATCCCTAAAATGAGCTGAAGGAGGAAATGGCAAACCACTCTAATATCTTTGCCAAGAAAACCCCAAATGGGGTCACAAAGAGTCAGACACAATAGCGTAAATAACAATAAAAACACAGAATACTGTCCTATGTCCTCTGGGAACAGAGACTAGATCTATGATTTTATTGGTACATGGAACTCCCACATAAGCAAACTCCCTTTACCAAAGCAGGTAAAAATTATATAAAGTGACTTGCCCTTCGTCACACAGCCAGAGGTAGGACTTGATCCCAGGATTATCCTGGTTTCTAGGCTCTCCTACCCATTACACTATACCACACTCCTTCTCCAAGAGGAAGATTATTGAAATTAGAGAAATTCTTTTCCTCTTCGAGCCAACAAATTGAGGCTTGGCACAGTGACTTGCACAGAGTAGGCTCTTAATAAATGCTTTCTGGATTAGGTTGGATTAGTTGAGTACAATAATTTAGAAATTCTGAGGTGGTCATTGCTTTCTTCTTTCAGCACTAAAAACAACAGCAATAAAAATAGAAATAATTATATTATTATATAATATATAATTATAACACATTCTTTATTATGTCATGACATTTTACCATTACAACATTATGTAATACATCATTTAATATCATTTACAATGTTTAACTGTGTTTTATATAATACATGATATTATATAATATACATAATATTTAAAGCTCACATGTATATGTTACATACAAGGTCTATAGAGCACATTATATACATGATCTCATTTGATCCTCACTGTGGATTCTATACTTTTTGTGTAGGCAAGCATGATGCTACATTTACCCATGTGAGGTAAGTACAGAAGATATCAACATCCCCATTTTACAGATGAGAAAATCAAGGCTGTGAGAGATTAGGTGACTTGCCCGTGGTCAAACAACTAGCGAGTGCCAGATGCTGGTTCTACACCTAGACCTCTCCTGACCCCAAGACTAGCAATATCCTCACAAACATTAGTACAAACCAGTATAACAGATGAAACAATATTTTAAAGGCAGATAAACAGATCTTTCTAAAGAGTTTCTGTTTGAGACACGATAAACAATTCAAAATGCTTTACTTACTAAAAATTTTCTTAAATACAAACTCAATCAAATGGAGTTCTATCCAACCTGATTGGCTTCACAGATCGCACCTCTCCTTCAAGGCTCCTTCATAGGATTATGGATTTAGATCTGGAAAGGATTCTAGAGACCATGCAGTCTGAGGGTTTCAGAGACTCGCCCAGGTCACTTCTCTTCCATGAAGTCTTCCTATACTGGGTTATCTCTCCATCTTCTACACCCTTTCATCATCTGGTGCAGAAGCTTGGCACCAAGTGCTGGGCTTTGGTCTCAGAAAGACTTGAGTTCAAATCCCCACCTAGATATACTTACTATGGGCATGTCATTGAACACTATCGGTTCCAGATTCCACATTCTAAAAATGCAGGTCATAATGGCATAATTCTCTTAGGGATTGTGGAGATGATCAAAAGAGATAATTCTCCACAAACCGTAGAAGGCTATGTAAATGCCAGCTATCATCACGAAGTATGACTGCCTCCCTATATCTCTTTTTTCTTATTCAGTTTCCAGAATTCTTTGGATTCCTTTGTAGTGCTACACACAGTAGTTCTTCAAGAAATGTTTACTGTTTGAACACATGAACATATTACTTAGTCTCAGCAAGGTATAGATAGCTCTCATTTAGCTGAAATCAAAACAACAAGAAAAGTCAAATAATAATAGCTAGCATTTATATATAGCACTTTAAAGTGTGCAACCCCAGTAGGTGATGGTAACTATTATATCCCCACTTCACTGAGGAGGAAATTGAAGCTGAAAGACATTTTAATGCTTTGTCTAGGGTCTGAAGCAGGGTTCAAATTCAGGTCTTCCAGATTCGAACTCCAGTATTCTGTCCACTGTGTCACCTTGCTGCTTTTAAATAGCTGCCTTTTTTTTTCTCTTTCGTTTTCGTTTCTGAGAAAGGTATAAGAAAGTGCATGAGTTGCTAGCAAGAATACATTTCAAAAAAGAGCTGCCAGGACTAGGGTCAATGCTCATTTGGTTCAATCTCATATACCATTTGCATCTACACTGATTCAATTCATCAACACATTAACAATTAATATTCATAATGATGACTTTTAAAACATGCAAGATCCTGAAGAAACTTCTGAATCCTCAAAGACAGATTAAATTATGTTCAGTATAGTTTCAGTCAAGTCTGTTTTATTCCAATTAACTTGAAAATCCATAATCTATGATAAAAATGGGAAATCTTCAATTAATCAGAATATTCAGTGATGCAGGACACCTGTTTTTCCTCCTAAACAAGTGAGAATTTACCACTGAAATATAACAAAAGTAAGTACAAGTTTCAAGGTGTATTATTGCATTGCAAAATTGTATTGGTAAAGGAGAAGGTGAAGACAACCTCTTAATTCTAGTGCCTTCCCTCTTTTAATTATTTCCTATTTATCTTATATTTAGCTTGTTCGTACATATTTGTTTGCTTGCTGTCTTCCCTCTTAAACTGTGAGCTCCTTGAGGGCAAGAACCAGTTTTGCTTTTTTACACCACCAATTTAATAAATATTTACTAACTGTTCATTGTCTAAAAATTTTTTTAAGCGATTCCACTGTAGATCACAGTATCACAGAATTTTAGAGTTGGAAGGGACTTCAAAGTCCATTCAGTTCAACCAACCTGAATAATTCCCTCTTCAAGAGAACTGACAATTGATAATATAGCCTTGACTTGAAGCCTTCCAACAAAGATAAAGCCAAGACACTTTTAATGTGACAGAATGACTACGTCATATGGTGTCACATCATCATTTTTCACATTCCCAGGTTAAAATTGCTACTCCTGGGATCAGAAATAACATGTCTTGCTAAGACAAGCAGTTAGCAAATATAGTAATATCTCTGCCTTGGGAAAAAAATTATATATAAACTTGTTAATAAATTTTGGAAATGCAACATTCTTACCACCATGAATCTTAAAGGAAATCTATGAAATTATCCTGATTAATTTTCTCTGGAAATTAGCCCACCTGGAGACATAAACGCACCATTTCCTCTGCCATTTTATAATGTCAATCTTTATTTTGTCAGAAATGCCAAGGCTCCCTTTGCATTGATTAACTTGAATCTGAATGCCCAATTCAAGCAACAGTAGAAGCCATTTCAAAAAGTCTGCACTTGTGGCCCACCTTTATAGTTGGGACTTTAAGATCATAAACACAGCCAAAAGTACTGCAGGGCAGAACTAATCTGCCAGAAAAGTATTACCGAGTTGTGGCAACTCAGAGACACGTGCTGACTTGAAAATGTCACTTCTTGGGCCAAAACTTGATTTCTTTCGTAACCACATGCAGTGTCTTTAGAACTGGTATTCTGAAGAACATGGTGTGCTAACACAATGCAATGGGAAGCGAGGCTTATTAGCACTATATACCATTATTTTGTTAGGAAAACTTGTGAGGAGAAAGTGTCTCTCAAATCTCCTTGGCATCAGGGGAGGGAGGAGTATAAGGAAAGAGGAGGCATCGGAGCAATTATTTGTCTAATATAGAAATTCTGTGTTCCAGTTCACTGGTGCAGTCTATTCTCGGTATAACTGTGGGCAGGTAGTTTCTTAACTTCGGGCACACTGTTTATAAAAGGAGGATATTGTTTATTTATAAGAGAGCCTTGGGACCTTCATTCATAAACACCACGGTTCGAATAATCTCATGTCCTTGAGGTTTTAGTCTCTTTATTTTGTTGTTTCTAATTTTCAGGGGTGCCAGAGTTCAGAAAATTTCGAAACTTTTGGAATGTCACCTTTCTTTCCTAGCCGTTTCTATTACTGAAATTCATGGTATTGAAGCAAAGCTCCAGTGGAAGTTCCAAAAGTCCATTGTTAGTACTTGTTATTGCTCAGCTCAGTCGTTTTTACATCTCTATCCATCTGCGGCTTTCTACTTTTCCACCTACCTATTTATACACACTACATTACACATACGTGTTTAAACATCAAAGATTGTTGTAAAACAAATTCTTTCTAGACATCTGTCTACTTTGAATATGACTAATTCTTTTCAGTTAATTTCGTATTTTGCATTCCTGTTAATTAAAAGAGCAATCAGTATAGGTGCTATGCCTCACATAGTTACAAAGATTCAACAATGTGGAAAGTAGTCCACTGGTCCTAGGTTTCCCCTTCATTACCATCTCTTGCCATCATCTTTTTTCATTGTCTTCTCCTGAACTGACTTGACCAAGGGTCTTCTAGGAGGAAGGTTTTGGGTAAACAATGGAGCTTTCTCCTACACCTGTTAAACCATTGTACTTTTGATCCCCAAGGGAGACGTTTTAGAAATTCTGATAGCATTTTGACAGTTTTCCTGAGCTTTATCAAGTTAGAGGGGTCTTGATCTGTCTTATGCTTTAGTAAATACATAGTTCTTGGAAAATTTGAGTCTTAGGAGGAACTTGCAGAGAAATCATAATGCAAGGGGAAAACAAGTCCTCATTTCTTATTGCATCTTCAGTATAAAGTTGTCACGGTGATGAAAGCACTGCCATTTGGAGTTATCTGGTTCCAGATGCCTTTGGAAGACTACATTTTCCAGTTTTCAGTATTAAAAAAATTACATGGGGAGGAGAACAAGTATTTATTAAGTACCTACTATGTGCCAGGTACTGTGCTAAGTGCTTTACAAATATTATCTCAGTTGATCCTTACACAGTGTCACAACACTGTACTACGTTTTCTCCCAATCACAAAGGGCTATACTTTTAACCAGAAGAGACAGGCTTCATTTGGACTTGAAGATATGGAGAGGCCTCTTTCACAGTGGGATACTCCAAAAGAAATCAGCCATCATTTAGCCCCAACCTCAGATCCCACCCTGGCCTCTTGCAACTACACTTAGCAGAGCTGTGATGATTTAGAACATGCTGTGAGTATTCACTGAAAAAAATGAAACAAATTGGCGGGGGAAATGGGAAACAAAAGTCAAGGTCGTCTGTTTGAGAACAACAACTGTTTGCTGGGTCTCCATAACCTGCTGCTGAGTAGTGAGTATGTGAATGTGAATGATAACTTTTTGTTTTATTTTGGTATTTTTCCTCTCAAAGTGAAGGGATAAAAGAATGTTTGAAATGCATGAAAGCTTTCTGTTTCCTACCTGGCTTATTCTAGTTTTCCTTCTTAGGATGCCAACGTTAAATTCTATTGGGAAATGGTTTTCACTGTGGTCATTTCCCTTACCAGTACACATAATTACCTGGTTAGCACTGCTGTGGTGGATATCTAGTGTCATTTTTAGTCCTGGAGAGAACGAGCATGGTGCCAATTACTTAAGAGGTGCTTATTATGAATGATAGAAAGCAAACATAATTGCCACACATCCATCACAGAGGAAATAAGCGTAATAAAGAAACGCCTTCAACAAGGTGAGGTTTATCATCTGTATTTGACAAAGCTTTTACAGGTGGTTCACCTTTCCCTTCTCTCGTTCTTTTGCTCTAGTGAATAGAGAAAGACATGTACTTGGGAGAAAAGACTGAGACACAAGAAGCAGGAAACAGCAAAAAGAATTCCTTCTCTTGAATCAAGAACCTTCCTTGCAACATTTAGAAAAGTCATCCAAAAACCTGGGCATATTTGAAGGAAATTCAGTTTATGACACTTCTCTTAAGAAAAAAAAATACTAATTCTCTAAAGGCTATCTACAAATATTAGAAGTTATTTCCCACTACCTGTATAATAATCTAATCAAGGGTGTACTGGTAAATATTTAACAGCTTGATCACCATACCATCCCTCCCCCCACCAGCCAAATGTCTGCATACTACACTTTTAAGTATTCTCACATGCGTCATTAACACATTTTCTCCATCACATTAAGTCTCAACAATCACAAAACGATAAATAAACTCCTGATTTCAAGCATTTGCCCTTTCTTGAGGAGTAAATTCTCACACTGAAAATTTAACAAGTGGCTCTTGAAAGCTGATAAGACAAGCTGGTTCCCACATGCCCGTTTTATAAAACTCACATTTAGGTAGTGCCTTGAGGTTTTCAAAGTGCCTTCACACAACAGTCTGAGATTAGAATGAAAAGAACTGATATTTCCATTTTAAGGAGGAAATTGAAAATTCTGTAAGATTAAATTACTTGCTCAGTGTCATAAAAGGAAAGGAGTTGAAACCAGGTCTTCTGATTCTGAGCTCTGAAATCATTCTGTGAAACCACACTGCTTCTCATAGCTGTATTCCAAAATAAAAATATTTTATCTAGTCCAAAGTTACCCATTCATTTTCAGGTTTTTTGCAACTATCATTATTGTTGGCTGAGGCTGTTCTCTCCATTTACATGGTTATACTCGTTAGGAATACTCTTCTCCTGGTTCTTCTCACTTCACTTAGCAACAGTTCATATAAATCTTTCCACGTTTCTCTGTATTCACCATGTTCATCATTTCTTACAGCAAATCAATCTCTCATTACCTTCACCTACTACAATTTGTGTAGCCATTTTCCAATCGATGAGCACCTACTTTGTTTTCAATTCTTTGCTAATAAAAAGTGCTATTCTGCATATTATGGGATTTTACTTTTTGTCATTGAACTCTTCAGGTATAATAAGCCTGTTAATGGAATATCTGGGCCAAAGCGCATGGACATTTTGCTTACCTTCTTAGAGTAGTTCCAAATTGCTTTCTGGAAGGGGAGTATATACTTTAATGTGAGGATGAACTACAGGAGGAAGTTGGCCTATGACAGATCCGTTTTCTGCACCGACATAATATCAGAGTGAACTTCTCCCACATTTGTTCTCATCTCAACTCTCCCCACATCTTTTTTTTTTGTTTACTTTGTTTCAACTTTGTGAAGAAGGTGGTTTTTCACTATTAGCCTTGGACACCACTGTTGACTTCCAAGAAGAAGTCCTCTCCATGGGGCATTTTTCATATTTATGGCACAATGGGCTGTCTTCTTTCCAGTACCTACTAGGTGAGGTGCTTAGGAAGACCCAGTGGTTCTTTCAGATGACTAGGGGACTGTTTCATGCTGTGTAAGAATGAATCTGAGTCATTAGCCACCGAAATGAATTGTGTTCTTGGATAAGAACGAAGCAAAGTCTTATGTTTTACAAGAATGTGGGAGCGCCAGCCAGCTAAGAGCAGACCTTTCCTTTCCGTAGTGCTAAGCTGCTTTTGTTGACAGCCTGAGGATGTATTTTTTTTTAATTACCACAGTTGGACTTGGCAAGAGAAATATTGTCTTCTCTGATACTGATATTAAGGAAGCCATAGAATATTTACAGCTGAAAACAAAACCACCTGAAGTAACTGGGAAGTAATTAGAATACTCTGATGTCTACAGCTATATGGAAGATTAAAAGCACTTGGCTATATATGGTTGTTGTCCTCCGTCTTTGAAGAGAACCAAAATGACATCACCATGATCAAGTGAAATTTCAGTGTCTCCGACTGTGGCTGATCAGACCAATTCGAGCTCGGAATGCTCTACCACAGGTTGGGCACAGATAGTCCATGTGAATATTTGAGGTGGATATCCCAAATCTGCGCATCCTGTGTTTACTTTCTGCTGTCTCAATGCTGCTTTGCTCAAAGTGCACATCTCCCTTTCTGATATGGGCACACCATGCTGAGAGGTCCTGTGCCAGTGTCTCCCATGTTTCACAGTCAAATCCAAAGTTCTTGAGAGAGACCTTGAGAGTGTCCTCGTATTGTTTCTTCTTGATAACCACGTGTGTTTGGCTACATATATATATACACACACATGCACATATATACATATATATGTATACACATATACACAAATATATGTACACATATATGCATAAAATAGAACCATAGGATAGATCTTCCTTCTCTCTGTTTATTAATCCAGGTTTTTATTTACAAAAAAGTACTATGAGGTCCTTTCATTTCGTAATGTCACACCATCATTTTAATTGTGCAAAGTTTTCCTTGCAAATTTCTTTGAGATTTTTGGTAAAAATCCTTCTACTTAATGAGAACTGTAAGAATTCTTAATTCAATTAAACTCAGTATTTATTAAGAACTTCCTGTGTACTAGATACTAGATGGGACAAAAGGTTTAAATATGACATCATAGCTTCCTACCCTCAGAAAACTTACAGTATTTTAAACAGACTTGACACCAGCACAAATAAACCTTAACTACAAAACAATAGATATAAATAAGTAAGAAGAAATATGCAAAGAACTACAAGAGGTCCCTAGGGGGAGACATCATTACCAATGGAGGGGACCAGAGAAGAATTCCTAGAGGCAATATTTGAACTAGGCCTTACAGCATGGGAAGAACTGCCACAGGGGGAGAGTGGGAGGGTGTTACAAGTACGGCATGTCACAAAAGTCTTAGTGCAGCTTTAATCTTTACTAGCTTTACAAGTATAAATGTTACAAACTTACCAAAGCACTTAACTTAAAAAATATCTTAAAATTTAAATGTGTGTATATTTCTTATATGCAATATGGAATAGATTTCTTGTTGTTGTGCTCGTCCTTCATTGATAAAGAAGACGGTGGCATCAGTTCTCACATATCATCAGAAATATATAAACATTATAAATCATATTAGAAATAAGTAAGAAAACTATTTCTTCTCTGCCACATATAAGACAAATTAATATTATAAATTATGTATTATAAATCAGTATGTATTTAGGAAGAAATATATTTTTATTAAAATTCAACATAACCATTATCTTGTGCTATACATTTCTCTAGTTGATGTTCAACCTTATTTTAAAAAGTTTCATGAAGCTCAGTGGCTGAAAGGATTATATTTTTGCAATCCTAGCTTTAAGATGGAGAAAGGAATGGAACGGGCATTTATATTTTTAACACCTACTATGTGTCAGGTATCTGAGTACCTTACAAATTGTATCTCATTTTATCCTCACAACCACTCGGCAAGGTACGTGCTGTTACATTTGAAGAAACTGGGGCAAACAAAGGCTAAGTGACTTGCCTAGGTTTACATAGCTAGAACGTCTCTGAGGCTGCATTTGAAGTCAGGTCTTCCTGACTCCAGACCCAACACTCTAACTACCATGCAACCTAGCTGCCTCATCTGAAGGACAAGGTTTTGATGTGTATATTTTGATGAGACTCAACAAAACAAAGTCTAGTGAAGATAGATCAGTTAACTCAAGTGGCTGAGTGAGACAACCTCTTCTATTGATTCACCAAATAGAGAAAATGGCATCCAGAAACCATTATTTACTGACTGGGGGTGGGTGAGAAGGGTGACTGCTTAGACTTCTGCTGAGTGGAGAATGGATTGTAGTGCGGAGAGATTGAGGCCAAAGGACTCACTAGGCTATTGTGATAGTCCTAGCATGAGGTCTTAACTTTTTCCAGAGTGATGGTGGCATCGGAGGAGAGAAAGGGAAGTATTCAAGTGATATTGGAAATTAGGAAGAAGGTAAGAATTTGGAAGGAAAGATAGCGAGCTAAATCCGTGATGTGTTGAGATTGAGAGCCTATGGGACATCGAGTAGTAGATATCTGAAAGGCAGTTGGAGATGGGACAGACTGGATGTTGGGAGAGAAATTAGGGCTGTACAAATGGAATTGAGAATCATTTACTAAAAGATGATCATTGAATCCATGGGACCTATTGAGATTAGTAAGCAAAGTGGCATATGGAGGGAGAGGAGAATAAGGCTCAGCACAGAGTCCTGGGGGACTCCTTCGGTTTGCAGGAGTGAGGGAGATGCAGATCCATCAAAGGAGACTTGGAAGGAAGGATCAAACTAATGGGAGAACTAGGGGAGAGCTGCGTCACCAAAGCATTGAGAGAAGATAGAAGTGAAGAAGATGATTAAAGGCTGCAGAGATGAAGAAGAAGAAGGATTGAGAAAAGGCCATGAAATTTTACCTTTAAGAGAACATTGGTTACTTTGGAGAGGCAGTTTCAGCTGAATAATGAGATGGGAAGCCAGACTGAAACAAATGAAGAAGAGGGTGAAAGAACAGGAAGTGAAGGCATCTACTGTACATAGTCTTCTCAAGAAGTTTAGCCGTAAAAGGAAAGAGAGCTATAGAACAACAGCTATCAGGGAAAAATGGATCAAGGAAGGGATTTCTGAGGAGTGGGGAGACATGAACAGGTTTGTAGGTCCAAGGGAATCAGTCAGTAGATGTGGAGTGATTGAAGGTTAGTGAGAGAGTAGGGATGACAGATGACAGATGACTTGTGCATGTACAGAGGTTTACCTGGGCAAAGAGAATGGCCGCCTCTTCATATGACATAGGGCTGAAGGAGGAGATAGTGGCATAAAGCATCTGAGTGGTAGGAAATAAGGAATAAGGGGAAGGGGGAAATCTCTGCAAAAGGTCTCAATTTCTTGTCAGTGAAATAAAGATCAAGGATCTAAGAGTGCAGGGGCAGGGGAAGCTATGGAGGTCTGAGGTAGTAGTCGGGAGCCCCTGAAGTATTTTAAGCAGAAGAGTAATACTGAACAGCCTACTCTAGTGGGAAGAACAGTGGATTTGGAGTCAGACCCAGATTCAAATTGACTTTGTATGGTCTTTTGAGGCCTCAGTTTCCTCATCTATGATGGATAAATTATATCTAAGATCCCCTGCAACTTGAAATTATATAATTTATATACAAATATGTACAATATATAAAAATATTAATACTATATAAATTATATAACTTTCTCCACTAAAGTTATTAGGTCACCTCCAATGGAGGTGCTAGGTGGCACAATGGATAGAGTGGTAGGACTGGAATCAGGAAGACCTGAGTTGAAATCTGACCCCAGATATTACTAGCTGTGTGACCCTGGGTAAGTCACTTTCTTTGCCTCAGTTACCTCACCTCTAAAATGAGGATTATAATAATAGCACCCACCTCTCAGGGTTGTTGTGAGTATCAAATAAGACAATAACTTCAATACACTTAGCACAGTGCCTAGCACATAGTAGGTGTTATACAAATGTTAGCTGTAATTACTGTGGAGATATCTGAAAACGGTAATAAACTGATCACTGTCTGAAAAGGTTGTTACTCATTTTACCTCTAAATGGACATCATCCTTTCTCTGAATTTGGGTATGATATCTTTGTTGAGTCCACAGACTGACATCTGAAACAATGCCAGATACCACAGTATAAATGCCCTCTTTCTCAGAAGCCAGCCTCTACCTGTCCCTCTACCCAAGGAGATGGAATCCAGAGAGTTGAGTTCTGGGCTGTTTCTGGTCTAGAGGATGGGGTGAGATTCTTACAGTTCAGGGAGGATTCTGGACCCTAAGGGGGTCTACTGGCATACTGACTTGAAATGTAACCCGACACTTAGAGGGGTCCTTTCTTGCTGGGTGTAGATCTATTGGCATGATTCAGGGCTACAAAGGACTTTTCAAACTTGTTCTTGTCCAGGCTTGTACTTGTACAGACTTGGGGAGATAGTGGAGGATAGAAGGGTCTGGGGTGCTGTGGGCTATGGAGTGGTGAAGAGTTGGATGTGACTGAGCAATACACATATAATGTATACATATAAGACATACATATTACAACATATAATACATACACAATACAGCATATAACACATATTTATGAAATATATATATATATAGAGAAAATATATACACATATACCCATGATATGTATATAAGATGCATACATGTAGACATATTTCTATGATGCATCTATGATACATGTATACAAAAATATGCACATGTATATATATGTCTATGCTATGTGTATCAACACATATCAATGACATAAAATATATACAGACATGTACACATATTTATGATATACGATATATAAAAATTTTATAGCCACTTGTGTCTGTATAGTATCTATACATAAATATATTTGTAACATACATACATATTTATGTGTACACATATGTATGACACATATGCTTATACACATAAGTGTGTGTATTTAACTTTATAAACAAGGAAGGATGATTACGTTTTTTTAGTCAGATTTGTGGGCAAGAAGGTGGAATATTACTTGCAAAGCTGTGTTCGGTTGGTATTTCGGAAGTCCCCTTTTACAGTCTTTGTTTCATGCCTTCCCATGGTTATGTTTGCTATCATTCTAGCTATATGTCTACTCACATATCCCCCTACATATGTCAGTGCATCAATGCTGACAACTCTCAGAAGTCGGGAGTTGTGTTCAGTTTTATGAATACCACATCAAGCTATGCTCCATCCTCTACAAATACCAGCTGATAATGGTGATAGAATATTTTACACTTATCACAGCCTTTTGCCTCCAAAGAGGTGAAAATAGCTCTTCCTATATGATGTCCTTCATTCTCAGGTTTTTTTATCAGTGTTTTTGTATGTATGGTGGCGCACAGATATATCAAAAAGCTTTAAAATGCTCTAAGTTGTTTTCCAGTCTTTTTGTATGAACAAGCTTACTTTTAATCAGTCATCTCCTATTTGGTCTTGTAGGCATTACTTTTAAAAAATTCATCATAAAAGAAGAATTGAAGTGAAAAGGCAGCAACACAGTAAAGCACCTGACTGAGCATTGGGGAGATAGAAAGTCTCTTTTATTCTTCCTTCCTTTTTTGGGAAGCAATTGGAGTTAAGGGACTTGTTCAGGGTCACACAGTAAGTATCTCATTTGAACTCAGGTCCTCCTAACTCCGGGACTGGTGCTCTATCCACTGCACCACCTAGTTGCCCCAGTTCTAATCTCTTTTTGATATGAATTAGCTGTGTGGCCTTGTGCAAGTCTCTGTTTTTCCAAGTCTTCATGTTCTCATCTGGAAAACAAGGGAGCTGGACTAAGTATAATTTAAGTATTAAAAATTGTTCGATTCTATATTCCTTAATTCTACGTTCTCTTTCCCAATCTTTTCTCTCACTTGTTCTAGTTAAGGGCTATCTCCTCACTTTCCTTAATGTAATAGTCATAATTTTGTCCCCTCCTCAGAATGACCAGAGTTCATATCCATGTGCAGACACTTCTTCACTATGTAAACCTGGCCGAATCACTTAAGCTTCATCTCTCCTAGTAATATTTGTTGTAAAATGGGGATAATAATCGCACTTGCCTCACAGAGTTGTTGTAAAGATCAAATGAGATAATTATAAAATGCCTGGTACATAGTAGGTGCTTAATAAATGTTTGTTTCTCCCACCCCTCTCTTTATACATGCTACAGTCTAACCAAAGTAGACTAAAACATTCGCTGTCTTGATGATTCCAGTTAGTGCTCTGGGAATGGATGTGTGGAACAATACTTAATACATTAATTACATGGAACTTCTGTTTAGCATTCAGAGCTCTTCATAACCTAGCTCTCCTCTACCTTTCTGATTTTCTTATGCCTTACTCCTTAATCTGGTGATGCTGGTCTCCCAGCTCCTCCACAAATCAAACACTCCATCTCTAGGCTCCAGGCATTTTCTCTGGATTTCCCCATGCCTGCAATGTTTACCTTCCTCACCTCCACCAGCTGACTTTACCTGGCTTCCTTTAAAATCCCACCTTCCAAAAGAAGCCTTCCCAAACTCCAGTGCCTTCCTTTTGTTAATTATCTCCTATTTATCCCATATATAGTTTTCTTTGTATACTTTTGTTTGCATGTTGTCTCTTTGGTTAGACTGTTAAGCTCCTTGAGCGCAGGGATTTTATTTTTGGCCCTGTTTGTATCCCCAGTGCTTAGCATAGTGCCTGGCACGTAGTAGGTGCTTAAAAATGTTTGATTGATTGATCTTCCTTTTTCCATTTACAATGGTACTATAGAAGGAGTGCTGGGCTTAGAGTCAGGAAACAGGTTCAAATCCCAGCTTTTGTAATTATTAGCTGTATGATTATGGGTAAGTCAACTAACCTCTCTGAGTCTCAGTTTTCTTATCTGGAAAACATGAATAATAAAACTTGTACTATGCACTATCTACTTAAATCTTTAAGTATTACACATACATATTAGTTAGAAAACAATTAAAATATCCATTACTTATATTCCATATATTCTAGAATTCACAGATTCCTGCATGAAAGCTGTAATAGTTGACCATCATACTAACTGACTGACATATCGGTGTCTCTTCTTAGTTCACCTTAGTTTTGGGCAGGAGTGGGGAACCTGCGTCCCCAAGGTTACAACATGTGGCCCTCTAGGTCCTCAAATACGGTCCTCTCCTGAATCCAAACTTCACAGAAGGCCATCAGTGCCCTGGAGTTTGCAGATTCTCCACCCCTCGTTTAGGCCATCCTCACTTCTTATCTAGGCTACCGCAGTGACTTCTTAGTTGGCCTCCATGACTCAAGCCTCTCCATGTTCCAGTCCATCCTACACATTGGTGCCAAAGGGATTTTTATGAAGTACAAATATGACCCTGTCACTTGACTACCAAGTAAAACCCAAGGGCCCCTTATTGCTTGTAGGATAAAATAGGAATGCTTCTGTTTAACCTTCAAGCACTCCACAACCTGACCTCAAGCTATCTTTCCAGCCTCCTTGTCTGTCACTCTCCTTCCTCAGTGAGCCAGCCAAACTGGCTTTTTTTTCTGTTTCTCATACCCAACCCTCCATTTTTTTGTACCAGCTATCCCCCATTTCTCAAATGCCAGATTCACAACTTCAACATTACCTCTGAATCTAAATTCTTCCTTTCCTATATATCAAAGAATTTTTCAAAGAAGTAGGATTTTGGAAAGACCTGGGATTCTCACTGGGGAGCTCTTGGTTGTCAGTCCTCTGCCCCATTTTACCTCCCCAACATCTCTCTGAGATACCTCTTTTCTTTACTTGAATAGCTAGCATTTTAGTTCAGGAACTCATTGTCTCTCACTTGGACTCCTGCAGTAGCAACCTCATCTGTTCTCATTCCAGGTTATCCTACACATTGCTATCAAAGCAGCAATGTATCTACTGGGCTAGCAAGGCACCCTGAGACTGGGACAGGAGGCACTGTGTGTGATATGAGTCATGATGGCACCTCCATCGTGACCGTTGTCTCCGACTACTGACCAACTGTAGTCACAGCCACTGAAGACCCAGAATAAAAAATTTTGGACGTCAAAGTCCTTGACATTGACAAATGGTTCTCCATCAGATGTGTGGCCTTATCACTACAAAATGATGGTAGAGAAGATGTATCAACCACTGTTGGCTGTGGAATCCTAAGGACTGTGGGATCTTTCCATCTGACTTGCGGCTGAAACTTCCTATGCATGCATGTGTGTGTGTGTATGTGTCTGTGTGCACACATGTGCGCATATGCTCCCCCATTAGAAGGTGGGCTCCATAAGAGAATGGACCATCTTTGGTTTTCAATTGGTATGAATGTGCTTAGTACAATGCTTTGCACATAAGGGCTTATTCATTCATTCATTCATACCCACAGCTGTAAGTCCTTATTTTACAGTAAATTTAGGGAGAGATGCAGCATTTGTGAACTTTCGGCAATTTAGCACCTACTTACCAAGAATAATTTGTTAAACAGGAAGCTACCACATAGGAGCTGGAATAAGCTGCTTCCCTGTCCTATCCTGCGTAAGTCCACCCTGATCCGTGCTGGGGTCTCTGCTTCCCTGCCTCTAGGGTGGTGCCCCCAAACCCTCTCAAGTGAGGGCACATTTCATGAACTTGTTCTGGATGTGATTTGTGATTCTTACCCAGGCCACAAAAATTCCTAACTGTAGCTCCTTAGATATCTTCAGCCGTAGGAGGCTTTTTGGTTAGATGGCTGGCACAGTCATTGACAAAGTAGACACGTTTGCTTTGGCATCCCCTCCTCATGCATTCCTTTCCCACATTATTTATAGGATGAACATTCAGTGAATGTGTCCCTTTATCTTAATGGTCAGAGAGGTGACTCATTATTTTGTATTGAATCCAAGACACTGCATTTATTTTTAAAAGAAGAACATTCCGCAGACATCTATGATGTGTGAACAAGAACTGATTCCATCAGAAATTTGTGTGCTCAGGAAATGTAGTTTTAACACCAAATTCAGCAACAGGAGAACAGCAGTGACAATGATTTTAATTCCTTTCTTTGACAAGATAGGCTGTAAATTTCAAATAGTTATTCCTAACAGTAGCCAGATAAGGGTGAGTGAGTTAAGGGGTTTGTTTATACAAAGTCAAGGACAAAAAAAGGGATTAGGGGCTTGTCTAGAGCCCCGTGAGGGAATGCCTTGTACATCTTCATGACCTCACTAGCCTTATGGGTGGTCTCCCTGCTTCGAGTCTCTCCCTAGACTAGACAATCCTACACTCAGTTGCAGCCACTATTTTTCTAAGGCACTTGTCTGACTAGGTCATCCTCCCAGCTAGTGTGCTCCAGTAACTATTACCTCAAAGATCAAACATAAAATCCTCTACTTGGCTTTTCAAGCCTTTTATAATCCATCCCCTTACTTGCCCTCTAGTCTCTTTACTCTTCACACCATCCCAAATACTCTATGATCCTATGACTCTGGACTTTCTGTTATTTCTTCAAAAAAGAGGGTCCATCTTGTCTTTGTGGCTTTGCTAGCTTTTCCCAGTGCCTGTGAAGCTCTATCCCCTCACCTCCACCTCCTAGTTGCCAATGAAAAGCCAGTCAACAGCTTGCTAAAGGAGACTCAAAAAAAGTGGTGAAGAAAATAACATCTTTAAAAATAGACTAACTCAAATGGCAAAAGAGGCCCAAAAACCCAATGAGAAGAAGAATGCTTTAAAAACAGAAGCAGGTAAATGGAAAAGGAGGTTCAAAACCTGAATGAAGAAAATTGTTCCTTAAAAATTAGAAAGGAGTAGATGGAAGTTGATGACTTCATGAGAAACCAAGAAATTACAAAACAAAACCAGAAGAATGAAAAAATTGAAGACCATGTGAATATCTCATTAGAAAAACTACTGACCTGGTAATTAGATCCAGGAGAGACAATTTAAAAATTATGTGACTACTTGAAGCCATGATGGGAAAAAGAGCCTAGATATCATCTTTCATGAAATTATCAAGGAAGACTGCCCCGGTGTTGCAGAAACAGAGGGTAAAATATACATTGAAAGGATCCACCAATCACATCCTGAAAGAGATCCAAAAAGGGTCCTAGGAATATTGTAGCCAAATTCCAGGGTTCCCAAATCAAGGAGAAAGAAGAAACAATTCAAGTACTATGGTAATCCAATCAGGATAACACAAAATTTAGTAGCTTCTACATTAAAGTATCAAAGAGCTTGGAATATGATATTCTAGAAGTCAAAGGAACTAGTATTAAAACCAAAAATCACCTACTCTGCAAAACTGAGTATAATACTTCGTGGCAAAAAATGGTCATTCAATGAAATGGAGGGCTTTGAAACATTCCTCATGAAAAGATCGGAGCTGAATAGAAAATCTGACTTTCAAACACAAGAATTAAGAGAAGCATGAAGATGTAAACAGGAAAGAGAAATCGTAATGGACATACTAAAGCTGAACAGTTTGCATTCCTCATGGAAAGATAATATTTGTAACTCTTGAAACATTTCTCACTACTTGGGTAGTTTGAGGGATTACACACACACACACACACATACATTCATACATACATACATACATACATACATACATATATATATACATATATATATATATACATACACACACACACACACAGACAGAAACAGAGAGAGCAACGGAGAGAGAGAGACAGGGTGAGTTGCATAGGAAGGGATAATATAAAAAAAATAAAATTATGGGGTGAGAGAGGAATATAGTGGGAGGAGAAAAGGAGAAATGGAATTGCCAAATTGTCTCTCATAAAAGAGGCAAGAAAAAGCTTTTTCAATGGAGGGGAAAAGGGGGGAGGTGAGAGGGGAAAAGTGAAGCTTACTCTCATCACATTTGGCTTAAGGAAGGAATAGCATGCTCACTCAGTTTGGTTTGAAAAATCTGTCTTACACTACAGGAAAGTAGTGGAGAAGGGGATAAGTGGGGTGGGGGTGATAGAAGGGAGGGCAAATGAGGGGAGGGAGTAATTACAAGCAAACACCTTTTGGGAGCGGCAAGGTCAAAAGAGAGAACAGCATAAATGGGGGCAGGAGAGAATGGAGGGAAATATAATTAGTCTTTCACAATATGACTATATGGAATTCCTTTGCATAACTGCACATGTATAGCCTATATTGAATGGCTTATCTTCTCAGTGGGGCTGGGATGGGGATGGAAGAAGGAAGAGAAGTTGGAACTCAAAGTTTTGGGAACAAATGTTGAGAACTGTTTTTGTATGCAAGTGGGAAATAAGAAATACAGGTCGTGGGGTATAGAAATCTATATTGCCCTAAAAGAAAAGAAAGAAGGTGGGGATAAGGGAAAGGAGAGGTGTTATGGAAGGGAGGGCAGATTGGGGGAGTCTGTAATCAGTATGCATGGTGTCTTGAGGTGCAGGGAGGGGAGAGATGGGGAGAAAAATTGGAACTCAAAATCTTGTGGAAATGAATGCTGAAAACAAAAAATAATTAAATAAACAAATAAGCCAGTGTTTAAATAGATAAATAAATAAACGAAATATGGGAGAACGAGAAAAAAAGAGAATTCATCTCTGACCAACCTGCCTCTCCCCCAAAAAAACCCAGGATATAATAAGAAAGAATAAAGGGCAGATAATGAAATGTTAAAGTAAGTATAAACTTGCATCTATGATACTCTATTATTTTACATAGGCAGAAGAAAATTTCTTTGAATTGAAAAAGGAAGTTGGCCAGTAGCTTAGAGAAGATTAACCATGATATCCCTTAAAAAAGCTGTTTTACATTCAGTCCAGGAAAAAGACACCAGTTAAACAAGAACTGAGTTCCTGAGAGGATATAAAATCTTTGATTCTCTCTTAGAGGGGTGGAAGAGGAAGGAATTCTCTCTCTCCCCCTCCCTATTTGCCTATGATACTTTGAAGTAAAGTTCTTTGACTAGTAGGAGATACCCTATTCATCAGGAAGCAGAGATACCTACTCTCCAGACAGACATAGAAAAAAAAAAGAGGTTGTCGTATGTGAAGAGGAGAAATGTAGCACCTTTAACAGGAAAAAGATAGAGGTGACTATGTACTCGAGAAAAAACTCGCCCTGGCAATAATAATAGCTAATATTTATACAGTCTTCTAAGGTGCCCACAGTGCTTTGCTTATATTGACTCACTTGATTCTCACATTTGACTCTAAAAAAAGCAAGTCTGAAAGAAGTTATGTAAGTTTCCCAAGATCACACAGTTCATAAGTGTCTGAGGTAGGATTTGAACTCAGATGTTTTTTATTAGAAGTCTAACAATTTAGTCACTGTACCATCCAGACACCTAACCTAGCTGAGCAGCCTGCCAAATGGAAGAGAGAAGCATAAGGACTCCATGAGGGATGAAAGGAATTCAACTTCCTTTAGTTCTTGAAGTGAGTTGCCTTGGCTACAGGTGTTTCCTATAGGTGTGTCCCACAACAATTATGGTCTAAGTTGTATCCACTCTTCCTTTGGATGTTATGGATATTAACACAACCTGGATTTATTCTCTTTCTTTTTCTTTCTGTGGCACATTAGTAAATGCTTCCTATCAACTGAAATATGTCTACTGGCTGACTGTTAATAGGAAACCTATTAATTTGGGCTTGCGAGCCATAGTGTTTAGAATGTAGACTCACAAGATACCCTAGAACCTGTGAGTGGTAGGTGTCCTCTGAGGAACCAACCAAGGAGTTGGAATACAACTTGGGGAATATAAGAAGAGGTGCTACACCTATCTGAAGGATTTTTTCCTCAATTAAAGATTACTCATTATCCAAATTAGTAAAAGTTTTTATATTTCATTTTGCACCATGGCATATATAACTTTTCAAAACACGCTTTTATTATTGTCAGAAACAAGTTCTTGAAACCACACCAGACTGACATAGTATTAGAAGAATGCAGTCCAGATTAAAATCATATGATGAAAGAGGGAAGAGTGGTAGAGAGAAAAATTACAGTAACAATATATATTTACAGAATGATAAGAGAAAGAAGTACAAAGGAATAGTAAATTCAGTTATATGTAACTGATCAGCACTTTTTTTTTAAACAGGACTAATATTTTTCAAGAAATGCAATGAGAATTCCTGTTATATGGGCAATACAAATACAAACCAGACTAAATTAGCCAGCACCTAAACTGAGGTCCTTATAAGATTTCAGGTAATGAATTGAAAAGAAAAGCTCATAATTAGTAAATCACTCTCTGTGTGTAAATGGCTACTTCTTTAAAGAGTGTCAAAATCGTATTCTCTTAAGGGTTCTAGGATTTCCTCCTGAGATCTTATTACACAATTGATTTCCACTGTCAAGAAAATATTTGCTTACCAAAAGGATAGATTGCAGCCCAGTCCTTGAAATCATCACAAATACCAGTCTAGCAGAGAATTAGCAAAGTCCTCCAATACAGTAAAGGAAAATAGGAGAAGAAATTTTATGGACTCTCTAATTAAGAAATAAAAAGATTATGTAGAACTCAAATACTTTATGTTACTACTGTGCTACGTGCTTTAGTTTCGAAAAGAGTCACTCAGGATGTAATTCAAACCCATAATTCTTATTCAATCTCACCCACCTTAATTGTTGCCTAGTAAACTATAGGCAGCTTTCTAAAGCCCTTAACTTAACACATCATATTATGAAATGTGGTTTGTGATGAAAGGCTATTTCATTCTAAATTACATTTTGTGGATAACATTTCTTCAGTCTAATGTCATCAACAGTCATGTATGAATTCATTATTTAAGTTCAATAGCATTTTAACTAGAGGTAGAGGACCTGGGCTTAGATTTCCTCTTCTACTTAGTAGCTGTGTGACTTTGGGTAAATCACTTCACCTTTCTCGGTCTCTGAAGGTTCATCTAAAAAAATAAGAGTTGGACCTTCATTCTTTTCAGAGCTCTTTGTAGATCTGAATTCATGGTACTAAAATCTAATTGTTTCCCACTTTCACTCAGTTCTGCATGATTACACTCAGTGATCTCACTGAGCGTACAAAAGCTCCTATAAAGGTGTTAATATTCACAAAAATACAAAAATATAGTCTAAAAAACACAAACTAAAACAACATAAAGACTTGGAAAGCTGATTTCTCATGAAAAAATGTTTCAAGGGGAAAAGTTTGAAGTATAATTCAAACGAGAAGCATAACATTTTTAGAGAAATGCCAGGGCAAGTGATCACTTTTCAAAAAGATCACATTTAGTCAGAGATTTGCAGACATGAATCTTCAGTTTCCCCATCATGACACATCTTGCACTAACTTTGATGGTTCTTCTTTTTGACAACAAAGTATGCGGGTTAAACAATTTGAGGGTCAAATAATATTTTACAAATTGAATGGTGATGCGATTAATCTTCTATTCCCTTTTAAAAAATCACTGTCAAGGGTCAGTTTTCTTTTCTTTCTGTTTTTTTTTATTTAACTTTCAACATTCATTTTCACAAAATTTTGGGTTACAAATTTTCTCCCCTTTTATCCCCCCCCCCAAACACCAAGCATTCTAATTGCCCCTATGACCAATCTGCTCTCTCTTCTATCATTCCTCTCTGCCCTTGTCTCCATCTTCTCTTTTGTCCTGTAGGGCCAGATAGCTTTTTATACCCCTTTACCTGTATTTCTTATTTCCTAGTGGCAAGAACATTACTCGACAGTTGATCCTAACACTCTGAGTTCCAACTTCTTTACCTCCCTCCCTCCCCACCCCTTCCCTTTGGAAGGCAAGCAATTCAATATAGGCCAAATCTGTGCAGTTTTGCAAATGACTTCCATAATAGCTGTGTTGTATAAGACTAACTATATTTCCCTCCATCCTATCCTGTCCCCCATTACTTCTATCCTCTTTTGATCCTATCTCTCCCCATGAGTGTCGACCACAAATTGCTCCCTCCTCCCCATGCCCTCCCTTCCATCATCCCCCACCCTCTTATCCCCTTCTCCCCCACCTTCCTGTATTGTAAGATAGGTTTTCATACCAAAATGAGTGTGCATTTTATTCTTTCCTTTAGTGGAATGTGATGAGAGTAAACTTCATGTTTTTCTCTCACCTCCCCTCTTTATCCCTCCAGTAATAAGTCTTTTGCTTGCCTCTTTTATGAGAGATAATTTGCCCCATTCCATTTCTCCCTTTCTCCTCCCAATATATTTCTCTCTCACTGCTTGACTTCATTTTTTTAATGTATGATCCCATCCTCTTCAATTCACTCTGTGCACTCTATCTCTATGTGTGTGTGTGTGTGTGCATGTGTATGTGTGTACTCCCACCCTGTACCCAGATACTGAATAGTTTCAAGAGTTACAAATATTGTCTTTCCATGTAGGAATGTAAACAGTTCAACTTTAGTAAGTCCCTTATGACTTCTCTTTGCTGTTCACCTTTTCATGGTTCTCTTCATTCTTGTGTTTGAAAGTCAAATTTTCTTTTCAGCTCTGCTCTTTTCATCAAGAATGCTTGAAAATCCTCCATTTCATTAAAAGACCAATTTTTCCCTTGAAGTATTATACTCAGTTTTGCTGGGTAGGTGATTCTTGGTTTTAGTCCTAGTTTCTTTGACTTCTGGAATATCCTATTCCATGCCCTTCGATCCCTTAATGCAGAAGCTGCTAGATCTTGTGTTATCCTGATTGTATTTCCACAATACTTGAATTGTTTATTTCTAGCTGCTTGCAATATTTTCTCCTTGACCTGGGAACTCTGGAATTTGGCCACAATGTTCCTAGGAGTTTCTCTTTTTGGATCTCTTTCATGTGGTGTTCTGTGGATTCCTTGAATATTTATTTTGCCCTCTGGTTGTAGAATCTCGGGGCAGTTTTCCTTGATAATTTCACGAAAGATGATGTCTAGGCGCTTTTTTGGATCATGGCTTTCAGGTAGTCCCAGAATTTTTAAATTGTCTCTCCTGGATCCATTTTCCAGGTCAGTTGTTTTTCCAATGAGATATTTCACATTATCTTCCATGTTTTCATTCTTTTGGTTTTGTTTTGTGATTTCTTGGTTTCTCATAAAGTCATTAGCCTTCATCTGTTCCATTCTAATTCTGTAAGAACTATTTTCTTCAGTGAGCTTTTGAATCTCCTTTTCCATTTGGCTAATTCTGCTTGTGAAAGCATTCTTCTCCTCATTGGCTTTTTGAACCTCTTTTGCCAATTGAGTTAGCCTATTTTTCAAGGTGTTATTTTCTTCAGCATTTTTTTGAGTCTTCTTTAGCAGGGTGCTGATCTGCTGTTCATGCTTTGACTTCATGTCTCTCATTTCTCTTCCCAGCTTTTCCTCCACCTCTCTAACTTGATTTTCAAATTTTTTTTGAGCTCTTCCATGGCCTGAGCCCATTGGATGGGCTGGGACACAGAAGCCTTGACTTCTGTGTCTTTCCCTGATGGTAAGCATTGTTCTTCCTCATCAGAAAGGAAGGGAGGAAATGCCTGTTCACCAAAAAAGTAACCTTCTATAGTCTTATTTCTTTTCCCTTTTCTGGGCATTTTCCCAGCCAGTGACTTGACCTCTGAATATTCTCCTGACACCCACCTTGCCTCCTGATTCTCCCAGCCAGCACTTGGGGTCTGAGATTGAAATGCTGCTTCCCAGCCTCGGGGCTTCGGTAGGGGCAGGGCTGCTATTCAGTGTGAGATTATGTTCAGGTGGTCAGGTCAGGGCAGGGCCGCCTCTCAGGCTCGGTTCCCTCAGGGGGTTTATGCACAGACCTTCAACAATGGATCCAGGCTCCTGCCTGCTTGGAGAGCCCTGGTCTGCCGCTGCCTCAGCTTCTGCCTCCCGAGGGGGCCTGGGTTATGGGGGCACCCCACTCCCCTCTCGACCCGCCAAAGAGACCCTCTCACCGACCCCCGTCACCTGTGGAGGGACCCACGTGGCCGCTAGAGAACCCGTCCCTGAAGCCTGCTCGAATCTGTTCCTCTCGGCGCCGCGGCCGTGGCAGGTCTGGACTGGGCTCCGCATCCGCAGCACGACGGACCTTTTGCAAGAGGTTTGCAGGTCCCTCTGGAACAGAAATCTCCTTTGCTCCACTGTTCTGTGGCCTCACTGCTCCAGAAATCGCCGTGAGTTACTTTATACAGATGTTCTATGGGTTGTGGGTTCAGAGCTATGTGTATGTGCGTCTTTCTACTCCGCCATCTTGGCTCCACCCCCAAAGCATAACATTTTTATTTTTTTTTAATTTTTATTTTTTAATGTTTAACAATCACTGCCATAAAATTGCGATTTAACCCCCCCCACCTACCCTCCACTACCCCCCTTCCTCCCCACGACTGCATACAATTCCGTATATATATAGTATATATATACATATATATATATATATATAAATATGTATATATAGATTCTACATATACTTTCCTATTGAGTATATTTTCACTATAGTCATGCTATGTAATCAGACTAAGATAAGTGAAAGAAATCGTATAACAAATCAGAACATGATACACAAACACATACACATACACAAACTTGATCTGCTACATTATGTGAGTGACTTACATATTTCTCTCTCTGAGTGTGGAAGGCATTTTGCCTTGAGATCCACCATTGGGTTTTTTTTTTTTTTTTTTTTTTGGTAAGAAGTTCTTGTGTTATTACAAAAATCTAAGTCTACCAGAAAAAACTCTCACACACTGTGGTCGTTGCTGTGCATAAAGTTCTCCTGGTTCTGCTCCTTTCACTCAGCATCAGGTCATATAAGTCCTTCCAGGCCTCTCTGAAGTCTTCTTGTTCATCATTTCTTATGGCACAATAGTACTCCATTACATTCATATACCATAATTTATTCAGCCATTCCCCAATTGATGGACAT
The DNA here is from genome assembly GCF_028372415.1 of Notamacropus eugenii. Taxonomy (NCBI): domain Eukaryota; kingdom Metazoa; phylum Chordata; class Mammalia; order Diprotodontia; family Macropodidae; genus Notamacropus; species Notamacropus eugenii. The sequence goes on along the minus strand of NC_092879.1, from coordinate 5,699,756 downwards.
CCCCTTGACTTCCAGTTTTTGGCAACTACATAGAGTGCTGCTATAAATATTTTTGTACATGTGGGACCCTTTCCCATTTTTATGATCTCTTGGGGATATAGTCCTAGTAGCGATATTGCTGGGTCAAAGGGTATGCACATTTTTGTAGCCCTTTGGGCATAGTTCCAAATTGCTCTCCAGAATGGTTGGATGCGCTCGCAGCTCCACCAACAATGAATTAGTGTTCCAACTTTCCCACATCCTCTCCAGCATTTATCATTTTCTTGTTCTGTCATGTTTGCCAATCTTATAGGTGTGATGTGGTACCTCAGAGTTGTTTTGATTTGCATCTCTCTAACCAATAGTGATTTAGAGCATTTTTTCATATGATTATAGATAGCTTTAATTTCTTCCTCTGAAAATTGCCTGTTCATATCCTTTGACCATTTATCAATTGGGGAATGACTTGTATGATTATACATTTGGGTCAGTTCTCTATATATTCTAGAAAAGAGGCCTTTTTCCCCGAGCTTAGCTGTAAAAATTCTTTCCCAATTTACTACATCCCTCCAGATTTTGGTTGCATTGGGTTTGGTTGTGCAAAAACTTCTCAGTTTAGTGTAATCAAAGTTATCCATTTTGCATTTAATAATGCTTTCTGTCTCTCCTTTAGTAAAGAATTCTTCCCTTCTCCATAGATCTGATAAATACACTATTCCTTGCTTCTCCAGTTTATTCATGGTATCAATCTTTATACCTAAATCATGTGCCCATTTGGAGTTTATTCTTGTGTACGGTGTCCGGTATGGGTCTATGCCTAATTTCTGCCACACTGTTATCCAGTTTCCCCAGCAATTTTTGTCAAACAGTGAGTTCTTATCCCAGAAGCTGGGTTCCTTGGGTTTATCAAACAGAAGGTTGCTATATTCCTTGCCTACTGCATCTTGAGTGCCAAGTCTATTCCACTTGTCTACCTCTCTGTTTCTTAGCCAATACCAAGTGGTTTTGATAATTGCTGCTTTATAGTAGAGCTTGAGGTCTGGTAGCGCTAGGCCACCTTCCCAAGCATTTCTTTTCATTAGTCCCTTTGATATTCTGGACCTTTTGTTTTTCCAAATGAATTTTGATATTATTTTATCCAGCTCTAGAAAGTAATTGTCTGATAGTTTAATTGGTATGGCACTAAATAAGTATATTAATTTGGGTAGAATTGTCATTTTTATTATATTAGCACAGCCTACCCATGAGCAACTAATGTTTTTCCACTTACTTAAATATGACTTTATTTGTGCAAAAAGTGTCTTGTAATTGCGTTCATATAATCCCTGGGTTTGTTTTAGCAGGTAGACTCCTAAGTATTTTATACTGTCTACCCTAGCTTTAAATGGGATTTCTCTTTCTATCTCTTGCTGTTGGACTTTGTTGCTAATATATAAGTATGCAGAAGATTTGTGTGGGTATATTTTGTACCCTGCAACTTTGCCAAAGTTGTTTATTAATTCAGGTAATTTTTTACTTGAATCTCTGGGATTCTCTAGGTAAATCATCCTATCATCTGCAAAGAGTGATAACTTAGTTTCTTCTTTGGCTATTCTTATTCCTTTTATATCTTTATCTTGTCTAATTGCTACAGCTAACATTTCTAGTACCGTATTGAATAATAGTGGTGATAATGGACAACCTTATTTCACCCCTGATCTTATTGGGAATGCATCTAGATTATCCCCACTGCATATAATGTTTGCTGAAGGTTTTAGATAGATACTGCTTATTATTTTATGGAAAGTTCCCTTTATTCCTACGTTCTCCAATGTTTTTAGTAGGAATGGGTGTTGTATTTTGTCAAAAGCTTTTTCTGCATCTATTGAGATAATCATGTGGTTTTTGTTAGCTTTGTTGTTGATGTGTTCGATAATGCTAATAGTTTTCCTAATATTGAACCAGCCCTGTAGTCCTGGTATGAATCCTACCTGATCATAATGTATTAATCTCGTGGTAAGATGCTGTATTCGTTTTGCTAAAATCTTATTTAAAATTTTTGCATCTATATTCATTAGGGAAATTGGTCCATAATTTTCTTTCTCTGTTTTGTCTCTTCCCAGTTTGGGTATCAAAACCATATTTGTATCATAGAAAGAATTTGGGAGGACTCCTTCTTCCACAATTTTCAGAAATAGTGTATGTAGTATCGGAATTAACTGTTCTTTAAATGTTTGATAGAATTCACTTGTGAATCCATCTGGACCTGGAGATTTTTTCCTAGGGACTTCATTGATGGCTTGTTCAATTTCTTTTTCTGAGATGGGGTTGTTTAAGTATTCAACTTCCTCTTCTGTTAATCTGGGCAATTTGTATTGTTTAAAATATTCATCCATCTCATTTAGATTATCGAATTTGTGGGCATAAAGTTGGGCAAAGTAGTTTCTAATAATTGTTTTAATTTCCTCCTCATTGGAGGTGAGTTCACCCCGTTCATTTTTAATATTAGTAATTTGGTTTTCTTCTTTCTCTTTTTTAATCAGATTGACCAAAGGTTTATTAATTTTATTAGTTTTTTCATAAAACCAACTATTGGTTTTATTTATTAATTTTAAAGTTTTCTTAATTTCAATTTTATTAATCTCTCCTTTGGTTTTCAGTATTTCTAATTTGGTATTTACTTGGGGATATTCAATTTGTTCTTTTTCTAGCTTTTTCAACTGCAAGCCTAAGTCATTGATCTCCTCTTTCTCTATTTTATTTATGTAAGCATTCAAAGATATAAAACTTCCCCTAATAACTGCCTTTGCAGTATCCCATAAGTTTTGGTATGTTGTCTCACTATTGTCATTCTCTTGAATGAAATTGTTCATTGTTTCTATGATTTCTTCTTTAACCCAACCCTTCTTTAGAATTAGATTATTTAGTTTCCAATTGATTTTTGGTTTCTCTTTCCATGGCCTTTTATTACATGTAATTTTTAATGCATTATGATCTGAAAAGGATGCATTGATTATCTCTACCTTTTTGCACTGGATTGTGAGATTTTTATGTCCTAGTACATGGTCAATTTTCGTAAATGTTCCAAGTACCGTTGAGAAAAAGGTATATTCCTTTCTATTCCCATTTAATTTTCTCCAAAGATCTATCATATCTACCTGATCCAGAGTTTTATTTACCTCCTTAACCTCTTGTTTATTTGGAGGTTGGATTTATCGAGTTCAGAGAGGGGGAGGTTGAGGTCCCCCACTAGTATAGTTTTGCTATCAATTTCTTCCTTCAACTCCCCCAACCTCTCCTCTAAGAATCTGGATGCTATACCACTTGGAGCATACATGTTTAGTAATGATATTGCTTCATTGTCTATGGTGCCTTTTAGCAGGGGATATAGTTTCCATCCTTATCCCTTTTGATTAGATCTATTTCTGCTTTCTCTTTGTCTGAGATTAGGATTGCTACTCCTGCCTTTCTTACATGAGCTGAAGCACAATATATTCTGCTCCATCCTTTGACCTTTATCCTATGTGTATCCCCCCGTTTCAAATGTGTTTCTTGTAGGCAGCATATTGTTGAATTATGGCTTTTAATCCATTCTGCTATCCGTCTCCGTTTTATGGGAGAGTTCATTCCATTCACATTCACAGTTATGATTACAATCTGTGTATTTCCCTCCATCCTCTTTCCCACCATTTGTGATTTTCGCTCTCCTGTCTCCCTTCCCCTCCTCAATAGTATTCACTTTTCTCCCCCTCCTCCTGCAGCCTTCCCCTCCTTCTTTTAGCCCCCCTCCCTTTTACTCCCCTTTACTCTTATTGCTTCTTCCATCCCTTTTAGCCTCCCTGCCCTTTCTTCCCCCTTCCCCTCCTACTACCTATACAGCTAGTTAGGATTATCTACTTAAGATTATTGTTCCCTCCTTTAAACAAATCAGATGAGAGTACCTCTCAAACAATGCTCATCTCCCTCCCCTCCTTCCCTCTACAATAGTTTTGTACTTCTTCCTGTGATGTAATTTGCCCTTTTCTGCTTCCTCCTTTTCACACCTCCTGTTGCAATCCCTTCTCATACTTAAATCATACTTTTGACATGACGTCATTTACTTTATACCCGTTCCCTCTATGTATATCCCTTTTATCATAATAGCTGCACAGTTCTCAAGATTAACAGGTATCATCTTCCCTTATAGGGAGGTAAACAGTTTGCCCTAATTGAGTAACAGGTTTTTGTTTTTGTTTTTCCCCCCTGTTTACCTTTTTATGATTCTCTGGAGACCTGCATTTGAAGATCAAATTGTCTATTGAGTGCTGGTGTTTTGGTCAGGAAGCTCTGGAAATCCCTTATTTCGTTGAATGACTTTCTCCTTGCCTGAAATGTTATGCTGAACTTTGCTGGGTAGTTGATCCTTGGTTGAAGTCCCAACTCCTTTGCCTTACGGAATATTGGGTTCCAATTCTTTCGATCTTTTAATGTAGAAGCTGCAAGGTCCTGTGTGATCCTGACTGTATGTCCTTGATATTTGAATTGTTTCTTTCTGGCTGCTTGTAGTATTTTCTCCTTCACTTGATAGTTCTGCAATTTGGCAACGATATTTCTTGGGGTTTTGAGTTTGGGATCCCTTTCGGGAAGGGAACAGTGGATTCTTTCGATGACTATTTTGCCCTCTGAGTCTAGTACTTCTGGGCAGTTTTCCTTGATGATTTCCTGGAAGATATTGTCCAGACTCTTTTCTTCATCGTGGGTTTCTGGCAGGCCAATAATTCTTAAATTTTCTCTCCTGGATCTATTTTCCAGGTCAGTTGTTTTTCCAATTAAATATTTTACATTTTCTTCGATCTTTTCATTCTTTAGATTTTGTTTGACTGATTCTTGTTGCCTCATTGAGTCATTAGTTTCTACTTGCCCAATTCTAATCTTCATCGTATTGTTTTCTTCAGTTAACTTTTGCATCTCCTTTTCCATCTGACCAATTTTTCCCTTTAAGGAGCTATTTTCTCCATTTAATTTTTGTACTTCTTTTTCCATTCGACCAATTGTCCCAGTTAGGTTTTGGGTTTCCTTTTCCATTTGATCAATTCTCCCAATTAGGTTTTGGGTTTCCTTTTCTGTTTGATTAACCCTTCCTTTTAGGGAATTATTCTCTCCAGTTAATTTTTGAACTTCCTTTTCCATTTCTTCAATTTTCTTTTTCAGAGTGATGTTCTCATCAGTGAATTCTTTTTTTATAATTTTAAAATCATTGGCCAGTTTTTCTTTTATATCCTTCTTCAGATGTTCCAGGTAATCTAGTTGTGCTTGCGAGAAATTCATAGTCCCATCTGAGGTTTCAGATGGAAGTACAGTCTCAGCTCTGACCTCTTTGGTGTTTGTGTTTTGGTCCTTATCCCCATAGAAAGATTCTATGGTTTTTTCACTTTTCGTCTGCTTTTTCCGATTCATGATGTTGGCTGAGTGTTGTAGCTTTTGGTTCTTTCATTCAGAAGATACAGATCTTTTAAGTTGAGTTGATGTGTGTCTAGGCTAAAAGCAGGCTTTTTTGTTGTTGTTGTTGTTTCCCAGATCAACCTTGGGGTTAGCTTGTTAGGTGTGTGGGAGGGGTGGTCTGGTCTCAGGAGATCTCCTCAGCTGACCTGAGGCAAAGGCAAGGTCAGGGGATGGTGATCCCAGCTTCCCTATTGTCTTCCCTTTTCCCCTGGAGGGCTGGGGCACGCCTAGAAGCTAATGCGTGTTCCCGCCCCTCCTGGGGCTCGTCTCCCGGCGCTGAGGCTTGCTTGGGTCTCAGTGCGAATTTTCTCTGCCTTGGGTCGTCTGTCCTTCCGGATCGCCTCCACCACAGTAGGAAGAATCCCCCCTTGCCACTTTTCCAGCCTCTGGTGTTATGAGACCACCCGCCCCCTTCTGCTGTTCCCGCTGATCCAGGATTAATCTGGGGAAGAATTTTATGGTTCCCTCACGGTCAACAGGGGGGAGGAGAGAGCACTTACTGATCACTCCGCCATCCCAGCTCCTGGAAGTTCAAGTAGTTGACCCACCGAAGTCCAGTCTTCAGGCTGAAGGTTTCAAGGGCTGCTGCACTGATATCTGGCGCTCAGCGGCTCTCATCAGCTCGGCTCCGCTGGTCTCGCCAGCCACTCTCGGGCCCCTCAGGTCCCCTCCGCCCTGCTGCGCCGACCAAGCTGCGCTGTGCCCCCGGTTCTTACCCCCGAGGAACAGATCCCTCCCGTGGACCCTCCAGTCCAACCTGGGCTCCGAATCCATCAAAGTCCGTCACCCACTGGATTCTACACCTCCAAAGTCTGGTCAGACTCTCCCCCCAGAGATATCCAGAGGAGTTTTCCCAGGAGCTTAGGTGAGTCGTTGCTTTCACTCCACCATCTTGGCTCCGCCCCAAAGCATAACATTTTTAGAGAAATGCCAGGGCAAGTGATCACTTCTCAAAAAGATCACATTTATTCAGAGATTTGCAGACATGAATCTTCAGTTTCCCCATCATGACACATCTTGCACTCACTTTGATGGTTCTTCTTTTTGACAACAAAGTATGCAGGTTAAACAATTTTCGGGTCAAATAATATTTTACACATTGAATGGTGATGTGTTTAATCTTCTATTCCCTTTTAAAAAATCACTGTCAAGGGTCAGTTTTCTTGCAGTCATTTTCCTAATAAGGATGTAATCCAGTCTGGAAAATAAATACTGTGAATTGAATTTTTGTTCAATAAATAAATTTTCTTTTTAGAAAGCCTTCCAAAAATCAGGGAATATAAAGAGACACATTAAATTGCCTTTCTGTCAGGATGGACCAACAGAATTGTATAAAACTAATGTTCAAACACTAAAGGAAGAACTTTAAACACACTAGTATGTTTCAGTTAGGAGAGACATCTAGTATGTTTGTGCTAAAGCTCCAATGGGGGGGGGGGGAAGGGGGTGTGTGCTGTGCTCCAAGTAGAATTAATACACCAGAATCACTGCAATCATTTTGAATACTCTGATGGTAAATTTTACAAACTATCACACACTAAATTAACCTAGAAATGTCTTTATTATGTTGAGACCATTTTTTTTTTCAGGTAGCATCAGTTGCTTTTTATAAGCAAACATCGAACATTATTTTGTAATTCAGAGTTTAAAAATTCCTTGTGGTCACCTCCACCAAGTAATTATGCAAACTTCAAACCTTTCTCCTTATAGTAACTAACAATCCTTTTTTTTTTATTATTTAACTTTTAACATTTATTTTCACAAAATTTTGGGTTACAAATTTTCTCCCCTTTTATCCCCTCCCCCCCACCAAACCCAAGCATTCTAATTGCCCCTTTGACCAATCTGCTCTCTCTTCTATTCTCCCTCTCTGCCCTTGTCTCTGTCTTCTCTTTTGTCCTGTAGGGCCAGATAGCTTTCTTTACCCCTTAACCTGTATTTCTTATTTCCTAGTGGTAAGAACATTACAGTTGATCCTAACACTTTGAGTTCCAACTTCTTTAGCTCCCTGCCTCTCCACCCCTTCCCTTTGGAAGACAAGCAATTCAATATAGGCCAAATCTGTGTAGTTTTGCAAATGATTTCCATACTAGTTGTCTTGTATAGGACTAACTATATTTCCCTCCATCCTATCCTGTCCCCCATTACTTCTATTCTCTTGTGATCCTTTCCTTCCCCATGAGTGTCGACCTCGGATTGCATTCTCCACCCCATGCCCTCCCTTCTATTGTCCCCCCCACCCTGCTTGTGCCCTTGTCCCCCACTTTCCTGTATTGTGAGATAGGTTTTCCTATCAAAATGAGTGTGCATTTTATTCTTTCCTTTAGTGGAATGTTTTTCTCTCGCCTCCCCTCTTTATCCCTCCACTAATAAGTCTTTTGCTTGCCTCTTTTATGAGACATAATTTGCGCCATTCAATTTCTCCTTTTCTCCTCTCAATATTTCTCTCTCACTGCTTGATTTCATTTTTTTAAAGATATGATCCCATCCTCTTCAATTCACTCTGTGTACTCTGTCTCTATGTTTGTGTGCGTGTGTGCATGTGTGTGTCTGTACTCCCGCCCAGTACCCAGATACTGAAATGTTTCAAGAGTTACAAATACTGTCTTTCCATGTAGGAATGTAAACAGTTCAACTTTAGTAAGTCCCTTATGACTTCTCTTTGCTGTTCACCTTTTCATGGTTCTCTTCATTCTTGTGTTTGAAAGTCAAATTTTCTTTTCAGCTCTGGTCTTTTCATCAAGAAAATTTGAAAATCCTCTATTTCATCGAAAGACCATTTTTTCTCCTGAAGTATTATACTCAGTTTTGCTGGGTAGGTGATTCTTGGTTTTAGTCCTAGTTCCTTTGACTTCTGGAAAATCCTATTCCATTCCCTTCGATCTCTTAATGTAGAGGGTGCTAGATCTTGTGTATCCTGATTGTATTTTCACAATACTTGAATTGTTTCTTTCTAGCTGCTTGCAATATTTTCTCTTTCACCTGGGAACTCTGGAATTTGGCCACAATGTTCCTAGGAGTTTCTCTTTTTGGATCTGTTTCTTGCGGTGTTCTGTGGATTCCTTGAATATTTATTTTGCCTTTGGTTCTAGAATCTCGGGGCAGTTTTCCTTGATAATTTCATGGAAGATGATGTCTAGGCTCTTCTTTTGATCATGGTTTTCAGGTAGTCCCAGAATTTTTACATTGTCTCTCCTGAATCTATTTTTCAGGTCAGTTGTTTTTCCAATAAGATATTTCACATTATCTTCCATTTTTCCAACCTTCTCGCTATGTTCTGTGATATCTGTCTTTCTCACAAAGTTCTTAGCGTCCATCTGTGCCATTCTAATTTTGAATGAACTGTTTTCTTCAGTGAGCTTTTGAATCTCGTTTTCCATTTGGCTAATTCTGCTTTTAAAAGAATTCTTCTCCTCATTGGATTTTTGAACCTCTTTTGCCACTTGAGTTAGGCTATTTTTTAAGGTGTTAATTTCTTCAACATTTTTTTGGTTCTCCTTTAGCAGGGAGCTGATCTGCTTTTCCTGCTTCTCTTTCATCCCTCTCATTTCTCTTCCCAGTTTTTCCTCCACCTCTCTAACTTGATTTTCAAAATTCTTTTTGAGCTCTTCCATGGCCTGAGCCCATTGGGTGGGCTGGGACACAGAATCCTTGATTTCTGTGTCTTTGCCTGATGGTAAGCATTGTTCTTCCTCATCAGAAAGGAAGGGAGGAAATACCTGTTCTCCAAGAAAGTAGCCTTCAATAGTTTTATTTCTTTTCCCTTTTTTTGGGCATTCTCCCCAGCCAGTGACTTGACTTCTGTGTTTTCTTTCCACCCCCACCTTGCTTCCAGATCAGCCAAGCCAGCGTTTGGGGACTGAGATTCAAATGCTGCTTCCTGCCTTAGGGCTTTTGGCGGGAGCAGGGCTGCTATTCAGTGTGAGAATTAAGTTCAGGTGGTCAGGTCGGGGCCCCGCCCACTTGGGGAGCCCCTGTCTGCAGCTGCCTCTCAGCTTCTATCTCCCGGGGGGGGTCCGAGCCATGGGGGCACCCTACTCCACTCTCGACCAGCCAAAGAGACTCTCTCACTGACCCCCGTCACCTGTGGATGGAGGGGCTTGTGCTGGCGCTGGAGATCCCGTCCCCGTAGCCCGCTCGGATCTTTTCCTCACGGTGTCGTGGCCGCTGGAGGGCTGCCCTCTGCTCCCAGTCCCGATGCCCAGTCCGCATCTCGAAGGACCCCCTGCAAGAGATTTGCAGGTCTCTCCAGAACAGAAATCTCCCTCGCTCCAATATTACGTGGCCTCTGGGTGCAGAATTCACCGTGAGTTGGTCCCCTCTAGCCGTTCTGTGGGTTGTGGGTTCAGAACTATGTGTATGTGCGTCTTTCTACTCCGCCATCTTGGCTCCACCCCCTAACAATCCTTTTTCAAGGAGCAGTAGGAAGCATCAACCAAATTGTTAAAATCAGTGTATAGTCTTGCACCCCAAGCACCTTTATTTCACCAAGTGGTATAAAAATAGTAGCAAAAAATGAATCATGCTGATTGCTTCTTAATTTAATAGATAAATAACGTGATCTTGCTGTAAAAGATAATAATGGTCTAGCTGTTAGATTCCACAAATTCTAAAAACACTAGATACATCCTTGGTTTGGAGATCAGATGTCATTACATTTTTTGAGAATTAGTCGTGAAAATCCTCTGTTTTCTCATCTTCCAAATTAAAAACACATTCGAGGTACACAGAGAATGTTTTTCTTTAACACACACACACACACACACACACACACACACACACACACAGTACAGGAGGTCTCTTAAGGAGTCTACTGCTGAGAAGGTAAAAGCATTTTGCTCATTGTTCATTTGCTAAAACAATCCAAGCCTGCTTGGTACACAGAGGGTATTCTCCAATAAATGTGTCTCTCTGGCTGCCAGCTAAGCCTATTGAAAACAGAAGGCAAACGTTCCTTAAAGAATGAGTATCTTAAACTGTTAATGTCTCTCCTCCACCCCCACCCTCCTCAACCAGTGACAGAAGCACACAGAGATGCTCAGACCCAAAATCAAGGGTTTACTCTAAAGCAGCTAGTTCTGTTATCTAAGAGATCATTCAGTATTTCTATCAAATTCCTTCTTCCCACTGTTTTGCTGCTTTTACAGGAAGTCAAAGCCACAGGGATATTGGAGAGTTTCTGCGAGCTGCTCCCAGACTCACAAAGCAGCAACTTTGGGGACTTGGCTCTCACCCATCCTGCCTCGGGAGCAGTCACGTAGAAAGATATTTTGATAAGAGAAGAGCACTTCAACTACGGTGCAAGTGTCAGAAAGCACAAAGGCAGATGCGTAAGAGTCAGGACCTGGCTAGCGGGTGTAATGGGAACAGTGAGAAGTAGTGGGGTGCGTGGATTGGGGAGTGTGTGTGCATCAGTAGACACGTTACTTTCCTTCTACCATCGCGGTTCAAGGTATGGGGATCCCTGAGCTAGAAACTATCCGAATATCCGAAAAATGATTTTGAAGGGTCGATTTCACTTTTAGGCTGACCTCCCAATAAAAAGCCCATTTTCTGGTGTTGTCTTTTCGGGCTAGAAGAGGAGTGCTTATTTTAGTTCCCGCGGGGCGTGGGAGTGGAGGAAAAAGAAGCTCACACAGCCCACTTCAGTGAAAGTGGGGGGAAATAATCTCTTCTCCCCGAGTAGGGAAAGGGGTGGGATCGGAGCCAAAGAGCACCTACCCTCCCCGCCGCCCAGGCCATGGGGGCAAGCCAAGCGGGCGAGGCGGAGAGGAAGCGTGGTCGGTTTAAGGGAACCTTGGCAGACAGGAGGGAAGGGAAGGATGCGGCCTCCGGCCTCTGGAGCTGCAGATACCGTGGGGAAGAGGGCAGCTCATTAAAGCCACAGCCATTACCTGCAACGCTCACCATCACCACTACCACCACCTCTTCCTCCTCCTCCCCCTCCCCGCAGCCAGTCCCCGCTCCCCAAGAAGACTTCTAATCCAGAGCTTGTGTCCTCCCCTTTATCCAGGAAGGGAGGGAAGGGGGCGGGAAGAGAAATGAGATCTTTCAAAAACTAAATGAAACGTTTGCACCCAAAAAAGGTGGTGGTGGTGGGTGTAGCCCAGACAGAGGTTGGAAGGAAGAGGGCTCTGCAGGTCGGCCCAGGGGTGGATACACAAGGGACTGGACTCGCACCCCGCACTGCCCAGGGGAGAGGAAACCACACGCGGTCAGCTGCACACAAAAGGGAGACCTGGTCCCTCTAATGGAAAAAAAGAAAGAAAAAAAAGAGGAAAAAAAAGAAAACCTCCCAGGGGCATCATCAGCACCAGAGCCACAATGGAGCCTTCCACGGAGTTTTCGGGGGCATTGGGGAGAACGACAGAAGCCGGAGAGGAGCGCCCAGCACAATCCAGGAGGCCTCGGACCCGGGGCCTCCCAGTGGGAGACTGCTGGTGTGGGAAGGTGCGGACCCCCGGGGGCAGCTGGGACTGCCCGATGGGCCATCTCCGTGGGCTTGACAGGGGGTGTTTCAGAGCGATAGACGGGGAGGGGAGAGGAGAGGAGAGGAAGGGCTGATGGGGGGGCTGGTGGAGCGAAAGTACAGCTGGGGTTTAGGTGCGGAGAGGGGAGCGGGGTAAGTGCGCGTCCAGGAGCGAGCTGCGGCCACTAGGCACAGATAAAGTTCCCAGAGCAGCCACCGCCAGCTCCTGGGCACCACCGAGATTCGGAGTGGCATCGCAACCCACACTCTCCGGGGCAGCCCGGCCTGCCCCCGAGCACTCCTTTCCCGCTCCTCTTCTCCTCCAGCTGGCTTCTCCTACATTTGGTGAAGGGAGCAGGGCAAGGAACCAAGAAAGAAAGAGAAGGAAAAGAAAGGGAAGGGAGGGAAAAAAGGTCTGGAGGAAGTGGCAGCCGCCGGTCATAGCAGAGGAATTTGACAACCCCACCGTGGCTGGCTCTGTGTGTGCGAGAGTCTGGAACGCTCTCTCCCATGCGTGGCACGTGCGTAAAAGCCAGTTGCGCCCATAGTCCCAGCCATAACCTCCTTAGCAAATGGTAACAACCTCAAACCCTCAGGTCTTACCTGAAACACTGAAGCACAAAGTCTCTCCAAGTCCCCTTCCTTTCCTCTCCCCCTTCCGATTTCTCTCCCAGCGATCTGCTCAGCTCCCTACACCAGAGAGAAATGCAATAGCTTGGCTAAGGTAGACACAACAAAGCACAGAGAAGAGTTGCTCCAGGGCTTTGAAACCCCTTAAGGCAAGAATCAGGATACAATTAGCTCATACCTCCACCTCCAGTCTAAATCAATCTGCAAAATAAAACTTAAATCAAATTAACTGGTCACACAGGTTGAAAACTGATCTCCTTCCCAAATAAAGCTGTATATATATATATACATATATATATATATGTATATATATATACATATATACATATATACATATATGTATATATGTATTTATAAATAGACATAAAGATGTAGGGATTTTTTTTTTGAGATTTTTTTGGGGGGTGAAGAACCAGTCTCATTCCAGCCTCCATCTTGCTTTTTACTACCCTCTTGCACAGAAAAGCCGATTTTGATGGTTGTGATTGGTTTTGAGGTAACATTTCCGCAGGCGATTCCTGAAAATGGATGGAGTGTTTCTTTGCCAAAAGAGGGAAAAGCATCAGATGATAATAATTATAAGGGTTGTGAGTTGTTTCTTATTATTTGTATCTACATCTTCCTCTTCACTTTTCCGAGTTGACCTGACATTGCCATTGCACTAAGTTCGGGCATCTTGTTGATTAATGTTGCCTCCTCTGGATCAGAAGATATGTGATAATTTGGCAATAGAGCAACACATTTTTCGGTTCCCTTGGCTATATAACTTCCCAAAAGAGGTGTATTAAAATAAGCACATGGAGTCTGACTTGCCCCAATCAAGTCTCAATCAGCGCCTCAGGGTGATACACAAACTCATTTCAAATGTTTAACCACGAAGAATTGTAAAAACATTGAAAGAGTTACACTGCTGTTTTTTTTTTTCCAAAATAGCAAATTAAAAGAAAAAATTCATGGAAATACATTCAAGCATCTACCATCCAGTTTCCTGTAATAAATGTTCCCAGACTAACTGCACCTCCTTTCCCCTTTCCTTTTCCTACTCAATGTCTCATCTATAGGGAAGAGTTCTCTTATACTTGCATTATTTGATGGAAAACCTCAGCTTTCAGGGATACTAAGCTAAAGGGATTTGATAACTTGAAAATGTTTTGATGGATTAATGTTACTTCAGTTCTTACCTCTTCTACTCATTTTCACTTCCCTTTCTTTGAGAAGTCTTTATTCAAGAAGATTGTGCTTGGGCTGTTCTTATCTTAATTTCTTTGTAGTTAGGATGGGGTGTGTTGCTCCTTTGTTGCCAAAGAAGAACACGCCATCAGAGAAATAATGACATGACTTGCACTGAACTTTGTTTTGAGTGAGGGAGTGCTGAACAGGTCACCAGCCTCACTTCTGCTCAAGAGCCATCTGAATCCAGTGACCAGATATTCATCAGCATGACTGGAGATGACTCAGGAGGAGGCAATTGGGCTTAAGTGACTTGCCCAAGGTCACACAGCTAGTGAGTGTCAAGTGTCTGAGGTGAGATTTGAACTCAGGTCCTCCTGCCTCCTGCACTGGTGCTCTATCCACTGCACCACCTAGCTGCCCCAATTAGGATGGGCTATTCAGTTCATGGGTCACCTCCCACTAGTGTCACTTACTTGGAGGATATTTTTTGAAATGCTATGCTTCTGAACACTTCACAGTCCATTAATTCAAAGACTTTGCTGACATTTCTTATGAAAAAGGCCAGACTGTAAGGCCAGAGATGTTCAATAAAATCCTAAATAAAATCAAACGTGTCTAGCAAATACCTGCAATTGGCAGCTTGGAATATTTTTTAAAAAATCATCCTTTGACCTTAAGGCAAGCCACTGCTCTAATACCAACAAAAAAGGAAGGTCTGATCTTACTGCTTGAAAATATAGTCAATCAGACTGGCTAATACCATGGCCCGATTATCACAGGCAGGGGAAAGGGGAGTTATAGGGGTCTTTATTATTTAACAGGAATACTATAACATAGCCTTCTGAGTTGAAAGTAACTACAGTTTTATAATTAAGACAAGAATGATATCCAAAATAATTATACACACACATACAAGAAGTATATTACAGCCTGGGATTCTGAGTGCATACATGTAAACATATACATGTGCATAAACATACACACATGCACACACATTGTATATATATATATATATATATATATACATATATATGCATACATATGCATAGTGGGCAGCTAGGGGACCCAGGGAATAGAGCAATGGGCCTAGAGTTAGGAAGATGGGAGGTTAAATCCAGCCTCAGACATGTACTAGCTGTATAATCCTGGGGAAGTCACTTACCATGTTGGCCTTAATCCACTAATGAAGGAAATGGCAAACCACTCCAGCATCTTTGCCAAGAAAATCTCATGGACAGTCTGGTCCATGAAGAGCTGGACATGAGTGAACCTCTACACAATAACAACATATGTGTGCATATATGTATGTCTATACACATACTAAGTAAATGTATATGCATGTGGATAGGTATGTAAGTAGATATAGACACATACTCAGAAACCCAAGCAATAGCCTATTACTATTTACACACACTGTCTGCCCAAATGTAAACACACACAGACACATACATTCAAATTCACACGGAGAGCCTAACTCTATATCATGATCTCCAATTGAATAAGTCCATAAATTCTGAGTTTAGGTTTAATTAAAAGTTGACCTTTCCCGTCACTGATAGATAAGATACAGAAAGTATAAAAATGTATAAGGAGAAAAGTATCCAAAATGGAATACCTCAAATCAATTGTAAATTTTCATTTTCATTTGGAATAATAAAATATGGTAGCCATATTAATACAAGATATGACTAAAAGTACTGTGACATTTTAAAACTAACAACATAGAATTTATGCTTTATATCCAAATGAGTGTTTGAGCTTTCTTCAAAAAAACAGCCACGTTGAAAAGTATACCCTTCTCTCAATGTTGACCAAAATATTTTTGTCTAAAGATCATTCTATTTAATTAAACACAGACACGCACACACACACACACACACACACACACACACACACACGCACAGTCCATACTCTTTAGTGGTAGTGGTTCTCCATGCTTTCACAATTTAATATTTATAAACAATTGGAATTATTCAGAACCAATTTCTGTGAATAAGGTTGGGAATCAAGTTGGGAAATATGTGTTATTGCTCAAAATAATGAGGAATAATTATAAAAGATGCAGGCATTTATTAAGTACCTACTATATGCCAGGCACTTTATACTTACTTCATTTGATCATCACAACAATCCTGTAAGGTGGATACTATTAATATCCCCATTTTACAGATGATGAAACTGAGGCAGAGGTTAAGTGTTTTGCCCAAGGTCAAAGAAGTCCAAGGCTTGGATCTGAACTCAGGTCTTCCTGACTCCAGACCTAGGGCTCTATCTTCTAGGCCACCTAGCAGCCAGTTTTTACTTAAGAGGTAACGAGAGGAATTTTCTCATCTTATTTATTAGTAGCCCTGGAAGGAATTCTTAGAAGAGAAGTTCTAAAATGGAATTTATCATAATCTGAGAAGAGTATGGCCTCCCAGTGTGGGAATTTTGAAGGGAACAATGCTCATTTGACTGTATATGTTCTGAGAGGTTTGTTTAACATAAGCACATGCAGACCTGCCCTACAACTGTTACTTTTACGTTCTTGCCGTCCCTTGTATAAACAATGCTTTCATTTTCTTTTAAAAGAACATCACTTTAAAATGATCTCCCTCTTTTCAAAAGAAATCGCTGTTTTTTATCAGTCTGTGGCTGATTTGTTGGGGTTCCCCATGGCAGATAGGCTGCAGGATAAGTCCTGATGTTATTGGAATAATGATCTTGGATCTCCCTCGTTTCAGTGGGTCCTTAAGTTTAGGTATGTGGGACTGTAGAGGGCAAACCTGGCCTGGACTAGAGTACAACAGTGAAAAGAATGGTTTTTAAATACCTGGATTTTGCTCAATACAGTGCTATAGAGATGAGCTTTAAACCCTTCAAATGAAAAGATAATGCAACTTATATAAAATTAGGAATTATTAATTCTACTTCAAAGTATGACATCCTTCAGACTGGGAGGAACACCACATCCCATCTACTAGCAATTTCTAAAATTAAAACTTTCATCAGCATAAATTTTTTTCATATTGCAAAAAGCTTAAAAAACCCATTTGTGGATGCGATCTAAGCAATACCTGTGTATAACAATCTCTTTTCTTGGGCTCTTGCTGTGTCCCTATTCTCATCACTGAAGAAACCCACATAGAATGTATATGAAATATAGTGCAGTATTCTTTTTCTAATAAATAAATGAACTAATATACCAGTGGCCAGGTATTCATTAGCAATGTGAAAGACTGAGAAAGGACAACTTCAGGAAGGAAACGTAGCTTGTAATATTTTAAGATCATAATGAAAATAATATCAAGAGCTGATTTTTAAAGGCACGAAAGCCATTTTTAGAGTATTTAGAACCAAACACAATGAAAATGAACAGAAGCTTAAATGGTGATGATTGTGGAAGAGAGACTAACAAGATATTCTTTAAAAAGAGCAGAGACTCAGCTGCACTGTGAATTCAAGACAGCTCATTTGGTAGCACTATTATCACTGAGGCCTCAAAGCACAGGTTTACACTGAATGTCAACATTTTGTCTCAGGATAACGGTGCAGTACATTACTGGTGGCAGTGTTAAATGATGTGTACCTTAACCTCTGGAGATGGAATGTGAAATTGAGTAGCCCTCCATTGTGGGACTGAGGTGCTCAGATCCAAGTTAAAGATTCCATTTCACTTTCTATTAAAGAAGTGCTTTGGTTTAGCCTTCTCCATTCGCTGCTACGTGCTTATTTGCTAAGTCAATCAACTCTTTCTGGTCACTGAACTACAGATATTTGGTTTTTAAGGTTTTGAAAATGATTTTTGTTTTTGTTTTGCTCTCTCTCCACTCTGTCTGTCTTTGTCTCTCTCATAACAAAGGAAAACAGTTTAGGACTGACAGCTGTGCACCAGTCCCTACTAGCAGTTTACCACCTCTCTGCTGAGGGGAGTGAAATGTGTGTTTGACCACTAGTTTTCTGGAACCAAGGTCAAACTTGTAATGTAGTGCTGTTTTTATTTACATCAGGACTGAGGAATGCCCACGGAAATCAGATCCACTGGAATCTATTCTCCTATTGTGGTTTCTTTGCTCTGCATGAGCTCATCCAAGTCTTCCCATACTTCTCTGAGGTCCTCATCCTTGTAGGTTGTTGTGGCAGTCATACACCACAACTTCTTCAGATATTCCTCAGTCAATGGACACCCACTTTGTTTCCTTTTTTTTTTTTTTGCTAAGGTGTTCTCCTATGAATATTTTTTATGTTAATGGAACCTAGGAAGTTCAACAACAATACCTTTGGACTTGGAGGTAATTTTAACTTGTGAGACACAACAAAACAGAAAGGCAAAGTGAGCTACTTTGTTTTTACTTTTAAAGTCTTTTGCAGGCAAATCACCTGGTTTTTTACCAGCTTACTTGAGGCCATGCATAATGCAGTGGAAAGTGAACCTTTCTTTCCCTGTACTTGAAAAAGAACATTAATGAACTCAAAAACCTGCTACTTGATTCCTGAATTTTTACTCAGACTTTCACCTGTTTATAATTAGCCTCTGAGAAACCTCACTAGTTTTCTAGATTATTGTCAAAGTTAACAGGTTACAACATCACTACTTTTTAAAAAGGAAAAGCTAATGGTAATAGTTTGAAGGTGTCTATCTGCTGAGGGCAAGACTTTTGACAACAGTAATTTTGATTGTTAACAATGTGACCCTTGTATGGCTCTTATTGAATTAATCTTACAGTCCTTTCAAAGTTTTCCAGAAAGTTATACAACTTTTATAAATATGATAATTTCAAATGAGAAAAAAGATAACATAGACATTAAATGAATATCATCTGAGAATTGTATCTGTTGGACCACAACTAAAGGCCCTTTTTTAAAAGAGGGAAACAAGGAAATCCAAAAAGGTTAAGTAGGAATCTATCTATTCATCCATCCATTTTTCTATCCATCTGTTAATCTGACTGTTTCTTCCTGTCCATCCATCCATTAGTCCATCAGTCTATCTATTTGTGTAGTTGAATATCTAGACTTTCCCTGTAGGCAAGGAAAGATGCTATGATCTGGCAGTATGGACTGAATACTTCTTATGATAGGATGGAGCACCCCTATCCACATTTATTATTTTGGCAAATGCTTATTAAGTGTCTAAAATAAAAATTAGCACCCATACCATACAAATTATTCTCAAAAATTGAGAAAGAAAGCACTGTACAAGAATCCTATTATGAGACAAATGGACTCCTAATACATAATCCATGGAAGGATAAAACGCACATGAATTAGATGCTGATATCACTCATGAAAATTGATTCAAAAATATAAATAAAATCCTGTAAAACAAACTGCTGTCAATCACCCAAGAAATCCTTCATTATGACTAAGTTGCATTTATACCAGGGATGCAAGGATGGATAAACTGCAGGAAGACACTCAAAACACTTCATCATAGTGAAAATAAAAATAACCTAACCCACAATATTATCTCACTACACGAAGAAAAAACTTCTAACAAATTACAAGACTCACATATGCTATAAACCCTACAGAAAACAGGCAAGGAAGGATATTTTTTAAACACCTTAAAAAGGGTCTAAAAGCAAAAGCAATGATGATATGCAATGCAGACACACCAGAAACTTTGCAAAAAGGATGGGACTAAAACAAGGATGCCCACCCTCTCCTCTGTGCTGTTTGATATGGTTGTGGAATTGTTAGCAACAGCAAGAAGACAAAGGAAGGAAATTGAAAGCCTACTCTGTTATATACTATTTGTCATAATGCTTCCTGGAAGATGGGGGGGAATTGGGTTAAACTTTGATTGTGTAAAAAACTTAAGACTTCAGTGAACTTTTATTTAAAAAGAAGTTTGAGAGCTCTTATCAGAGGAACAACACAAGTAATTGTTCTCAAAACTTTCAGTACCTTGAATGAGATATTGCAGGTCCTTGGAACTAAGAATTATTTGATTGCCATACTGGGGTCTTTGAAAATAGGCAGAAATACCAAGACATGGGCCTATTACTAGCACACTTGGAAAGACTTTTAGTGTTCATTCAATCATACACCCACATGGTCTGTTTGCAGGCATGGGCTGTCTTCACACTTTTGACAGATTAGTGGCAGCTGGGTGAGTCAGTGAATCAAGCCCTGGGAATGGGGTCAAATTAGGCCTCACACACTTTCCAGCTGTGTGGCCCTGGGTCACTTAACTCATCCTTTGCCTCCATGACCTCAAATGAAATTAATGGGGATAATAACAGCATCTATCTCCCTTGGTGGTTGTGAGGATCAAATGACATGATAATTGTAGACTGATTAGCATGGTGCCAGGCACACAATAGCTACTATAGAAAATGATGATGAGACAGGTGCAATATTTTCACATCCTCCCATGGTGCAAGTGTATTTTTAGGCCCAGGTTTAAACAGGTGAAGTCAAGCAAATTTATTATCAACTCATGAACCTAAGAGTGATAGTAATAAGGAGACCATGTCTCAAATATGCTATCTTTACAATATGTTGAATAGTATTGATTTTTTTTTCCTTGATAATTTCGTGGAGGATGATGTCTAGGCTCTTCTTTTGATCATGGTTTTCAGGTAGACCCAGAATTTTTACATTGTCTCTCCTGATTCTATTTTCCAGGTCAGTTGCTTTTCCAACAAGATATTTCTCATTATCTTCCATTTTTCGAATCTGCGCGGTATGTTCTGAGATATCTGTCTTTCTCGAAAAGTCCAAAGCTTCCAACTGTACCATTCCAGATTTGAGAGATCTATTTTCTTCAGTAAGCTTTTGAATCTCCTTTTCCATTTGGTTAATTCTGCTTTTGAAAGCATTCTTCTCCTCATTGGCCCCTTGCACCTCCCTTGCCAGCTGAGTTAGGCTAGTTCTCAAGGTGCCAATTTCTTGAAGATTTTTTTGGTTCTCCTTTAGCAGGGAGCTGATCTGTTTTTCATGCTTCTCCCTTATCCCTCTCACTTCCCTTCCCAGTCTTTCCTCCACCTCTCTAACTTGATTTTCAAAATTCCTCTTGAGCTCTTCCATGGCCCGAGCCCATTGGGTGGGCTGGGGCACAGAGTCCTCGATTTCTGTGTCTTTGCCTGATGGCAAGCCTTGTTCCTTCCCATCAGAAAGGAAGGGAGGAAGTGATTTTTCTCCAATAAAGTACCCTTCAATAGTTTTATTTCTTTTCCCTTTTCTTGGCATTGTCTCCCCTTGGTGGCCTGACCTCTGAATGTTCTCCTCACATCCACCTCCCCTCCTGGTCCTCCCAGCCAGCGTTTGGGGACTGAGATTCAAATGCTGCTTCCCGCCTTAGGATTTTTGGCGGGGGCAGGGCTGTTATTCAGTGTTAAATTAGGCTCAGGTGCTGAGGTCAGGGGCAGGGCCGCCTCTCTGGCTCAATTCCCTCAGGGGGTTTATACACAGACCTTCCAGAATGGATCCAGGCTCCCTCTCGTTTGGGGAGCCCCCGTCTGCAGCCGCCTCTCAGCCCCCACCTCCCGGGGGGGCCCGAGCTATGGGGGCACCACGCTCCCCTCTCAACCCACCAGAGACTCTCTCACCTACCCCCGTCAGTCACCTGTTGGTGGGGGGCCCGTGCAGCTGCTGAAGATCCCGCCTCCGGATCCCTCTCAGAACTTTGTCTCTCGGAGCCACGGCCGCCGTCGCCGCTGCAGGTCCGGGCTGGGCACCGTGTCTGCAGCGCAACGGACCTTTTGCGAGAGGTTTGCAGGTCCCTCTGTGGGTGGGCGGACCCGCGTGGCCGCTGGATCTCTTTCCCATGGTGTCGTTGCCGCGGCAGGGCTACTCTCCTCTTCCCGCCCTGGCGCCCAGTCCCCGGCGCGAAGGTCCCCCCGCCAGAGGTTTGCAGGTCTCTCTGGAACAGAGATCTCCCTCCCTCCAATATTCCGTGGTCTCTGGGTGCAGAATTCGCCCTGGGTTAGTCCCCTCTGCCGTTCTGTTGTTTGTGGGTTCGGAGCTATGTGTATGTGTGTCTTTCTACTTCGCCATCTTGGCTACGCCCCCTGTTGAATAGTATTGAACAGGCAACAAAAAATGTCATATATTTCTCAGGTTGTGAATTCACCTCCATCAAAGAGATAGACACCTTTGCTCAAAAAGTATTCACATTAACACAAGGATAATTAAAGATTATAAGAACCTTCAAATTTAAAGCATTTAATTGGGAAAGAGTCAGTTCTTAGAAAAAGACTGGGAAAGCAATTGCATTATAAAGTCTGTTTTTCTTAAATTCTTCAGTATTAGGAAATGTGAAAACGAATTAAGTTATTGAAACAAGTTCAACCTGAACTTCTAGAACAAGTGGTGTTGGTATGAATATTTCTTCAAAAGATCAGGTCTATAGTGACATCGTTTCATCATCATGATGACAGAGTAAGCCTGATTTGACTCTAATCTACAAAGACAAAGGCTCCTGGCAATTTATCTATCTGTGATTGGAGAGGCAGTATAGTTCATCATTGCTCAGCACCTGAGGCACTCCTCTCCCCCAGGATAATTCTAGCTGAGTGGTTACCTTCCTCAGGTGGAAAGAGTTTCTGTACTGAAAGTGCACCAACCCTCCCACAGCTAAAGTGTAGACCAAGACTGAACACAATACAACAGAAAAGGAGTTGTCTCCTTTCTTTCTTGTCAAAGAAATAGGACATCTTGTTCATGGTCCCCCCTCATCAACTGCTCCTGCTTCTTCTTGCCCACATCACAAACCTAAGTCCAAACTAGAATCTGGGGTGTTAAGGAAAGTAGCCTTGGTGGAGAGGAATTGGCTCCGGGCTGGAGCCAGGGGACTGGGTTTGAGGGCTGGTCTGACTAGAGCTTGCTCAGCTGGGCAAGGCATTTAACTTTCCTGGACCTCAGCTTCTCATTTGCGAAATCGAGGGGCGGGGAGGAAGAAGTAGACTACATGTACTCCCCTACAGTTGTGAATCTATGGCCCAGTGGGAGAGCCCCAGGTTGAGATAGCAGGGAAAGGATTGGAAACTAGGTCTTCCTTACAGCAAGTCCACTGCCACACACTTCCTTTTCATGCAGGTAAAGGGCTGCAGAAACCCAAGTTCAGATCTAGCTAAGGGAGGGAGGGTGAGGGTCTTAGATTCCTGGGGGTTTTGCCAGGCCTAGAGGCCTGTGGGCTACCCGAGTCTTCTTACCTCACCTCCCGAGGTCTTCGGTTGGCCAAACCGGATACTCGTATGAGAGAAAGGACGTTCCAGAGTCTAACAAGGGTCGAGCTTTATTTCAGGGTCTAGTTACAAGTGCAGGGGATTCTTCCTTAGGAGGGATAGAAGAATCTCCCAAGGAGGCAAAGATCTTACAATAAGAGATTGGAAGTAGAAGTACAAGCGGGGAGAGAGGGGGAGGGGAGAGAAGGAGAAGAGGAAAAGCAGAGCCTTGTGTCCTCTTTGGCTCCTCACGTGCTAAGAGAGCTTTCAGGCTTCCCTGATACTACTTAACTCTCCAGTCGCATAGTTTGCATCTGAATACCGTGCTGTTAGATAACAATAGTGTGCCCAGATCCGGGACAATCTCGAGGGCGGGGAGATCTCTCTCCCATCACGTTTCTCACGGGAAGAGGCGGAAATACACGAGATAGCTCGGTTCACCTCGACTCCCAGCCGTTTCCTGGGGGGGTCTCGTGAGAGCTCTAAGATTTAGAAGTTCCCACCTTTACCCGCCCGAGACTGTCCACACGGAATTGATCTTCCAACCCCAACAGGGTTTTGACTTTGACCACTCAGCCCAGTCGCCTTGCTGGTTGCTACTCTCCTGATGCAAGTCCAATCCATAGTTACCTTGAACAGCAACTGAAGGAACCCTGAAAACAGGGGGAAAAAACATAATAAAGCCTACCTCCCATAGCTCCATGTCCTGAGGAGGTGAGCCACTGGGAACTTTAAACTCACCTTCAGAAAGGGAGACCTCTGGAGGATTCCAAATAGATCCTGACCCTCCCACTAGTTCCAACTCCATTGCCACCTACCTGTACCCAGATAGGGAAAGGCTTCATGTGATCTGCAGCCTAGAAAAAGGTCACAATTCCAGTCGGCGGGGGAATGGACTGAAAAGCGGAAAGAAGGGAGGAGGAGAAAGAGGGAGGAGAAGGAGGGAGATGAATGGAAGGGGGAAGTGGGAGTTGGTGAAGGGTACATGGAAGAGAAGGGAGGAGAGGGGAAAAAGATGTAGGGAAGAGAAGGAATAGGTGGAGGGAAAAGAGGAGAAAAGGAGTGATAATGGGGGGAAATAAATTCAGATGGGAGGAAGGAAGAGGGATGAGGTAAGAGAAAGAGGAGGGGTAATAGAAATGGAGCGAGGGAAGGGGGATAGGAGGGAGGGAGGAGTCAGACTATCACATCCCCAGGCTCCAGGCCCCGACTTCACACTCACCGGCTTCACAGTACCTGGGGCAGAGAGGCACCTGTCTCACCCATTCATTCTCTTTCTCCTTGTTCTGGCTCCTCTCTGCCCCCACTCTGCAGAGCATGCACCCTGCAGTGGCTTCCACTGCAGTAACTCATTCATCTTCCAATCAGCACCACTCCTTCTCCCCCATCCAGGACAGAGGAGGAGAAGGACGCAGAACTAGAGACCCTGGCAGCGTCTCCTAGACAACCAGAGAAGATAAATGAGTCTGTAGATGAATGGAAAGGGCTGGAGACAGAAAGACTGAAGATGATTGTATCAGTAACAGCTTGCACCGATGGATCCCCAAGGCTGGCAAACTATCCTTTCCATACCTGATATCATAGGACCCTCACAACTACCCCCTTCAGTAGGAACTCGTGGTATGGTTACCTGTCTCAATTCCCAGAAGAGAAAACTGAGGCTCAGAGACCCACCTGGGATCTCATGACTAGTAAGCCCTGGAGCTGAGATGCGAGCCTAATTCTTCCTGCCTCTGACAAGGTCAGCACTCAGAAAGGAGGGAGAAGGGATTTGGACCTAGCCAAGGTGTGGGAACCCATCTGGCACAGGTAGAGGGATTTGCTGAGGTGAGGAGTCATGAGACAAGCAGGAGAGGGGGAGAAAATCACTGTAGTTAATGAGAAATTTTGAGGAGTGGAGAAAGAGAATCAAGGAAAGTGCAGTTAGATGCCCTCAATCCCCTTAGCGAAGGATGGGGCTATAACTACAAGTGACAGTCTGTGTAGGCTGTCCCATGCCTTGGTTGAGGGCTTGAGGAGACAGGGAAAGATTTGGAACAGTCATCAGGGGAAATGACGCCTACTCAGACCTCCCCACAATTTGATTGCTTTCTGTCTCTTCAGGCACAGCTTAAATAGTCACTGTACACTGTACATGTACCCAATAACTTGGTCAAACTCTACCAGTGTGTATGCCAGACCTATTTGATTTTAGATTCCCTTCCCTCTTTTACAATGTAG
The DNA here is from genome assembly GCF_028372415.1 of Notamacropus eugenii. Lineage (NCBI taxonomy): Eukaryota > Metazoa > Chordata > Mammalia > Diprotodontia > Macropodidae > Notamacropus > Notamacropus eugenii. The sequence continues at coordinate 5,674,673 of NC_092879.1, read as the reverse complement.
GAAGCACATACAAAGAGAGATCTCCATGATTTGTCAAAGCATATATTATTACACCGAAACAAAAAAAAAAAAAAATGGGTGTCATTCAGGCAAGCAATTTATTCAGCAAGGCCCTTAGTTGCAGAGACAAATTAGGCCCAAGGCTCTCAGTAGCCCAAGAGGACCGGAACCCTCTTTTCTATGGGGTTAACATACACTTTGGAGAGTGACAAACAGGATTAACGATTACGCCTCCTGGTTTCTTATTGGTAGAGGAATTCTGCAGACACTCAGGTGAAGTGTAGAGTGTATTGTTGTGGTGGGGTGATAGTAGGGAGGGGGAGTAAACTTGTGCCATCTCCAAAATCAGGTGACTTACATGGAGTTGAAACTTAACTTCAGAAAATGATGTTTAAAAAACAAAATGTGGCTACTTATGCTATTTTTAATGTAACAACACAGAGAATACTTGGCAGAGCCGAGACTTAAAACCAAGTACGATGTGTACAAGTCCAGACTTTTCCCTTTCCCTTGGGTTGTCTCTTGTTAACAAAGAGAGAGAAGAGAGCTTGAGACTCAGTTTCTCCATTTGCAAAATACGGTAGGTCAGAATGCCAGAAATTCCTACTTGACAGGGTGGTCGTGGGGCCTCCATGAGATCAAGTATGAAAAGGACAACTTTACCAACCTTTTGACTTCCATAAATGTCAGGCTTTAGCGTTACTACCACCTTCAGTCTTTTACTGGCTTGGCTACAGTCTCAAGTGTCCCCTATTCTTAAAAAAAGTCTTCCCTTCTACCCTGAAAGAGCCAAAATCGTGAAAATCTTGTCTACGCTTGAGGCCTCAATGTAGGCAATAACCAGAATCTCCTCATCTCCTTGCAATCTGGGTCCCACTCCCATGACCCTAATCAAAGTGCTCTCTCCCCCATCTATAACTTCCAACTAAACAAAAGCAGCGACCTTCTTTTCTTTCTTTTTCTAAAAATAAATAAATAAAGTAATTAACTAATTTGCGATATTCACTTCCATAAGTTTTAAATTTTCTCTGCCTCTCTCTCCTTCCCAACATGGTGTGTAATCAAAAGTATGCTCTACATTCTAATTAAATATATTTATATATACATTTTAATATATATTCTGATATGTTTTATATACATTCTCATTAAACATATTTTCACATTAGTCATGTTGTACAGAAGAATTAGAACTAATGGGAGGAACTACAAGAAAGAAAAAGATAAAAAGAAGAGATCGAATAGTATGCCTCAACCTGCATTCAGACTCCATATTTCTTTGTCTCAATGTGGATGGCATTTCTCATCAGGAGTCTTTGGATTTGTTGTAGGTCCTTGCGTTCATGAGAAGAGCTAAGTCAATCAAAGTCAGTCATGGAACAATGTGGCTAACACTGTGTACAACATTCTCCTGGTTCTGCTCCCTTCACTCAGCGTCAATTCATATAAGTCTTTCCAGGTTTTTCTGAAGTCCGCATGCACATCGCCACTAATAGCACAGCAGTATTCAATTACATTCATATACCACAGCTTTTTTCAGCCACAATCCAAAAGATGGGCATCCCTCAATGTCCAGTTCTTGGCCACCACAAAAAAGAGCTGCCATCAGTATTTTTCTACATTTGAGTCCTTTTCCCATTTTTATGATCTCTTTGGGATACAATCCTAGACGTGCTATATCTAGGTCAAAGCATATACACATTTTTATAGCCTTTGGGGCATAGTTCCAAATCGCTCTCCAGAGTGGTTGAATCAGTTCACAACTCCACCAACAATGCATTAGTGTCACAATTTTCCCACATCTTCTCCAACATTTATTAATTTTCCTGTTTTGTCATGTTAGCCAATCTGAGAGGAGTAATGTGGTATCTCAAAGATTTTTTGTTTTACATTTGTCTAATCAAGTGATTTTGATCATTACCTTCTTTTCTTCTTTCAGATTTCAACAAATATATATAAAGTGCCCACCATATGCCAGTAATCAAGTCACTTTGCTTCAGTCTCTCTCCCATCCTATCAACATTCTCCCAAGGTCAATTTTCTATTAAATGCCCTCACTACTTCAATAGTTTCCTGACAACAGAATTTTCTGTCTTAATCTCTGTCTCCTCCAATCTATCCTTCACATTACTGCAAGAATTAGGATTAGGGTTAGGCATTCTTTGGATTGTGGCAGTGCTCTTTTCCAAGACACGCAATGGTGACCTATTGCCTACTGAGTGACGATCCAACCTTTCTTCTAAACATTGGAGCCCTACAAAATATGGTCCTTCTCATTTCCATCTCAAACAAAACAGCCTACACTATATTCCAAGAAGATGAAAATACTGTGCAGTACATTTTCTAGGTCTCACTAAGTCTGGTCTTGGAATGACATGCCATTTGTCAAATTTCTATTCATCTTTTAAAGCCCAAGGAGAAACCTTTTCCAAAATCTTTCCCTGAATGCTGGCAGTGATGAGAGACAGAGACAGACAGAGAGAGGGGTTTGTTTAGAATGGAGGGCTTCCTACTTTGTTGAAGGAAAATGAAGAATGTGGTCACCAGAGGAGAATCCCAAATTCGCCACCTAGTACAATGACTACAGGAGTAGCCTCACTTACTATCTGACTTTGAGTCCTGGAGTATTTGAAAATAGGTCGAAGTAAAGATTTTGATAAATCTTGTGCACCTAGACAAATATTCACCTCCTAGTCTGATTTAACACTGGTAAAATCTCAGTCGTACTTGTGATATTTGTTTGATAATTTTCCTTCAAATTAAGAAATAATATTAAAATGATCAGCCATTCTCCTTGCTCTATTCTTCCAAGACTTATTTTCATAGATGGGCAAGAGGAACATCATAGAAAGGAATCAGCTCAATATCATCTACACTGGTTTGGTGCCTAATACTGTATCAGATAACCTTTGATAGCCATAAAAATGTAACTGGCAATTTTAAGGTGAGTTATTTAGTCTGAATTCATATTGACTGGAGGATTTCATAAATTACTTCACTTCATGCTTGGCATATTTATAGGCATTAGGGAAGGTGCTCCTCCCTCTTATGGGAGCGCTAATCCCGGCCTCCCCTGACCAGAGCCAGGGGACCTTTGATCCTCAGCCCCAGGACCCCTCCTTTCGGAGTGTCCTGCCACCCAATTCCCACCCCCCTCCCCACCCTCCTCTCTTCAGAGTCCTTGAAGACTACAGCCACCAAGCTGCTACCAGGCTCGGGCGGGGCGGGGAGAGCAGTCAAACTGGGAGGTGGGGGAAGGGTGAGAAAACAAGTGGTCTAGCTGACGGGGTGCTTGGCGGGCTTCTGTTTGGACTCCACTTCCAACATCGAATTTCCTCCAGACGCTATCCCTGACAGTTTTCTCCCCAGCCCAAGGATAGGATACCACACCTGTCAATGACTCCCCAGTAGGCCCCAGGAAGACAAACGGCCTTTCCCTGATTACGAGAGGAGCATGACCTCCGAAGACAGTCTCTGCGGACAAAAGGACTCTCTTGTCACCGCAGAACAATCAGGTATCAAAGGGAAAAACCAAAAACAAAAAAACAAAAAAACCTTGTAGCTCCTCTGACTGATGAATACTTTGAAATCCTCTCTGAAGATCAAGAAGTTGAGAAGCGCAGTACGCTATTCATCTGCATTTTCTCAGTGCTTTTCCGACCACTTAAGACTCAGATGGAAAGAGATTGACAAAGATTATCATCAGCTCAGTCTAAATTGATGGATGACTTGGGAGAACAAGAGCTGAGTTCAAACTAAGTTGGTATTAATTTTTTCCCTTCTTATATCAAGTCTGACTTATCAGAGAGTTGAAAGGATAAAAACTAAAAGCGACCAGATAAATTTCTCTGGTTTGCAGACCATGTCATTAGTTATAAGAAAAAAGTACAGGAACGGGGTCAGGACGTGTCAGTCAGCTAATACGGGTTCATCCATGCCACTGGGAGAAAACTTCAGAGAACAAAAGACAACGCATTTATTAATTCCCTGCTTTGCCAGGCTAACCTGGTTGCCATTACCCTCAGAAACAATCCGAACTCTGGAGCTTTAATACATCATCCATAATCAAACGTTTTGCTAAAGCTTAAAGATGACAGCAACAGCGACAACAACAACAACAAGCCCGCTTGAGGCAGGAGGCCCGGGTGGCAGGAGAAGACTGCGGTCTCCTCAGACCAGCTAGGAAAACAGAAGATACGGTCCAAAAGCAGAGTGAGGATGAAAATTCACAGAAGGACCTCCAACACTTAGGTCGGTAGCAAAAATTAATCGGAAGGGGATTAATCATTCCAGCGGAACGGTAGGTGTAACCACCACGGTGTTAGCAAAATGGCAAAATGGTTAGAGCATTCAAGTGCTCCTTCAAGAGGTCAGGCAGGTAAGGACGTCCAAAGAAAGCAGAAAGCTGCCACAATCTCCAGGAGGACAAACTTACGGTAGGGCAATTCATTTGAAGAAATCTCAAACCTATCAAAACCCACAACCTTTTGCTTACATTCACGTCCGGATTCCATCTCACAAGGCAAAACCCACGCATTGAAAGAATTCCAGCTGGTACGTGCAACGGGGACATTTGTAAGAATACATTTAACACGTCTACACCTGTTACGTTTTCAGGTCCAACGGGAAGAAAAATGCAGCAGGATTCCCTCCGCCTGCCCGCCCCCCCCACCTCATCAAGGCACTTTCATCCAAGCACAAAACTGCAGCACTCCAAAGGCAAGTTGGGTTTTCCAAATGAGAGCATGGCAAGAAGCGTCAGATGGCTGCGGAGTAATGTATGTTTCAGAAGTCTAATTTCCCAAGACGGAAAATGATCAATGGCAAGCTCGATCCATCTCACTTAGCAAAAGAGCCCCAGTTTAAACCGTTTGAAGCAGCAGGTACGATAAATGCTGTCGCCCACTTATAAATGGGGGTGGGGTGGGCATAGGGGGAGGCATATCAAAACGGAGGGAGATGGATTTCTGTTTAAAGCACTTTCCGCGTGGTACACGTAACAGACACTTAGATGCCGGTTTACGGTCTTCTTCTGACAAGCCACGAGTTTCAGTGCTAGGTGAAAAATTAAAGCAAGTGGGTGTACGGATAGGCGACGCTGAGAGTTCGTTTTGAAATGTAAATAAAATGTGAAAAGTGTGCTGAAGAAGAAGAAGAAGAAGAAGAAGAAGAAGAAGAAGAAGAAGAAGAAGAAGAAGAAGAAGAAGAAGAGACCAGTGGATTCATTGCAGAAGAACACCTCCCCCGCCCCCGCACCCCTCCCCCACCCCCGCCACGTACTTCAGTCTTTGAGAGGTGCCTATACCGCTTAAACCGCATCACAGCCACTGTTCATGTGAGGCTTTCCCTGACAACAAGTAGCTCTCAAGCCCCCAAAGCACTTTCAGAAACCTTCCCCTCTTAGGCCTTCTAGAAGAAAAAGTCATCTGGGTAATGCTCTGCCGAAGCTGCTAGGTGGAAGGAGTGGACAGGGAATGCTGGGCCTGGAGTCCAGGAGACTCAGCCTGGGTTCCAATCTGGCCTCAGACCCTGCTCCCAGAGCCACGTCCACTTTCTTCACCCCCTTGGTCTGAATTTTGCTAGCTGCAAAAAGAGCAGGAGAATCTCGACCTAGTACCATCATTATTGAATATCAATTCAATAGAACGTTCAGAAGGGCTAGAGCCTGAAATTAGCCAACCCGAACAAGATCCTAGACCTCAGTTTGCTCGTTCTCTGAGTCAATTCAGAGAATAACAACTCCCTCCCCCCATCCCCGCCCCTCCCCCCGCATCCTAGGTCAACAAAGCCAGGTGGGGTTGACTGAGTGTTTTTGAGGAGACCACTCGTAACCCGAGACACTATCTTGAAGAATGAGACTTCTACGGTATCTTAATATTTTCTATACGTATACATTCTTACGAAACATATTTTGGCATCAGTCATGTAGTAAAAAGCATTAGCACGAATGGGAGACCCCCTGAAAAGGAAAACAACAGCAGCAGCAGCAACAACGGCAAAGAAAATTGTGTGTTTCACTCTGCATTCTGACTCCATGGACCTTTCTCTGCTTGCTGATGTCATCTTGCATCATGAGTCCTTTGGGCTCTGTCAGCCCTCTAACAGAACCCCTCTTCTAGTCACTCCCTGCCCTCAGTCTGCCATCTCTGACTTCTGGGCTTCTGCACAGGACATTCCCCACACCTAAAATATGCTACTCCTTTTCCATGCCTGCTTCTCAGTCTCTCAGAGAAAGCATTCCCTAGGCAAAGAAGGTGAGGGAGGAGGGAATAAGTAGTGATGAAGGAAGCATTTATGAAGGAGCTCCCATGTGCCAGGCACCTGAGCCTGGCCCAGCATTGAGAGATGAGCATACAAATCTAAAAGGACAAAGGATGATCTCTGTCCTCAGGGGGCTTCCATTCTCACGGGGAAGACAACCATAAAAAGGGTGCTGAGGAGGAGGCAGAGGTGCTGGTGCTGTGCCATGGCAACTGTCGATGGCCATTGAAAAACAGCCATTTTTCAATTGTGTCCAACTCTTTGCGACCCCATTTGGGATTTTCTTGGGAAAAGGGCTGCAGTGGTTTGCTGTGTCCTTCTCCAGATCTTTTGGCACATGAGGAAAAGCATTTATTAAGCAGTAACATAGTTTTAATATATAGAATATAAAAGCATATTATTAAATGTTCTGGGCACTGTGCTAAACCCTTTAGAAAGATTGTCTCTAACCTTCACTGCCACCCTGAGAGGTGGATACTATTATTGCCCCCATTTTACTGTTGAAACTAAGGCAGGCAGAGGTTAAATGATTTGCCCAAGATCACACAGCCAGTGAGTGTCAAGTGTCTGAGGTGAGATTTGAACTTAGGTCCTCCTGACTCCTGCACTGGTGCTCTATCCACTATACCACCTAGCTGCCCAAGGAAGGAAATAGATATTTGTTAAGTGCCTAATAATTATGCCTTTGACACTATCAGTTGTGAGAGATTTGGGGAATATATCAAAATTTGGTTGCCAAGAGAAGTTCATCAATATTGCATGTCAATTTCATGATTGCATGTTGGCCCAGGTTCCGGACAATGGAAAATGCTCTTGTGCCTTCCCAGTCACTGATAGAGTGAAACAGGGCTGTGTGCTTGCTCCAGTGCTTTTTAGCATGATGTTTTCAGCCATGTGGTCAAATATCTTCAATAAAGATGAACATGGCATCAAGGTTACTACCACAGTAAATTCTTGGTAACTTCTTCAACTTGAAAAGGCTACAAGCCAAGACCAAAGTAGTTGGAAAGATGGTGCATGCAACAAAGTATAGATGAGTTCTCTGCTGTCTGTGCTAATTTTAGCCTAATAATTAACATCAAGAAAGCACAAGGTGCTCCATCAGCAACCACCACACCATCCATATGTGGAACCATCAGTTACACCAAATGGAGAAGTTTTGAATGCCGTGGATAAGTTCACTTACCTTGGGAGTGTACTATTCAGGGATGTAAACATTGACAATGAGGTTGGTTCACGTATTGCTAGAGATAGCTCAGTGTTTGGGAAGGCACAAAGGAAAAGCATAAGAGAGAAGAGCTGTTAAACTGACTACCAAATTAAAGGACTACAAAGACATTGTGCCGACCTCATTGTTCTCTGCCTGTGAAACCTGGACAGTCTACCAGCACCATGCCAGGAAACTGAATCACTTTCATTTGATTTGTCTTGCGAAGAACCTGAAGATCATGTGGCAGGATAAGTTTCCAGAAACTGAGGTCCATTCTGGAACTAAACTGACAAGCATTAAAACTCTACTGCAGAGAGCACAAATATAATGGGCTGGCCACATTGTTTGAAAACCAAAAAGACGTTTTTATGGAGAATTCACACAGGGCAAGAGTTCACATGGTGGTCAGAAGAAACGAATCTAGGTTATTCTCAAGGTCTCTCTGAAGAACATTCTGTTGTCATTCCTTGTCATTGCCCTGGAACAGAGACTTCTCCCCAAATCAGCGGAGGGGTCTTGTGGATTTAGTCTGGTTGGTTGGTTGTTGTCCTTCATTTTCGAAGAGGATCAAAATGACATCACCATGATAAAGTGAAGTTTCAGTGTATCCAACTGTGACTGATCAGACCAATATGAGCTCAGAATGCTCTACCACAAGTTGGGCACAGATAGTCCATATAAACATTTGGAGTGGATACTCCAAATCTACGCATCCTACATTTATTTTGTGCTGTCTCAATTCTGCTTTGCAGATACAGTACAGTACCCTTTCTGATCGGGGCACGCCATGCTGAGCGGTCCTGTGCTAGTGTCTCCTATGTTGAATTGTCTTCTCAGACCGATGTAGTGACCCTGGTCCCACGAGGGAGGGCTGTCGGGTGGGTGATGACGACCTTGGCTGTCGCTTGAAACTGCTGCTGGCCCTTCCCCCACCCTGATTGTGGAGGGCCAGTGGAAATTTCTGCCTGAGTCAAGTGGACCGGATCCTGCTTCTAGGGCCGTATGTCTGGCGATGACCCCAGACAGGGCACCGGGTGTTGGTTGGTGAATTTAGTTTAAGCTAAATGTGAACCCCCAAATGAGACAGATGACAGCTTGGGGTCCAGGAAAAGTCCTGAGCTGGATGGCAAGTCCTGCATTCTCAGTGATCCTGCCCCTTCCTTAGCTCCTGAGGTTAAGTGTGCATCTGCTTTTACTATTCAGAGCCTGATGCATATCATCAGGAAAGTGTATGTGTGTGTGTCCATTTGTGTGTGAGCATGCGTGTATAAGTGTGTGTGTGTGTACGAGTGTGTGTGCTTTTGTGCACGCACTTGTGTGTGCACATGTATGAGTGTGCCTGTGTTTGATATTATTTGTCATAAGCATTAACCAGGAGGGTGTGTGCTCCCAATCCAAGTTGAAATTTCTACAGTGACCAAGTGGAAACTATCCATGGAGAAGGGTATTTATTTTCCTCCTGACATTTAGGCTGGGAACAAAACAAGATGACAACAGGAAGCCTGAGTCATGTGAGAGACCAGTTAAGCAACAGGAGGAATTGGTTTGATCATGAGTGCCCTGGCCCCAACGCTGTGATGTTCTTCTCACTGGCTGGCTGGTTGATCCTCAGGCCCTTCCCCTCCTGATGTTATCTCTAAACTGCCAGCTTTCTTGCTGAAGAGCCCATTGATGATTGCAGTCAACCCAGTGGGGTCCTGTCTTCAGGTATTTGCAGAGCTCTCAGCTGGAAGAGATGTTAGACCAACGGCCTCTGTCGCCTCTGCCCCCTCTCTCCCTTCAGGTGTAGGTAGTCTGTGCTTGAATGGCTTCTTTTAACTTCTCAGGGCTCCCTAGGGACTTGGAGACTTACAGAGAAGCCGAGGGTGTAGGGGGAGCAATGGAAGCGGGGAAGGTGGAAAAGCCAGATCAGCCCTCAGCTCGGTCCCAAATCACAGGAAGGAGAAACCCCTCACTTACCTCTCCAGCCAATCCTCAGAAGGTAGCTTCACCCAGCCACATGCCCAGAGGCAGCACAGGGCCATGTTTGCAGAAGCAGAAGACCTAGGCTCATGTTCTGGCTAGTATACTTGATGATGATGATAATCACAATTGACATTGATTTAACATCTACTATGTACCAGGCATTGTGGGCTAAGTACTTTACAAATATCTTACTTGATCCTTGTAGCAACTCTGGGAGGTAGGTGCTATTATTATCCTGATTTTACAGATGAAGAAACTGAGGCAGACAGCAATGAAGTAACTTGCTCAGAGTTCCATCACTATTACATGTCTGTGGTCAGATTTGAAGTCAGGCCACCCTGACTCAAGGACAGTGCTGTCTGTCCACTCTGTTGCCAGGGTCTATTATTTGTTATGACTTACTTTTTGCCCTCATGCAAATCTCCATTGCTGTTCGACTGATCTACAGTCTTGATTTCTCTGTTCCCGCGATAGTCCAGTATCTGCAGACATATGACATTGCTAGAAGGAGATTGGTCCTTGAAAGTGTTGCGTATGGCAAAGAAATAGAGGGCTAGGTCGGGGAGCCAAGATGGCGGAGTAGAAAGACGCACATACACATACCTCTGAACCCACAACCCATAGAACAACTACAAAGAAGTAACTCACTGCGAATTCTGCACCCAGAGGCCACAGAACGTTGGAGGGAGGGAGATTTCTGTTCTAGAGAGACCTGCAAACCTCTCTCAAAAGCTCCTTCGTGCTGTGGACTGGGCGCCGGGACTGGGAGCTGAGTACAGCCCTGCCACGGCCGCGGCACCAAGAGGATCAGATCCGAACAGGCTTCAGGGACGGGATCTCCAGCGGCCCCACAAGTCCCTCCACCCACAGGTGACGGGGGTCGGTGAGAGAGTCTCTTTGGCGGGGCGAGGGGGGAGTGGGGTGCCCCCATGGCTTGGACCCCCTCGGGAGACAGAAGCTGAGGGGTGGCGGCAGACCAGGGCTCCCCAAGCAGGCAGGAGCCTGGATCCATTGTTGAAGGTCTGTGCATAAACTCCCTGAGGGAACTGAGCCTGAGAGGCGGCCCTGCCCCAAACTGAGCAACTGAACTTAATCTTACACTGAATAGCAGCCCTGCCCCCGCCCAAAGCCTTGAGGCTGGAAGCAGCATTTGAATCTCAGACCCCAAACGCTGGCTGGGAGGATCAGGAGGAGAGGTGGGTGTGAGGAGAATATTCAGAGCTCAAGTCACTGGCTGGGAAAATGCCCAGAAAAGGGAAAAAAATAAGACTATAGAAGGTTACTTTCTTGGAGAACAGGCATTTCCTCCTTTCCTTTCTGATGAGGAAGAACAATGCTTACCATCAGGCAAAGACACAGAAATCAAGGCTTCTGTGTCCCAGCCCACCCAATGGGCTCAGGCCATGGAAGAGCTCAAAAAGAATTTTGAAAATCAAGTTAGAGAGGTGGAGGAAAAGCTGGGAAGAGAAATGAGAGACATGAAGTCAAAGCATGAACAGCAAATCAGCTCCCTGCTAAAGGAGACCCAAAAAAATGTTGAAGAAAATAACACCTTGAAAACTAGCCTAACTCAATTGGCAAAAGAGGTTCAAAAAGCCAATGAGGAGAAGAATGCTTTCACAAGCAGAATTAGCCAAATGGAAAAGGAGATTCAAAAGCTCACTGAAGAAAATAGTTCTTTCAAAATTAGAATGGCACATATGGAGGCTAAGGACTTTATGAGAAAGCAAGAAATCACAGAACAAAGCCAGAAGAATGGAAAAATGGAAGATAATGTGAAATATCTCATTGGAAAAACAACTGACCTGGAAAATAGATCCAGGAGAGACAATTTAAAAATTCTGGGACTACCTGAAAGCCATGATCAAAAGAAGAGCCTAGACATCATCTTTCACGAAATTATCAAGGAAAACTGCCCCGAGATTCTACAACCAGAGGGCAAAATAAATATTCAAGGAATCCACAGGACACCGCCTGAAAGAGATCCAAAAAGAGAAACTCCTAGGAACATTGTGGCCAAATTCCAGAGTTCCCAGGTCAAGGAGAAAATATTGCAAGCAGCTAGAAAGAAACAATTCAAGTACTGTGGAAATACAATCAGGATAACACAAGATCTCCAGCTTCTACATTAAGGGATCGAAGGGCATGGAATAGGATATTCCAGAAGTTAAAGGAACTAGGACTAAAACCAAGAATCACCTACCCAGCAAAACTGAGTATAATACTTCAGGGGAAAAATTGGTCTTTCAATGAAATAGAGGATTTTCAAGCATTCTTGATGAAAAGACCAGAGCTGAAAAGAAAATTTGACTTCCAAACACAAGAATGAAGAGAAGCATGAAAAGGTGAACAGCAAGGAGAAGCCATAAGGGACTTATTAAAGTTGAACTGTTTACATTCCTACATGGAAAGACAATATTTGTAACTCTTGAAACATTTCAGTATCTGGGTACTGGGTGGGATTACATACACACACACATGCACACATGCACACATACATAGAGACAGAGTGCACAGAGTGAATTGAAGAGGATGGGGTCATATCTTAAAAAAAATGAAATCAAGCAGTGAGAGAGAATGATATTGGGAGGAGAAAGGGAGAAATTGAATGGGGCAAATTATCTCTCACAAAAGTTACCCAGGATGATGTGGCTTAATTGTGTTGTGTGCCAACCTTCATGTAAATTCATTGTTTCTCTCCGTTCTTTCTCAGTGTTTTATGAGGTGATGCTGTTCACAATCCTTCCACAGGTACCTTCACAGAATTTAAACTATCACTGACTGTGGTCAAGCAACCTACTTTTTTCCTCCTTATTTTGTCATTTATTTTATATTGGTTAATTTTCAATATCTGTTGGAGTGTATTAATATCTGTTCCTTTATCCATTTTTTCATTTTGGGTGTATCAAGCACTTGTTTAATTAAGTCATTTCAGAATATTTCAATCACGTGCCTTACCATCTTCTCACTTTTATTTTTAATGTGAGCTTGATTTTGATTTAGATTTTTTTCCCAATAAGTTGACAGGATTCATTTTATTCATTCCCCTTGGCTACCTTGTTGAATATGGTAGACTTCTTAAACTCAGTATATCCAAAATTGACTCCTGATCTTTCCCCATCCTCCACTCTTACTTTCCCTATAGATATGGAAGTTCCCACCTTCCTCCCAGTTTCACAGCCTCTCAACCTAAGAGTCATCCCAAGCTCCTCACTCTCTTATCCTCCATGTCCAATATGGTGCCAAGGCATGTCCCCTTCACATACACACACACACACACACGCACACACACGTGCACACACACACACACACACACCTTGCAGCATCTCTGTTCTATTTCACTTCTGCAGCACCTCCAATATGCCCCCTTCTTTCCTTTGACACTGCCCTCACCCTGTTCAGACCTTCATCTCACCTTGGATTATTGCAACAGCTGATGTGGAGGTAGGAGTCTACCTGTCAAAACAGGGTCTTTAAGAGTTGGACATGGATAAAATGACTGAACAATAATTTCCTCTGACTCCTGTTTGGCTTAAAATACAACTCCTTGCCATTCCTATAAGAGCTGTATCATCTGCTTCTCTTGCAACTTTTTGCAGTGTGATCTTTAATATTAAGGTCATATTTCCATTTAGAATGCATTGTGGAATATGGTGTAAAGTGTTAGTCTAAGCTTAATTTCTGTGAGACTCCTTTCTAGATTTCCCAGGAGGTCTGGAAATAAAATAAGGAATTTTTTCCTACATAATTTATGTTTTCTGTGTGGTTTTTTTGAACACTGAGTTAATGAGTTCCATTGTTTCTAATTCCCCCTTGTCTGGTTTGTTCCACTGATCTACCTCTCCCATTTTTTAACCAATAACAGGTGGTTTCGAAGACTTATTTTATAAGATAGCTTGAGATCTGCAATTACCCTTCTCCCTTTGTCCCTTTTCATTATTTCTTTTGAGATTCTAAATTTTCATTTTTGCAAGTGAATTTTGTTGTAATTTTATGGGGTTGCATAAAGCATTGGTAGTATTGTTATTTTCCTTATTTTAGCCCAGCCCAGCACTCGTGAGCACTCAGTATTGCTTTAGCTATTTCAGTTGTTTGTTCTTTAAGGAGCTCTTTGTAATGGAATCTCTACAAGCCTTTTGTGTACTTTGGTAGATTGATCCCCAGATATATAATGTATTATTTAGTTATTTGCAATGGGGATGCTTTTTGCTTCTTAATTTCTTTCTGGGAAACTATTAATTCATGGTTGTCCTGATGAACTCTGTGCTCTGACTCATGACTTTCAGCTTCATCATTTATGATGTTCTTTGATTTTTGTCTGGTGTTTCCAAACCTTCTGTTATTTCTGCCATTTTTGATCAATTTAGTCATTTCTACTCTTCAGTATTGACTTTGTCAATGATCTCCACCAAATTTTCCAGATTGTTGAGCTTTTCATGTGTCTTTTTGCCCTTTTTTTCGTTAATTTTTATGCCATTTTTATTAAAGCCTATATTTCTTAATTTCTGTTATTAAGCTTTTTTAAGATAATGGTCTTGGTAGAGATTTATCTTTATTTGAGGGACTTTGTTCTCTTTCTATCATCCATTCTTTATTTTTTTTAAATCCATAATATTCAATGTGTTTTTTGCTTGTCTGCTTGTCCATCTTTCTAGTCATGCATTTGTGTATGCATTTATAGTAGATAATATATTTATAACGTTTATTTATAATAAATCATATATATTTATTTAGCTTCTTTGTCTCAGGTGACCATTTCTCTTTTCTGTGAAGTGATTTCCCTTTGTTGAGGTTTTTGTTTCTTGGTTTGGTTGCTCTTTTGTTTTGCCACATCTCTTGCCAATTTTTGAAGTGACGTAAAGAACCTAGGTTCAAACTCAACTAATCTCTCTACTATCTTGTACTTTCTTGACGGTGTTACCTTCCTTGGAAAACAGCTAATGAAGAAAAGCAATAAAACCCATTGGCTCTTTATACTCTGATTGACCTTCAAAAGCCTTCATCACCTGCCCTCCCCTCCCCTTCCAGTCTCCTCACATGTGATACCCCATCATGCACTGTGTGATTCAGCCTCCTGGTTGTTCCTCCGACAAGACTATCCATCTCCTGATTCCAGGCATTTTATTTGCTGTGCCACAAGCTTGGAATTCTCTCCCCCCATGTTTCTGATCCCTTCACATCTCAGCTAAAATCCCACATCCTGAAAGAAGCTACAAGAAGCCATTTCTTTAGTGCTGGAGTCTTCCTTCTGAGGTTACTTGCCATGACCTGTGTACACATCATGTCAGCCTCCCCCATTCAAGTGTGAGCTCCTGAGGCCGGGGACCACATTATTGCTTTTCTTTTCATCTCCAGCACTTAGCGAAGTGTTCAGTACATTGTAAATCTTTATTAAATGCTCGTTCGTTGTCTGTCTTGCGGATAGGAACAAGTCACCATATGGACAGAGTAACCCTTGTAGACTCTGACATAGCTCTAAAGAGGGAAAATGTATTGGAGGCAGCTGAGTGGCACAGGGTCTGGAGTCAGGAAGCCCAAAGCTCAAATCTGGCCTCAGACAGTTCCTACCTGTGTGATCCTGGGCAAGTCACTTCATCTCTGTCTGCCTCAGTTTTCTCAACTGTAAAATGGGGACAATAATAGAAACCACCTCATAGGATTGTTGTGAAGACCAAATGAGATAATATTATGAAAGCAGTAGATAAGTGCAGCTGTTATCATGGTCATTATCATTTATTATTATCATTGTCCAGTTCCTTCAACTGATCTTCATATGGGATGATCTCAAGGCTCTTCACAATCCAGGTTTCTTTCTCCTGGGACTACTTCTCTTGTTGGTGTCCTTCCTAAAACATGGTGCCCAGGTGTCCAGTTGGACCTGGCTCTGTGGCTCGTTATGAGTGACTGTATCTCCATATCCTCACCATACATGTTGGTCATTGTTCAGTTGTTTTTCACTTGTGATCAACTCCTTGTAGCTCCATTTGAACTTTTCTTGGCAAAGATACTGGACGGGTTTGCCATTTTCTTCTCCAGCTCATTTTACAGATAAGGAAATGGAGGCAAACAGAGTTAAGTGACTTGCCAAAGGTCATACAACTAGGAAGTGTCTGAGGTGAGATTTGAACTCAAGTCTTTTTAACTCCAGGCCCCAGTGCTCTATCCACTGAGCCAACTAGCTGCCTCTGTTAGCCATTAAGTTAGGCCTTCTCTCTTTATCATCAAGACTTATGTTGAGCCCTTGGGCAGCTGAGTGGTGCAGTGGCTAGAGCACCAGTGCAGGAGTCAGGAGGACCTGAGTTCAAATCTCACCTCAGACACTTGACACTCACTAGCTGTGTGACCTTGTGCAAGTCACTTAACCCCAAATGCCTCATCCTGGGTCATCTCCAGTCATTCTGATGAATATCTGGTCACTGGATTCAGATAGTTCTAGAGAAGTGAGGCTGGTGACCTGAACAGCCCTCCCTCACTCAAAAAACAAAGTCAAGTGGTCAATATTTCTCTGATGGCATGGTCTTCTTTGGCGATGAAGGACAAACACTCACACACATGTTCAGCCCATTTTAATGAGGACATTCGTTCACTGCCATTTTAAGACTGTAAAGAAACATCCTCCATTTCTATTTGCATCAAGACTTGTAGCTTTATGAAGAGGGGTCCTGGGAATCCTGGGACCCTCTGCTAAGCAGTGAGTGGTATCCACTATCAGCCATAAAATGACTGTGACCAAAGCAAGAGAAATGAGAAGTCATTGCTAATGGAAATGCCAAAGCAACAGGGGCATCACCAGCGACCAGGTTGGTGAAGGGCAGCTCATGGGAGGCCACAGGGCCATGGTGGAAATAGATCAGTCACCCAGAGCCAGGCTTCTGTGGGGACTGGGCTGGTGCTGGGCGGGCAGAGGAGAGTAGGTCACCCTGAGGTCTCTGGGGATTCTAAAAGCCAGCAAAAAGTTCACCTGCTGCAAGAATCTTTCCCATCCCCTTCAATGCTGATGATTCCCTCACTGAGATTTCCTCCTGTCCACATTTTCACACTTCTACCTAGCTGTTTGCCTGCTGTGCCCCTCCTCCCAGGAGATGGTGAGCTCCCTGAGGGCAGGCATCATCTTTGCCTTTCTTCGTGTCTCCAGCTCTTACTTAGAACAGAGACTGGGGTATAGCAGATGCTTGACCAATATTGATTGATGGGTGTAGCAAATGGGACTGATAAGGGGCTACATGCCCCTTGTGAAAGGCCATAAGAAAATTTATTGGAAGTTTGAGCTAACTCAGGACAACCTTCTCCTGACTGTATTCTTTTTCAGGACAAGTGACGAATAAAAACTGATTGCCATAGAAGTGAAGGTAACTGAGTCCTCTGGTCTGAACAATGGAAACAATTGCCAACTAGGTGGTCAAGGAAAATCATATTCACCTTGAAATACCATTTCAGCCTTGATTTATTTTTAAACGCATGTATGCATGAGTGTACTGATTACTGTTTAACCACCAGTACCTGGAGAGAAAAAATTCTCATTTTTTTTCTACTTTATCAACATTTTCTCTATCACTTTCTTAAATCTAGATAAACAACACAACAAGCAAGCCTTGATTTGTTTTTTTCTTCTTTAGTTTTAATTTTATTTTCTCTCAATTACATGTAAACAAAAAAAAAATTAACGTTTGTCCTTTCAAATTTTGAGTTTCAAATTCTCTCCCTTCTTTCTCCCTTCCATGAGATGGTAAACAATTTGAAATATGTTATACATGTGCAGTCCTGCAAAATACATTTTCATATTAGTCATGCTGTGAAAGAAAACAGAGACGAAAAAAAAATCCAGAAAAAAAGTAAAAATTAATATGCTTCAGTCTGCATTCAAGATCCACCAATTTTTTTGGCAGTGGATATATTTTCCCCATGGGTCCTTTGGAATTATCTTGGATCATTGTAT
Source organism: Notamacropus eugenii (assembly GCF_028372415.1). Classification (NCBI taxonomy): domain Eukaryota; kingdom Metazoa; phylum Chordata; class Mammalia; order Diprotodontia; family Macropodidae; genus Notamacropus; species Notamacropus eugenii. The sequence continues at coordinate 5,657,304 of NC_092879.1, read as the reverse complement.
TGCTAAGAATAGCTAAATCATTCACAGTTCTTCATCGCACAATATTTCTGTTACTATGTACAGTGCTCTCCTGGTTCTGCTCACTTCACCCAGCATCAGTTCATATAAGTCTTTACAGGTTTTTCTTAAATCCATCTGCTCATCATTTCATATAGTACAGTAATATTCCATTACATTCATATACCAAAACCGGTTCAGTCATTCACCAATTGATGAGTATCCCCTCAATTTTCAATTCTTGGCCACCACTAAAATAGTTTCTGTAGTTTCTATAGTTTTGTACATGTGGGTCCTTTTCCCATTTTTTGTGATGTCTTTGGGATACAGATCTAGCAGTGGCATTTCTGGGTCTGGATTTACACAGTTTTATGCCTCTTTGGGCAAAAACTCCAAATTGCTCTCCAAAATGGTTGGATCAGATCACAACTTCACCAACAATGCTTTAGTGTCTCAGTTTTCCCACATCTCCAACATTTATCATTTCATTTTTCTGTCATATTATCCAATATGATAGGTATGACGTGGTACCTCAGAGTTGTTTTGATTTCTATTTTTCTAAAAATTAGTGATTTAGAGCATTTTTTCATATGATTGTAGATACTTTTTATTTCTGTCTGAAAAACGCCTGTTCATATCTTTTGCCTATTTGTCAGTTGGGCATATTCTTATAGATTTAACTCAGTTCTCTATATATTTGGTAAGTGCAGCCTTTGTCACAGAAACTTGCTGTAGATTGTGCCCTGCCTTCCCCATCCAGTTTTCTGTGTTCCTTCTAATCTTGTCTACCTTGGATTTCTTCGTGTAAAATCTTTTGAATTTAATGTAATCAAAATTGTTTACTCTACATTTCGTACTGTTCTTTATCTCATATGATCATAAATTCTTCCCTTCTTCCTAGATCTGACAGGTAAACCCTTATTTGCTCTCCTAATATGATTATGGTATGACCCTTTATGTCTAAATCATATACCCATTTTGACCTTATCTTGGTATATCATGTGAGATGTTGGTCCATACCTACTTTCTGCCATACTGTTTTCCAGTTGTCCCAGTAGTTTTGTCAAATAATATGTTCTTTTCCCAAAAGCATGAATCTTTGGGTTTATCTTCTAACATATTACTGTGGCCATTGGCTACAATACAGTGTACCTAATCTTTTCCACTGATCCACCATTCTATTTCTTAACCAGTTCCAGATAGTTTTGATGATTACTATTTTATGCTACAGTTTGAGATCTGTAACAGCTAGACTACTTTTCTTTGAGATTTCTGTTTACTAATTAGCTTAATAATCTTGATTTTTTATTCTTCCAAGTGAATTTTGTTATGATTTTTTCTAGCTCTTTAAAATAATTTTTCTGTAGTTTGATTGGTATGGCATTGAATAAGTAAATTAATTTAAGTAGAATTGTCAGTTTTACTACTTTTTTGTAAACATTCATCAATTTCACTTAGATTCTTAGGTCTGTTGGCATATATTTGGGCAAAACAGCAGCTAATAATTGCTTTGACTTCCTCTGCATTAGCGATAATGTATTCATCTTTTAAATTTTTGATACTGGTAATTTGGTTCTCCTCTTTTTAAAAAATAAAATCAGCCAATCAATTATCTATTTTATGGATTTTTTTCATAAAACCATCTCCTAAGGGAGAGGAGCCAAGATGGTGGAGTAGAAAGACACGCATATGCTAGCTGTTGCCCCACAGCCCATAAAATACCTGTAAAGAAGAACTCTCAACAAATTCAAGAACAGCGGAAGCCACAAATCAACGGAGTTGAGGAGATTTCTATCCCAGAGAGACCTGAAAGACCAATGGGATAGGTTTGTGGTACACTGGATGCGGAGCAGAGCCCAGTCCTGCCTTGGCCATGTGGCACCCAAAGGAACAGATCCGAGCAGGCTTCAGGGACAGATTCTCCAGTGATAGCGCAGATCCCTCAACCCACAGGCGCCAAAAGTCAGGGAGAAGGCATTTTCGACTGACGAAGAGGGAAGTGGGGTGTCCCCATAACTCAGGCCTCCTTAGGAGGCAGCAGTAGAGGCAACAGCAGACGGGGTTCCCAAAGCAGACAGTAGCCCGCATCCATTGTTGAAGGTCTCATGGTAAACCTGCTGAGGGAACTGAGCCCTGTGTGGCTGCCCTGGCCCCACCTGAGCAGCTGATCTTAATCACTGAATAGCAGCCCTGCCCCTGCCTAAAACCCTTGAGGCTATGGAGCAGCTCACCTGAATCTTAGCTAACAGTACGGGCTTGGGGGAACTGGAGACGAGGTGGTTGTGAAGAGGAAACTGAGAAGTCAAGTAACTGGCTAGAAAAATGCCCCAGAAAGGGGAAAAAATAAGACCATAGAAGGTTACTCTCTTGGGGAACAGGTGTCTCCCCCCATCCTTTCAGATGAGGGAGAACAAGGCATCCTGTCAGAAGAAGTCAAGGCCTCTGCCTCCAGGGCCTCCAAAGGGAACTTAAACTGGGCTCAGGCAATAGAAGACCTTAAAAAACAAGTTAGCAGCTTACTAAAGGAGAACCAAAAAAATGCTGAGGAAAATAACAGCTCTAAAAAGAGGCTAACTCAATTGGGAAAAGAAGTCCAAAAAGCCAATGAGGAGAAGGAGCTTTTAAAAAGCAGAATTAACCAAATGGAGGAGAAGGTTCAAAAGCTCACTGAACAAAATAACTCGTTGAAAGAGAGAATTGAGTTCAGGGAAATGAATGACTTTGAGTTAAACAAAGCAGTTAGTAAAGCAAACCAAAATTTTGAAAAAAAATAGAAGATAATGTGAAACATCTCATTGGAAAAACAACTGACCTGGAAAATAGATACAGGAGAAATAATTTAAAAATTATGGGACTACCTGAAAGCCATGATCAAAAAAAGACCCTACACATTATCTTTCATGAAATTATCAAGGAAAATTGCCCTGATGTTCTAGAATCAGAGGGCAAAATATATATTGAAAGAATTCACGGATCACCTCCTGAAAGAGACCCGAACAGAGAAACTCTTAGGAATATTGTGGCCAAATTTCAGAGATCTCAGATCAAGGAGAAAATACTGCAAGCAACTAGAAAGAAACAGTTTAAGTACTGTGGAAATACAATAAGGATAACACATGATATGGCACCTTCAACATTAAGGGATCAAAGGGCTTGGAATGGGGTATTTCAGAGATCAAAGGAACTGGGATTGAAACCAAGAATCACCTAGCCAGCAAATCTGAGTATAATACTTCAAGGGAATAAATGGTCATTCAATGAAACAGACGACTTTCAGTCATTCATACTGAGGAGAAGACCTGATCTGTATAGAAAAATTTCACTTCCCAAGACAAGAATCAAGAGAAGCATGAAAAGATAAACAGGAAAGAAAAATCATAAAAGACTCTCTAAAGCTGAACTGTTTACATTACTACATGGAAAGAAAATATTTTTAACTCTTGAATCTTTTCTCAGTATTTGGGTAGATGGAGTGATTGTACATACATACACACACACATACACATATATAGATAGATAGTACAGGGTGTGTTATATCAGAAGAGTTGAGAAAAAGACATTTCTTTCTATTCCCATTCAATTTTCTTCAAATATCTCCCATATCTAGCTATTCTAAAATTCTATTTATTTCCTTAATTTGAGAGGGAAGGGTTGAAGTTTCCTTCTAATATTGCTTTTACTGTAGATTTCTTTCTGTAAATCATTTAATTTTCACTTTAAGAATTTGGATGCCATACCATTCAGTGTATATATATTTAGTATTGTTGTTGTATATGACGTCTTATAGCAGAATATGGTTTCCTTGCTTATGTCTTTTAATTAGATTCATTAATGCTTTTGTTTTGTCTGAGATCATGATTGCTACAGTGCCCACCACACGCAGGGCACTGTGGGGCCATTTTACGCTTCTCTTAAGTCTTGTATTTGAAAGTCAAATTTTCTATTTAACTCCATAGTTTTCTCACCAGAAATGCTAGAAACTCCTCTATTTCATTAAATATTCATTTTCCTGATGAAGGATTTTATTCCGTTTTATTGGGTAAGTGATTCTTATTTGCAATCCTTCCTCCTTTGCAGTCTGAAATATTATATTCCAAGTCCCCCAAATCCTTTTATCATAAAAGTTGCTAAATTTTGGGTTACATTAACTGTGATTCCATGATATTTGAATTGTTTCTTTTTGAGCGTTTGCAGAATTTTCTCCTTGACCTAGGAACTCTGGAATTTGGCTAAAATATTAACGGAGTTTTCATTTGGGGATGTATTTCAAGAAGTGATTCGTGGATTTTTTCAATTTCTATTTAGTACTTTAGTTTTAGGATATCGGGACAGTTTTCTTTGATAATTTCGTGAAAAATGATGTCTAGGCTCGTTTTCTATCATGGTTTTGTAGTAGTTTAATAATTCTTGAATCTATATTTTCATTCTTTTGGTTTTGTTTTGTAATTTCTTAGTTTTTCATAAAGTCGTTAGCTGTGAGCTGAATAGGAAGGCATGATATCAAAAAAATAAAACCAAGGAGTGAGAGAAGTATATATTGGGAGAAGAAAGGGAGAAATGGATTGGGGCAGGTTATCCCTCCTGAAAGAGGCAAGAAAAAGTTTTTTCTTTCTTTTTCTTTATTTATTTTAATTTTTCCATATTCATTTTCATAAAATTTTGAGTTCCAAATTTTCTCCCCATCTCTCCCCTCCTCCACCAATCTGCCCACCCTTCTAACGCCCCTCCTCTTCCTTATTCCCATCTTCTCTCTTGTCCTGTAGGGCCAGATATATTTCTATACCCCACTACCTGTATTTCCCAGTTGTACACAAAAATAATTCTCAACATTTGTTCCTTAAATTTTGAGTTCCAATTTCCTTCCCTTCCTCCCTCCCCACCCCTCCCCACTGAGAAGGCAAGCAATTCAACCTAGACTATACATGTGCAGTTTCGCAAATGACTTGGATAATAGTCACGTTCTGTAAGACTAACTGGATTTCCCTCCATCCTATCCTGCCCCCCGTTTCTTCTATTTTCTCTTTTGATCTTGTCCCTCCCCAAGAGGGTTTACTTCCAATTGTTGCTTCCTCCCATTTTCCCTCCCTTCCATCATCCCCCTGACCCTGCTTATCCCCATTTCCCCCACTTTCCTGTAGTGTAAGATAGGTTTTCATACCAAATTCAGTGAGTATGTTATTCCCTCCTTAAGCCAAATGTGAAGACAATAAACTTCACTTTTTTGCTCTCACCTCACACCTTTTCCCCTCCATTGAAAAAAGCTTGTTCTTTCCTCTTTTATGAAAGATAATTTGCTCCATTCCATTGCTTCCTTCATCCTCCCAAATTATTCCTCTCTCATCCCTTAATTTTATTTTTTTAGATATGATCCTTTCCTATTCAACTCACCCTGTGCTCTCTGTCTCTCTGCGTGTATGTGTGTGTGTGTGTAATCCCTCCAACTACCCATATACTTAGAAAAGTTTCAAGAGTTACACGTAGTAACTTTCCATGTAAGAATGTAAACAGTTCAACTTTACTGAGTCCCTTGTGATTTCTCTTTCCTCTTCATCTTTTCATGTTTCTCTTGATTCTTGGGTTTGAAAGTCAAATTTTTTTCTACTCTGGTCTTTTCATCAAGAATACTTGAAAGTCCCCTATTTCACTGAATGACCATTTTTCCCCCTCAAGTATTATACTCAGTTTGACTGAATAGGTGATTCTTGGTTTGAATCCTAGTTCCTTTGACTTTTAATATATCATATTCCATGCCCTTCAATCCCTTAATGTAGAAGATGCTAGATCTTGTGTTATCCTGATTGCATTTCCACAATACTCAAATTGTTTCTTTCTGGCTGCATGCAATATTTTCTCCTTGACCTGGGAACTCTGGAATTTGGCTACTATATTCCTATGAGTTTCTCTTTTTGGATTTCTTTCAGGAGGTGACTGGTGGATTCTTTCAATATTTATTTTTCCCTCTGGTTCTACAATATCAAGGCAGTTTTCCTTGATAATTTCATGAAAGATGATGTCTAGGCTCTTTTATCGATCATGGCTTTCAGGTAGTCCCATAAATTTTTAAATTGTCTCTCTTGGACTTATTTTGCAGGTCAATTGTTTCTCCAATGAGATATTTCACATTATCTTCCATTTTTTTCATTCTTTCTGTTCTGTTTTGTAATTTCTTGGTTTTTCATAAAGTCATTAGCTTCCATCTCTTCCCTTACAATTTTTAAAGAATTATTTTCTTCAGTGAGCTTTTGAGCCTCCTTTTCTATTTGGCTAATTCTGCTTTTTAAAGCATTCTTCTCCTCATTGGCTTATTGGACCTCTTTTGCCAATTGAGTTAGCCTGTTTTTCAACGTGTTATTTTCTTCAGCATTTTTTGGGTCCCCGTTAGCAAGCTATTGACTTGCTTTTCATGATTTCCTTGCATTGCTCTCATTTCTCTTCCCAATTTTTCCTCTTACTTCATTTTCAAAATCCATTTTGAGCTCTTCCACGGCCTGAGACCATTGCATATTTTTTTTGGAGGTTTGGGGTGTAGAAGCCTTGAGTTTTATGTCAAGCACTGCAAAGAGGATCTCTCTTCCACAAGATGTCCTTTCTTGTGTATGCCCGCTCTTTGCTGTGCTCCTCTGTGGTCCTTTCCTAGAATGATGATGAGGACTGTCTCCATCAGGGCCACATCCTCCATTTTGGGTTTAGGCCACTAATCATTTCTTCTAAATGTCCTTCCCACAGCTGGATACCCTGATCCAGAAGGAGCTGACAGAAGCCCATTTTTCTCCTTCCCCTAGGTCTGAATTTTCTAACCCTTTCATAAGGGCAGATGAGCAACCACCTTGAGGTTCACAGGGTTGTGAGGGCCTCAGTGACTTTCCCTGTGTCACAGAATCAGTAAATGGGTTTGTGTTGCATGCAGGACCTGAACCCACAGGTCCAGATTTTGTTATTGACTGTGCATTATGATATGGTCTCTCTCACTGGAGTCTAATTGAAAAGATCTGTGTTTTCATTGGCAATCGGACCTCCTTTCCCCAGAGACTTCTTGTGACTTAGATGGGATGCGGTGGGTGGTTGTTTGGTTGGTTTTTGTTATTTTCTTTACTTTGTCCCTTAGAACTCAGAGCCTGATCCAGGAAAACATGGAAACTACCACTCTCTGCCCCATATATAGGCCCCAGGTTCCCCCTGGTAGGACCTTAGGAACCTAGGCCCAATGTGGCCATTTAATGGAACCTGCTTCTCTGCATTATAACCCCATAATACACTTGAATATAATGAATAGTAATTATCATTACAAAGGAATTATTAATGCTATTTTAATGACAGTCGCATGGTTGAATAGACTTTGTCTTCTTTGAAAATCCTGGTCTAATCTGGGAGTTCTTAACACTTGTTGTGTCACGCAGCCCTTTGATGAAACTTCTGGGCCCCTTCGCTGAATCATATTTGGAGAGGCATTCAGGAAAGGAAAATCCATTTTTCTTGGAATGTGGTTTTCAGGATATTTTACAAAACAAAGTCCCAGAGCTCAGGCCAAATGAGGCTGGTCTAACCCAGGCTTTGGAAGGCTACAGTGTCAAGTTCTGCTTTTAGGATGGCAAGGCTTTGATACTGACAGGTTATCAAGAACAACACTGACCTAATCCCTGCCTCCCCACCCCCCAGTCATTTTTTCAAAACATCTGCCTTGTTGTGATAATCTGTTTTGTCAGAATGCAGCTAGCACATTGGCATTTTTCATGGCATCAGTCAATTCTTGTTGTTGTAACTGGGAAGTGTTTCATCTTTATGTCTGTCACAAATGGGTTGGCAATGCATAGAAAATCTCCACTACGAAGATTTGTTAAAAAGTCAAAAATTGTGCCCAAATTTTTCCAGTGTAGTCATCTTTTAGGAGAAGGACCAAAGCTTTCTTAGGCCCTCAATGTCTTTCTTTTTGTGATAGCTTCCTAAGATTACTGGCTCCTCTCACCAGGAGGGAGTAGTAGCAGCACTAGCGATGGAAATTTGTATTTCTCCTCATTTTTGTCATTTTCAATATGAGGGATTGACTTCTTGTTCAAAGTGACTGAAGAGATCCTCAAAGTCTTGACCTGAACAGGTGTGACATGGTACTGCTTGGCTGATGGGGTCAACCATCAAGGAAATGGGTAGAAAGCCTCCTTACTTTTTAAAACATTGAGTCAAGACAGAAACTCTGATATGTTCATTTTGCAGCCCAGGTGGAGTGTTCGGTACTGGGCACCCAGTAAAGTCCTCTATGTTAGACACGGCAACCCTGAGCAGTCAGCCAACCACTTTACATAGAGCTCACCTATGCTGGTTTCTAGGTCTGAAGCATTTCAGTCCTTAAAAATACTTTCACAAGAAATCATTTGAGGACAGGAGGCATCAGTTTTTTAGACACTAAATGCTGCTTCCTCAGAATGTTAGGTTGAGCTTTCATTTCAAACACTTAAGACTTTTTAGAGGAAGGGAAAAGGAAAGTGAAGAAGTAATTTAATCAGTGATGATTTAGGAGGACCCAAGCATTTCCAGAGTGAGGCGGGAGATGAGCGTTTAAAGTCTCCTTAGAGAGATTCCAGCCAGGTGGGCCATTCTTTCTTTTCAGTCATTGTTTGCACAGCACTATTAAATTTCTTTTAGTCCCCAGGCCTCTTAGGTCAATGTTTGGTGATACTAAAAATGGAACACAAATGGACCCACTTTTCCAGGTGGTTGGCAATCATCTGAACTCACTTTCCTTTTCTTATGGAGAAGACAGCGTGGACAAGTGGTCTTGTAGATCATGAGGAGATCCCCACAAACCAGGGAGCAGTGTCTCTCAGTCATAAGGTGGTTGCTGCTCTGAAAGCAGTGATTTATTCTCTGGACACAACAGCAGCTGTGCCTCAGCAGCCACCCCTCCAAATCTGGTAATAACTGCTCTATGTGCCTAGATTAGACCTCTGTTCAGTCAGAAGCAAGAAGTGGACAGAAGTGGGGAGATGGGGCTAGGAAGAGCTGTGATTTTTTAGGGTATATGATCCTAGGCCAGAGACTCCTTAAACTGTAGTCTGCAAATTGGTTCTTTTCATATTTTGATAACTGAACGTCAGCATTATGGATTTTCTCTGTAATTCTATTTTATGCATCTGCAACTGTGATTTTGAGCATTTGTTTTGTGCTGAATATAGTCAGGCCTTATGCTAAGCCTTGGGGATAGAAAGATAAGTAAAAATACAATGCAATCCTTTCCCTTAAAGAGCTGCGTGCCAATGGGAGATGGCAGTCTGTATGTGGAGCTTACAAGCAGGAAGGGCATGAGGAGAAGGTGTGCTCTCCAGGATGCGGTGGCCAAATTAGGCTTAGATACCAATGAATTCTGGCTGCTCCAGACCCTATGACACAGGATCCAGGACACACACTGAACTGGGAACCTTCGTTATGAATTTGAGGATTCCCCTTTGCATGAAGCAGGGCATGCAGATGGGGATGGAGAAGCCAAAATATGCACCCAGAACAACGAAGCTTTTGTGAATGGTGCATCTTATAGGTCCAGAGGGACTAGCACAGATGTGTTATCAAGATGAAAATTTTTTTTTTAAGTAAGGGATAAGACACCCTCGTTGTGGAGATGATGAAGGTGCCCAGGACAATGTAGTAGAGTGAGTTTGACTCATCAGATGAAGGAATAAACAGACTTCATTTCAGTTATCATAGCTAACCTTTTGCCTTGTTCATTGTTCTCAGTTTCTAGGTTTATGTTCTCTTCCGGGTTGTAAATTCAACGATGTTAGGAGAAATCTTCAAAAGGACATGGAAGAACTAAAGAAATATGTTATGCAAGATATATTTGTGTTCCGTTCCAGAGGAGAGCTGTCAAAATAGATTTTAGATTTCTTTCAGCAGCCTGAAATTATCACTTACTACCATCTTATCGCAGATGGAGATGCCCCTGACATAGACCAATGTTGTGGAATCCTGCAGGACCTTGCAGTCTGTCTGGAAAACAATCAGAAAACCTTAAAACATTGTTATGGAGGACTTGAGTCATCTTGTCTTGTAGCAGCTTGCCTGCTATTACACTTACGTGATCCAGTATCACTGAAGCAGGCAATTGACAACCTTGGAAATTTAAATAGATCTGGGATCATACAGATCATAAAACAGTTATCTCCATGATGTTTGAGACAAACTGGCTGCATATCTGTCAACAAGAAACTCTGTATCAAGATCTGTACCTTGATAAAGAACTAAATCAATTTACTACACATAAATAAGGTCCTTTCTGTAAATTTATATAGTCATCAGAAACTGTTTGTAGCATAACCAATTAAAATGTAAATATGCTTATACAGATATATCTCTAAAGGTTTCTTTTTTCCTTGTGACAGTTATCATTTTTTGTTCTTATTTGGGGATATTAGATGCATAAAAATATCCTTTCTGTAAATGGGCTCCTTGTCTGTTTGTACTGTATTGTGTGATTGCATTCAATATCATTTAGACATTTGCTGTGATCCCTGTGTAGTTCTAATTAGGGAGAAGAATAGAAATCAACCTGTTTCTTGACTAGGAGAAGACAGAAAATTCCTTGGTTACCTTGGTGCTTGATTCTCATTGATCGTGATTGACTTGTTTCTAATTGTCTGCATGATATTAGAAAATTTGTCTGGTTTCACCCCCTCTCTATGTAGTGCCCCAGCTGAATTTCTTTCACTTACCTTTCTATTTTTAACCTTTAAAATTACACAGAAATCAATTTTCTTTAATGACCTTAACTCTTAATTACTTATTGTTGATTTTAACCCACCTGGATTTAACCATATGCATTGAGATTCAACTAAATTAAGGAAATCTAACTTAATTTAGCATTCCTTCTCAAACCAATTTAAATAAAGAGGTATCCTATTTTAAATTAAGCTCCTGAAAATACCCCAGTCTCTCACAAGAACTTTAGACAAGGAACACAAGAATATTCAAGATCACTTATTTAGCTATAGGAAGTGATACCATACTCTATAGAGTACTGATGTTTCTCCAAAGTATAATTAGTTTCCACTGTACTTTAACACCTAGAAACTCCAAAGGAAATCTTTGTCTATCAAACAGTCCAGCAACAGAAGCAAATTTTGTTATTGCAATAATTGTAGTACTTCAAAGAAGTGCTTCAAAGTTATTATCAGTTGTGGGAAACAAGGAAGGAGTTAAAAAAATCATAGAACAAAATAAAACAAGTTATTTAATAAATAAAACTGATTCCAGCTTTAAGTGATCAGAGTTGTGACCTAACATGGTCAGGCTGAAAAGGTTTGAAATCTTGTGGGCAGGCTTGACGAATTGCTTTAGGGGAAGCTTATCAGAGAGGAGAACATGAAAACAACTGGCCAATAGATGGTGTGGTGGGAAGTCCAAACTTGAAACAGTCAGTATAAAAGGCTTGCATTTGTCTGAACAAATTGTAGTCTTCCTGTAGCCTTACTTGAGAGCTGTCCATTCATTCAGGGGGAATGCATGTAGAAATTAATAACAGCTTTCCTGATTTCAAAACAAGTATTATTCTTTGTTTAAGGTGAACATGCTTCTCACAATTTGGGACCTCATCATGGGATCTTTAGCATCAGAGAGGAAGCTTGCTTGTAGGGGATGGGCGACACACCCAGTGGTTTTCAATGGCTCAAACTTCCGCAGGTAAGTTTCCCTTCTTCTGACTGCTAACTTCCCCCACAACTGTTTAGAATCGTTGGGAACTCAGGGATGCAGGTAAAACAATAGATTCAGTGGCCAGAGACAGTGGAAGTCAGGGACCTGAGCAACTGAAGGAAAATATTGGTGACTAAGTACTGTTTTGTCAGTCTTGGTGATCCTAGATTGATAAGTGAGGTTTGCCTATGGTCAGAAATGAGAGCTCTTTAATGTAGGACCAGCCCTCCCATAGTGAGGGCTGTGGGAGGGAGGTCTTAGCATAGAGAATCTTAAGCATGATCAGTCCTTTGGGGACCTTCAGAGTATAAGTCCTAAGATGGGGAATGAGCTTAAGATAATGGCACCAGGAAAGGGATAAAGAATCCTTTGAGTATTCCTTTGGAAGCCTGTTTGAAGGAATGCTGCCTATATTCCTTCTCCACCCTACTCCTGAAAAAGAGCAGAGAGGAGGGGGGAGAGGGAGGGTGGAGAATCTGGATTCTAGGAAGGATCCTTTTAAAATTGGCTAGAAATCAGTCAGAGTAAGTTACAACTCTGAGCTTTTGACTGGTCTGAATTCGAATTCAGAGTTGATGTGGGAAACCAGAAATTCTGTTTCCACAGTTCCAGTTGATAGGAGGTGTGACCTAGTACGGTGAGGTGAAGGTCAGAAAAGCACTGCGCTTGATCAATAAGTTGTTTGAGAGAAAACCTGTCAGAGGAGAACATGAAGTCACATGGCCAGGAGACTGAGGCCAGCGAGGTTCAAAGTTCAGAATTCCATAAGAGTCCTGCCTCATCCTGATCTGGTCATAGTCCTTCTGGTGGCTATGCTGGAAGCTGCCCATTCCTTCAGGGGAAGGGACATAGAAGGTCTTACCTCCTCTGAACTCCATTTTAAATAAATTTTCCATGAGACCTTTTTGTGTGTCCAGTTCATCTCTAACACTGATGTACACTCTATGATGTTTTGTTAAATTTCTTGTCTGTGTGTGTTTGTGAAGTGTTTCATGTTTCACGTGGCAAAATTTCTAAGGTCTGTAATTAGAAAAAGAGAATATTGGGAGAGAACTACCACCTTAGGCTTTCAGTGGGAGATTAAGATTCTTTCCTTTGTGTTACAACACTGGTCAAGTTGGAATACCCAACTAAAAGTTAAATAATAAGCAGCCAGCTGCCTTTTAGAATTGATGGAGAATCAGAACCCAAGCATCCCAGAGGAAGCAGCGGGCTGACAGGGAAAATAAGACAGGGAGGAACTCTGCAGGAAATTGATAAAAACTAACTTGCTTTTTGCAGAGTCTGGGAGGAAAAATGTGGTGCTGTTGATATGTAAATTGTTAGGTACATAACTTACAGGTTTTTTTTTAAAGGAACAAAGAAGCTGGAAGTAATTGGTAAATATTTAGTGTATTTGAAATATAAAAGAAGAAAGATATAAGTGGGACAACAGTGTGTCCATGTGCTGGGACCTTGTGCTTTTATTTAGTCCCTTTCCCTCCCCATTCCACTTCAGAAAGTGTTTAGCCTGATTGGGAAACAAATAGACAAAGTTATGGAAGGTAATCAAATTTAAAAATTTTTAAATGGGTGCTGATTGTGATAAAGATAGAGGATTACTATGATTTGTAATTATTACTATTAGTTATTAAGCTCCCCAAGGCCCATGCTTTGAATCCACACCTTGTTACTATTGATTCAGATTACTTAAGCCTTTTGTCTGGGCTAGGCTCTTCGGATAATCTGATTCAGAATTTTTTTTTTTTTGTAAGAAGTAGGGTGGTCTCTTTTTCCCTCAGGAGAGCAACAGGCCAAGCTGGTGTTTGGCCATTTCTTGCCTCAATATAATGGGAATTAGCAAGTAAAAGAAAAATCTCAGGCAGACAACTTGGAGTGAAAAGTTGAGTTTTGATTTAATGAGATCTCAAAGCTAAAATCTGTACTTTATGTTCAAATTGACTAAATATCTCTGATACCAGACAATGTGTTTAAAATTGCAAACAAAAACTAGTTATAAGGGGCTATTAAGACTCTTCACTTAGGACTTTTCTCTTATAGACTTAAATGTGATTTCTTTTAAATGCATGTTAAACATTAACTCTCCCCAAATTCTGAAAGATGAATACAAGGAGTGTGAGTACCTAGGCAGTCAATTACTTAATCTTTTGAAACTATGGAAGCTCCTGCCTAGGGAAACTGGCAATGCCTTGTCAGCGTTAAATTCCTTAGGTCTCTGCCTGGACCAAAAGTCTAATCTTAGAATATTGTCATTTTTTAAGCTAACCCAAGGAGAACAGTTGTAATTTCAAACTCCTTGTAGATTATTATTATTATGCATATTATTCTACATGCTTTTACTAGTATATCGCCTTATTCCTAAGAGGATGGAATGGGAGTAAGGAATCGAAGAGCCTAGAGCAGCTTTTTCTTGTCTGATAAGCCTCAAAAAGGAGAAAGGATTTCAGCTCTTTAAGGACATAGAGGAAAAAGGTTATTCAGAGCTGGGAAATGTCACCACGTGTTCTTTCAAGGGAATATGTGAAGTTATGGATAATGTTTTCTTGTAAGTTCCCAGAGGATTTGACTTAAAAGAAGAAAAAAAAAGAGGAGGGTTAAAATGTTTATCACTAGTGATTATAAATTCAGATTTGATATTGTGTGGGGTACAGTGACCCTTACTCAAATTAAACTCAGAGGCTTCCCAGTGTAGAAGGCAAAGAAGAATTTATTACAATATCATGAGAAGGGGCACTTCCCGCAAGATGATGAGTGGTGTCAGCAAGGGAGTGCACCTGAGTAGAGCAGAGTACAACATCATATAGTCCCTAACATGAAATCCCACTATCCTCTCTTCCCATTGACTGGGAATCCAGGCATACCGTCTAAGCATGGGAATCTGCCCCAGAGACCAAAAGCACAAAGAACATGGAAATGATCGTTGCTCAGCAATGAAGGTTTTTGTTACCAAATATGGAACTTAAGGGAAAAGTGCTGATGTGGCATAAGGGGGTGGTGAAGGGAAAGTGAAGGGGGAGGGGGGAATACACCAGGTTTGGAGACCAGAACTTTGGTGGTTCTCCTCCACCCTGGAGCATTTTATTTACATAAGGCAGATACTTAGTTATTTTAGCTTTGGCAAGAAGGGTGGGGGTTTTTGGGAATTCGCGCCTGAGGGGTCTTCACTTAACCTGATTTCACTCATGATTTAAGTCAAAATCTGTCCTGAATGACTAAAGAACAGCATCTGAGAGTGTTCCTCCTATCAGGATTAGGCAGAAAAAGACACTGTTATTTGTCATTTATGATTGTAAAGTGCTTGACACAAGGATGAGCATGTGTCAGACACGATATTGATCCAATGTAATCATTGCATAATTTTAAAATTTGGATTTTGTTATATATGAATTGGGGTTTTGAGAGGATGTGACAGAAATTTGATACTTTGAAACTTATATCTGGTTATAAATAATCGGTCATAATGCTGGTGTTTGCTATGCACGATGGTATATTTCCCATTTGAAATCTTAGCTATTACAAAAATGTGGATACAGTGGTTTTGGGTGATGGTGTGTGTCCACGTGTTTGTGAGGAGATTAATTTCTATGCAAGGTGATGTCGAAATGCATTCACCTGAGTGGATAATAGGTTGCTTCAAGTTTTTTATTTCTTTTTTATATTAGACTATTTTATTTGTTTTCAGTGTTCTACAATCACTTCCATATATCTTAGACTTTTTCCCCTCCCTTGCCCTCCTTCTCTACTCCCTCCCTGAGACGGCATACAAGTTTACACAGGTTCTACACATATGTTGCTATTAAATGCATTTTCACCTTAGTCATGTTGCATAGAAGAATTAAAAAGAATGGCAGAAATCATAAAACAAAATAAAAGAAAAGATAATACAAAAATAATGGTCTGCTTTACTCTGCAATCAAATTCCATAGTTCTTTCTGGGGATCTGGAAGGCATTTTGCCTGAAGAGTCCATTGGGAATTTTTTAAATCCTTGCATTTCAATGAAGTTCTAAGTCTACCAAAAACAATTCCTTGCACATTATGTTTGTTGCTGTGTACACAGTTCTCCTGGTTCTGCTCCTTTCACTTAGCATCAGTTCATATAAGTCTTTCCAGGCCTCCTGTTCATCATTTCTTATAGCACAATAGTATTCCATTACATTCATATACCACAATTTATTCAGTCATTCCCCAATTGATGGGCATCCCCTTGATATCCAGTTTTTGGGCACCACAAAGAGAGCTGCTATAATTATTTTTGTACATGAGGGACCCTTTCCAATTTTTATGATCTTTTTGGGATACAGTCCTAGAAGCGCTATTGTTGGGTCAAAGGGTATGCACATTTTTGTAGCCCTTTGGACATAGTTCCAAATTGCTTTCCAGAATGATTGGATCAGCTCACAGCTCCACCAGCAGTGTATTAGTGTTCCAACACTCCCACATCCTCTCCAACATTTATCATCTTCCTGTTTTGTCATGTTAACCAATCTGATAGGTGTGATGTGGTATCTCAGAGTTGTTTTGATTCATTTCTTTGTGGTCAATAGTGATTGAGACCATTTTTTCATATGACTACATATAGCTTTAATTTCTTGCTCTGAAACCTGCCTGTTCATATCCTTTGACAATTTACCAATTGGGGAATGACTTGTATTCTTGCACATTTGACTCAGTTCTCTATATATTTTAGAAATGAGGTCTTTATCACAGACCCTAGTTGCAAAAATTCTTACACAGTTTTCTGCTTGCCTCCTAATCTTGGTTGCATTGGATTTGTTTGTGCAAAAACTTTTCAATTTAATTCAATCAAAATTATCAGTTTTGCACTTCACAATGTTTTCTATGTTTTGTTTAGTCAAAAATCTCTCCATTCTCCATAAATCTGATAAATGCACTATTCCTTGCTCCACTAATTTGTGTATAGTATCAATCTTTATACCTCGGTCATGTACCCATTTTTACTTTATTCTTGTGTATGGTGTCAGGCATTGGTCTATGTCCAACTTCTAATACACAATTATCCAGTTTTTCTAACAATTTTTGTTGAATAATGAATTCTTATCCCAGAAGCTGACTCCTTGGGTTTATCAAACAGTGCACAAACAGTACACAAACAGTATCAAACAAGACACTAATGTATCCTGAGTACCTAATATCTTCCACTGGTCTACCCATCTCTTTCTTAGCCAGTACCAAGTGGTTTTGATAATTGCTGCTTTATAATACAATTTGAGATCTGGTAGGGCTAGACTACCATCCCTAGCATTTCTTTTCAGTCATTCCCTTGATATTCTGGACCTTTTGGTCTTCCAGATGAATTTTGATATTATATTTTCTAGCTCTTGAAAATAATTTTCTGATAGTTTGATACGACACTGTATAAGTAAATTAATTTAGGTAGAATTGTCATTTTTACTATGTTGGCTCGGCCTATCCACGAGCAGCTGATGTTTTCCCACTTACTTAGATCTGACTTTATGTGTGTGAGAATTGTTTTATAATTGTGTTCGTATAGTCCCTCGGTTTGTTTTGGCAGGTAAACTTCCAAATATTTTATCGTGTCTACCTTAGTTTTAAATGGGATTTCTCTTTCTATGTGTTGCTGGTGGGCTTTGTTAGTAATATATAGAAAGGCATATGATTTGTGTGAGTTTATTTTGCAACCTGCAACTTTGCCAAAGTTGTTTATTATTTCAAGTAGCTTTTTACTTGATTATCTGGGATTTTCTAAATATATCATCATCTCATCTTCAAAGAGTGATAACTTAGTTTCTTCTTTGCCTATTCTAATTCCTTCAATTTCTTTTTCTTCTCTTACTGCTACAACTGACATATCTAGTACCATACTGAATAACTGTGGTGAT
Source organism: Notamacropus eugenii (assembly GCF_028372415.1). Lineage (NCBI taxonomy): Eukaryota > Metazoa > Chordata > Mammalia > Diprotodontia > Macropodidae > Notamacropus > Notamacropus eugenii. Next base: position 5,639,768 of record NC_092879.1, on the reverse strand, counting down.
AATGAGCATTCTGGTTTCACCCCTGATCTTATTGGAAATGCATCTAACTTATCCCTATTGCATATAATGCTTGCTGAAGGTTTTGGGTCGATACTGCTTATTATTTTATGGAAAGTTTCATTTATTCCTGTGTTTTCCAGTGTTTTCAAGAAGAATGTGTGTTGTATTTTTCAAAAGCTTTTTCTGCATTTATTGGGATAATCATGTGGTTTCTGTTAGTTTTGTTGTTGATATGATCAATAATACTAATAGTTTTCCTGTTATTGAACCAGCCCTGCATTCGTGGTATAAATCCTATCTGATCAAAATGTATTACTCTCATGATAAGTTGCTGTATTCTTTTTCCTAAAATCTTATTTAAAATTTTTCCATCTATATTCATTTGAAAAATTGGTCTGTAATTTTCTCTTTCTGTTTTGGCTCTTTCTGATTTAGGAATCAGAATCATACTTGTATCATAAAAAGAATTTGGGAGGACTCCTTCTTCCCCAATTTTCTCAAATAGTCTACATAGTATTGGAATTAAATGTTCTTTAAAAGTCTGATAGAATTCACTTGTAAATCCATCTGACCCTGGAGATTTTTTCCTAGGGAGTTCATTGATGGCTTGTTCAATTTCTTTTTCTGAGATGGGACTGTCTAAGTATTCAACTTCCTCTTCTAATATAATTTTGTGCCTCTTCCTGTGAAGTGACTTACCATTTTCTACCTCCTCCTTTTCACATCTCCTGCTACAATCCCCTTGTACCCTTAAATTACGTTTTTATCATCATATGATTTACTTTATACCCACTCCCTCTATCTGTGTATATCCCTGTTATATATCATGATAAATGCACAATTCTCAAGGTTAACAAATATCATCTTCCCTTATAGGGATGTAGACAGTAAGTTCATATTGAATAACAAGTTTTTTTCCCTTATTTACCTTTTTATGCCTCTCTTAAGACTTGTATTTGAAGATCAAATTTTCTATTGAGCTCTGGCCTTCAAGGTCTGCAAATCCTTTATTTCATTCAATGTCCATCTCCTTATCTAAAATATTATGCTCAACGTTGCTGGGTAATTAATCCTTGGTTGTAGTCTCAGCTCCTCTGCCTTATGGAATATCATATTCCAATTCCCTCAGTTTTTTAATGTAGAAGCTGCAAGGTCCTGTGTGATCCTGACTGTAGCTCCTCAATATTTGAATGGTTTCTTTCTGGCTGCCCATAGTATTTTCTCCTTCACTTGGTAGTTCTGAAATTTGGTAGTGACATTGCTTGGTGTTTTTAGTTTGAGATCCCTTTCAGGAGGTGAACAGTGGATTCTTTTGATGATTATTTTTCCCCCTGGATATAGGATTTCTGAGCAGTTTTCCTTGATGATTTTTTGGGAGATATTGTCCAAATTCTTTTTTTCATCATGGCTTTCTCATAGACTTATAATTCTTAGATTATCTCTCCTGACTCTCTTTTCCAGTTCAGTTGTTTTACCAATTAGTTATTTTGCATTTTTGTCTATCTTTTCATTCTTTAGATTCTGTTTGACTGATTCTTGATGTCTCATAGATTCATTAGTTTCTACTTACCTGATTCTAATTTTTATCAAATTGTTTTCTTCAGTTAACTTTTGCATCTCCTTTTCTATCTGTCCAATTGTTACTTTTAAGAATTTATTTTCTTCAGTTAGACTTTGTCCTTCCTTTTCCATTTGTCCAATTTTCCTTTTAAATGGCAGAGTGAGAGCAACTACTCACCTAAGCTCTTAGACAAATTCCTTCAGATAGCTCTAAAAAGTAGAGGTGTCTGACCAGAATTTGGAGGGGCAGAATCCAGTACGAGACAGACTGTGGCAGATTCACAGCCCAGGACATACTGGAAGGTGGATGGGAAGGATCCACTGTGTGAGGCTGGAGGAGCACACAGCACACAGTGCACAGGCTGTACCAGCATGTCCCTGCCATGACAGAGCCAAGCAGGAAACCCCGGGCACTGTGAAAGAGTGGCCACACTTTGCAATGTTAGGCATATCAGTCCACAGCAGGTTTCAAGCAGAACCAAGTGAGTGAGAAGAGCAGAGCCTCAGATATCTGCAGCAGCTGGTCCAGAGACTATCAACCTGCAGATTAAATGTCTGTAAGTCACCTACTTGAACTTCCGGGATCCAAGATGTCCAAGATGGTCGAGTGATCTGTAAATCTTCTCCCCCTCCCCTTGGTTGACCTTGAAAGACCCATAAAACATTTCCCCAGAAAAATTCTGGACCAGCAGGATCAGCTGAAGGGCAAACACTCTCTTATCATGTGAGGCTAGGAAGATCAGTAAGCAGGGTCCCTCTTGCTGTGGCTGAAGGGGACCAGTACAGGACTGGAGTTGTCCGAGACAGTGCCACCTCTGCAATCTGGGAGGAGATCCAGAGCCCCAGGGAGATGGAGCCCTCAACCACCAACACAAAGACCTCAGGTGTGCCTCAGCACTCCATGGAAATCAGGAACACGCTAGGGCAGCCAGGATCACCAACCACTGAGCTTGCCTATGTTTAACTCAACAGAGGAGATCTGCTGTAGCCAGACCACCCTTCCTCCACACTTAACTCAGCTAGTTCCAGGGTAACTCTGGGGAAACCCAGAAAGACTTTGACTGGCCTGTGCTTTCTCACACCAGCCAGCTCAGCTGCAACATTTTGGCTTCTAGCTGAAAGAGCCAGAGGCCACAACACACAAAGTCTCAAGTTCAAGGCACAAGAACTGTGGGACAGAGCCCCTTGTACCCTAGAAGCAGAGATCTATTTTAAAAACCAGAAACAGGGTGATCATCATCATCGTGAGCAAGAAGCAAAGCAGAAAAGACCATAAAATCTTTCCATGGGGACAAGGACTAAAGCACGAATAACAAAGAGGTCAACATTGAGACTGTACTCCTATCTGAAACTTCAGAAGGAAATATGAACTGGTCTGAAGCACAAAGAGCATTCTTGGAAGAGCTTAAGAAGGATTTTGAAAGCCAAATTAGAGAAATAGAAGAACAACTGGCTTTGATTTTAAAAATATGAAAAATGCTTCAAGTTTTAAATATGTGATAAGGTATGTTGTTGAAATAGTAATTTATCTAAATGTTGTTATATTGGGAATTGCATTGTTAAAAAAGTGATGAATGGGTTAAGAAACTGTTATGAATTCTGTGTAAGAGCTTCTGTGTTGTAGAATTCCTGTTGAGAAATTGAGAATTCTTGAATATGTGTGTTTGTGTGTGTGTGTATGTGTGCTCACGTGTGTGTGTGTGTGATATTCAAGCCTGTTTCATCTAAGGATGTATTAAGTACGTTAAAAAGTTTATTTCTGTTACTAAGAAAGAAGTTTTATCTAAAATTATTTTTGCTATAAATCAAGCATTTACAAAAGTATGTTTGTGAAAGGAAACTTGGTAATTATGCAAAGGCCTTGGTTTTAGATCTTGTCTTGTAATTTTTGTCAATTAGGTTCAAGAGGTTTTGTCATAAATTGCAAACTGTTTTTAAGAGAGGAAAAATATTTTTTGTATGAAGAAACGTTTTGTAAAATCTTTTGTATGATATTCGGAAAGCCTACCAAATTTATATTTATAAGCTAATTTGTTATATGGAGATTTTATGGGTATTGGAAGATAAGGGACAAGATAAGGCAGACCAGGAATTTTATGACTTCTGGAAGCTGTTGTAATTTTAAGACAAAGAACCTCATGACAGTCTCCTTATTCACCTTCAAAGTCCAGTCATTATTACAGAAAGACTTCTTAAGATTAGACGTTGAGAGTTTTGCTAGGTAACTGGTTATTTGATGAATAGTGTGATCTGGAGGAAAGAAAAAATCCCGCATGACAGCTTTACCCCTATGGTTGTGAAGGACACAAAGTTATCTCACAAAGATTGAGTGCCCCTTCTAGGCACTCTCACTACCAGTTAGCACCATGTCTCTTGTAGTATAATGAACTAACAAGCTGTTTTTGACTTAGGTATTGGAGCATGACAGTGTCGTGGTTTGCCTTTGATTTCGCTAAACAAAGGTTTTTCTTCTTTGTTCTAAAATTCGGAAAACCTTGAAGATGTAAGTATCAATGGTTATATTCCCTGTATTTAGATGCATTCACAGAGTTTTGATTTCCTTAGTGAGTGACCAATGTGTTTGCATCATAGCTCAAATATTTCTACAATCTTTATTATCGTGGTGTGGAATAGAGCCTGAAGGACAATATTTATCTCAGAAAAGGAGAACTGGTTAGGCAGTCCCCCAATCAAGACTGGGGCTTCAGCTGTTATGAGGATAGGGGCTTGTATAAGCTTTTTGCAGTATTTATGCAACTGAAATGCTGACTGCATTTTGAAGGAACACATCTTTGTACACATAGAAAAAATTTTTAAAGTTTTTCTTCAATGTGAAATTTTGTTTTGAGAGACTTGCTATTTTGTTTTCAAGTACTAAAAAATCTTTTTCCCTGTATTTATTCAATATAACCATATAGAATGTTTTATAGGTGCTTCTTTAAGGCTTTTTACTTTAAAGTTATTGGATACACAACTCCACAGTGTCTCCACAGAGCATTTTTAGCTCGTTTTTAAAAAAGCTTTTATAACTTAAAATGCACTAAAACTTTTGGGACACACTGTATACAGACTCCATTGTTCACTCAAATGTCTTTTGATTTGTTTTTGTTTTTTTCTGAACTGTGATACAGTGTTAGAACACCTAAATTTGTCAGCTTTTCTGAATGTTTTAGAATTGTCTTTTGAGAAAGCCAGACTTATGAATTGTTACTAAGGGTAGAAACTTGAAATTTTTAAAAAGTGTGTGTGTGTGTGTGTGTGTGTGTGTGTCTGCGTGTGTACACACACAGTGCAAACGTCCATACATGCTTATTGGTCAATGCCTGAATTAAGACTCATCTTAAAAGATGATTCCGAGTAAAAGCTATGCAGTTTCATCGCATTGTTTTTGCACATGCAGTATATTTCCTAAGTATTGCTCTTTAAAAAAATATACACATTTAGGATTGTCTTAATTGGGGCAATAGCAAACTAAAATTCCTGCTGTTTTTTTCCTTTTTCTTAGGTTCACGTTTATGAATATTTTTTAACGCAGTGATATAGGACAAAATAAATCCCACAAAACTCTTAACCGTGTTAATTGGTTTAAATGTGCCTTGCACAAGGTGGGAGCCCTTGTTTGGCTGAATTGCAGACGAATCATTTTGTTCTCTTTTTGCATACGTTTTCTTTTTCACTGGGGAAAGTGGATTTTTAATTGAACATTTTAGCCAGTTGATAATCTTTATAGGTTTTTAAAAATGATTGAAAGTTTCTAACTAGCTAGTCTTTCAGCATCTTCTCGTTTTAAAATAAACTCACTCCAAATATAGCTCTTTTCTCCTTACCATAGTCATTAATTTATTATTAGTGTTGGCTTTTGTTAATTATTTTCCTTTCATTTCAGGAGGTGCTGGAATAGTTTAGATAGAAGGGAAGAGGTTGGTGAGGATCTGTTGACTGTCAAGAAGTTGTTTGTTTTTTTTTTTTTTTAATGATTATTAAGATCTTCCAATCTTCCAAATTGCCTTTAATATTCTACCTTGTGTCAAGACAGTAGTCTATTTTTGATTAGTACTTCCTGACCATGTAGACAGAAAATCTGCATGGATGGCATATTGAATTTGGAGCAGAACAGATAGTAGAAGGAGACAGGTGGAACTAAGCATCAAAGAGTAACAAAAGAATAACTTGCCAAATTTATTCTCTTATTTTATTTCTATATCTAATGATAGAATTTGGGACAAAAATGGGGAATAGAATTAGTTTTGTACTTAACCACTTAATTTTTATAAAAAAACATTTCTTAGTTTGTTGAAAGAATTCTAATCTTTGAGTACTGTTTCTTTTAAAAAACGTGTATACCCTACAAAATATTTTCTCATTTTGTTTTGGTTTTGATTGCATTAATATTTACATTATATCTCCAACATTACATTTATAATATTTAATATAAATGGCAAGTAGTTTGCAACTTAAAATGCAAAGGGTTCTTTTATTCTTTGTAAGTATTTAATAGATACCTGCTCTTTTCTTTTTAACCTTGTATGGTGAGTCTACCATGTTTTCATACAGGCCATTATTGTTTTCAGTGGTAGATGTAGAACAAAGATTCTTAACCTCTGGTCTGTGAATATTTTTATTTAAAAATATTTTGATAACTTTCATTATATTTAGTTAGCTTTATAATCCTCTTATTTTATACATTTAAAAAGAGAAAGTGTTCATAGACTTCATTAAGAATGTTTGTCGTAGAAGTTATTTCTATCAGAAAAATATAATCCATTTTCACACCACTTAAATAACTACAACATACATTGTATGTCAACTTGATGTTCATTAGTCAAAATCCTTAAATATTTTTAAAATTATGAATAATGATAGATGTCATTTTTACTAATTTTGCTAGTGTGAGAAATCTATATTTGCAATATTAATTCATTACATAAAGCATGAAAATAGTTAAAGTATTTTTAGGAACTTGCAGAGAGAGCATTTTAATTGTTTTTTTCATTTCTCCCACAAATGTTTAAATATCAGATATGTGTGAGGAGCTCTGTGAAGCATAGGAAGTAATCAATACTTGCAAAGACTGTTAGGTGAAATGTTACATAGTATAGAAGTTTAGGTAGAATAAGTGATTAGTGAAGTTTGAATTTTTTCTTTTGAAGAAGGCATATAGTTTTGGATCAGTTAAATTTTTCATAAGGCAAAGGGAGGTTTTTCTCTTTAATAATTTCTTTTCCTTATACTTTAAAGATAATATTTTGAATAGTTTATTTAGATTTAGTGTCTAGAAACGATAGCACTTGAAGATTTATTTATAAATTTGGGATCTATTGGATTTCACAGTCCTTGAGGGCAGGGAAGAAGTCTTTTGCCACCACGTCTTCCCTTTTGTTATGTCTTCAGCACTTAATGCAGTGCCTGCCACATCGTTAAATGCTTAATAAATGTTACATGAAAATTATAGAATAATTCCAAGGAATCTTATATATGGAGAAAGTAGTTTAAATTTAATTTCAAAAGAATATTTTAATTTGTATTAGAAGAATAAATATTAGTAAAAGAAACTGTTTTCTCTATATGTGCCAGGAAATAAAATTCAGCCTGATGCTTTACAAATGATGTTCTGCTAGCGAACAGGCATGCTGAACATTTGTATCTGGTTAAACTAAAAATAGCATTCTTTAATGATGGGAGGAATAATTCAGCAAATGTTTATTAAAGGGGCCTAATAAGTGTAGAATACTTTGCAATCTGTTTGGGTGAGGTTTTTTTTTTTTTTTTAAGTTACATAAGAAAGACACTGTCATTAACCCCTTGGAACTTAAGGATTATTGAAGCATCTTTCAAGGAATCAGCAATCTTAAAGATGTAAGAGGTTTGGGGCTTTTAATTTAGCCATATATTATATAGAGATCACTATCAGATGGCCATTTAAGGCTCTTGAATTACCAGTTCAGATTTAGAATCACATAAATTGACAAATTTCTGTTGTCTCATTATCATCTGCCATTGTCAGAGGAAATAAAATGTTCTGTGGGAATACTTGGTGCACATACAAATCCATACTTCTCAAAAATGTTGTTAGATTAAAATAAACTTAACTCTTTAGCTTTACTGAACGTAAATTAATCTTTTTTTGATTACTGAGAAGCCCTTCAAAAGGTCTCTCAAAACCAGGAGCTTATGCTTTTGAGATATCATGTATCGTTAAGAACAGAAATCACAATACATCCAACTTTATTCTATATTGATTTCCTCCATTTGTTGGGGTTCTTCGTACAATGTAGAGTCAGAAGATTTGCCTTCATAATTTGTTTGTGATTGCTCTCCTGGTGACTGTGGACAAGTATCCTTCATCCCTAGCATCTCATTTTCCGTGGCTGTAAAATGAGGGTGCCAAATTCTGAAGTTTCCTTCCAAGCTCCCAGAAAGATGATCCTGTGTTTTTTTTTTTTTTTTCTTGTACTGATTAGGGAGGAGACTTAAGTACAAGCCGGCGGAACTAAACCTTTACCTTGTAACCAACCACCACTTGTTTTACAATCTAGAAATAGAGTTTAGGAAGACTTAATAATTACTGCACTTAATTTTTAAACGTATTTTAACATCTTCTCAATTACGAGTAAAGTTGGGCATTAGAATTTTTTATTTTTTACTTATGATTAATGAAGAAAAGTAAGGTGTATAATTATAAGTAATTTGAAGATTTGAAATTCATCTTAGAATCACTTCACTGATGGTTAAAGTTAGATGTTCTAACCAGGATTTTCTAAAGCTGATCACCACAGTATTTCTTTGGCATAAGATATGGATATTTCCAACTATTGAAAAGAAGTATAATTAATAATTATTAAAGTGTAAATTGTGGAGTGAAATTAAATTGCTATTATTCTTAAGTTAAATAGGGTTACTTGGGCTTTCCTCTAGCAGACTTTCCAATTTAAAGGCTAGGGCAGCAATTATACCATGTCATTTAAAGTTTCTTCCAACGTTATGATTCTGTGAATTTTATTCCTATTAAGAGTTCCTTGAATTCTCAAAATACAAAGAAACAATTATTCTGATAGTATTTTTTGTTGTTGTTCTGGATCCATGAGTTCATCTTGTGGAGAATTCTCAGTATAGGAGCTCATTCTATTCATTTAGATTAGCAATTTTTGTAAGATAGTTACTTGTGATTGGGAGAGGTTAAAGGCTAGCTCCTAGTCATGTACCTCTTATATGGGAGAGGAAGCACTTGAACCCATACAATCTTGACCTTATCCACTCCGCCACACCACCAAGAGAAGTTTATGGGAGAAACTGAAGCACAATTTTATCTCCTTGTCAGACTCAAGAGACACCATTTTGATGGTCAATCCTCGGAAGAAATTAGAAGTTGTCAGTTAAATGAATATGCCTTTGACTAAGAAAAAAAATGTAGACTAGACAAACAGAACATTAGACAAAATGGAAACGTATCAAACCACCACAGATATACGGGCTATTTAAAAGATTTTTTAAAAGTCAACCTTGGTACAATTCCATGTGTTCCTTTATTAATGGATTGTTTTGTGTTTGTCTTTCATTCTGGAAGAGGATCATGACATCAAGATGATGCCATGACTTGCAATTGACTTTGATTTGAGTGAGGGAGGGCTGTGCAAGGTCACCAGCCTCACCTTCTCCTAAGCCATCTGTATTCAGTAGCCTGATATTCATTGGAATGACTGGAGATGGCCCAGCATGCAAGAATAAAGTTAATTGAAAATGAAAGAATATGAAAAAATTCTCTATATTACCGGTAATTAGAATAATGCAAATCTATGCAACTTTAAAGTTTTTTACTTCACACTTCACAGACTAAGAAAGATAACCAAAGAGGAAAATGACATATGCTGAAGGGACTGGCAAAATAGATAGACTGGTAGTAGTAGTACACTACTGAGGGAGCTATGAATTGATCATGACATTCTGGAAAGCAATTTGGAACTATGTCCCAAAGTTACATAATCTTTGGCCTCACCAATATGAGGCCTAAGCTTCAAAGAAAGCAAAGAAGGGGGGAGGGGAAGAAAGGACCTACAGATACAAAAATATTTTTAGTAGCTGTTTCTCTCATAGCCAAAAAATTGGAAAGTAAAGAGGTGCCCTACTATTGGGGAACGGCTAAATAAACTGTGGTATGTGAACATAATGGAATATTATCGTGCCATAAGAAACGATGAAATGAACAGGCTCAGAGGAAAGTGGGAAAATCACTATGAACTTATGCAGAATAAAAGGAGGCAGACTTAGGAGAATGATTTATACAACAACATTACAGAGAAAAATATTTGAAAAATTTTAAAATTCTAATCAACAAATTGATAAAGCATAACTCCTAAAGAATGATGACAGAACATGCCACTAGCCTTGTGACAGAGAGGTGACGAATTTAAAATACAGACATACATGAGCAGGTTTAGACAAGGCCAAAGTGGGAATTTATTTTAGCCTGAATATGCAACTAAGGTACCAGGGGCTTTATTTTTTTTTCTACTTGCTCAAGGAGGGCAAAAGTTGGTGGGTGGTACAAAATAATGTTTCAAAAACAAACAAAAATAGCAAAGGATATTTATGCTATAATGTGTCACATTTATTTCAGTATAATTTCTTGCTGTTCAGTGGTATTGCTCTGAATTAAAGCTCAGAAACATACCAAAGAAGAATGATGACAGTATACTTCATCATCTTGCTACTAATAAAACAATTACTTCAATGTCTTGCTTTGGTAGGGTAGGACTGCTAGAGATATTAGCATTATTGGTAATGAATAGAGAGTATTTATTGATAAAATGTGTTAAATGCATTGGAATTTTATTGTTTTATTTTTCAATAATCGTATTGCTGAAAACATAATAAAATTTCTTTTAAAATTTTTAAAGAAAGATTTCCATCCAAAATGGGTCTTAAAAAAAGAAAGGTTAAAGAATGTAGAAGAGAAAAGAAAAACTAAAATATTGTTATGAGAGCTTATGCACCAAATTTAACTGTAAATTGCTATTAAGAAAATTATATTGACATTTTATTAAAAGCTTATAATTCAACATTAAAAAAGAAAAGCTTTCTTTCCTCTTGGCTATGGGGGGAGTAAATTTTCATTATTTTAAACCTGACACAAACATTTTCACATAAATGTTTTTTTTTTAAATCTATTACAGATTTTTTAAAGACTATACTAAATTTAACATGACAGTACCTTGATTGTCTGTTTATCTGTTTTTTTTCTAAGAACCTACCTTGAAGTTACACAAAGCTGTAAATGCACTCAGATAGATCTACTTTTTGATTGGTGCATGAAATTCTGCCTTTAGAAATTTATTCCTTTACCTTAAAGTTTTGATCCCTATTAAAATGCACACATATGAAGAAGGAAGTCCCTAAGTCATTATTAAGCCATTATAATATAGTGTAAATGACTTATAGATAATTTCCTACAATGTTTTAAAGAGGGGAGAGAGGAAGCTCATAAGGGCACTGTGCAGCTGAAGTGAGGTAGAGAGGAGAAATCAGGGTGTACAGAAAGATTTTAAGGGGAGCTCTGGATATCAACCACACACTCATAGTTTATTCTGGAGCCAGCATATTTCTGTAACATTTACATGAGAAGCAGCATCATATGGTAGAAAAATGCATGATTTAGAGTCATTAACACAGGGTTCAAATTCTAGCTCTGTTCCCTGTCTGACTTTTGGACAAGTCATTTGCCTTGTGGCTCTCATTTTCCTCTTCAGAATGAAGATGTTAGATTACATGACCCGAAGTCTCTTCTTGTAGAATCTTATCGTCTTATATATTTGAAGATATTGTAAAATATTTATGTCACAATTGTGTCAGGTATTAATATGAAGAAATATAAATCCCCTATTGCATAGGTTTCATTGTATTAGTCATAAAATCATGCCCTTACTTGTAATAATTCATTTATCTAAAATACGTGTACTAACCTTCACTTACAAAGGAGAAAGGATTTTCTAATAAAGCTTAGATACAGATGTGCTAAAGTGGGTTTGTTAGTTATCAGAAAATCAACATTTAAAAAAAGTTTTGAAGGTGGAGATTGGAAGGTATAGAATAAGGAATGCTTTATTTGGTTTTGTGATGGCTTCTATTCCACAGAGACTTAGAAGGAACTAGTTTATCTGCTAACTTATAAAGTGAGAATTTTTCCAACTCTACTTTTTAAAATTTTATTTTGTTTTGTTTTATTTATTGATAATACTATATATATTCTCAGGAATACCTTACTGGAAAGTAACTTGAAATTTCCCATACATTTTGCTATGAAAATAACTTGAAAAATATTACTCAGCATCCATATACTGGCACTTGGCCTAGTAGCAATGGGGATTCTTCAGGCTTTTCTGCCACCACTGTACCTGTTGTAGCTTAGTTTTTACCCTGTCTATGTGGCAGGAGGGAAGGAAAAAGGGAGTGAAGGAAGATACATCTAATTATCTGTATAACCTATGCACGGCTCTGCAAATACTCTGTCAATATGTGGTCTAGGCTTTCTTTGAGCATTCAGGGAGGGCTTGTGAGACCCCTCTGTAGTGACTAGGTATATCCTGCCTCATGTTGATTGCACGTAAAGTAGGATCTGAAGCTAGACAGTGTTTCATTTGGTTTGCGTCTTGGATAGTTGGTCAAATAATATTATGGAGTCGTTTTATGATATGAAGATGGGGTTTGTTTATGATTTACTGATAATGCCAAAGTTGTCTGACGTCTCTTCTAATGAATTCCATGAAAAACCATGATTGTTGACCATTAATAGCATTTTGTTGAAATGAATTACATTTTTAGAAATCACTTCCTTAATTGAGTATGTAGAAGCTTTAAAACAGAGCTTAACTATGCCACTCCTTAGATAATTAACCATCTCAAAAACCATGATTCCGACCCAACAAAGAAAAAGGTGTCATGTCTTCTTTCCTTCCCTTACCCAGGTAACTTCTTCATAACTACTGTATCCTCTTTCGGTATATGGTTTAGTGATAAGGATAGATTTTTGTTTAGTAGTTTTAGCGATTAAAAGTGGGGAAGAGTAAGAACTGAAGTGTACCTTCACTTAAGGAAGTTTTACTGTCTTTTCTTACATAGAGAAATTGTATATAATCCAATTTTGCTGTAGAATGGGACTGTGTGGGATGGCTCAGGTCCCTACTTAAATCAAATACTCAGAGGCCTCTCAAAGTGATGACAGAAAGTTTATTTATTCGATTCTTGAGAAGCGGGACAATCCTACACCAGTTCACCAGGAGTAGGAAAGCCGAAGACAAAGAAAAGGCAGTGATTTATGTAGACCCTAAGGCAAGTCCCTCTTCCCCCACTGATCATTACCCTCATTAGCTGGGAATATGATCTTACATTCTAGACACGAAATCTAACCAATCCCTTTTGAAATGCAGACATCGAGGAATTATGTAAGTTTTATCCAATCGTTGAGACCCTAATACACTACACAGTTATATATCCTGAAATGGACAGACCGAGACAAGCACAGGCAAGAGTCAATTGAGAATTTGGGAGCGTCTTTATTAGCTGGCGCCTGTCCTCAAAAGAGGCAGCCCTGAACAAAGGTGTGTGTGCCTTTTAAGCATCTTAGCACCTCCTGGTACAGCCTTGTGGTTCCAATAGCACACATTTTTCACAGAAGAGTTTTGACAGGGGTTCCTAGGTGCTGCTAAGCAAGGGGGCACAACAGAGAGGGGGGCCCAAGCAGCTGCTAGGCAAAGGGGTACAACAGAGAGGGGGGCCCAGGCAGCTGCTAGGCAAAGGGGCACAACAGAGAGGGGGGCCCAAGCAGCTGCTAGGAAAAGGGGTACAACGGAGAGGGGGGCCCAGACAGCTGTTAGGCAAAGGGGTACAACAGAAAGTGTAGCCACTAACAGAAAGTGGCTACTAGGCCCAACCCTGCCTAGAAACTCAAGAGACATTATCTCAACCCAGGGGCTCCGGGGGGAGGGGGGATAATGTGCATTTCACTCCCCCCTTTTCATGTAACTAATCTAAATGAGGGACTCATCAGAGTCCAAAGGGGTATAACTGCCTTGACGTGTGAACAATGTATCCACGCCTTGCATCCTGCGACCTTAACCACTGATAAATTTGACAGGATCACTTGAAAAGGCACGGTCCACCGAGGTTCAAGCGAGGATCCCCGGGGTAGCTGTTGCTTGATATAAAGATTTGAGAGCACTCTGGACCTCGCGTAGAGCCTGTAAGGACTTAAGGAGGGCAACATTAGAAAAGTTGGGAAGCCAACACCCAGAATTAACAACTCAAGGAACAACCAGGGGGCTACTCCGAACATGATTTCGAAGGGGGGCCAGAGAGAGAGCCGTGGGATTGGGGGTGGGGGGAGGGTACATCTAGCCCGAAGCAGGGCAAAAGGAAGGAGACTCACCCAGGTCTCGCCAGTTTCAACCTTAAGCTTAGCAATATGCTCCTGCAGGGTCCTATTCATCCTTTCTATCTGGCCTGAACTCTGGGGCCCAAGTACATGTACTCAAGCACCCCACCTTGTCCCCCTTTAAGCAGATGGGACCCAACATATTTTGGGATAAGGGATGAATGTCTCGGCTTCTGAAACTGCTTCCTGCTGAAACTGGACGTAGAGCTGACCCTGCCTCACAGGGTCCCAACATTGGAGGGGTTAGGTCTTTAACCAGTATGAGGAACTTGACGATTCAGAGGGTGATAGGTGATATTACAATTCTCGAGAAAGGGACGTCCCTCCATCAGGTCAGGGAACCTGGTGGAGGGAGGCAACTTACAGACCCTAACGCAGAGAATCCCACTTAATTGCTCATGTGGCTTTAGAAAAGAGGGGAGGGGAAGAAGCAAGACAACAGTACAACAAACAATGGGGAGATTTAGTGACTTCCAGGTTTCAGCTACAGCCCACAGCGCTTTCACAAAGAAAGCTGGTAGCTGGTAAGGGGGGGAAAACCAACGGACCGTCCACAAGCCCTGGATACCTGAAACTCAGGTATTCAAGGAGAAAGGCTTCATGGAAAATTATATACAATCTTCACATTCTTTCCTCTATACATTCTTCCCTTCATCTATCCCCTTTTTTCACAAGGGGACTATCGCATGTTATAAGTACAGATACAGAGATTTAAGATAAAAAGGTAGATCAATGAATTATCCATTCAGAGGTTCCATCTCATCTGGGAAGGGACATCATCGGATGCAGTTTTCTGATCTAGATGCTCCTTCAGTCCATCTTCAGCACAGCATCTCTGCACATTCTTTATCTTCTTGTAGAAATTTGGATGTCCACTCTCTTACAATACTGACCTTAATACCATTTCAGATGACCCTTCTTAAGGTTTATACCTTTATCACTCTACAAAATCAAAATTGGGAGTTTGGCCAATTGTTATATTTAAGAAATCTACATTAGAACCCAGTATTTACATCTTACACTCAGATCTAAAGTCCTAAACCTGACAGCTTAATTTTAGACTTAACCTCAGATGTTCCCCTACCAACAATCTGTTATTTCATAAAATCTGATATTAAATTTACAAAACCTTTGATTATAGGAAATTGCCATTAAGAGTAGGGACATTGCAGGGAAACAACATCTCCCTAACTGCATGTCAATTCCAGGCAGGAGCAGATTGTCAGCTGCCATTCAGCCAGGCTTAAAGTCTGCCACTTGTCCTTGGGGAAATTGAGTCAGGAGAATACTACCTCAGCCCAGGCTGAACAGCCGTTCTCCCAACTTTACCATCACAGGCTTACTGATATCATGGATCAGAGGCTCAGCCCACCTTTCCTGCTATCCACACCTGGAGTTAGACTCAGAAGAACAGTCAGTTAATAGTCCCATGACATCTTAGAATAGCAAGTTCCAATAATCGGGTTTCAGATATGACTATAATTTCACACTGGCTAAGGAACATCCTTGACTCTGTTTGAATTCAGGTAGGGGTGAAATTTTCCAGTCATGCAGTATCTGTATTATAGCCAGACTCAGGAACAGTCAGGTGGGAACGATTCCTTTATAAAAGGACACAGTGGGGAAACTGACCAGGAGGATCCCATCCTAGATTGAGTCTAGAATTGTCCCCTTGGTGTTTCCTCTCCAGATACAAATTTCACCTGATAACAGTACAGGATGCGGGATCACAGTCCCCCGAGTAACTTGTGGCATGTTCTTTCAGATACTGATTTAATGCAGACAACTATACCCAAATTCAAACTTAAACAAAAATATTTATGGTCCCAAATACTTTTACCTTAAACAACATATTTCACTAATCCCAATTTAGGGCCAAATACAGTTATTTGTATTCCCGTGGAGCTGAAATAAGCAATGAAGATTAACAGGACTCACATACATAAGAGATTTCATTTCACAGTCTTCCTTCTCAAATTTAAAACTTCTCCTGATATAAAAGCCAGTTGTTACAACTTTTGAGCAAGTCACATTCATTGTTAATGAATTATATAAGCCAAACAATTTTCTTAGGACTGATGACCATGTGCACATGAAAGGAGCCTTGGCAGTTTTACAAAATAAAAGGAATTGGCATGGATCCCATGCCTGCCAATCCCAAACATATAGGAGAACTGTTCTGAATGGGCAGAACCAGCCTAAATAAATTATTACTCCATTAATTTCTTTCCACACATAGTAATCAATTAACAATTTTAGGTTTAGCATTAAAACGGCAGCTTTTTAGCTGTAGCTTTTTTAACAGGCAAAGGTGAAAATACCTGGTTTTCTATATAACATAGCAGACTTTACACAACTATTCCAACATCTTTTAGTTTCAACAAAATTCAGATTACAAATTGCTTTCTCTAACACCATTTCTGGATTATAGGGTAAAATAAAAATCTTGGTGGTTCTAACTTTTATTCAAGAAAATTTCGCATCTGTGTCCACTCCTTAAAAATGTTTTTGAAAGAAAAAGTTGTGAAACTGCAAGTGGAAGTGAGGGAGACTTGGGAACAAAGTCCAGTGGTGCCTAGTCTCCTCCTTTTCACTTGGGAGTTTCACAGCCTTATCTCTGAGGTGTCTTTTCTTTTCTTTTTTCTTTTTCTTTTTTCTTCTTTCTTTTGCCTTCTTCCCCCTGTGTGGGGAGGCTTTAGAGAGACCTTAGGGTTAGGGCGGGGAATCAAATCTATCCAGATGTTGATATATGGGATGTGATCTGGATGGCCCAGATCCCCATTCAGTATTCTCTGCACCCATCCTGCAATGGATTTATCAAAAGTCCCCTCAGGTGGCTAATCCACCCCGAAGGTGGGCCACTCTTGTTGACAGAGTAAAGTTAATTTCTCCTTGGAGACTGTGTACCCATAACCAGCTGCAGCTTGTTGGAATTGTTTAAAACACTTTATCATGAACTGCATGAACGGGGTCTTGGGACCTGAATGCCTTTGGCCCATGAGACCGGGAAAGGAGAGTAAGATACAAAGTCCGATTAAACTGGGGGTCAAACAAAAACACAAAACAAGAGACTGACAAAATGCACAGACACAGTTAGACAGTCCGGACTCAAACAAAGACACAAAACAGGAGACAGTCAAAATGCAGAATGCAGACTCAGTCAAGTGGTCCAGACTCTCGGAAACCGAAAAATACAGGAGAGCCAGACAGATACAGAGTGCAAGGTCAGGCAAGCAGTCCAGGACTCTCAGAAACCCAAAATACAGGAGAGTCAGCACAGGACCTCAAGTGGCGTCCCACGGAGACCAGTAAGGGCGTTTCCCGCTGCGTCCAGCCTTGCCACTTACTCCACAAGAGTACTCACCTACACAAACAGGGCGCTCAAAATGGTTAGATCAGAAGAATTTTGCTACTGGGAGCCTGGTTCTCATGGCTGTGGTTTGAGATCAGGGTCGGGGAACATCAATCCCGGTGGCCCCCCCCTGAAGTCAAAGCACAGTCTGGCCATCCAGGGCAGACAGTTTGCCTGTGCAAACAGAGCCAGAGGCTGTCTCGGTTGAACGGATAGAGAAAAAGCACGGGCAGGTTGCCCGTGCACACAGAGCCAAAGGCCATCTCGGTAGAACCTCCAAGTGAAATGGACAGACGGAGACAAGCGCAGGCAAGAGTCAATTGAGAATTTGGGAGCGTCTTTATTTGCTGGCGCCTGTCCTCAAAAGAGGCAACCCTGAACAAAGGTGTGTGTGCCTTTTAAGCATCTTAGTACCTCCTGGTACAGCCTTGTGGTTCCAATAGCACACATTTTTCACAGAACAGTTTTGACAGGGGTTTCTAGGTGCTGCTAAGCAAGGGGGCACAACAGAGAGGGGGGCCCAGGCAGCTGCTAGGCAAAGGGGTAAAACACAAAGTGTAGCCACTAACAGAAAGTGGCTACTAGCCCCAACCTTGCCTAGAAACTCAACAGACATTATCTCAACCCAGGGGCTCCGGGGGGGGAAGGGGGGATAATGTCCATTTCATATCCTTATATGGAACTATTCTATTCTAAAAACATTGTAACCTTGAGCCTCTAGGTCTTACCTTACCCCTGGGAGAAGAATTACAATCTGAGAAGTCTTCACTAAACCTATTCCACTCAATCCCTCCTCTGATTTATTAACCTGAAGACTTCTCACGGATATTTCAACCAAAGTTCTGTAACATGATCTCACACTGTCTATTAATCTCCTCATCCCAATCAGGCTCATTCTTGTCTTTTGTCTCCACAGGTGCCCATCCTTCCTTTAGTATCATCAACCAAATGGCTCCTTCGGTCCTCTCTTCTATTCCAGCAAGTTTTAGTAGAAAATTTCTAGCTATTTTAGTAATAAGTGAAATCAAGCAAGGTAAACAAATAGGAAGTAATATGATACCACTAGTTCCTATGAGAACAAACCACAGCAGTCTCTTCCACCAGCTCCCTTCAAATCAGGACCACCAAGACGTATTGAAAAGGGAGTTCCAAGTTTGTAGAGGAACGTGGGCAACTTTCTTGATATTCTTGGTGATCTTTCACTACCCTTCCATTATCATCAATTTTTAAGCAACATGTAGATAAATTGAGTTTCCCACAAACTCCCCTTCTTCTGCAAGTAAATAATCTAAGGTCAATCTATGTTGCAGTACTGTTTCCCTAGTTTGTGTGGCTTGATTAGCCAATAAGTCCAAAGCCTTTGCTGTTTGATTGGTTATAATTTCAACTACTGCTTGGAGTCTGATTAGTCTATTTAATAAATATATAGGGGTTCTATAACCCCAACTCCCATCTTGAGCCCAAGTTGCAGGCCCATACTCTCTAATTATCCTCTCAGGAGGCCAAGTGTCACCCCACTCATTTGCATTTCCAGTCTGAGTGAGGGAGGTGTCAATGTTCCTTTTCCTTTTGGCTAGATCGTCATATAGAGGGACCCCTAAATGCTGTTTCCCTGATTCAGACAAGTAAAAGAATTTAGGTCTCAACAATCCAATGTAACAAACACCTCTCCAGTTTAGTGGAAAGTGAGTATAAGCTGTCTGTCCACATATCCAATAATGTCCTCTCAAAGCAGGATTTTCCTCTAGAAACAGCCTTACTCTGTAATCCACAGCCAGAAAGTACTTCCCATCGTCCGGGCCTAATGGCCCCCCTTTCAGGATCTCTGACTTGCACTTCCATAGTTGTTGTTTCTTCTTCCACATACAATGTTGATAATTCTCTCCAGTTCTATCACTTACACTCCAGAAAGTATCAAACATCATCCTATGTGTTCCATTCTCCCACTTCCATATCCATTCTTTATATTCTGTGTTAGTCTTAGTACTATTCATACATATGCAGCTCCACAAATAGTCATAGTCGTGACCCCCTTGACATGGTTTTCTGGGATCAGAGGGGTTGTAAAACTTATACCCGCAACTCCTGTGATATTCCCCTTTTGTTCTCTCCTCGTATGAAGAGGATAGGAAAAATGAATGGGTACAGGGAATCACCTTACCATCTGAGCAGGTAATACTGTTCTGATTCCATCTGTTTGCATACTGGGCACAATCAATACGAGCCAGGGTTTCTGGTCTTCGTGTAAATGTCCATTTATAATTACTTTGTCCCAACCATGTCTCCTGCAATTCGGGTCCTGTTTGATTTAAACAATGTTGACCTGGAACTGATTGGGACAAAGACCATTGGTGTTTCTCTTGGCTTGTCCAGAATCTTGTTCCGTCATGTACTACAGATCTATTACTTAAAATCCAGACTGGACTCAGCGGTACTGCTACCCATGGCCATTGACTTAACAGCTGAGGTCCCCCACAAATCCAACAATCAGATACCTCAAAGGTATCTGCAATGGTCTGAATTAGGTCCAGGAAACTATTTTCAAGAAGGGGGGTTGATAACTGGGGCCTGGTGTCCCAGAAGTGGGAGCAGGATCATGCCTAAAAGGGACATTCCCAGGGTATTACATTTTGGTTGCATTGTTCCCACGGTTTGTCAAGTCCACACAATCTTAATAGAAGTGTCCTGTTTAGATATTGTGGTAAATGGCTTAGGACAATTGCTGAACAGAGAACCCTGTTAAGAACAAACAATAATAATCCTAATATAGTTCCCCAAATAACAAAACTTATAATGATATATATATATATATATGTATGTATATGCTTCATTGGCTATCCCTTTCCAAATTCTGTGTGTTCTCACACACGCTTCAAATGGAGCTTTTTAATACTGACAAAGTGTGTCTCCCAAGTATGAGGCTTGGGAGTTTAATAAATAATAGTAATAATTATAAATGACAGTAAACAACTTCAAATTTTTTTTAAATGCAATAACCTTCCATAACTTTGTCAACTGGTTTCCCAATCATGCTAAACATTTTCTGAATTGGGATGGGGAAATAGACAGTTCAAGGTTCAATCTTACCCATATTCCTCCCCTCCTCTTATTTATTCCTGTTTCCACACTTAAATCCAATCAATAAATATCTCTTCACATTCTTTCCCTTATGAATCCTTCCCTTCATCTATCTCCCTTTTATATGAATATGGGAAGGAAGCAAAGTTGACTCACACATTAGCAAACTACAGGGCGCAGTCTCCTTGTTATAAGTACAGATACAGAGATTTAAATTAATTAACTGTCCATTTAGAGGTTCCATCTCATACAGCAGTCTGGGAAGAAATATCATCTTATGCAGTTTTCTCATCTGGATGCTCCTTCAAACAGTCGTCAGCACAGCATCACAGCATCTTCTTCTCTTTATCTTCTTGTAGAAATCCAAATGTCCACTCTCCTACAAAACTGAACTTAATACCATCTTAGATTACCATTCCTATCATTCTTACAAAAATCAGAACTGAAACTTTGACAAATTGTCATGTTTTTTTTTTTTAAAAAAAGAAAATTCACATTAAAATGCAGCTTCTACATTTCACAGTAAGTCATTATTCATTCCCTCATTAGGAAGATGAGATTTCACTAAGAAGTCAATACCAGGCTCCAGTACTTATATAAATACAATAAATAATCATTTTTAACACAGTGCATATCACATCATAAGACAATTCCAACTTCTGAGCATGTTATGCTTCTTTTAAAGCATTTACAATATAGTCCACAAATCATTTTTTTTGCTTGTTTCCAGCATTAACCAACTAAGACAAAATAATGACTATGGATCCTAGTCTCACAAGCCCTTGACCTAATCATCTCCACACTATTACTAAGAATTAATGGACCCTGACTTATTGTTGTCGGTCTAAAGTACTTAATTTTAGCTCAGATGTTCCCCTACCAACAATCTATTATTCAATAGATCTGGTATTATTACTTACAAAACTTTTGATTTTAGGAATTTGCCATTAAGGGTAGGGACATTGCAGGGAAACGACATCTCCCTTACTTCATGTCAGCTCCAGGCAGGAGTACATTGTCAACTGGCATTCAGCCAGGCTTAAAATCTACCAGATGTCAGTGGGGAAATTGAGTCAGGAGAATCCTACCTCAGCCCAGGCTGAACAGCCGCTCTCCCGACCTTCCCATGACATCACCTTTTTGCAGTTCATCCCAGCATCTCACAGGCTTACTGGCATCATGGATCAGTGGCTCAGACGGCCTCTCTTGCTATCCACACCTGGCTTTAGACTCAGAAAAACAGTCAGTTAATAGTCCCACAAAAATCTTAAAATAGCAAGCTCCAATAATCAATTTCAAACATGACTAATTTCACATTGGCCAAGGAACATCTTTTGAAGCACGTCTTAAGTACCTTACATGCCTTTCTATACATGTTCTAGTTCCTGATTGAATTACAATCATGTCATTGCTCTAATAGATTTATATCTTGTTTCCCAAATTACGCTATCCCTTTCTGACCCTGCTCAATCTAAAAGAATGAGCTACACATGTGATAAGTTCGAACACTAACTTGAATTTTTATGTTCATGTAATGAATTCAAATCAAAACAATCATTTAACTTTCAATGCCAAATATTACCAGAGACTACCTACCTCTAAGAAAATTAGACTGAAATTCTTTTTCCCAAACTGAAGATGTTTCTGATTTAGTCTCAGTAATTAATTTAGTCAATTGTTTTCATACTAATTGCTTTTACATCATTTTGTAACCTGTAAAGATCTCATTCCAAGTTGGGACCTTTGTCCATTACCCCAACAGAGTTTTAGTCCCATTTGTCTAAAGGCCCTGGAAAACCTCACTTTGAAAACTCCTTGGTTTTTTCTTTTTTCCCACGTGAACTGGCTCTCCTAGGGTCCACTCTATCACTATGCCTAAGTCTATTCTACTTCCCACTCTTAATCCTATTAGTCCAAATCTCCAGCTTGCCAACCACTCCCATCAAGATCATTCCTGGAGCTGCCAGACCACCTGGGGCCACCTTTTTTTCTTTTTTTGGTAAGGGATTCCTTTCCCTGAATCCTCTGTAAATAAAATACAATTACAGTTAACTTTAAATCCCAATCTTGTTCTATGGAACAATGATACAATATCTATTTATTCCCATTAGATTTAGAAAGAACATTCCCAGGGATTTTATTTACCTCTTAGATCTCAAATTTGCCCTAAAAAGCCAATCACTGAAGATCATTCCTTACACATTTTCAAATTCTCACCAAAGCAAGTTCTATATACAATCTCCTCAGCTGCTGGGGCTGTACTTGTTACTAGCCTGAGGACTGTTTCTTTCTCCCACATATACACGCAGTATACCAGCTTTAGGTTTTAGGATTAGAATTACAGATGGCAAACATAATTTTCATAAGTGATAGCAAATTGTTTTAGCTATGAACCCGAACAATAAATTTCAGATGACATCAATTGAATTTTCTTATCCTTTTAGAGAAACTAAATTCTTCCCACTTTTGTAACTTACAAATACAAATTGGATAGGTAGGCCTTCCAAAAACCATGCAAAAGATTTTACAAAATATTTCTTAATACAACAAATATTTCCTCTCTTACGAACAGTTTTCAATTTATCACAATCCCCTTGAAACTAATTGACATAAATCACAAGAAAAGACCTAAACCAAAAGCTTTTTCATATTTGCCCATAAACTTTCTTTTACAAACATAACTTTAGAGTAAATGCTAGATTCATGGCAAAAACAATTTTAGCTAAAATTTCCTTTTCAACAACAGAAATAAACTTTAACATAATACATCCTCAGATGGAACAGGCTTGAAAATCACACCATTTTAAAGCGTTCTCATTTTCTTAATAAGAATGCTACAACAAGGAAACTCTTACAAAAAAAAAATTCATAACAGCTCTTTTTAACCAATTCATTAATTAACTTAACAATGCAATTCCTAATACAATATTTAGATGGATTACCTAAAAATTTAAACCTAATTTAAGTTTATTTAAAACTTAAAAGAAGCCATTAACCTATTCAGCTCTTTTCTTTATAACCAAATATAAGTTTCAAATTATCAAATTTCTCTCACATCCTTTTAAAACCCCAATCTATATGTAATAAATTAAAAATTTAAAATCATGTAACAATTACATTAGATTAAGGTTGCATCTAAAAAATACCTATCCTTTTGTTAGTGGATCTAACATTTTTGGCAGAAATGCCACTGGGTGTCTCTGCCCTCCTCTTATTTGTGCCAGGATTCCCAAGGCCACCCCCTTCTGGCCCTCCCACTCTGCAAAGAAAAAGAAAAACCTAAACTTGTTTTATTTCATTTTTTACTTTAAATACATTGTCTGGCATCAAATATATTGATCTAATTAAACCTAAATTCAGAACTCTCAGCTCTAAGTTGCTTACTTGAGATTTTTTTTTTTTTACTTTCTAATCTTCTGCTTACTTCCACCAAACTTTAATAAATTCTAACCTATCTTAAACATTAAATGAAGAATGACTCATTTCACCTATTCACAATTCCAAATACAACCAGAATGAATTCAATTAACCTTCTGTTATTTCCCATCACACTAAAATTTCTTCTTTTGGGTGAGGCAGAAAATGGTTAAATGCTTGCTAGCATGCCTCTTTGGTCTGAGGGAAAAAGATAAATTCCCTCCCTCCCTTTTGTACTTCTTTCAAGCCTTCTGATTACACAGTACCCCTGCTCCTCTCATCATCTCTACCTGCTTAAATTCTCTTGCCTTTCCCTCAAGCCCCTTTGAAACTGCACATAACTTACTTCTTTCTACTCCTAACCTGACACTTCTAGATTCTTTTACTTGCTGTTACCAACCATATAAACTGAACAGTAAAATAATTTTTCTCTCCCTTTCTCTCCCTCCTTGTCCCTCCGCCCCTCTGAACTAATCTGGAGGGGCTGAAGAAGGGGAGTAACAGGAATTTCAAGGACAGTTCAGCTCAGCCTTTCTGCTCCTGCTGGCTGGCTGGCTAAATTTACAACCTTATCAGATAAAAACAGAGACACACAGACTTTCATTCACACAGAAGTACCAACACAACACATACAGACAAAACATTTAACAGAATAGAATGGTACATATAGGTTTAAATTTTTGGCAAACCCAGTCCTCAGAGGAACCATATTTGGGCCAAATTGTGCCCTCCTCCAATGTCTTTTCACCCCATATGAAACAACAATACTTAATCATCTTGTTCTACATTCTTTTCTCTATAATTTGGTAATTCATGCCAATTTTGTAATCGGTTTCGCAAGGGACTATTTAGCAGTATTTCTTCCTGACTCCACTCCGAAGCTCAGTTCTTGGACTGCTTCGGTCCCATTTTGCACGAGGGTTGTCACCAACACCTCCGAGTCTAAGACTCAACGAATTATGCTAGCTCCCCTGCTAGCTTCCTTGCTAGCCACCTGCTAGCTCTCTTGCCAGCTCTCAGTAGGGGTCACCCCACAACCAGCAGTCACCCGGCAAACGTTTTTTTGGGGGCCTTTTACCCTGAGGTCCTGCAGTCCACTAATTTGCTTGGGATTCATCACCTTCTCCCCGAGTCTATCTAAGACTCAACGAATTGACCCCCAGAGAACCCCCCCCCCCTCCGTGCTTATGGCTGGGTTGTATACGCGTACAAGTTGCCTGACTGCAACTTTCAACACCAACCTGTTGGCATTTTCATACACGTCGCAGCTTTGGAGTCTTTGGAGTCCTTATCTCTATTCTTTCTGTCCTCACTGAGTTCCTCTGCTTCAGGTTGTTACTTTGCAGAGAGGGAGGCCCGGCAGCCCGTTTCAAGGACCGTGAGGGGGTGAAAGTCTCCCCCACGGGCACGCCTGTCTTTGAACTGAGCTGCCAGTCATCTTTCTGAAAAGCCACAGATCCCGGAACGTGCCCCCAAACTGTGTGGGATGGCTCAGATCCCTACTTAAATCAATTACTCAGAGGACTCTCAAAGTGATGACAAAAAGTTTATTTATTTGATTCTCGAGAAGTGGGACAATCCTACACCAGTTCACCTGGAGTAGGAAAGCCGAAGACAAAGAAAAGGCAGTGATTTATATAGACCCTAATGCAAGTCCCTCCTCCCCCACTGACCATTACCCTCATTAGCTGAGAATATGATCTTACATTCTAGACACGAAATCTAACCAATCCCTTTTGAAATGAAGACATCAAGGAATTATGTAAGTTTTATTCAATCATTGAGACCCTAATACACTACACAATTTTATATCCTTATATGGAACTATTCTATTCTAAAAATATTGTAACCTTGAGCCTCTAGGTCTTACCTCACCCCTGGGAGAAAAATTACAATCTGAGAAGTCTTCACTAAACCTATTCTACTCAGGACCCTCACCAAAGATAGGGATTTGAGGAAGTGTTTCTAGAGAATGATTCATTGTGTAGAATTTGTTTTTAATTAGATCAAATAAACATTCTCTCACAAAATATTTTCTGAAATGGGAAAATAATTTTCTTTCCATTAAATAAATAAACATTATTATTTGCAGCAGAATTTTACCTATAGTATAAAGTTGTTTCTGTCTACCTTATGTTCAGATTTTAAGTTCTAAACTAGTAGATCCCCCAATAATGCAGTTTTTCAGTATTCAAATATCTCTGAATTTTCCTTGCCAGCTGTTTTAATGCCACAGGCAAGGTCAGCTTAACTATTTCTTTTCCAATTCAAGTTATGTGCAGAGTGTGCTGAAGATCTTCAGGACAGCAGATTGGACTGTGATGAGAAAAAAGCCTATGTGCTGTATGTGACATACGTAACTATAATCTTATCAAAAACAGATCTGATTTCAAGCAGCCACAGGTGTGTTCTGGGTTAGGTTTTTTTTTTTTTTCATATTCTTTGGCCATCAAGTTTTATAAATGGGGCTAGCAAATGCCTGTAACTGGTTATTAATCTTTGAGTACATGTACGATATCAAATTTTGGAACTCATCCCATCAACTCAGTGAACATAGAGAGGGCGATTTACATGTCAAATAATTTCCTTATTTGCAAAAGTGTTGCTTTGGTTTAAGCCAAGTTGACAATAGGCTATAGACGTTCTCATCTTTTGTT
Source organism: Notamacropus eugenii (assembly GCF_028372415.1). Taxonomy (NCBI): domain Eukaryota; kingdom Metazoa; phylum Chordata; class Mammalia; order Diprotodontia; family Macropodidae; genus Notamacropus; species Notamacropus eugenii. The sequence continues at coordinate 5,613,280 of NC_092879.1, read as the reverse complement.
ACTGTTTTACTGAAATTATACTAGGTTTCATGATGGAAATTAAATTTATTTCTAATAAAATAAGTGACAATATAATAAAAGTGTATGTGTCACTGTTTCATAAAATCCAAATATAATCACAAGGGAATTAGATGTTTGTCGTTACTCATATTATATGGTAACCATTCTAAAGATAAATTTACTAAACTACTAAACTTGAGCAAAAAAGCTGAAGACTCCAGAACAGTGATTCATCAGGCTCTTTGGGCCATCAGACAGAGATCCCAAAGATCCGGGCAACATCACATGTGATCGAGGGCTCATTCCCAAAGCCCTCTGACCATTGCTGCTGCTTGTCCTCCTGTAGAATTAGACAGACAGGCTGAAAGAAAGAAGGGGGGAGGGGAGACCTTAGAGAACAGAGTTAGGGCCCTGATGATGCTGCCCTGGACTTGGACCTGTGGAGTCCAGGGAGGATCCTAGGGGCCAGTGCTGGGGAGAGAAGCCAGGGTTCAACGGAACAACACAGGGACTGCAGACTGATTTTCTGTCTCAGGTCTATACCAGGCAATTCTCTCAAGCTGAAGAAGAAAAGACAGATTCACGAGGATCCTCCAAGTCCCCTCTGGCCTCCAGCCTCTCATCATTCTGAAGGGCCTGCCTCACCACCCAGCCAATCCTCAGCCCAACCTCCACATACCCTCCTCTTTCCTTGGCCCTCTTTACCCCAGCCCCTCCCTCCTTCCAGGCCCCCATAGTCTCACCTTTGGCTGTGACAGAGACACCTGACTGCACTGTCATTGCCTGGAGACAAAGGAGAGAAACAACCCAGTCAGGGACATACATCCCAGAATCAGGGTACGGGAAGGGAAGGAGACACCAAGTGAAGGCTACTGGGCTAAGCCTCTCCTTTGTCTTCTCATCGCTCAGGTTCTTAAGATACCATGAGCTGGTCCCTTTTTTCTACCCACCATTCCTACCCTTCACTTACCTCTAGCCTGAACCTAGTCGTGCTTTTTTCTACCCGGAAAAGGAAAAAAAAATCCAGTGAGGAATTCAGGAGAGGAGACTTCACTAGGGTCTCAGAAGTTCACTGGTTTATCTTGGAGACACAACTAATTACAACTGGGAATGTACCCCATCCGCACTCCAGTCCAGCTTCAAGATTTAAGAGGAAGAGAGAAAAGAGACCCCAAAAGGGCACTTCACACCCTCGAGGTCTGCATCCAGGGATTCCCAAGGCTGGTCTACAGCCCCCAGCTGGGGAGACACCCAGGCCCTCTTGCACATATCCCCACATTCATCTCTGATTTGAGTCTGAAGCAGATTCCCTACTCAGCCAGCCTGTCAGGCATCCTCCAAAGAAATGGCTTCTGGTTAGGAATGTGTTCTTCTAGAGTCTTAGGGCCCACCTGACAGTCCCTTAGATGGGAAAGTGAGGACTTGGTGACAAACAAACAAGCTGCCAGGTCAGGTGAATCCAGGATCTCCACAGTGCCTGCTCAGTAAGGACCCCCTCTCCTTCCTGCCTACCTGAATTCTTCCTGCAGATCACAAATCCAACAATGACTGCAGTGACTAGGAGGAGGACAGCAGCAATTATCCCCCACTTCCCCCCACCTCAGGTGCAGTGAGCCAGATGGATAAAGACTAGCTTGAAGATGGGAAAGGGCAGTGGGAGATCCTGATCCCTCACTGGCCTGAAATTCACTAACCCTTCTCCCAGCAACTCCCCCTCCCTCAGGTCCCATGGGGGTGTAGGAGAATGGCCTTTTCCCAGCCCCTCCTTGCTGTCCTTACCCTACTTCAGGCTGAGGGGCTCAAACAGCCCCTGGTGCTGAACTGGGCAGGTGTATTTGCCTTCCTGGCCCGAGAAAGCACAGCTGCCCACTTCTGGAAGGTCCCATCTCCTGCAGGCCTGGTCTCAATGAACTCCGTGTCTTGGAGCTGTTCCTCCCCATCCCTCAGCCAATTCAAGGAGATCTCTGAAGGTTAAAAGTCTTGGGCCCAGGTGACTGCAGAGTCACCTCTCCATCGAGATCAGTGTGGGTGGTCACTGGGCAGAGGGCGGGTCTGGAGCCAAAGGTCAGAGGCAGTTACAAGCTCCCCTTCCCCCCTTCCCCTCCAGGGGCACAAGGACAGGTGAGAGGAGGGGAACACTCCACAATCCAGGCCCTGGGGTGTCCAGAGCACTGGGCTGAGGCTGCAGGGAAGAGGGAGAAGGGCTGGCCAAGGGCCTTGAGCGCCGAGCACACTCCGGCCCAGGCAGGAAGTACTTTATCTCTCCAGTGTCTCCTTCCCCACCACCAGGTACTTCTTCAGTCCCAGTACACACTTCTCCTCCAGATAGGCTTTTCTATCTCTCCACGATGCTCCTCTCAGCCTCCCTCTTACGCTTGGAGTTCACAGCCTGGGGGCATCAACACCGTCCAGAGGTGTCCAGGATCAGGTATTGCAGGCCGTCCTAGGCGAAATGGTAAAATTCTCGCTTGAAGGTGAGCCTGGGGGACACCTCGCAGCCCTACATGGGCTGGAGGGTGTAGACTCCTGCCTCGGCTCAGATTATCAGGGACAGACTTTCACCACAGGCCCTGACCACGTGAACCGCCCTCTCCCCCGGGACGTCGCCAAGTAGCTCCTTGACTCCCCCATCCTGGTCACCCCAGTGGGAGTCGCAGGGGACCGTAGGACTGGTAGGACCCCCCTCTCCACCCCCGCCCCACTCTGCTCCGGGACCCCCTCACAGATCTCGCTGGCTCTGGTTAAAGTAGCCCCGCGGTCTGCAAGTCCTCTCGGGAATTCTGTGCGTTGGCCCTGGAGACCCGAGACTGCGGCTCCCAGGAGTCCTAAAACCTGTGTGTCAGGATCTGGGGGAACTAAATTCAAGGATCTTATCATCCCTCAGGCTCTTCCCAACCAAGAGAAGGGGCTGTGAGGATGCTTAACTCAAATGCTCTAAACCATGGGCACGAGGGCACGTGTGTATGTGTGAGTGTGTATGTTTATATCTTGTCTCTCCCATTAGTTTGTGACCTCCTCAAAGGCAGGGACTCCCTGAAGATCCAACATGGACTCCTGGGACCACACAGACAGAGAAGATGGTGAAGATGGCGGATGTGCAATGCCATGCAGTTGCCACCATGTTCCAATCATTTTATCAGAGAGAACTGAGTCAGGTGTCTTCACTGCTTATCAGCTGGATGAGCCTCAGACTCACTGACCCAATTCACATCTGGAATCTGGCAGAAGGAATTGCCCAGAGAAGCTGTTAACATCAATAGGAAGGTGGATGCTGTGGCTCTGGGTGGTCTGGACCCACCAGTTATATCTGAAATGTCAGTTCGGCTACAATCAGTTTTAGTTTGTTAAATATGGAGCTGATCAAAATAGTTTTTAAAAATAAGTTCATAGACCACTGGTTACAAAGTCCTGACAAATTCATCTAAATGTTCTCTAGAGCTTTTCAAAATTTGGACTCCATATTATAGCCCTCCAGAAATCCTTGTTTTCTTTTCTCATACTATCTGAAAACTATACTTTCTTTTGTATACTCTTCTTTGATCATATTGATCTCTTGGGAATTCCTTTAGTACTTATTAATCAAATTTGCCATTTTCCCATGTAACTAATGTTTTCTCTGTAAATATAACTAAAGTGTAAGCCATAAGTAAAGAAAAGAGTATTGAAATCGCTTTTGTTTTGTTTTGTTTTTAAATTTTAGTTGGGAAACATAGAGACCCTGAAGTTAATGTAACATTTCTCTTTGGGAGTTCTGACTTAAATACATGGCCTTTCCCTAAAACAGTAGTTTGCTCTTCTTGATGAATTGCAGCTTGTATTCTCTTTGGCTACGGAGTATGGTCTTGTTGAATGATATTAGAAGAAAAGACAAAGTAAGAAACTTTCTTAACATTGAATTTTTTTAATGAAAATTGTAGTTTGTTCTCATTTTTTCGTATATTTTTCCTATTACCATTTATAAACATGTGGCCAACATATTTTACAACATTGGAATTATAGCACGTGTACTATTTAGTTTTGGTGTTCCCGGAGAGGCATATCCTTAAGAACCACCATCTTGGAGACTTGCTAAAGATATTTTTTAAAATATGTACTGAATAATTTTTGGTGGAATTTATGCATATGAAATCCACGGTAAGATTTTGTTTTAAAATTCATTTATATACTATCTAATATTAAAATATGACTTTTTAAAACATGAACTCATCATGTTCCCAAGAGGCATTTTTGCAAAATCATATTTATCTAGAGATTAGAATTCTTGCAACCTCAGTCCTAGATAATTATTGGCTGTGAACTAAGAAATAAACTTACATGGCCCAATATAGCACAGAACCATCATGTTATGGTTCTATGTACTTTCTATTTAGGAGAGGACTTGATTCCCTCATTCATAACTAACATACTCATCATCAGGTCTTAACCTACACTGGAGAAAACAAAAAGAGGAATGAGAGACTGACAGAAACATACTAATAATGGCAGCTCACATTGTAACAGAAAATAAACTTTAAAAAAGTTATTATGATAATGTTTCTGAGTCACCAGGAAATGTAAAGTTTTAGGTATCTCACAGAACGTTTTGTTTTAAATTAAATAATTTGTTTTCAGTTTTTTACAATCACTTCCACATATCTTAGATGTTTCCCCCTCCCTCCGCCTTCCCTCCCTGAAACAGCATGCAATCTCATATAGGTTCTACACACACATTCTTATTAAATATATTTTCACCTTAGTCATGTTGCATAGAAGAATTAAAATGAGTGGGAGAAACCATGAAAACAAAACAAAACATAATAGAGGAAAAAATGGTCTGCTTCATTCTGCGATCCAATTTCGTAGTTCTTTCTCTGGATGTGGCAGGTATTTTGCCTCAAGAGTCCATTGGAGAACACAGAATTCAAAATAAAATCCTACAACACAGATTTAGAATTTAAGTCTTAGAACATAGAATTGGTACTGCTGCTCTTGGAACACAGCTTTAGAATTGAACAGAATTAGAGCTAAAATGTAAAAATATGCACTTAGAACTGGTCTTAGATCACAGATTTAGAATGAATGCCTTGGAATACCGAATTAGAATTAAAATCTTAAAACATAAAATTAGAAGTAATGTCTTAGAACGCAATCAGTTTCAACTTTACAAGAGAGAATTAGACCTAAAACACAGAATTAGAATTAAAATATTAGAACACAGAATAAGAACCAGTATTTGAACACAGAATTAGAATTAAAGCCTGAAAACTCAAAATTGAAAGTAATATCTTCGAACACAATTAGTTTTAGAGGCAAGAAATAGGATTAAAGACTTAGAACAAAGATTTAGGATTAACGTCTTAGAATAAAGATTTAGGATTAAAGAAGTGTTAGAACACTGAATTAAAATCAAGTATTAGAGAATAGAATTAGAATAAATTATTAGAACACAGAATTAGAAATAAAGTCCTACAGCACAGATTTAGTATTTCAGTCTTACCACACAGAATTGCTACTATTCTTGGAAAGCAGAATTAGAATTGAAGTATTGAAACACAGAGTCAGAATGAATTTTAGAACACGGAACTAGAATTAAAATCTAAAAACATGCAATTAGAACTAATCTTAGATCACAGATTTAGATTGAATGCCTTGCAGTACAGAGTTAGAATTAAAATCATAAAACACAATGTTAGAAGCAATGTCTTAGAGAACCCAATTAGCATTAGTTTTAGAAGAGAGAATTAGACTAAAACACAGAAATTAGAATTAAAATATTAGGACACAGAATAAGAACTAGTCTTAGAACACAGAATTAGAATTAAAATCTGAAAATACAAAATTAGAAATAATGTCTTAGAACACAATTAGTATTAGTTTTAGAAGAGAGAATTAAAAGTAAAACACAGAATTAGAATTAAAATACTGGAACACAGAATTAGAAATAAAGTCCTACAACACAGATTTAGTATTTCAGTCTTACAACACAGAACGGGTATTACTCTTGGAAACAGATTTAGAAGTGAAGTATTCAAACACTCAATTAGAATGAATCTAAGAAAGCATAATTAGAATTAAAATCTAAAAACGCACAATTAGAACTAGTCTTAGATCACAAAATTAGAAGTAATGCCTTGGAACACAGAATTAGAATTGAAATCTTAAAACACAAAATTAGTAGTATTGTGTTAGAACACAATTAGTATTAGCTATAGAAGAGAGAATTAGACTTAAAGCACAGAATTAGAATTAAAATATTAGAACCCAGAATTAGGAGTAGTCTTACATCCCTGAATTAGAATGATTGTCTTGGAACACAGAATTAGAATTAAAATCTGAAAACACAAAATTAGAAGTAATGTCTTAAAACACAATTATTATTAGTTTTAGAATAGAGAATTAGACTTAAAACGATAATTAGAATTAAAATATTGGAACACAGAATTAGAAGTAGTCTTAGAACACAGAATTAGAATGATTACCTTGGAATACAGAATTAAAATTCAAATCTGAAAAAATAAAATTAGAAGTAATGTCTTAGAACACAATTAGTAGCAGTTTTAGAGGAGAGAATTAGATTTAAAATGCATCATTACAATTCAAATATTAGAATACAGAATTAGAACTAGTCTTCAAACACAGAATTGGAATGAGTGTCTTGGAACACAGAATTAAAATTAAGATCTGAAAACAAAAAATTAGAAGTAATATCTTAGAACACAATTATATTTAGAAGAGGGAATTAGGATTAAAGTCTTAGAACAAAGATATGGCATTAAAGTCTTAGAAGAAGGATTTAGGATTAAAGAATCACAACACAGAACTGGAATTAAAATCCAAGAACACTGAATTAAAATTAAATTCATAGAGAATAGAATTAGAACTAAAATGTTAGAACAAAGAATTAGAATTAAAGTCCTATAACACATTTAGAATTTAAGTCTCAGAACATACAATTGGTACTACTCTTGAAACACAGATTTAGAATTGAAATCTTAGATCACAGATTTAAGACTAGTCTTAGAACACAGAATTTGAATTAATTTGTTATAACACAGAATTAGAATGAAAGTCTTAGCACATAGAATTAGAATTAAAATCTTACGACACAGAATTAGAACTATCTTTAGAACACAAAATTCGACTTAAAGTCACAGAGCACAGAATTAGAAGAGTATTATTGCTAAATTCTTAGAACACAGAATTAGAATTAAATTTCTAGATCACAGATTTAGAATTGAATTCTTACAACACAGAATTAAAACTGGTCTTGGAACACAGATTTAGAATTAGACTTAAAGCGCAGAATTACATTTCACTTTTTTACAACACCAAATTACAATCGAAGTCGGAGAACGCAGAAATTGGATGACAATCGTAGAACACAGAAGCAGAATTAAATCTATAGAACACAGAATTAGAATTAATGTCTTGGAACATATACTTAGAATTAGATTTAAAACCCAGAATTAGAATCAGTCTGGGAACACCAAATTACATTTAAAGTTTTAGAATGCAGAAATGGGATTCAAGTCTTAGAACTGAGAATTAGAATTAAAGAATTAGAACACATAATTAGAATTAAAATCTTAGAACAAAGCATTAAAAGTAGTCTTGGAGCACACAATTAGAATGAATATCCTGAAACAGAGAATTAGAATTAAAATCTTAAAACACAACAGTAGAGGTAATTTCATAGAACACAAATAGTACAAATTTTAGTAGAGAAAATTAGAATTAAAGTCTTAGGACACAGATTTAGAACTGAAGTATTCAAACACGGAATTTGAATGAATCTTAGAGTATATAATTAGAATTAAAATCTAAAAACACACAATGAGAACTAGTCTTAGATCACAGAATTAGAATTAATGCCTTGGAACACACGACTAGAATTAAGATCTTAAAACACATAAATAGAAATAATGTCTTAGAACAAAATTAGTATTAGTTTTAGAAGGGAGAATTGCACTTAAAACACAGAATTAGAATTAAAATACTAGAATACAGAATTAGAAGTAGTCTTAGAACACAGAATTTGAGTGATCATCTTGGAACACAGAATTAGAATTAAAATGTGAAAACACAAAATTAGAAGTAATATCTTAGAACACTATTAGTTTTAGAAGAGAGAAGTAGAATTAAAATCTTAGAATAAAGATTTAGGATTAAAGTCTTGAAACAAGGATTTAATATTAAAGTATTAGAACTCAGAATTAGAATTAAAATCTTACAACACAGAATTAGAATTATTATGAGAACGCAGAATTAGACTAAAGTCACAGAGCACAGAATTAAAATTAAAGTCTTAGAGAACAGAATTACAGCTAAAATCTTAGAACACAGAGTCAGAATTAAATTTCTAGACCACATATTTAGAATTGAATTCTTACAACACAGAATTAAAACTGGTCTTGGAACACAGATTTAGAATTAAACTTAAAACACAGAATTAGAATTCGTTTTACAGCACCAAATTACGAAGTCAGAGGACACAGAAATAGGATTACAATCTTAGAACACAGAAGCAGAAGTAAATCCATAGAACACAGAATTAGAATTAATATCTTGGAACATAAATTTAGAATTAGACTTAAAACGCAGAATTAGAATTAGTCTTAAAACATCAAATTACATTTAAAGTCTTAGAATACAGAAACAGAATTAAAGTCTTAGAACACAGAATTAGAATTAAAGAACTAGAACACATAATTCGAATTAAAATCCTAGAACAGAGAATTAAAATTAGAGTCTTAGAGAACACAATTAGAACTAAAATCTTGAATACACCATTAGAATTAAAGTCCTAGAGTACAGATTTAGAATTAAAGTCTTAGAACACAGAATTAGAACTATTCTTGGCAAAGAGACTTAGAATTAAAATATTCAAAGGCACAATTAGAATTAATTTTGGAACACTGAATCAGAGTTAAAATCTTAGAACAAAGAATTAGAATCAATGTCTTAGAAGACGGAATTAGATTAATAATGTGAAAGCACAGAATTAGAAGTAATGTCTTAGAACACAATTAGTATTAGGTTTAGAAGAAAGAATTAGAATTAAAGTCTTAACACAATGATTTAGCATTAAAGTATTATTATAGAGAATAAGAATTAAAATCTTAGAACTCTGAATTAGAATGAAGTTCTTAGAGAATAGAATTAGAAGTAAAATAGTAGAACAGAGAATTAGAGTTAAAGTCCTACAAAGCAGATACAGAATTTAAGTCTTTGAACACAGAACTGGAAGTAGTCTTGGAAGACAGATTTAGAACTGAAGTATTCAAACACAGGATTAGAAAGTTACAGAGTGAAGGTAAAAGGGTGGAACAGAATATATTATGCTTCAGATGAAGTTAAAAATAAAAAACAAAAACAGGGTAACAATCTTGATCTCAGACAAAGCGAAAGCAAAAGTAAATCTAATTCTGGAAGGAATTATATGATCTGATGCTAAGCGAAAAGAGAAGAACCAGGAGAACTTTGTGCACAGCAACGACCAGCTGTGCAAGAGTTTTTTTTCTGGTAGACTTGGAACTTAGTAATAAGGCAAGAACTTTACAAAAAAATTCCCAATGATTTTCTAAGGCTAAGTGCCTTTCACATTCAGAGAAAGAACTATGGGATTCATTCGCAAAATGTAGCAGGTCATGTTTGTTTGTTTGTGTGTGTGTGTGTGTGTGTGTGTGTGTTATATTTTGATTTGTTGTATGATTTCTTCCATTTATTTTAGTTCATCTACACAGAAAGACTGTAGCGAAAACGTATTCAATAGGAAAGTATATGTAGATCCTATTTAGAATTGTATGCCGTCTTGGGGAGGAAGAAGGGTAGTGGGGGGTAGTGAGGGGGGTAAAGATCTAAGTTTTATGGTAGTGATTGTAGAACATTAAAAAATAAAATAATAATAATAAAATATTAGATCTAATTAAAAGGGATAAGGAAGGAAACTACATCCTGCTAAAAGGTAACATAGAAAATAAAGTACTATCTATACTAAACATATGTATACCAAGTGTTATAACATCCAGATTCTTAGAGGAGAATTTCAGTGAGTTGCAGGAAGAAATAGACCGTAAACCTATACTAGTGGTGGACCTCAACCTTCCCTTTACAGAATTATATAAAGCAAACTGCAAAATAAACAAGAAAAATTAGGAGGTGAATAGAAAATTAGAAAATTTCAATATGATAGACCTCTGGAGAAAACTGAATGGGGATAGAAAGGAATCTTTCTCTCCATCCTCCTTCCTCCCCCCTCCCCATCGTTTATGTTTCTCTCTCTCCTTTCTCACTTTTCCTCCTCACCTGTGCTTTGCTTCTGACCACCAACTCCCTCAATCTGTCCTCCCTTCTACCAACCCTTCCTTTTCTCTCCCTTTTCCCCTACTACTTCTTCCCTCCCTTCAATCCACCACCTTTCTTTTCTTCCTCTCCTACTTCCTATAGGTTCAAACAATGTTTGCTTCCCTCCCTTCTTTCCCTCTATTATAATAGGTCTTTGCACCATTTCATGTGATATAACTTACCCTTTTCAGACTCCTCCTTTCTGTTTCTCCCAGTACAATCTTTATTTTTACCCCTTAATTTTTTTTATCGTTATATCAAAGTGAACTTATATCCACACCCTCCATTTATGTATTCCCCTTCTACAAGTCATAATAAAGATGCAGTTTTCAAGAGTTACAGATATCATCACCCCATGTAGTAATGTAAACAGTTTAACCTTATTGAATAATTTTTTTTTTTGTTTCCTGTTTGCCTTTTTATGCTTCTCCTGAATCTGGTATTAGAAGATTAAATTTTCCGTTCAGCTCTGGAATTTTCATCAGGAAAGATGGGAAGTCCTCTATTTTATTGAATGTCCATCTTCTCCCCTGAAAAATTATGCACAATTTTGCTTGGTAGTTGATCCTCATTTGTAATCCAAGCTCCTTTGCCTTCCAGAATATCATATTGCAAGCCCCCTGATCCTTTAATGTAGAAGATGCAAGGTCCTATGTAATCCTGACTGTGGTTCCACAGTATTTAAATTGTTGTGTTTTTTTTTTTTTTGGCTGCTTGCACTATATATTCCCCCTGACCTTATAATTCTGGAACCTCCTATGATATTCCTTGGCATTTTTAATTTAGGATCTCTTTATGGTGGTGATTGGTGTGTTCTTTCAATGACTGTTTCACCCTCTGGTTCTAGGACCTCAGGGCAGTTTCTCTTGATAACTTCTTGAAAGATGCTGTCCAGGCTCTCTTTTTTTTTGTGGCTTTCAGGTAGACCAATAATTCTTAAATTATCTCTCCTACATCTATTTTCCAGGTCAGTCATTTTTCCAATGAGGTATTTTGCATTTTCTTCTATTTTTTCATTCTTTTGATTTTGTCTTACTGATTGTTGATGTCTCATATAGTCATTAGCTTCCGTTTGCCCAATTCTAATTTTTAACATATTGTTTTCTTCAGTTAGCTTTTGTACCTTTCCATTTCCATTTTTCCATTTAGTCAACTATATTTTTTAAGGAATTGTTTTCTACAGTCAATTTTTATGATTCCTTTTCCAGGCTGTTGACTCTCTTGCATACTTCCCATTTCTTTTCCCAATTTTTCTTCTCTCTCTCTTATCTGACTTTGAAAAAGGTTTTTGGGGCTTGATATCAGTTCATATGCTTTTCTGAGCTTTCGGATGTTGGTATATTGATAATGTCATCTTCTGAATTTGTATTTTAGTCTTCCTTGTCTGCATAAAAAGAATCTATGGTCAGTGTCCATTTCTCTTTTTTGTTGATAGTATTTGCCTATTTCCTGGCTTTTAAAGTTGAATTCTCCTGCTGGAGCACAGGGGACACTGTCCCAATTTTCTTCTGCTGGCGGCCAGGAGCCTGGTCAGGGCTTAGTATGCTAGCTTGCGTGAGACTGTAGGGGTCTGACAACTTACGTGGTGTTGAACTGGGGTTCTAGTGGTAGTGACTGGCATGTACTGTGGTCAGGTGGGGTTTTTTTGCATTCCTGTGGGACTACACTGAACTTGGGGGTGGGGTGAGGGATGCTGCACGATGCCTGCTCACATGGGGCTGTCCTGAGGCACTTAGAGAGCTGGCTGCTGGAAGAACCTATTTGGCTGGGGCTGCACTGAAAGACAGAGAGATTACACTACTGGGGGATGCCTTCCTGCTGGCACGTGTGATGGTTCTTCAAGCTGGAATCTGTTGGTTCCCCTGGCTGTGCCAGGGCATGCAGGGGTTCTGATGTTTGCACTTAAGATCACATCGAATAAGATGGGTGTTCTGTGTGAATTTCCTTCCACAATGATTATATTCATAAGGTTTCTCGCCAGTGTGGATTCTCTGATGCTGAAGAAGATAGGAGATCCTTGTGAATGCTTTTCCATATTGATTACACTAATAAGGCTTTTCTCCAGTGTGGATTCTCTGATGTTCAGCAAGACTGTTTTTCCTGAGGAAAGTTTTGCCACATTGATTATATTCATAAGACTTCTCTGCAGTGTGGATTTTTTGATATACTACTTCTCTCCTAGTTAAGCCACAGAAACTCTCACTCATGAAACTTTGCTCCTTACTTTCTCCCACAGAAAGGTTTAGCTCTTCAGGAGTCTCTAACATTTCAAGTCTGATCTCTCCTTCTGAAAGAAGGGAACAAGAAAATACGTATACACAGACACATATACTCACATATGTAATTATATCCCCCTTCCTCCATGGGTAAAATGTAAACTGAATTCCATTCCCCTTCCCTGGGTAAAGGGAAAAGGCCTCAAACATAAATGGGCAGAATCAATCATTTGAAAGTGCCATTAGCTCACAATTGAAAGAATGATTTAATTTACCAGGAGCTTCACACATAAGCTGTGACACAGGCAAGACCAGCATTCTCATGAAATTCACAGCTCAGGCCACGAGTTCAGAATGCCTGAATGATTTAACCCAAATCTCAGCAGCTAAGACTAGAATTCAAGCCCTGTGACTGGGCACATTCTGTTCACAGCAATAGACAATTTGTCTCCACTTTTAATCTTTCCTTCTCACTTTCATTTTCCTTATCTGTACTTCCAATTTGTTCTTCACAGATATCATGCCATTTGGTTCACATGTGCTAAATATTCATATCCTTCAAGATCGCATGTGTAAGCAGAAATGATACACTGGTCAATTGCTTTCATTCTTATGTTTCCTGTTGCAGTATCTGAGATCACATGATGAATGCCCGCACTGTTTTTTCCTACTTACCTGAGACATAAGAGATTTCATTTTGGCCTATTACTTTTTTGGCACAGTCATTACTTATTTCTTTTCAACAACTTATCTTTAAATAGCCCTGATCACTAAAATAAACACAACTTTTAAAAATTGTGGCATTTTTCAGCTCCTTGTAAACATGTGTTTCATAAAGGAATGTGAGACCATCATCCTTTTGTAAGAAAATGAACAGTGTAGATGGCGGAGTGAAAGCTACGACTCACCTAAGCTCCTGGAGAAACTCCTCTGGATATATCTGGGGGGAGAGTCTGACCAGGCTTTGGAGGTGTAGAATCCAGTGGGAGACGGACTTTGACAGATTCGGAGCCCAGGCTGGACTGGGGGGTCCACGGGAGGGATCTGTTCCGCGGGGGTAAGACCCCGGCGCACAGCGCAGCGCGGTCGGCGCGGCAGGGCGGAGGCGACCCAAGGGGCCCGAGAGTGGCGGGCGAGACCAGAGGAGCAGGAGATAAGCCAGGCCGAGCCAACGATATCAGCGCAACAGCCTTTGAAACCTTCAGGCTAAAGACGGGACTTCAGTGGGTCACTACTTGAACATCCAGGAGCTGGGATGCCGGAGTGATCAGTAACTGCTCTCCCCTCCCCCCCGATGACCGTGAGGGAACCATAAAATTCTTCCCCAGATTGATCCTGGATCAGTGGGAGCAGCAGAAGGGGGCGGGTGGTCTCATAACACCAGAGGCTGGAGAGGTGGCAAAGGGGGATTCTTCCTACCGTGGTGGAGGCTATCTGGAGGGACAGACGACCCAGGGCAGAGAAAAATTCGCACTGAGACCCAAGCAAGCCGCAGCCCGGGAGACGAGCCCCAGGAGGGGCGGGAACACGCATTAGCCTCTAGGCGTGCCCCAGCCCTCCAGGGGAAAAGGGAAGACAATAGGGAAGCTGGGATCACCATCCCCCGGACCTTGCCTTTGCCTCAGGCCAGCTGAGGAGATATCCTGAGACCAGACCACACCTCCCACACACCTATCAAGCTAAACCCAGGGTTGATCTGGGAAACAACAACAACAAAAAAAAAGCCTGCTTTTAGCCTAGACAAACATCAACTCAACTTAAAAGATCTGTATCTTCTGACTGAAAGAACCAAAAGCTACAACACTCAGCCAACATCACGAATCGGAAAAAGCAGACGAAAAGTGAAAAAACCATAGAATCTTTCTATGGGGATAAGGACCAAAACACAAACACCAAAGAGGTCAGAGCTGAGACTGTACTTCCATCTGAAACCTCAGATGGGACTATGAATTTCTCGCAAGCACAACTAGATTACCTGGAACGTCTGAAGAAGGATATAAAAGAAAAACTGGCCAATGATTTTAAAACCATAAAAAAAGAATTCACTGATGAGAACATCAATCTGAAAAAGAAAATTGAAGAAATGGAAAAGGAAGTTCAAAAATTAACTGGAGAGAATAATTCCCTAAAAGGAAGAGTTAATCAAACGGAAAAGGAAACTCAAAACCTAATAGGGAAAATTGATCAGATGGAAAAGGAAACCCAAAACCTAACTGGGAAAATTGGTCGAATGGAAAAAGAAGTACAAAAATTAAATGGAGAAAAGAGCTCCTTAAAGGGAAAAATTGGCCAGATGGAAAAGGAGATGCGAAAGCTAACTGAAGAAAACAATACGATCAAGATTAGAATTGGGCAAGTAGAAACTAATGACTCAATGAGGCAACAAGAATCAGTCAAACAAAATCTAAAGAATGAAAAGATAGAAGAAAATCTAAAATATTTAATTGGAAAAACAACTGACCTGGAAAATAGATCCAGGAGAGAAAATCTACGAATTATTGGCCTGCCAGAAACCCATGATGAAGAAAAGAGTCTGGACAATATCTTCCAGGAAATCATCAAGGAAAACTGCCCAGAAGTACTAGACTCAGAGGGCAAAATAGTCATCGAAAGAATCCACCGTTCCCCACCGGAAAGGGATCCCAAACTCAAAACCCCAAGAAATATAGTTGCCAAATTCCAGAGCTATCAAGTGAAGGAGAAAATACTACAAGCAGCCAGAAAGAAACAATTTAAATATCAAGGTCACACAGTCAGGATCGCACAGGACCTTGCAGCTTCTACATTAAAAGATCGAAAGAATTGGAACCCAATATTCCGTAAGGCAAAGGAGTTGGGACTCCAACCGAGGATCAACTACCCAGCAAAGTTCAGCATAACATTTCAGGCAAGGAGAAAGTCATTCAACGAAATAAGGGATTTCCAGAGCTTCCTGACCAAAACACCAGAACTCAATAGACAATTTGATCTGCAAATGCAGGTCTCCAGAGAATCATAAAAAGGTAAACAGAGGGGAAAAAACAAAAACAAAAACTTGCAACTCAATTAGGGCAATCTGTTTACCTCCCTGTAAGGGAAGATGATACCTGTTAATCTTGAGAACTGTGCAGCTATTATGATAAAAGGGATATATGTAGAGGGAAAGGGCATAAAGAAAATGATGTCATGGCAAAAATATGATTTAAGTATGAGAAGGGAATGTAATAGGAGGTGTGGAAAGGGGGAAGCAGAAAATGGCAAATTATATCACAGGAAGAAGTACAAAACCATAGTAGAGGGAAGGAGGGGAGGGAGATGAGCATTATTTGAGAGGTACTCTCATCTGATTTGTTCGAAGGAGGGAACAATAACCTTAAGCAGATAATCCTAACTAGCTCTATAGGTAGTAGGAGGGGAAGGGGGAAGAAAGGGGAGGGTGGGTAAAAGGGAGGAAAGAAGCAATAAGAGTAAAGGGGAGTAAAAGGGAGGGGGGCTAAAAGAAGGAGGGGAAGACTGCAGGAGGAGGGGGAGAAAAGTGAATACTATTGAGGAGGGGAAGGGAGACGGGAGAGTTAAAAGCACAAATGGTGGGAAAGAGGGTGGAGGGAAATACACAGATTGTAATCATAACTGTGAATGTGAATGGGATGAACTCTCCCATAAAACGGAGACGGATAGCAGAATGGATTAAAAGCCATAATCCAACAATATGCTGCTTACAAGAAACACATTTGAAACGGGGGGATACACATAGGATAAAGGTCAAAGGATGGAGCAGAATATATTGTGCTTCAGCTCATGTAAGAAAGGCAGGAGTAGCAATCCTAATCTCAGACAAAGCAAAAGCAGAAATAGATCTAATCAAAAGGGATAAGGATGGAAACTATATCCTACTAAAAGGCACCATAGACAATGAAGCAATATCATTACTAAACATGTATGCTCCAAGTGGTATAGCATCCAGATTCTTAGAGGAGAGGTTGGGGGAGTTGAAGGAAGAAATTGATAGCAAAACTATACTAGTGGGGGACCTCAACCTCCCCCTCTCTGAACTCGATAAATCCAACCTCCAAATAAACAAGAGGTTAAGGAGGTAAATAAAACTCTGGATCAGGTAGATATGATAGATCTTTGGAGAAAATTAAATGGGAATAGAAAGGAATATACCTTTTTCTCAACGGTACTTGGAACATTTACGAAAATTGACCATGTACTAGGACATAAAAATCTCACAATCCAGTGCAAAAAGGTAGAGATAATCAATGCATCCTTTTCAGATCATAATGCATTAAAAATTACATGTAATAAAAGGCCATGGAAAGAGAAACCAAAAATCAATTGGAAACTAAATAATCTAATTCTAAAGAAGGATTGGGTTAAAGAAGAAATCATAGAAACAATCAACAACTTCATTCAAGAGAATGACAATAGTGAGACAACGTACCAAAACTTATGGGACACTGCAAAAGCAGTTATTAGGGGAAGTTTTATATCTCTGAATGCTTACATAAATAAAATAGAGAAAGAGGAGATCAATGACTTAGGCTTGCAGTTGAAAAAGCTAGAAAAAGAACAAATTGAAAATCCCCAAGTAAATACCAAATTAGAAATACTGAAAACCAAAGGAGAGATTAATAAAATTGAAATAAAGAAAACTATTGAATTAATAAATAAAACCAATAGTTGGTTTTATGAAAAAACTAATAAAATTGATAAACCTTTGGTTAATCTGATCAAAAAAAAGAAAGAAGAAAACCAAATTACTAACATTAAAAATGAAAGGGGTGAACTCACCTCCAATGAGGAGGAAATTAAAACAATAATTAGAAACTACTTTGCCCAACTTTATGCCCACAAATTCGACAATCTAAACGAGATGGATGAATATTTTAAAAAATACAAATTGCCCAGATTAACAGAAGAGGAAGTTGAATACTAAAACAACCCCATCTCAGAAAAAGAAATTGAACAAGCCATCAATGAACTCCCTAGGAAAAAATCTCCAGGGCCAGATGGATTCACAAGTGAATTCTATCAAACATTTAAAGAACAGTTAATTCCAATACTACATACACTATTCTTGAAAATTGGGGAAGAAGGAGTCCTCCCAAATTCTTTCTATGATACAAATATGGTTTTGATACCCAAACCAGGAAGAGACAAAACAGAGAAAGAAAATTATAGACCAATTTCCCTAATGAATATAGATGCAAAAATTTTAAATAAGATTTTAGCAAAACGAATACAGCATCTTATCACGAGATTAATACATTATGATCAGGTAGGATTCATACCAGGACTACAGGGCTGGTTCAATATTAGGAAAACTATTAGCATTATCGACCACATCAACAACAAAGCTAACAAAAACCACATGATTATATCAATAGATGCAGAAAAAGCTTTTGACAAAATACAACATCCATTCCTACTAAAAATATTGGAGAACGTAGGAATAAAGGGAACTTTCCATAAAATAATAAGCAGTATCTATCTAAAACCTTCAGCAAGCATTATATGCAATGGGGATAAGCTAGATGCATTCCCAATAAGATCAGGGGTGAAACAAGGTTGTCCATTATCACCACTGTTATTCAATATGGTACTAGAAATGTTAGCTGTAGCAATTAGACAAGATAAAGATATTCAAGGAATTAGAATAGCCAAAGAAGAAACTAAGTTATCACTCTTTGCAGATGATATGATGATTTACCTAGAGAATCCCAGAGATTCAAGTAAAAAATTACTTGAATTAATAAACAACTTTGGCAAAGTTGCAGGGTACAAAATAAACCCACACAAATCCTCTGCATTCCTATATATTAGCAACAAAGTTCAACAGAAAGAGATAGAAAGAGAAATCCCATTTAACGTTAGGGCAGACAGTATAAAATACTTAGGAGTCTACCTGCCAAAACAAACCCAGGGACTATATGAACACAATTACAAGACACTTTCTGCACAAATAAACTCAGATTTAAGTAAGTGGAAAAACATTAGTTGCTCATGGGTAGGCCGTGCTAATATAATAAAAATGACAATTCTACCCAAATTAATATACTTATTTAGTGCCATACCAATTAAACTATCAGACAATTACTTTCTAGAGCTGGATAAAATAATATCAAAATTCATTTGGAAAAACAAAAGGTCCAGAATATCAAAGGGACTAATGAAAAGAAATGCTTGGGAAGGTGGCCTAGCGCTACCAGACCTCAAACTGTACTATTAAGCAGCAATTATCAAAACCACTTGGTATTGGCTAAGAAACAAAGAGGTAGACAAGTGGAATATACTTGGCACTCAAGACGCAGTAGGCAAGGAATATAGCAACCTTCTGTTTGATAAACCCAAGGACCCCAGCTTCTGGGATAAGAACCCATTGTTTGACAAAAATTGCTGGGAAAACTGGATAACAGTGTGGCGGAAATTAGGCATAGACCCATACCTGACACCGTACACAAGAATAAAGTCCAAATGGGTACATAATTTAGGTATAAAGATTGATACCATGAACAAACTGGAGAAGCAAGGAATAGTGTATTTATCAGATCTATGGAGAAGGGAAGAATTCTTTACTAAAGGAGAGATAGAATGCATTATGAAATGCAAAATGGATAACTTTGATTACATTAAACTGAGAAGTTTTTGCACAACCAAACCCAATGCAACCAAAATCCGGAGGGATGTAGTAAATTGGGAAAAAATTTTTACAGCTAAGCTCGGGGATAAAGGCCTCATTTCTAGAATATATAGAGAACTGACCCAAATGTATAATCATACAAGTCATTCCCCAATTGATAAATGGTCAAAGGATATGAACAGGCAGTTTTCAGAGGAAGAAATTAAAGCTATCTATAATCATATGAAAAAATGCTCTAAATCACTATTGGTTAGAGAGATGCAAATCAAAACAACTCTGAGGTACCACATCACACCTATAAGATTGGCAAACATGACAGAACAAGAAAATGATAAATGCTGGAGAGGATGTGGGAGAGTTGGAACACTAATTCATTGTTGGTGGAGCTGTGAGCACATCCAACCATTCTGGAGAGCAATTTGGAACTATGCCCAAAGGGCTACAAAAATGTTCATACCCTTTGACCCAGCAATATCACTACTAGGACTATATCCCCAAGAGATCATAAAAATGGGAAAGGGTCCCACATGTACAAAAATATTTATAGCAGCACTCTATGTAGTTGCCAAAAACTGGAAGTCAAGGGGATGTCCATCAATTGGGGAATGGCTGAATAAATTATGGTATATGAATGTAATGGAGTACTATTGTGCCATAAGAAATGATGAACAAGAAGACTTCAGAGAGGCCTGGAAGGACTTATATGACCTGATGCTGAGTGAAAGGAGCAGAACCAGGAGAACTTTATGCACAGCAACAACCACAGTGTGTGAGAGTTTTTTCTGGTAGACTTAGATTTTTGTAATAACACAAGAACTTCTGAAAAAAAAAAAAATCCCAATGGTGGACCTCAAGGCAAAATGCCTTCCACACTCAGAGAGAGAAATATGGAAGTCACTCACATAATGTAGCAGATCATGTTTGTGTATGTGTATCTGTTTGTGTATCATGTTCTGATTTGTTATACGGATTCTTTCATTTATCTTAGTCTGACTACACAGCATGACTATAGTGAAAATATACTCAATAGGAAAGTATATGTAGAATCTATACAGAATTGTATGCAGTCGTGGGGAGGGAGGGAGGTAGTGGGGGGGTGGGTGAGGAGGGATAAAATCGCAATTGTATGGCAGTGATTGTTAAACATTAAAAAAATAAAAAAATTAATAAAAAAAAAAAAAAGAAAATGAACAGTGTGCTGAATCTTAGTCTTCTCGTGGCTCTTCCCATTTAGTCATTCACAAACCCCTCCAAGCTTGGAGACAATGGTCTCTGGAGCTAAGAATTGGACAAGGGCAATCATGCCCTTAAGCAGTCAATAATGACCCAATTGGGTTACAAAGATGTATTCCATCTGGGAAAACAAGCTTGTGCAAGCTTTCACCCATGAAAGGTTCTTTCCGCAGTGATTCCAAACCATCATAGTATAATGCTTTTGGGGATCGTGCCATGATTACATCAAGCTCTAACTGCTTCTGAGTGCAACATATTCTGTCAGTTTCTCAATTGGACATCAAATTGTTCCCAAGCTTGTAGGAAGGTTGGATAGCCATGCACAGACCCTCACTGGTTGGCTGTGACCACACCAGAGCAGTCCTCTCATTTCTGGGTTACCTGGTATTTGCATCTCAGCCAAGCTGTAATCACCAGATCAAGCTGTTCCTGGGGTTCACATATTTTTTTTAACTTTAGGAAGTTTATTTTATTTTTATTTTTTTATTTATTAATGTTTAACAATCACTGCCATACAATTGAGATTTTATCCCCCCCACACCTACTCCCCACTACCCCCCTCCCTCCCCACGACTGCATACAATTCTGTATGGGTTCTACATATACTTTCCTACTGAGTATATTTTCACTATAGTCATGCTATGTAGTCAGACTAAAATAAATGAAAGAAATATAACAAATCAAAACATGATACACAAAAACATACACATACACAAACATGATCTGCAACATTTTGCGAATGACTTCCATATTTCTTTCTCTGAGTGTGGAAGGCATTTTGCCTTGAGAACCACCATTGGGATTTTTTTTTTAAGAACTTCTTGCGTTATTAAGAAATTCCAAGTCTACCAGAAAAAACTCTCGCACACTGTGGTCGTTGCTGTGCACAAAGTTCTCCTGGTTCTGCTCCTTTCACTCAGCATCAGGTCATATAAGTCCTTCCAGACCTCTCTGAAGTCTTCTTGTTCCTCATTTCTTATGGCACAATAGTACTCCATTACATTCATATACCATAATTTATTCAGCCATTCCCCAATTGATGGACATCCCCTTGACTTCCAGTTTTTGGCAACTGCAAAGAGTGCTGCTATAAATATTTTTGTACATGTGGGACCCTTTCCCATTTTTATGATCTCTTGGGGATACAGTCCTAGTAGCGATATTGCTGGGTCAAAGGGTATGCACATTTTTGTAGCCCTTTGGGCATAGTTCCAAATTGCTCTCCAGAATGGTTGGATGCGCTCGCAGCTCCACCAACAATGAATTAGTGTTCCAACTCTCCCACATCCTCTCCAGCATTTATCATTTTCTTGTTCTGTCATGTTTGCCAATCTTATAGGTGTGATGTGGTACCTCAGAGTTATTTTGATTTGCATCTCTAATCAATAGTGATTTAGAGCGTTTTTTCATACAATTATAGATATCTTTAATTTCTTCTTCCAAAAATTGCCTGTTCATATCCTTTCACCATTTATCAATTGTGGAATGACTTCTATGATTATACATTTGAGTCAGTTCTCTATATATTCTAGAAATGAGGCCTTTATCTCCGAGCTTAGCTGTAAAAATTCTTTCCCATTTTACTACATCCCTCTGGATTTTGGTTGCATTGGGCTTGGTTGTGTAAAAACTTCTCAGTTTAATGTAATTAAAGTTATCCATTTTGCATTTCATAATGCTTTCTATCTCTTCTTTAGTAAAAAATTCTTCCCTTCTCCACAAATCTGATAAATACACTATTCCTTGCTTCTCCAGTTTGTTCATGGTATCAATCTTTATACCTAAATCATGTACCCATTTGGACTTTATTCTTGTGTACGGTGTCAGGTATGGGTCTATGCCTAATTTCTGCCACATTGTTATCCAGTTTCCCTAGCAATTTTTGTCAAACAGTGAGTTCTTATCCCAGAAGCTGGGGTCCTTGGGTTTATCAAACAGAAGGTTCCTATATTCCTTGCCTACTGCATCTTGAGTGCCAAGTCTATTCCACTTGTCTACCTCTCTGTTTCTTAGCCAATACCAAGTGGTTTTGATAATAGCTGCTTTATAGTACAGTTTGAGGTATGGTAGCGCTAGGCCACCTTCCCAAGCATTTCTTTTCATTAGTCCCTTTGATATTCTGGACCTTTTGTTTTTCCAAATGAATTCTGATATTATTTTATCCAGGTCTAGAAAATAATTGTCTGATAGTTTAATTGGTATGACACTAAATAAGTAAATTAATTTAGGTAGAATTGTCATTTTTATTATATTAGCACGGCCTACCCATGAGCAACTAATGTTTTTCCACTTACTTAAATCTGACTTTATTTGTGCAAAAAGTATCTTGTAATTGTGTTTATATAATCCCTGGGTTTGTTATGGCAGGTAAACTCCTAAGTATTTTATACTGTCTACCCTAGCTTTAAATGGGATTTCTCTTTCTATCTCTTGCTGTTGGACTTTGTTGCTAATATATAGGAATGCAGAAGATTTGTGTGGGTTTATTTTGTAACCTGCAACTTTGCCAAAGTTGTTTATTATTTCAAGTAATTTTTTACTTGAATCTCTGGGATTCTCTAAGCAGATCATCATATCATCTGCAAAGAGTGATAAGTTAGTTTCTTCTTTGGCTATTCTTATTACTTCAATATCTTTATCTTGTCTAATTGCTACAGCTAACATTTCTAGTACCATATTGAATAATAGTGGTGATAATGGACATCCTTGTTTCACCCCCGATCTTATTGGGAATGCATCTAGCTTATCCCCATTGCATGTAATGCTTGCTGAAGGTTTTAGATAGATACTGCTTATTATTTTATGGAAAGTTCCCTTTATTCCTACGTTCTCCAGTGTTTTTAGTAGGAATGGGTGTTGTATTTTGTCAAAAGCTTTTTCTGCATCTATTGAGATAATCATGTGGTTTTTGTTAGCTTTGTTGTTGATGTGATCGATAATGTTAATAGTTTTCCTAATATTGAACCAGCCCTGTAATCCTAGTATGAATCCTACCTGATCATAATGTATTAATCTCGTGATAAGATGCTGTATTCGTTTTGCTAAAATCTTATTTAAAATTTTTGCATCTATATTCATTAGGGAAATTGGTCCATAATTTTCTTTCTCTGTTTTGTCTCTTCCTGGTTTGGGTATCAAAACCATATTTGTATCAGAGAAAGAATTTGGGAGGACTCCTTCTTCCCCAATTATCAAAAATAGTCTATATAGTATTGGAATTAACTGTTCTTTAAATGTTTGATAGAATTCACTTGTGATTCCATCTGGCTCTGGAGATTTTTTCCTAGAGAGTTCATTGATGGCTTGTTCAATTTCTTTTTCTGAGATGGGTTTGTTTACGTATTCAACTTCCTCTTCTGTCAATCTGGGCAATTTGTATTTTTTAAAATATTCATCCATCTCGTTTAGATTATCGAATTTGTGGGCATAAAGTTGGGCAAAGTAGTTTCTAATTATTGTTTTAATTTCCTCCTCATTGGAGGTGAGTTCACCCCTTTCATTTTTAATATTAGTAATTTGATTTTCTTCTTTCTTTTTTTATATCAGATTGACCAAAGGTTTATCAATTTTATTAGTTTTTTCATAAAACCCACTATTGGTTTTATTTATTAATTCTATAGTTTTCTTAATTTCAATTTTATTAATCTCTCCTTTGGTTTTCAGTATTTCTAATTTGGTATTTACTTGGGGATTTTCAATTTGTTCTTTTTCTAGCTTTTTCAACTGCAAGCCCAAGTCATTGACGTCCTCTTTCTCTATTTTATTTATGTAAGCATTCAAAGATATAAAACTTCCCCTAATAACTGCTTTTGCAGTATCCCATAAGATTTGGTATGTTGTCTCACTATTGTCATTCTCTTGAATGAAATTGTTGATTGTTTCTGTGATTTCTTCTTTAACCCAACCCTTCTTTAGAATTAGATTATTTAGTTTCCAATTGATTTTTGGTTTAACTTTCCATGGCCTTTCATTACATGTAATTTTTAATGAATTATGATCTGAGAAGGATGTATTGATTATCTCTACGTTTCTGCACTGGATTGTGAGATTTTTATGTCCTAGTACATGGTCAATTTTTGTAAATGTTCCATGTACCGCTGATAAAAAGATATATTCCTTTCTATTCCCATTTAATTTTCTCCAAAGATCTATCATATCTACCTTATCCAGAGTTTTATTTACCTCCTTAACCTCTTTCTTGTTTATTTTGAGGTTAGATTTATCGAGTTCGGGAGGGGGAGGTTGAGGTCCCTCACTAGTATAGTTTTGCTGTCAATTTCTTCCTTCAGCTCCCCCAACCTCTCCTCTAAGAATTTGGATGCTATACCACTTGGAGCATACATGTTTAGTAATAATATTGCTTCATTGTCTATGGTGCCTTTAAGCAGGATATAGTTTCCATCCTTATCCCTTTTGATTAGATCTATTTCTGCTTTTGCTTTGTCTGAGATTAGGATTGCTACTCCTGCCTTTCTTACATGAGCTGAAGCACAATATATTCTGCTCCATACTTTGACCTTTATCCTATGTGTATCCCCCCGTTTCAAATGTGTTTCTTGTAAGCAGCATATTGTTGGATTATGGCTTTTAATCCATTCTGCTATCCGTCTCCGTTTTATGGGAGAGTTCATTCCATTCACATTCACAGTTATGATTACAATCTGTGTATTTCCCTCCAACCTCTTTCCCACCATTTGTGCTTTTAGCTCTCCCGTCTCCCTTCCCCTCCTCAATAGTATTCACTTTTCTCCCCCTCCTCCTGCAGCCTTCCCCTCCTTCTTTTAGCCCCCCTCCCTTTTACTCCCCTTTACTCTTATTGCTTCTTTCCTCCCTTTTAGCCTCCCTCCCCTTTCTTCCCCCTTCCCCTCCTACTACCTATACAGCTAGTTAAGATTATCTACTTAAGATTATTGTTCCCTCCTTTAAACAAATCAGATGAGAGTACCTCTCAAACAATGCTCATCTCCCTCCCCTCCTTCCCTCTACAATAGTTTTGTACTTCTTCCTGTGATGTAATTTGCCCTTTTCTGCTTCCTCCTTTTCACACCTCCTATTGCAATCCCTTCTCATACTTAAATCATACTTTTGACATGACATCATTTACTTTATACCCGTTCCCTCTATGTATATCCCTTTTATCATAATAGCTGCACAGTTCTCAAGATTAACAGGTATCATCTTCCCTTATAGGGAGGTAAACAGTTTGCCCTAATTGAGTAACAGGTTTTTGTTTTTGTTTTTCCCCCCTGTTTACCTTTTTATGATTCTCTGGAGACCTGCATTTGAAGATCAAATTGCCTATTGAGTGCTGGTGTTTTGGTCAGGAAGCTCTGGAAATCCCTTATTTCGTTGAATGACTTTCTCCTTGCCTGAAATGTTATGCTGAACTTTGCTGGGTAGTTGATCCTTGGTTGAAGTCCCAACTCCTTTGCCTTACGGAATATTGGGTTCCAATTCTTTCGATCTTTTAATGTAGAAGCTGCAAGGTCCTGTGTGATCCTGACTGTATGTCCTTGATATTTGAATTGTTTCTTTCTGGCTGCTTGTAGTGTTTTCTCCTTCACTTGATAGTTCTGCAATTTGGCAACGATACTTCTGGGGGTTTTGAGTTTGGGATCCCTTTCTGGAAGGGAACAGTGGATTCTTTCGATGACTATTTTGCCCCCTGAGTCTAGTACTTCTGGGCAGTTTTCCTTGATGATTTCCTGGAAGATATTGTCCAGACTCTTTTCTTCATCGTGGGTTTCTGGCAGGCCAATAATTCTTAAATTTTCTCTCCTGGATCTATTTTCCAGGTCAGTTGTTTTTCCAATTAAATATTTTACATTTTCTTCTATCTTTTCATTCTTTAGATTTTGTTTGACTGATTATTGTTGCCTCATTGAGTGATTAGTTTCTACTTGTCCAATTCTAATCTTCATCGTATTGTTTTCTTCAGTTAGCTTTTGCATCTCCTTTTCCATCTGACTAATTTATCCCTTTAAGGAGCTATTTTCTCCATTTAATTTTTGTACTTCTTTTTCATTCGACCAATTGTCCCAGTTAGGTTTTGTGTTTCCTTTTCCATTTGATCAATTTTCCCAATTAGGTTTTGGATTTCCTTTTCCGTTTGATTAACTCTTCCTTTTAGGGAATTATTTTCTCCAGTTAATTTTTGAATTTCCTTTTCCATTTGTTCAATTTTCCTTTTCAAAGTGATGTTCTCATCAGTGAATTCTTTTTTTATAATTTTAAAATCATTGGCCAGTTTTTCTTCTATTTTCTTCTTCATCTGTTCCAGGAAAGCTAGTTGTGCTTGCGAGAAATTTGTAGTCCCTTCTGAAGTTTCAGATGGAAGTACAGTCTCAGCTCTGACCTCTTTGGTGTTTGTGTTTTGGTCCTTATCCCCATAGAAAGATTCTATGGTTTTTTCACTTTTTGTCTGCTTTTTCCGATTCATGATTTTTGCTGAGTGTTGTAGCTTCTGGTTCTTTCAGTCAGAAGGTACAGAACTTTGTGTTGAGCTGATGTGTGAAGAAGCTAAAAGCAGGTTTTTGTTTTTTGTTTCCCAGATCAACCTTGGGGTTAGCTTGTTAAGTGTGTGGGAGGAGTGGTCTGGTCACAGGAGATCTCCTCAGCTGAACTTAGGCAAAGGCAAGCTCAGGGGATGGTGATCCCAGCTTCTCTATTGTCTTCCCTTTTCCCCTGGAGGGCTGAGGCAAGCCTAGATGCTAATACGTGTTCCCATCCCTCCTGGGGCTCCTCTCTCAGCGCTGAGGCTTGCCTGGGTCTCAGTGCGAGTTTTCTCTGCCCTGGGTCCTCTGTCCTTCCGGATCGCAACTGCCACAGTAGGAAGAATCCCCCTTTGCCATTTTCCTAGCCTCTGGTGTTATGAGACTATTTGCCCCCTTCTGCTGTTCCCGCTGATCCAGGATTTTTCTGGGGAAATATTTTATGGTTCTTTCACGGACATCATGGGGGAGGAGAGAGCATTTAACTGATCACTCCGCCATCCTGGCTCCCGGAAGTTCAAGTAGGTGACTTACCGAAGTTTAATCTTCAGCCTGAAGGTCTTAGGAGCTGCTGCGCTGATATCTGGAGCTCAGCGGCTCTCACTGGCTCAGTTTGGCTGGTCTCCTGCTCCGCTGGTTCCGTCCGCTGCTCTCAGGCTTCTCAGGTCCCTTCCGCCCCACTGCACTGACCATGCTGCGCTGTGTGCTGAGGGCTCACCCCCGCGGAACAGATCCTTCCCGTGGACCTTCCAGTCTAACCTGGGCTCCAAATCCGTCAAAGTCTGTCACTCACTGGATTCCGCACCTCCAAAGGTTCTTCAGATTCTCCTTTCAGAGGTATCTAGAGGAATTTGTCCAGGAGCTTAGGTGAGTCGTTACTTTCACTCCGCCATCTTGGCTCCGCCTTGGGGTTCACATTTTTTGCAGCAGAGATAGCAAGCTCTTTGAAAACCGTGGTTGCTAGGCATGCACAACAGAGGTCAAACCCTCAGGGACCCCCCACAACTGTTCTCTAAAAACAGGTGTCAAATTGGCACTCAAATTGATCTCAAATTACGAAGGTTGTTTTTTGGTTAGATCTTCTCTTCCACTTACGCTACTATTTTATTTGGCAGCTTTTTGAAGAAATTGATTGGCAACACTGATTAGTCATTCAGTAACGTCTCAGGGAGAATGTAGTCACTTTGCCAGTGATTAAGAAAAAGGAAGTTATGTCAAAGAAATTCTATTCTTACAAAGGCGGTTTTATATATAAACACTTTTTAAAAAAATAAAGCAATATGTTCAATTGATCATCAAGTCCATTTATCATTTAATAAATTACCTGTCATGAGCTAGTAGAAAAATAAATCTTTTATATAGTAACTAACAATTCATTTTATTCAACAGTTAGGAAACTAAGAACAAAAAATGAATTTCCATCCCTCAGCAAGACAGTTTGTTCAATTCTCCCATTTTCCATCTCATATGTATGGGGACATTTTCACAGCATTCTGTTTAAAAATCAAACAATGATCCTCTAGTCAGAAAGAGCACTGTTTAGATCTCGCCTCGAAACTGGCTGGTTCTGTGTCCCTGGACCTCTGTCTGCCTCAGGTTCGTCATCTGTAAAATAAGCATAATAATATCTAATGAGGTGACATTTATAAAGTATGTGGCACATCTATTGTTTTTATCATTATGATTATCATTATTTTCTCCCCAATTCTGCTCTCCTACTTCAACCATTGTTATCCTCATTCTTTGTATTCCCTTATTTCCCTGTTCAATTACATGCATTTCCATTCCAAAATAATCTCCCTTCCCTGAATCAGCTAAGAGCGAAGTTCATCATCTACTGTTCCTTCCCAAACTGTTTCCATTTTTGTATAGTAGGTGTGAGTTCCTTGACACCAGGGACCATCTTTTGCCTTTCTTTGTATCTTCAAGGCTTAGCACAGGGACTAGAACACAGAAGGTGTTCAATCAATGTTTACTGACTGACTAGGCCCAAGGCTGATACCAGGCCCCAGTCTCTACCTCTATCACGGCATTCTGGTTTCTCTCCTATTTGGCAATGGCAAGTTTGGGTTTCAAGTCATGTTTCTGCCTCTTTCTTGCACACAATCACCTTTAAGTAGTCACCTTTGTCAGATTTTAACCCTGATGGAACTGGACCAGATCCAACACTGAAGATCACAGAGACTTCTTTCTAGGCTCCTGAAGGATCTCACAAAATGGATCTCACACCTGAGAGTCTCTACCGCCCATCTACCTAAACTGAGGTGTGGTCATCTCCATGAACCTGGTCAATGATTCTCCAAGTATGGGACAGAGATTGAGTTGTAGAGATTAGGGAAAGGACTTGGGCTGGTGCCTTTGGAAAGCTCAGCCTTGGATTATTTCTAACTAAAACAGCAGCCTTCACCACTTTGGGTATGTACTACTGAATGAAGAGAGAGAAAATTAAGAAAGCAGGCTGCCTAGATGTACTGCAAATGTACAAATGTAGGTACAGCATCTCAGCTGGGCCCTCACTACTGGGCCTTGTATGGCAAGGAAAGCCTTTGACATCTAACCGACTCCCTATGCCACTTGCCACAGCAACTTTAACAAATTTTTTCATTCCTCCCTAACGGCCTGCTTCTACCTGGACTCCTCCATCCACAACTTCTAACCTGAGAACTTGGCCTCATATTTCACTTTTAAAATAAAAAAGGACATTTACCAAGAACTACCTTCTCCTCACGATGGAAAGGTCACCTTTCTGCTTGCTAAATCCCTTTATATGTGCAAATAATTCCATCCCATCCTCGACCTCATTATATTTCATCCTCTGGTGTCCCAAATTTATCATTAATGTTCAGTGCCCTCAATCCAAATGATTCCATTCCTATTGTGACAAATAAACCCATTTGTCTCTAACCTTAAAACACTCTCACTTGATCCATGCAGCCCCATGAGATGGTGTCCAATAGTTTTTCTCCATTTATTTCATGGTGAAACAGCTTGAGTTGGCCATTTACAATTGATTCCTCCAGAACCTTTCCCTTCCTTTCTTTGAAACTCTTTGTAGTCTAGCTCCTAATTTCATTGTTCAACTAACACTCCTCTCTCCAAAATTACCAGTACTCTCAAACCTGCTAAATTCAATGGCCATTTCTTAATCCTCCCTGCTCTTGACTTCTCTGGAGGCTCTGACACTGTCGATCCCCCCTTTTCTTGATACTCTGTTCTCTAGGTTTTATTAACATTACTCTCCCCTGGTCCTCCTTCTACCATATCCAAACAAATCTCATTCTCTTTCCTCTGACCCTCTCATCTTCCTATTTTCCTGATTCTATCCAAGGCATCCTTCCAACAGTACAGGCTCATAAATGAAGTGCCATGCACTCTCTCACTCCTATATTCACACTCCCCACTCCCACATTCAATCTCTTCCAAAGGCTTGTGATTACACCTGCGTGACCTCTCTTACATACACCCACTTCTCTCCCAACACTCACTGTCTGGGTTCAGGACCCAGTAACCTCATACCTGAGATGCTGAAGTGCCTGCTGGTTGGTCCAGCTGCCTCGTCTCCCACAAGTCCAATAAATCCTTCACCCCATTACCAAGTTCATCTTCCTTAAGCTCTCACCTGACCATGTCACCACCTCCTGAACAACCTCCAGCAAAAAAATCCAAAAGAAAATCCTCCCTAGGGCTCCTAAGGCACTTTATCACCAACCCTTCTCCTACTTTTCCAGTCTTCTTTCACCCCATTTCCGCCCTCCATCTACGCTATAATCCAGGGATACAGGCCTCCCTTCTGTTCTGTGGATAGGACCCTCCACTTCCTGACTCCATGGGTTTTCCTCACACTCTCTTTTAACTAGAATGCTCATCCTAGCTTCCCCGGAGCACCATCTGAAGCCCACCTCCCATGATAAGCCTTTCCCAGGCCTCCATCACGTTAGGTTCTTCCCTCTCTTGACCAGCTCCAATTTATCCTGTCCATAGTGGAGTGATATCTGCCCACTAGCCTGTGAACTCCATGAGATCCAGAGATGTCCCTTGCATCTCTTTGTCCCCAGTGCTAAGCACAAGGCTTGGCATGTAGCAGCAGGTGCTTAAATGTTTGCTGACTTGAAGATCTAAGAAAGAGCTCATATTGGGCAACCTAACCCCCTTTTTCACTTTCAGGAGAATTCCATGTCCCCGAATTCTATACAATAACTTCTTAGAGGATAGTAGATTGATCACTGGAATGGAGCTAAAAAAGCCCATGGGGTCCAACTCCCTCATTTGACAGATGGGCAAAATGAGGCTCCATGTTTCAGTGACTGGCCCAGGAAGTCACTGCTAAAACACATCTTAAACAGAATTTCAAGACAGCTCTTCCCGGCCCCAAATCTAGAACTTGCTTCACCGCAATACAGATCAGCCACTTGTAATCACAGCCCTCATATACTGGCTTTTACCTCATTTACCTGGACAGTGGCTCCTCAGGCTTTCTTGGTCCAGCCTCCATGGTGCTTCCCTTTCCTCAAAATAAGAGATCACATCTTCTCTGGGAACTCCTGGGAATGCGGAATCAGTGAGGGATGAGGATGGAGAGAAAGTTGTAATTTAGCTCTCTTTGGGGAAAAGGGTGTGTATCCAGAGGTGCTCCATGCTGAGATTCACTCCATTACATTCAAACATCAGTGCTTGCAATGCAAGTGACTCAAAACAGAATGTGCTACATTATCCTTTTGTACAACATATTCTGAGCCAGACTCTCAGCTCCCCTGCCCCCCAATCCTGAGGTGTTCCATTCTAGCAGAAAATCCTAACCCCAACAGGGAGAAAAAGAGTTCTGTCAAATCAGACTCAAGTGCGAGCAAGAGGGACCCTGACAAATCCTCTTTGGCCCTGCGCCCCCTGCCTGGCTCCTCACTCCGTGAAACCTTAAAAGTATTTGCCTTTTCAGATGACAGCCTCCTGCCGGCAAACTCAAGAAACTCTAGTTGTTCCAAACTCTGACTCTCTGCCAGTCTGTCCTTCCTAACGATAGCAGGGGTATGCAAGCAAGGAATATGGGGTAGTTACTTGCCATAGCATTTCTTTTGGGAAGACGTAGGGGAGAAGATCGTGGAACCAATTTGGAATCAGAAAAGTTGGTCTTGGCGTCCCTTCTTTGTAGAAGGATGGACTCATTCCATAGTTTCCATTATCAAGAAATTAGAGGCAGTGGAGATGCTGAGGGCTGGAGAGATAGAGGAACCTGAGACTGGAGTTCCCTGTGGGGACCACCTAAAAAAGAATTCACGGACTCAAGCATTCTTGGGGTCAAGGGGATAATGATGTATTATGCTTTTCAGCAGGTAAGAGTTCTTAGGGAACCTGTCAACTTAATGGGGTAAAAATCAAGTTTATATAGGATACTCTATCATAAGACATGTGCCAGACATGCTACTTAGATGATTCATGGTGAGATTAGGGAGTGGCTAAGGAGTGGTTAGTTCTAAAAGGAACATGCACTTTTAGTATCTACTGTGCAGATATTTTACCCAGAGTTCATCGGGAAATAGCCCAAGTGGTGGCTACATGTAGGTGTGGTTTTAGGTCTGAAACATCACTAAGTCAACTAACAGTCAGGGATGACTGAGAAATACCCAGGTTGCCCCCATCAATGTCATGTTAGACAAGATAAACACAAGGGCGTACACGTATGTCTAAGTCTAGGGCACACAGGATTCATCAGTGAGTAGTAAATGTCTTTATTACCCAGTACACAGTACACAACCAGTTCAGCCAGTACACAGCTGGTTCAAGCTAATAAATTCTATAGAAGCAGCTGGCTACTGTATCAGGTAAAGAGACCCAGGGTAAGCTGTCCTTGGGCTGAGGAGAAACTGCCTGAAACGGTGTTTTGAGGCTACAGAGAAACGTGATTTAAGAATTGGGGTCCAAGCACAAGAACCAAGCACCCCACTGGAGAGAGCCCTGGACCTGGAGTCAGGAATACCTAAGTTTAAATCCAGCCTCCAGCAGTTACCAGTTGGGTGCCCCTGGACAACTCACTTAACCTCCGTTTGCCGCAGTTTCTTCAGCTCTCAGAAGTGGATAATAAAGTCACCTAACTTGGAAGGTTATTATGAGAATAATGTATCATAACATTCAAAATTTCTTTACTTGGCATTTGGCTCTACACTTGGCAAACAATGGGTGAATATAAATGCTTCTTCCCTTCCCTTCCTTTTCTGCTCTCTGTGCTGGAAGTTTAAGGCAAGAGGAAGGAAGATTCACGACAAACCTGCTACACTGGGCACAACTAGGCTCTTCAACCTACAAACTGATGTTTGTGAAAAGGAAGACTACTCCAAATTCTCAATCCATCCCTGGGAGGAAGGGGTTACAAGGAAAAGCTGTCTGAGCAGTTTTCAGTGATTTGGCAGCAAAATCCAAGTCCATCTGAGATCAGGGCCACATCTGAGATGCTTCCGCATTGATTGGACTTTTGACCTGAAGCTGCCTAGAATCAGTAAGAGACAACTTCAACAGCAACAGAGGAAACCCTCAGCTCCCTGTCGCCCGATGCAGACTTTCTATAGGAAAACCAGGCAGCAGGAGGATTCTGTCTCTTGGGCACAGGAAACGTACACTTTTCTCTCTCTAATAACTGATAAGTGCTCCAGACTCTGAACACCGGGGAATGAAGATATTCCCTTTTATTGCAGACTCTGAGTTACCAGGGGAAGTGTCCTTACCCACGGAGAGCAGATTCTGGGCATTTTCCAGCATGACTTCCTTGTGCAGTTCCTTCTGATCAGGATCCAAGAGGCCCCACTCCTCCTGGGTAAAGTCCACAGCCACGTCCTTGAATGTCACCAACCCCTAAATCATCCAGACTCATAGGATATAGAACCGAAAGACACATCAGAGGTAAATAATCCATCCCTCATCAATTTACAGGAAGAGAATGAAGGCCAGAGAACGTGGTTGAGTGTCACTCAGCACTTGAAATCACAGTCATCAAGAGCCCAACTGAACTTTGAGAAATGCATTTTATATGATCAGTTGGAATAAAGTTGAGAAATGTCTTATTATGGAATGTGTCTTCCTATGGAACCAGGGAGAAAATATTCTGTCTCTGAGGGAAGTGGATCTGTGGAGAAGACAGAGTGATGCAAAATTTCTTCCTCATCGGAACTGATAAAAATGATATGTTCTAAAAGAAATTCTATTAAGAGATTGTGAGTATTTGGGGGAGAAGGGGAGAGTTTTATATGATCCCTTAAAAGAGAATAACGTCCAAGACACAGTTCGCTTCCTGAGAGGCTGAAATAAAGTCTTATCTAGATAAAAACGTGAAGAGGGCTCTAAAGAGATATTCATTAGTATTGGAACTGGACTGAGTGGTATGAGACGGCCAAGCGAAGAAGAGTTATCTGTGGTTACATTGAGGGCTTGAGGTCACTCTGGGGATGACGTGTCATAGCCAACACAGAGAAGAAAAGTGGCCAGATATACGGGGAAGAGAACCAGGAGAGAGTGGTGCCCCCAAAAATAAGAGAGAAGAGAGTATCGTGGAGAAGAGAGTGATCAACAGTGTCAAAGACAAGAGAGGGATCCAGGACCAGTAGGATGGAGGTGACCTCTCACCTCCTTAGGTAGTCTCAGAAAAAGAAGGACATACAGGGGAGCAGGTGAGGAAGAAGGGAGAGCGACTGAAAGGGTGGAGAAAGGAGGGAGGCATTACTATAGGGTGGGAGGGGGCATCATTGGTGAATATTGTCATGGGTGAAGGGAGATGAAGGCTTCACACTGAGCCCTGGGGGCGAGGGGTGGGGGGAGGGTTAGTGCCTGAAAAGTCTGCTTGTCCTGGGATGGGAGGGAATTGCCACCTTTTGGAGCAACTAGTACTGGAAAGATTAGTAGATCATGAAAACAGTGCTGAGATTTCCAGGACGATGCAGAAGAAAAATAAAGGTCAACAAGAAAGGGCAGAGATCAGCAGATGTTCCCTACCCTAGAGCTTTGCTCCTTCTGCCACCTGCAGGGATACACATTATTCTGAAAGTGATGCACAATGGAAAAGGAGAATCCATGAGAAAAAGCCATAGGTTCCCAAAGTGGACAATACCACACCTGGGGGGGCGGGTGTGTGCTAGAATAATCCAGGGAGGTGGTAGTAGTTTCAGGTGCAGTTGGGGGACATTGAATAAAAATAAGAGGGTGGTGGAAGCATAAGGAAAGAAGGGAAGAAAATTCTGAAAAAACATTCACACAGGTTTCATCTGTTGCGTAATAGAGTTAAAATCATGACGATTACATCATTTTCCTAATAAACACACAAAATGTAAGCTATATGCCATCAGTGGTCAAGTCCACCAACAGGTCTTAACAAGCAAGTATTGGCAGGTGAGTGTGTCCCACACTGTGTGGGGAAGTCCAGTATTCATGGGCAGGAATATGTGCGTGCAATGACTTGCTTACAATACAATACTACATGGTTACATGGATCATCATCAACATTTCAATGTGGGAAACATGGACAGTCTACCAGTGCCACGCCAGGAAACTGAATTGCTTCCATTTGAATTGTCTTAGGAAGATTCTGCAGATCACCTGCAGGATAAGGTATCAGACACTGAGGTCCTCACTCAAACTAAACTTCCAAGCATTCAAACTATGCTTTAGAGAGCACAACTCCTATGGGTTGGCCACATGGTTTGAATGCAAAGTGTATGCTTGCCAAAAAGACTGTTTTATGGAGAACTTGCATGGGGCAAGCATTCACATGGTCAGAAGATGTGATACAAAGACACTCTCAAGGTCTCTCTCAAGAATTTTGGAATTGATTGTGTGGCATGGGAGACACTGGCACAGGACCACTTGGCATGGCTTGCCCGTATCAGAAAGGGGGCTGTATCCATGAGCAAAGCAGAATTGAAACAGCTCAAAGGAAAGAGAGGATGTACAAGTTCAGAGTATTCACCCCAAATGTTCAAGCAGACCATCTGTGCCCAACCTGTGGTAGAGCATTCCAAACTCATATTGCTCTGTCTGATCAGCCACAGTCAGATATA
This sequence comes from Notamacropus eugenii, assembly GCF_028372415.1. Classification (NCBI taxonomy): domain Eukaryota; kingdom Metazoa; phylum Chordata; class Mammalia; order Diprotodontia; family Macropodidae; genus Notamacropus; species Notamacropus eugenii. Next base: position 5,577,360 of record NC_092879.1, on the reverse strand, counting down.
CTGAAACTTTAATCTAGCATAGTGATGTCATTCTGGTCCTCTTTGAGAACGAAGGACAACAACCAACCCGTTCTGGGTCACAAATGTGATCATTTTATTAATAAGGCCAGCATGTTTATTACTAAAAAGGTGGCCATTTGGCCATCTCTCTTAGATCAAAGACAATCATGTGCGGAGGCTGAGGGCTTATGTATTCTTTTGGGAGAAGAGTGGCAATCAATTCTCATCGGTTAACCATTAATGAGAGAAAGAATATGACAATGTGCAGCTATCTCTATCTATACTCTGTTCAGAGAATGTGTGTCCCACCCAAGCCAGAGTAGAATGTAATGGCTACTCCCCACAAGACCTGGGCAGGGTCTTGAACAAGAAAGTACGTCCAATCTCATTATCAGCAAAGTCCTTCAAGAAAGTGAACATTTTAAAAATCAGGACTTTAGATAAAGGGAGAGGGGTGGATCTCCCCAAATCATCGGTTATTAATAATCACTTCTCTGCAAGAAGGAAAAATCGCATTCCAAATAAACAAAATAGTCATACAATATTCCAAAGCACCCAAAAAGAGTTGCACAGATTCAACTACAAAGGAATCCTTAAAGAAATGAAGGTCAGCGTAAACGGATGGGAGAATATTCAATGTCACTATAATAAAAATGACACTATTACCCAAAATAATTTATACTTTTAATGCTATACTAATGTCACAGGAAATTTTACAAAAACATAAACTGAGGCATTTCTCCCAGCCAGATAACATTCATTAACAGGGGCAGGTTTGTTGTTGTGTTCCTCCTTTGCTTTTGAAAAACACCATGACATCAGAGAAATGGTGACATGTCTTTCTCTTGACTGTGTTTTGAGTGAGGGAGGTCTGTGCAAGGTCACTAGCCTCATTTGTCCTCGTGAGCCATCTGGGTCCAGTGACCAGATATTCATCAGGATGACTAGAGATGGCCCAGGATGCAATGGGAGACCTTGGGCTTTTTAGACTGGCCTTTTCAAGTACTCACTTAGAGGGAGGTAACATCCGTTGAGTGAACAGGCCTTTTTAAGAAGTAGTCAAGGAATGGCCCTTTTAATGAACAAAAGAGAAAAAAATAACTAAATCAAGTAGTCTGATAATAAAGGATGGATCAAAAGGCCCTGCTCTGGCCCATGGACTCCTAATAGAAAGTACAGTTCATTTCTACAAGCACACAAGAAAGAACAGAAATTCAATTATTGGTTACCATTACAGGGATGAGGGATCATCATTGGTTATGTCAAAGAAGGCACACATAGACTCTATATCCCATGAAGGCCACTCCCTCTGTCTCTAGGGCATGTTTTGGTAAATTGATGGGTCTTGGATGCAACCTGAGATAGCTGATGAGGACCCAGATGTGGGAGACTTACTGCCTGGGAAGGGAGAGAGTGTAAGACAAGACTATCTTAATTGTTAAAGAGCTTTTCAAGGATCTGAATCTTGTAGGAAATGCTAAGATAATGTGTAAAGAGAGTACTGAGAACAGAGTTTTTCTTTAACTAATGAGCTTAAGCAGAGAGAATGAGAGAAAGAGTGAGGAGGAAGCTGGTATTGCACTGTGACACTGTGGAGGGACAGCACTCACCTGAGGTGGGGGTCTGCAGCTCCCAGCAGCCATTCCCTCTGGCTCCAGGTTCCCTGCTTGGGCCAGGCCTTGGTCCTCTGCAGACTGACCTGGGGAGAGAGAAGGACCCAGGGGGTAAATGCCCTCCCTGTCCTTCCCTTACAATTTTCCCCTCTCCAAGCCTGTCTCTCCCCACTCCCATGCCTCCCTGTGAGCAGACTGCCAGGACTGCACTTGGGCCCCAGATGAACTCAAAGGGGTGGGAAGTTGGGATTCTTGAGCCCATTGATCACTGTCAGTGCAGATTGATCAGAGGCAAACTCTCCTCATCTAAATGAGAGTGTGCTCTCCCACTGGATCATTGGATCATTGGATCTTTAAGCCTCAGATCTGACCTTAATGCAACATAGACTTAAAATTCACCATTAGGAATGGCGTTGGAGGTGTAAGAATCAGAATCACATGTAATTGGATCAGAATGGCTTCACTCTACTCTGAATGCAGTCAGTCTCGTGTCAAAGGAACAGATGGATGAAGTCATTTTCCTATGTGAGATAATGCAGACATGCATTCAGCCAAACTGAGTTCATTTGACAGGCAATGTTGTTCCATGTTTTAAATCCGGAATACTGTCTGATACACTTCCACCGTCAGTTTTCAGTCAACGAAACTTAAGAAATGCAAATTAAAACAATATACAAACAGCATCACACTTAACATGACAAAAGAGGAAAATGATAAATATTGAAGATGTGGGAAAATTGGAACACTAATACATTGTTGGGAGAGAGGTGCACTGATTGAAAAATAGAAAAGGACTCACACATACAAAAATATTTATAGCACCTCTTTGTGTGGTGGCAAAAAAATGGAAACTGAGGGGATGTGGAGGCATGCAAGCAAGGAATATGGGGTAGTTACTTGCCATAGAATTTATTTTGGGAAGAGGTAGGGGAGAAGATCATGGAACCAATTTGTTATCAGAAAAGTTCTTCTTGGTGTCCCTTCTTTGTAGAAGGATGGACTCATTCCATAGTTTCCATTACAACAAATTAGAGGAAGTAGAGATGCTGAGGGCTGGAGAGATAGAGGAACATGAGACTGGAGTTCCCTGTGGGGACCATCTAAAAAAGAATTCATGGACTCAAACATTCTTGAGGTCAAGGGGGTACAGATGTAATATGCTTTTCAGTAGGCAAGAGGTCTTAGGGAACCTGTCAACTTAAAGGGGTAAAAGTCAAGTTTACATAGGATATTCTATCATAAGACATGTGCCAAACATGCTACTTAGATGATTCATGGTGAGATTAGGGAGTGGCTAAGGAGTGGTTAGTTCTAAAAGGAACATGCACTTTTAGTATCTACTGTGCAGATATTTTACCCAGAGTTCATCGGGAAATAGCCCAAGTGGTGGCTACATGTAGGTGTGGTTTTAGGTCTGAAACATCACTAAGTCAACTAACAGTCAGGGATGACTGAGAAATACCCAGGTTGCCCCCATCAATGTCGTGTTAGACAAGATAAACACAAGGGAGTACATGTATGTCTAAGTCTAGGGCACACAGGATTCATCAGTGAGTAGTAAATGTCTTTATTACCCAGTACACAGTACACAACCAGTTCAGCCAGTACACAGCTGGTTCAAGCTAATAAATTCTATAGAAGCAGCTGGCTACTGTATCAGGTAAAGAGACCCAGGGTAAGCTGTCCTTGGGCTGAGGAGAAACTGCCTGAAACGGTGTTTTGAGGCTACAGAGAAACGTGATTTAAGAATTGGGGTCCAAGCACAAGAACCAAGCACCCCACTGGAGAGAGCCCTGGACCTGGAGTCAGGAATACCTAAGTTTAAATCCAGCCTCCAGCAGTTACCAGTTGGGTGCCCCTGGACAACTCACTTAACCTCCGTTTGCCGCAGTTTCTTCAGCTCTCAGAAGTGGATAATAAAGTCACCTAACTTGGAAGGTTATTATGAGAATAATGTATCATAACATTCAAAATTTCTTTACTTGGCATTTGGCTCTACACTTGGCAAACAATGGGTGAATATAAATGCTTCTTCCCTTCCCTTCCTTTTCTGCTCTCTGTGCTGGAAGTTTAAGGCAAGAGGAAGGAAGATTCACGACAAACCTGCTACACTGGGCACAACTAGGCTCTTCAACCTACAAACTGATGTTTGTGAAAAGGAAGACTACTCCAAATTCTCAATCCATCCCTGGGAGGAAGGGGTTACAAGGAAAAGCTGTCTGAGCAGTTTTCAGTGATTTGGCAGCAAAATCCAAGTCCATCTGAGATCAGGGCCACATCTGAGATGCTTCCGCATTGATTGGACTTTTGACCTGAAGCTGCCTAGAATCAGTAAGAGACAACTTCAACAGCAACAGAGGAAACCCTCAGCTCCCTGTCGCCCGATGCAGACTTTCTATAGGAAAACCAGGCAGCAGGAGGATTCTGTCTCTTGGGCACAGGAAACGTACACTTTTCTCTCTCTAATAACTGATAAGTGCTCCAGACTCTGAACACCGGGGAATGAAGATATTCCCTTTTATTGCAGACTCTGAGTTACCAGGGGAAGTGTCCTTACCCACGGAGAGCAGATTCTGGGCATTCTCCAGCATGACTTCCTTGTGCAGTTCCTTCTGATCGGGATCCAAGAGGCCCCACTCCTCCTGGGTAAAGTCCACAGCCACGTCCTTGAATGTCACCAACCCCTAAATCATCCAGACTCATAGGATATAGAACCGAAAGACACATCAGAGGTAAATAATCCATCCCTCATCAATTTACAGGAAGAGAATGAAGGCCAGAGAACGTGGTTGAGTGTCACTCAGCACTTGAAATCACAGTCATCAAGAGCCCAACTGAACTTTGAGAAATGCATTTTATATGATCAGTTGGAATAAAGTTGAGAAATGTCTTATTATGGAATGTGTCTTCCTATGGAACCAGGGAGAAAATATTCTGTCTCTGAGGGAAGTGGATCTGTGAAGAAGACAGAGTGATGCAAAATTTCTTCCTCATCGGAACTGATAAAAATGATATGTTCTAAAAGAAATTCTATTAAGAGATTGTGAGTATTTGGGGGAGAAGGGGAGAGTTTTATATGATCCCTTAAAAGAGAATAACGTCCAAGACACAGTTCGCTTCCTGAGAGGCTGAAATAAAGTCTTATCTAGATAAAAACGTGAAGAGGGCTCTAAAGAGATATTCATTAGTATCGGAACTGGACTGAGTGGTATGAGACGGCCAAGCGAAGAAGAGTTATCTGTGGTTACATTGAGGGCTTGAGGTCACTCTGGGGATGACGTGTCATAGCCAACACAGAGAAGAAAAGTGGCCAGATATACGGGGAAGAGAACCAGGAGAGAGTGGTGCCCCCAAAAATAAGAGAGAAGAGAGTATCGTGGAGAAGAGAGTGATCAACAGTGTCAAAGACAAGAGAGGGATCCAGGACCAGTAGGATGGAGGTGACCTCTCACCTCCTTAGGTAGTCTCAGAAAAAGAAGGACATACAGGGGAGCAGGTGAGGAAGAAGGGAGAGCGACTGAAAGGGTGGAGAAAGGAGGGAGGCATTACTATAGGGTGGGAGGGGGCATCATTGGTGAATATTGTCATGGGTGAAGGGAGATGAAGGCTTCACACTGAGCCCTGGGGGCGAGGGGTGGGGGGAGGGTTAGTGCCTGAAAAGTCTGCTTGTCCTGGGATGGGAGGGAATTGCCACCTTTTGGAGCAACTAGTACTGGAAAGATTAGTAGATCATGAAAACAGTGCTGAGATTTCCAGGACGATGCAGAAGAAAAATAAAGGTCAACAAGAAAGGGCAGAGATCAGCAGATGTTCCCTACCCTAGAGCTTTGCTCCTTCTGCCACCTGCAGGGATACACATTATTCTGAAAGTGATGCACAATGGAAAAGGAGAATCCATGAGAAAAAGCCATAGGTTCCCAAAGTGGACAATACCACACCTGGGGGGGCGGGTGTGTGCTAGAATAATCCAGGGAGGTGGTAGTAGTTTCAGGTGCAGTTGGGGGACATTGAATAAAAATAAGAGGGTGGTGGAAGCATAAGGAAAGAAGGGAAGAAAATTCTGAAAAAACATTCACACAGGTTTCATCTGTTGCGTAATAGAGTTAAAATCATGACGATTACATCATTTTCCTAATAAACACACAAAATGTAAGCTATATGCCATCAGTGGTCAAGTCCACCAACAGGTCTTAACAAGCAAGTATTGGCAGGTGAGTGTGTCCCACACTGTGTGGGGAAGTCCAGTATTCATGGGCAGGAATATGTGCGTGCAATGACTTGCTTACAATACAATACTACATGGTTACATGGATCATTATCAACATTTCAATGTGGGAAACATGGACAGTCTACCAGTGCCACGCCAGGAAACTGAATTGCTTCCATTTGAATTGTCTTAGGAAGATTCTGCAGATCACCTGCAGGATAAGGTATCAGACACTGAGGTCCTCACTCAAACTAAACTTCCAAGCATTCAAACTATGCTTTAGAGAGCACAACTCCTATGGGTTGGCCACATGGTTTGAATGCAAAGTTTATGCTTGCCAAAAAGACTGTTTTATGGAGAACTTGCGTGGGGCAAGCATTCACATGGTCAGAAGATGTGATACAAAGACACTCTCAAGGTCTCTCTCAAGAATTTTGGAATTGATTGTGTGGCATGGGAGACACTGGCACAGGACCACTTGGCATGGCTTGCCCGTATCAGAAAGGGGGCTGTATCCATGAGCAAAGCAGAATTGAAACAGCTCAAAGGAAAGAGAGGATGTACAAGTTCAGAGTATTCACCCCAAATGTTCAAGCAGACCATCTGTGCCCAACCTGTGGTAGAGCATTCCAAACTCATATTGCTCTGTCTGATCAGCCACAGTCAGATATACTGAAACTTTAATCTAGCATAGTGATGTCATTCTGGTCCTCTTTGAGAACGAAGGACAACAACCAACCCGTTCTGGGTCACAAATGTGATCATTTTATTAATAAGGCCAGCATGTTTATTACTAAAAAGGTGGCCATTTGGCCATCTCTCTTAGATCAAAGACAATCATGTGCGGAGGCTGAGGGCTTATGTATTCTTTTGGGAGAAGAGTGGCAATCAATTCTCATCGGTTAACCATTAATGAGAGAAAGAATATGACAATGTGCAGCTATCTCTATCTATACTCTGTTCAGAGAATGTGTGTCCCACCCAAGCCAGAGTAGAATGTAATGGCTACTCCCCACAAGACCTGGGCAGGGTCTTGAACAAGAAAGTACGTCCAATCTCATTATCAGCAAAGTCCTTCAAGAAAGTGAACATTTTAAAAATCAGGACTTTAGATAAAGGGAGAGGGGTGGATCTCCCCAAATCATCGGTTATTAATAATCACTTCTCTGCAAGAAGGAAAAATCGCATTCCAAATAAACAAAATAGTCATACAATATTCCAAAGCACCCAAAAAGAGTTGCACAGATTCAACTACAAAGGAATCCTTAAAGAAATGAAGGTCAGCGTAAACGGATGGGAGAATATTCAATGTCACTATAATAAAAATGACACTATTACCCAAAATAATTTATACTTTTAATGCTATACTAATGTCACAGGAAATTTTACAAAAACATAAACTGAGGCATTTCTCCCAGCCAGATAACATTCATTAACAGGGGCAGGTTTGTTGTTGTGTTCCTCCTTTGCTTTTGAAAAACACCATGACATCAGAGAAATGGTGACATGTCTTTCTCTTGACTGTGTTTTGAGTGAGGGAGGTCTGTGCAAGGTCACTAGCCTCATTTGTCCTCGTGAGCCATCTGGGTCCAGTGACCAGATATTCATCAGGATGACTAGAGATGGCCCAGGATGCAATGGGAGACCTTGGGCTTTTTAGACTGGCCTTTTCAAGTACTCACTTAGAGGGAGGTAACATCCGTTGAGTGAACAGGCCTTTTTAAGAAGTAGTCAAGGAATGGCCCTTTTAATGAACAAAAGAGAAAAAAATAACTAAATCAAGTAGTCTGATAATAAAGGATGGATCAAAAGGCCCTGCTCTGGCCCATGGACTCCTAATAGAAAGTACAGTTCATTTCTACAAGCACACAAGAAAGAACAGAAATTCAATTATTGGTTACCATTACAGGGATGAGGGATCATCATTGGTTATGTCAAAGAAGGCACACATAGACTCTATATCCCATGAAGGCCACTCCCTCTGTCTCTAGGGCATGTTTTGGTAAATTGATGGGTCTTGGATGCAACCTGAGATAGCTGATGAGGACCCAGATGTGGGAGACTTACTGCCTGGGAAGGGAGAGAGTGTAAGACAAGACTATCTTAATTGTTAAAGAGCTTTTCAAGGATCTGAATCTTGTAGGAAATGCTAAGATAATGTGTAAAGAGAGTACTGAGAACAGAGTTTTTCTTTAACTAATGAGCTTAAGCAGAGAGAATGAGAGAAAGAGTGAGGAGGAAGCTGGTATTGCACTGTGACACTGTGGAGGGACAGCACTCACCTGAGGTGGGGGTCTGCAGCTCCCAGCAGCCATTCCCTCTGGCTCCAGGTTCCCTGCTTGGGCCAGGCCTTGGTCCTCTGCAGACTGACCTGGGGAGAGAGAAGGACCCAGGGGGTAAATGCCCTCCCTGTCCTTCCCTTACAATTTTCCCCTCTCCAAGCCTGTCTCTCCCCACTCCCATGCCTCCCTGTGAGCAGACTGCCAGGACTGCACTTGGGCCCCAGATGAACTCAAAGGGGTGGGAAGTTGGGATTCTTGAGCCCATTGATCACTGTCAGTGCAGATTGATCAGAGGCAAACTCTCCTCATCTAAATGAGAGTGTGCTCTCCCACTGGATCATTGGATCATTGGATCTTTAAGCCTCAGATCTGACCTTAATGCAACATAGACTTAAAATTCACCATTAGGAATGGCGTTGGAGGTGTAAGAATCAGAATCACATGTAATTGGATCAGAATGGCTTCACTCTACTCTGAATGCAGTCAGTCTCGTGTCAAAGGAACAGATGGATGAAGTGATTTTCCTATGTGAGATAATGCAGACATGCATTCAGCCAAACTGAGTTCATTTGACAGGCAATGTTGTTCCATGTTTTAAATCCGGAATACTGTCTGATACACTTCCACCGTCAGTTTTCAGTCAACGAAATTTAAGAAATGCAAATTAAAACAATACACAAACAGCATCCCACTTAACATGACAAAAGAGGAAAATGATAAATGTTGAAGATGTGGGAAAACTGGAACACTAATACACTGTTGGGGGAGAGGTGCACTGATTGAAAAATAGAAAAGGACTCACACATACAAAAATATTTATATCACCTCTTTTTGTGGTGGCAAAAAATTGGAAATTGAGGGGATGCCCATCAATTGAGGAATGAGTGAACAAGTTGTGGTTGATGAATGTGTAATGCGAGTTAAAAATCTTCCCCACCCACTGATAGGCCCCAGGTATATTGAGGGAGGCTTGATTAGGGGAGGCTTGTTTCCTGTGAAGGGCCATACCTTTTCCTGATTGCTAAGGAAGTGCTGGGTCAGCAGGGACCATGCCCTCTAACTCTGAAAAGAGCATATATTCTCTGAGGGGAGGTTTTACTTTGGAGCTTAGTTTTGAATTATCTGTGTTGCAGATGAGACTCTGGGAAGTGGCTTAACAGACCCTTGGCTTTGAAAACCCAAAAGTTGGTACTTCTCTCTCTGGTAGCTATGTATGTATGTAATGGTTAGACAATTGGAAGCCTGTCTGTTGGTCCCTGTATGTTGAATGTCATTAAAGTGATTGCTAATCCTCAAAAACTCAAAAGTTGCCTTTCTTTTTATAAATGCAGATCTAAGAACCTGTGATAGCAGACCCTCCTGTATATGTGAGGGTGCTTACTGAGACACAATGTAATGTAATACTACTGTTCCAAAAGAAATGGTGAGCTGGCTGATTTCCAAAAAACCTGAAAAGACCTGCATGAACTAATGGTGAATGAAGTGAGCAGAACCTGGAGAGCATTGTAGCTGGTAACAGCAACATTGTTCTGTGACCAACTTTGATGATCTAACACAACTCCAAAAACTGAAGAAGAAAAATTCACCCATATCTAAAGAAAAAACGATGGAGTCTGAATGCAGATCAAAACAGATGATTTCCTTTTTTGCTTTTCTTTCTTATGGTTTTTCCCTGTTCTTCTGATTCTTCTTTCAGAACGTGACTAATGTGAAAATGTTTAATATGATCATACAGGTATAGCCTATAGCAGATCACTGGCTCTCAAAGGCCGGGGGAAGTGGAAGGAGGGCGTGTAATTTAGAACTCGAAATCTTATAAAAATGAATGTTGAAAACTAAAAATAATTTCAAGTAAGAAATTTTATGCTTCCAATTTTTCTCACATTGGGATTTTGGGGAAATTATTGCATAAGGAATGCTGTTCATCTGAAAAATGATCTCTAGTGTTCAGTCGTTTTCAGTCACATCCGACTCTATCTGATTCAATTTGGGCTCTTCTTGGAAGAGATCCTGGAGTGGATTGACGTTTCCTTCTTCACTTCATTTTAGAGATGAGAAAAATGAGGCAAACAGGGTTCAGTGACCTGCTGAAAGGAAGGAGGGAGGGGGAGGGGGGACGAGGTGAGGAGTGGGCACAGGAAGGGGAGGAGAGGCAGGGGGACGGAGGAGGAGAGGAGGCGGAGGGGGAAGGAGGGAGGGAGGAAAGAAGGGCCCCGCCACCGGCAGGGAGGAGTCCCCTCCTCCCAAGCACAATTTAGTCATGCAGCTAAGAAGTATCTCAGATGAGTTCCTGACCTCAGGCCCCTCTCACCACCTACCTGCCATGATGGATTTCTAATGGGTGAAGCAATTGTATCCTTAGAAAATTAACTCCTCTTCTGACCTGGATGCTGTGAAATAATGAATTAAGTTGTCAGAGAGTATGCTTACAATATTAAAAAACCGCTACATATTGTGTATATTTTACTTGAAAATGAAAAATAAAGTACTTTTTGAGAATAGTACAAAGCACCCTCTTTGCTCCATTTCTATAGATTAAATTCTCCTTTTCTATGAGGTTCTTTGAAGAACTTTCATATTATGAAATCATATTATCATATATGATTATATAATCATAATATATTATATATAAATATTCAATTAATTATCAATCAATTGATTAAATATTTAACTAACATTAATATTTAATATAGTGTATATTTATATACAAATATTATTAATTATATATTATTATATATAATAATAATACTATTGTATAATAATATATCATAATATGAAATCATATTATGAAATATGAGCCTTTGGACTTTCTCTTTGGGCAAGGTCATTAAATGTTAGCCCATGGAAGAAGCTCCTGAAAGCTCCAGTTGTCAAGTGCTGAAGTATTTTAGTAATTGAGACCTCCCTTTCACAACTGAAGGGCAGTGTTAGGGCAGAAGCCCAGTGGAAAGGGAAGGAGTGGAAGCCTGGAGCCAGGGGAGGGGGGAGATAGGGCTGGCTCAGCACCAATTTAGAGTTAGGGTTAGGGTTAGACTACAGGGCAGCTGGCATGGGGTCTGAGGATCCAGCGATGGAGCCACGACTCCTCTTCTCTTGAATCCAGCCCCCCCGCCACACACACACACCCTTCTCCTCCTCAAGAGGCTTATCTAAGTGGCAGTCAGGAGGCAGGAAGCTCCTTTAACCCAATCTAACCAACAGTGGTGCTCCCATAATGCACCCAGTGTCAGCCAAAAGTGCCCTGCAATGTCCTTGTGACCAGGCTGGCTGCTAGGCACTCCCACCAGACACACATTTTTCCTGCTAACCCTTTAAGTTGTCTTGGGCTGGAAAAATTTTTCACAAACCCTGTTTTACCGAATTTGTTTTAAGGCATTATTTTAAACTTGTTTGTAGGGGAATTGGGGAGAACTCAGACCCTGCCTTTACTGCACCATCGTGGCTCCACTCCTCAAGAAGTGTATTGTAATCAAAGCGATAAACAGAGCCTCCTTAATTGGCATCCATGGTGGAGATTTTATCTGAAAATGGAATTTAACATAAAACTTCCCTTGGTGCTATGAAAAATAGGAAGCATAGAAACATCCTGTTAATCTCTAATCAGATACATGAACTCCACCCTGCTAGGAACAGATTTTGATTTCTCTTGGTTTGTGATAAAACACATTAATTAGTTGAAATGTCAGCTGGACATGAAATTAAATATTGGCTCTACCCACAGCAGGTGGCTGACTAGACACCAAAAAAATCACTGGAAGCTGCTTTCCACATCTTCACTGTGGTGAACCCTCAAAATCCCACTGAAGTCTGGATTAAGTAAAGTTGGAATAGATATAAAGTGAAAAGAGTAGTTTTCAGATCGATTCTGAGTGAGAAATGCCCTCAATTTCACAATTCCAACTTCACATACCCTCTCAGAAGAGTTTGCTTAAGAAGAAGCCTCAGTATCAGGGATGGTGGAGGGAGAGGGAGGGGGGAGAGGGAAAAGAGGGAGGGGGAGGGGAGAGGAGGGGGAGGGGGAGGGGAGAGGAGAGGGAGGGGGAAAAGAGGGAGTGGGAGGAGAGAGGAGAGGGAGGGGGAGGAGGGGGAGGAGGAGAGGGATAAGAGGAGAGGAAAGGAGGGGAGGAGTAGGGAGGGGAGGGGGGAGAGAGGGAGAGGGGGCGGGGAAAGAGGAGGAGGGTGAAGGACAGGAGGGGGCACGGGAAAACAGAGGAGGAGGGGGGACGAGGTGAGGAGTAGGCAGAGGAAGGGGAGGAAAGGCAGGGGACTGAGGAGGAGAGGAGGCGGAGGGGGAAGGAGGCAGAGAGGAGCCCCCTCCTCCCAAGCACAACACAGCCCCAGGACCAAAGCAGGGAGAAGAAGGGGTGGAGCTGGCACAGCCTGGAAGCTGGAGCCCCAGGGGCCCGGATGGAGAGGCCCACACCTACCACTCCCAGTCTGTACAAATGGAGGATGATGCCCCCCCCTCCCCTCGACGCTCCCTGCTCGGGGGACCACCCCGGAAGACCCTGCTCCCTCCTCCACTCTGGGTCCTAGGCACACACTCACTTCCTACAGCCTCCGGCCTCCACCCACGACCACACGAGGGTCGCAAGCGTCTTCTCGCAGGGACGTTCCAAATCTGTTGCCGCTGCCTTCCAACCAACAGGAAACCCCGCCCCGGAACCTGCCAGAAGCCCCGCCCCTGCCGCCTGGAGCATTTCCAGGAGGGAAAAAGTTCCTCCTTGTGTGCTCCAGTAGTTCTTCTTCCGGGACAGGGGGCAGGCCTTGTGCTAACGGAAAGAGTAAAGGGGGAGGGGAGGGGAAGAGGAGAGGAGGGGGAAAGAGGATGAAAAGATGGGGTGGGGGAGGAGATGAGGGGAGTGGAGAAAAGAGAGGAGGGGTGTGGGGGGAAGAGGAGAGGAGGGGGAAAGAGGATGAAGAGATGGGGAGGGGGAGGAGAAGAGAGGGGAGGAGAGAAGAGAGGAGGGGGGGAGGGGAAGAGGAGAGGAGGGGGAAAGAGGATGAAGAGATGGGGAGGGGGAGGAGGAGAGGGGGGAGGAGAAAAGAGAGGAGGGGGAGGAGGAGCGGGGTGGGGGGAAGAGGAGAGGAGGGGGAAAGAGGATGAAGAGATGGGGACAAGGAGATGGACAGGGGGAGAAGAGAAGAGAGGAGGGGGAGGAGGAGGGGGGTTGGGGGAGGGGAGGAGAAGAGGACCCCACCCCCAACAGGAAGGACCCCCCTCCTGCCACACACAACACAGCCCCTTGACCTGGGATCCCCAAAGCACAGAGAAGAAGGGGGTGAAACCCGGGACGAGGCCCGTGCATACAGCCCTGCGCTCACTGCCTTATGGGACCCAGAGTCACATTCTCTGCAGGCTGGTGAGGACAAGGCGGGCCAGGGAGGGAGGAACACTCCTGAGTTACTGCCTTGAAGAAGCGCCTATTGTGTACCTGCCATTGGAGAGACGACAGGTGGCCTCAGGAGGAGAGGAGCTGCTGAGGGATGGTCCTGGAATTTGAGGGCAGGGCATTCCATGGCCAGGACTCAGCTGGGGCAAGTGCTTGGAGTCTGGAAGTGTGAGGAAGAGCCCAGAGGCTGGTTTCCCAGAATCTCAGGGTAGGAGCCAGGAATGGAGAGAGTGCCAGAAGATGGGGAGGACATGGGGGGAAGGTAGCAATATGGCCAATACCCCTTCAGCCAGCTTTTCAGAGGGCAAGAGTTCTTAGGGCACTTGCAGCCTTAGAAGGGTAACATCTATAGAGGCTCCTCTGTAGATGGGTGTGAGTGTTTGATGTACTGAGTTAGTGAGAAAGGGTGACAAAGGACTCTCCATTGGAGGGAGGGCGATTCCACGGTTGTGGAAAATCAAATGGTAGTCAACAATAGTTGCAATGATTCCCATTTATGTAACATTATGTAACTGCTTTGGAAGGCATAGCAGCTTTCTGTATTTCTATATCCAAGGAATTTGAATCCAGGATTCATTTAAACTTTCTCACTGTTTGCTATTGTAATCAAATGCTGAAGTGTTACCAGAGGCTTCCATCCCATCTTTCTAGTTCTAAGTGTCAGCTATAGAGCCAACTAGTGCCTATGACTAAACATGGACAAAGGTAGAAGAAGAATTAGTCAAGGAAAAGGGAAATGGTCAAGAACAACGCATGAATTGGATAGAAAGTGTTAATACCACCCACCACCTATCAACTGTGTCATAGGTTGGCTACCCATATGGAAGCAGTCACAAACGAATAAAGCAAACACTGTGGAAAAACTCGAGTCAGTAACGATTGAAGAGTTACTAAAACAAGATACAAGAGACATGGTAACCGTTCCAGAGATTGGTCATACATGCAATTTAAAAAAGACATGGTTTTTATGTAGTTAGCTATGGTATGGTTTTTATCTCTATTCAGGTCACATATCCATTTTGAATGTATGGTATATGGTATAATGGAATGTATGGGATATGACATAATATACTGGCCAAAATCTAATAGCTATCTGGCAGACCACTTTCTAGTTTTCCCATCAATTCTTGTCAAAGAGGGAAATCTTTGTCAGGTAATTTATGTTTTCAGGTTTACCGAATACTGAGTTCCTGAGTTCTATTATTTGTGATAGATTCTTCCTTGTCGCGTTGTTCTATTTCCTGATTTTTAATCACTACCAAATAGTTTTTTTCATCTTTATTGGTCAATAAAATCTCCTTGCCATATTTCCTAGTAAGAGCTTCATTTTACGTTTTACGTTTCTGAGATATGGAAGTGTTAGTCCTGCTTCATTCTTACATGTTTTCTTTCCCCCTTTTCCTAGATTTTCTAGACCTTTGATTAGTCCAAATAAATTTTGTTTTCATTTTGTCTAGCTCTGTACATATGTCCTTGAGAGTTGAGTGGTATAACACCAAATCTATAAAATAATTTCAGTAGCCTTGTCATTTTTATTGTATTGGGACAACTCAGTTGTGAACAATTTTTTATCTCTCTAACTACTTATGCTATTCTTTACTTCTTTAAAGAATGTTTTGTAATTATATCTATATAGATCACAGATGGGCTTTGGTGTATTGAATTTGCAATATGATTTTGTTGTATGGTGATAAAAGATATATATAGAGAAACATATTAAAATTATTATTATTTTTAACAAAAGATTAGATGGTCTATGTATATTTTGCCCAAAATTAATTTTTAAATAGTCATATTTCTCATAATCTTAAAATAAAGAAGACCTCGTGACAAAAATCACAAAAAAATTTAACATTCTAACAGAAATCTAGGAGAAACAGCATTCTGCCAAATGTAATTTATGAGGTTGTACTTGGCAGGTATTCACTGCATCGTGATTTATAATACAATACATTTCATGTAATTTTGATTTTATCTGTTCTACTTTTTTACTTTCATGAATTCTTTTCTTATTCCATGTTTCTTCCCTCTCACCCCCATCAATAAAAATCCCAGGCAAAGATTTTTATCATATCAGTGATGGCTATTCTCTCCTCCCTTTCTCCCTCCTCAGATGCTCCAACCCTTTTTCTATTCTTGCTGGAGGGCAATATTTCCCCTATAGTACCTGGGTATTGCAGTGGATAGAGACCAGTGATCTGGAGTCAGAAAGACTTGAGTTCAAATCCCACCTCACTGAGTTGCTACCCGTATGATCTTACACAAGTCACTTAATATCTAGCTGCCTCAGTTTCATGAACTGTAAAATGAGGTTAATGGCATCTACCTCACAAAGTTCTTGTGATGACAGAATGAGATGGATAATATTTTTAAAATACCTAGCATTCTACCTGGCAAACAGTAGATAATTGATAAATACTTGTTTTCTTTCTCTCTTCCAAGGGTCCAAACACCATTCTTAGTGGCATGAGGTATACCTTGCAAGAAATGGATTCTTGGAAATTTTGTAAACAAATTCCAAAGTTACACTACAATCTGCAGAGAAACATCTCAAAGTTTAAAAGACCTGTGCTCTGCCATCAGTAGTATATTCACGTCCATGTTTAATACGAGAGTAATAATAACATAGATATTCATGAAGTGGAATTGTGCTTTTCACCATTAGTGCTCTACTGCACATAGGATTCTTTATGTCAGAATTTCCAGAGGAAGCAGTCTCCTTAGAGGACTTGTAAAATATTGGACTTAATTGTAATTAGAAGATAAACAGGAGGAAGCAAAAGCTAGTGTTTCATGGGCAAGGGGCAACCAAGGAGACGAAAGCTACAGACAAGAAACTGTGGGCTATTCTCAAATTGCAACAAGTTCTTCCACAGTGCAAGTTTACACTGGACCTGAAAAAAATAAACCCCAAACCACCAGGCATAGCACGACGAAATCTGTTTCTTAATAACAAGTCACAGAATTAGAATTCCTTTGTATCTGACTCTGTTAAAGTATGTCAAAGGATTTTTTGGGAGAAGGGTACTTCAAACGATGATTTTGTCAACGACTCAGATGGTCTCTAGCATGGTAGAGTGGACACAACACTAGCTCTGGAGTCAGGAGTCCTGGGGTGAATAACTACCTTGGACATGACTGTTGTGCCTTTAGGTCTCATTGAACATGACTGAGTCTCAATTACCTCATCTATAAAATGAAGCAGTTAAACTGAATGGATTCTAAAGTTCCTCCCAGCTCTGTGAGCTCTGGACCCCAAAGCTGACCTTTTATTCACTAGGACATGTTACTTCTCTCAGTTCACAGTCTGAACTAATTTAACCTGGAAAGAGAATGGACTTTCTTTACTACCTAATGGGGCAAAACAGAACAAAACGGTTGAGTTACCTTTCTCTTTCCCAAAGAGACACAAAATATAGTTTCCCCAAGCATGTAGCAAGAAGTGGTGGAAGAATAAAGCAATAAGACCAGTTTTTATTTTAATTCAGAGGCTACAGGGGATCACTGAAGGTTTTTCTGAGTAACTAACGAGAAATTTTCACACCCAGGGCAAGTGACAGAGATAAGTTGGGGAGGTGGAGTGGGAGTGAGGACAAATTTAGGGAATTTCCTATTTCTCATCAGGTATTCTTGCTAAGAAGGTGCTAAGCCACCTAAATTTGACAAAACAATACAGTAAATACAACCAACAAAAATTTGGGTTAATCTGACAATTCAACATTTTTCAATTACACCATGGTTTTAATTTCAGCAAAGATCCCTGAATGACAGCATATGAAAAAATAGAACATAGTAGGATAAATGATAAATATAGGTCTGAAGTTCTGTACTTCTTAAATTACTCCTAAATGCTACAGACATTATATTTAAGCTTAAAGACAGATGAGATAAATTTCAAATATTGCTTCCTTTCATTTTAGTTGCACTATTTTATACATTTTATAATATATGTACTTGAGTCAAAGTCTTTCAGAGAGTCCTTCATCTTCTTCAGTAGGTTTTTTGATGTTCACAGGTCCAAGCATTGAATGAAAGTAGTCCCAAAATTGTAGGAAAACCACTCTACAACGTTAGTCCTGGCCCATAATCCCCAGAAGAGAATAGTCTATAAGGATTACAATAAAGAAAAACCCAGAGCCACATGACAACCACAGTCCCTATGAGTAAATTAAAAAGAAATTTTCTTATTGTGTAAACCAAATTCACTCAAACTTAAAACACTTAATTTAAAGTATATTCCAAAGGTAATTCATCTCTCCCATAGTTAACCATAGTTAAAGTACTGAGTAACAAATACTAAACCACTTTTCTTAGAACTTTGCTTGTATTTTCTGAGAGAACACCACTGATTTAAAATTTTGTTTACATTGCGTGTGAGAATGCTACCAATAATATTTTCATGAGTAAATAAGTATTGTTTTCTACTACAGAAACCTTTTTGACACATAGCCACCCTTTCCTCCTGCCTCTATCCCTGGGATCAGAAAAGCAGCTCACGTGCGGCTGCAAAGTGTATTTTGTTTTAAAAAACGACCTGTTTGTCTCCATAGCCAATTTATATCTCTATCCTAACGGGAGGAAAACCATCTTAGCCTTAACAAGAAAAGGCTTTGGATCTGCGTGAATTTTTTTAATCACAAAATATATTGTTGTATTTGCCTAAAAGAATAAAAATCTGTTGATCCCTAATTTTTTACTGTGCTGTTGTGCACAAAGGCACTAAAAAAGTAACAACCAGAATAGGACATTTCTTAGAACCTGAGTGGCTAAGGATAACTTTCTATGAGTACTAATGGACTGGATGTGACCAAAATGTGTGTGTTTCCTCATCTATAGTGTTTCAATATAACTGCAAAGAGCTCAGGGCTTTTCCTTATAGTAGGTACCTAACAGCACAGTTTACAATAGGTATATAACAGCCTGACACACCGGCACTTAATAAACACATATTAAATGCATGGCAGAGACACAATAAATATTTGTTGAATCATTTAATCAGATGCCTATAATTCAGGGAATAACCAGTCTCAGCTACTCATCAGGCAATCTTTCTAAGTTAAAAAGAAGCACCCTGGAGGCAATGTTCAATTGTTTTATACACAGAGATACATATTATGAACCTACTCTAAGAATAAATAATTTTTTATCCCTCGTTAATCAAAAGTCATACGGCATATGGAATCCTGACCTAATAAAACCAGCAAAAAAAAAAATGTGTTCATTGATATCAAGTTCGATGCTAAGAAAATTAACTTCATTCTAAAGTAATAAAAATCCTCTTCAGTGTAATATTTCTATAGCAATATATTTTTGTGAAAATTATTGATTTATTTGATTAAAGTAAGGATTCAAGAAAAATAAATTTGTTGATACTTGTTATTGACCATATTTAGAAAAGCAGCTATTTACCAGTGAAAAAACTTATCTGTGGAAACACCCAGTCTAATCCTGCTGAGAACATTGTTTTCTTTCTATACTTGGCCATGCCAGCTACAAATTAGTAATAGAAAATATAACTCCAATTTTAAACTACCTTTTTAATAGTGTCCTTATTTAACAAGGAATTTTAAAACTGCTTAATTCTTTTGGTAAAGGTTTTAAAATACCCTCAAACTTTTAATAAACTTTAAAAAAGAGAGATACAGGTGGGTGGATCCAAGATGGCAGAGAAGAAAGATGAACTTGCTCTAACTCTTCCCCCCATAACCCGTAAAATACCAGTAAAATCTGACTCTAAACAAATTCTAGAGCAGCAAAAGCCACACAATTACAGAGTGAAATAGATTTCCAGCCCAAGAGAGCCTGGAAGACCAACAGGAAGGGTCCATCACTCAGGAGTCAGAGCAGAGCACAACTCAGCCTTGGTCATGTGGCACAGCATAGATAGAACCTGAGAAGGCTTCAGGGCATGGAATCATGGGAAGTAGCTGCGCTTCCCATATTTCTCAACCAACAAACGACAAAGACAGTTTCAAAGGTCACTAAGAAAGTTCTTTCACCTGAGTGAGAGAGGAGTGTGGTCTGAGCCCAGCCCCAGCCCCAGGGTGGCAGCAACACCCAATTTGGGAGCCCTTGGCCTACAAACTTGGAGGAGTCAAAAAAAATGATCTGGGTCTCAGCCCTGAGTGGTAGTCCTGGAGTAGGGATAAGGATTAGTGCTGGAGTTGTAGAGCTCGTGATGCCTGTGGAGAGGGAACCCAACTCACATTTCCAAGGCAGAGAAAAGTGCTTATGGTCGGTCACAGACCAGATCTGGGAACTTAAAGGTCCCTAGAGATATCTCAGAGAACAGCTGCACAAAACCTCTGAAGCATAGGGTGATATACCCTCCACTTGACAAAGGAATCAAAAGTCAAGTAACTGGCTGAGAAAATGCCCAAAAAAAGGATAAAAAATGACTACAGATGATTACTTCCTTCATTAAAAGGTATTTTCTTCCATCCTTTTGGATGAGGAGGAAGAAAGCATTCCATCAGAGGAAGACATCGAAATCAAGGCTGCAACATCTAAAACCTCCAGTAAACTATGCTATGGTCTCAGGCCATGGAAGAGCTCAAAAAGGATTTTGAAAATCAAGCAAGAGAGGTGGAGGAAAAATTGAGAAGAGAAATTAGTGTGATGCAAGAAAATCATGAAAAGAGAGTCAACAGCTTGCTAAAGGACACCCAAAAAAATGCTAAAGAAAATAACACCTTTAAAAATGGAATAACCCAAATGGCAGAAGAGGTCCAAAAAGTCAATGAGGAAAAGAAGGCTTTAGGAAGCAGAATCAGCCAAATGGAAAAGGAAGTTCAAAAGCTCACTGAACAAAATAGTTCTTTAAAAAAGAGAATCAAGTTCAAGGAAGCTAATGCCTATGAGATAAACCAAGCACTTAGAAAATAAAACCAAAAGTTTGAAAACATAGAAGATAATGTGAAACATCTCTCATAGGAAAAACAACTGACCTTGAAAATAGATCCAGGAGAGACAATTTAAAAATTATGGGACTACCTGAAAGCCATGATCAAAAAAAAGAGCCTAGATATTATCTTCCATGAAATTATCAAGGAAAACTACCCTGATATTCTAGAACCAGAGGGCAAAATAAATACTGAAAAAATCCACCTATCACTTCCTGAAAGAGACCCAAACAGAGAAACTCCTAGGAATATTGTGGTCAAATTTCAGAGTTCCCAGGTCAAGGAGAAAATACTACAAGCAGCTAGAAAGAAACAATTCGAGTATTGTGGAAATACAATCAGGATAACACAGAATCTGGCATCTTCTACTTTAAGGGATGGAAGGGTTTGGAATAGGATATTCCAGAAGTCAAAGAAACTGGGATTAAAACCAAGAATCACCTACCCAGTAAAACTGAGTATAATTCTTCAAGGGAATTCTAGAGGACTTTCAATTATTCATAATGAAAAGACCAGAACAGTACAGAAAATTTGGCTTTCAAACACAAGAATCAAGAGAAGCATGAGAAGGTAAACAGGAAAAAGAAATCATAAAGGACATTCTAAAGCTGAACTGTTTGCATTCCTACATGGAAAGATAATATTTGTAACTCTTGAGGCTTTTCTCAGTATTTGGGTATGTGGAGGGATTACATACACACACACACATACACACACACATGTGCGCGTGCATGCACATGCATAGACAGAGAATGCAGGTTGAGTTGAATAAGAAGAGATGATATCCATAAAAAAATCAATAAAATAAAAACCAAGGGCTGAGGGAAGAAAATACAGGAAAGAGAAAGGGAGAAATGGAATGGGACAAGCTATAACTCATAAAAGAGATAAGAAAAATCCTTGTCAATGGAGGAAAAATGGGGATGAGAGGGGAAAAATGAAGCTTACTCTCTTCACATATGGCTTAAGGAGGGAATAACATGCTCACTAAATTTGGTATGAAAATCTATCTTGAACTACAGGAAAGTAGGGGAGGAGAGGACAACTGATGTGAGGGGGATGATAGGAGGGAGGGAAAATGGGAGAAGGCAGTAACTAGAAGTAATCACTTTTGGGAAGGGACAAGGTCAAATGAGAGGATAAAAAGGGGGAGGACAGGGTAGGATAGAAGGCAATATAGGTAGTATTACACAACCTGATTATTATGGAAGTCTTTTGCAAAACTACACCTATATAGCTGATATTTAATCACTTGCCTTCTCAGTGAGAAAGAGTAGGGAGAGAGGGAGAGAAGTTGGCAAATAAGGTACAGGACAAGAAATTCCTTAGTATTTTATATGGTTTTACTTAATGTCCATCTTAGCCAGATGATCTTGACATTAAGCAGCTCTTCATGTTAAGCATAATGAGTGTAAGTCATCATCCTACATGGTGTCTAGCTCCTCCTCTCACTGCAAGTCCTCATCATAGGTGATTTGAATATAATTTCTGAAAATTAATTCTATAAGTTAGAATTGAAATTATGACTGAAATCAAACTCCAAGTCTCAAAAGTGAGGGTGCTAATTCAGAATTGGATAAAAGGCAATTTGACCTTATCAAGACTTCCCAGGAGTAGGTGGTCAAAGCCTTCTTTTTTTTTATAATGATAAAGAAAGCCTTATTACATTCCCTTCTGCTTTTTAATGGTTATTTTTTTTATTTTTATTTTTCAACATCCATTTCCACAAAATTTTGAGTTCCAAATTTTCTCCCTATCTCTTCCCTCTCCCAACCTCAAGACGCCGTGCATTCTGATTACCCCTTCCCTCATTAAGCCCTCCCTTCTATCACACTGCCACCCGTCCCTTATCCCCATCTTCTCTCTTTTCTTGTAGGTCAAAATAGATTTCTCTGCTGCATTACCAGTATTTCTTATTTCCCAGTTGTATGCAAAAACAATTCTCAACATTCATTTCTAAAACTTTCAGTTCCAACTTCTCTCCCTTCCTCCCTCCCCACCCATCCCTAGTGAGAAAACTAGCAATTCAATATAGGCTATATGTGTGTAGTTTTGCAATAGACTTCCATAATAGTCATATTGTGTAAGAACAACTGCATTTCCCTCCATTCTGTCCTGCCCCCCATTTATTCTATTCTCCGTTCTGACTTTGTCCCTCCCCAAAAGTGTTTACTTCTAATTAATCCCCCTTCCCATTTGCCCTCCCTTCTGTCACCCCACCCCACTTGTCCACTTCTTCCCTACTTTCTTGTATAGTAAAATAGAATTTCATATCAAATTGAGTGAGTATGTTATTCCCTCCTTAGGTGAAATGTGAAGAGAGTAAGCTTCACTTTTTTTCCTATCATCTCCTCCACTTTCTCTTCCATTGAAAAAGCTTTTTCGAAGATGGCAGAGTAGAAAGACACACGTACATTAGTTCTTCCCCCACAGCCCATTAAATACCTGTAAAGAAAGACTCTCAACAAATTCTAGAGCAACAGAAGCCACAGAACAATGGAGTGGAGGAGGTTTCCAGCCCACGGTGACCTGAAAGGCCACCGGGAAAGGTCTGTCATACCAGACAAGGAGCAGAACCCAGCTCAGCCTTGGCCGCAGCATGGTGCCAGGAGGAGAACCCCAGTAAGTCTCGACGGGGGAATCCCCAGCGGCAGTAGCTACGGGTTGCAGATCCCTCAACTCACACCTGTCAAAGATCAATGAGAAAGTTTTTTCAGCTGGCCAAAAAGGGGGCAAGGTCTTCCCATAGCTCTGGCCTCAGGTGGCAGCAGAGGCCATATTGGGTGGCAGCAGTTCCCACAGCAAACCACATGCATTGTTGGATTGTAAAGCCCCTGGGGACACTGAGCAGCTGATCCTTACCTTAGCCCTGTGTGGCGGCCTCGCCTCCACCTAACGGTCCTGAAGGAATTGAGCAACTGATGTTTGTCTCACACTGAATGGCTGCCCTACTCCCATCGAAAGCCCCTGGGGGAATTGAGCAGCTTATCTGAATCTCAGTCCCCAGTGCTGGCTTGGTGGACCTGGAGGCCAGGTGGCTGTGGAGAGGAAACTCTATTACTCAAAGATTCTGGGCACAAAAGTTTCTTGTTGCTCCCAAACCAGTGCACAGGCTTGATTGTGCTACCTTGGAGGAACTGAGATCTAACACATCCCTAGAGTACACCCTACTATTGAGAAAGGACCAGAAAGTCAAAGCAACTGGTTGGGAAAATGCCCAAAAAAGGGAAAAAATAAGACTATAGAAAGTTACTTTCTTGGTGAACAGATATCTTCTCCCATTCTTTCGGATGAAGAAGAACAATGTTTACCATCAGAGAAAGACACAAAAGTCAAAGCTTCTATATCCCAAACATCTACAACAAATATCTAATGGTCTCAGGCCATGAAAGAGCTCAAAAGGGATTTTGAAAATGAAGTAAGCGAGTTGGAGGAAAAAATGGGAAGAGAAATGAGAGAGATGCAAGAAAATCATGAAAAAGAGTCAACATCTTGCTAAAGGAGACCAAAAAAAAAATGGTGAAGAAAATAACACCTTTAAAAATAGGCTAACTCAATTAGCACAAGAGTTTTAAAAAGTCAGTGAGGAGAAGAATGCATTAAAAAGCAGAATTAGCCAAATGGAAAAGGAGGGTCAAAAGCTAACTGAACAAAATAATTCTTTTAAAAATCATAAAACAAAACCAAAAGAATGAAAAAATGGAAGATAATGTGAAATATCCCATTGGAAAAACAACTGACCTGGAAAATAGATCTAGGAGAGACAATTTAAAAATTATGGGACTACCTGAAAGCCATGATCAGAGAAAGAGCCTAGACATCATCTTTCATGAAATTACCAAAGAAAACTGTCCTGATATTCTAGAACTAGAGGGCAAAATAAATATTGAAAGAATCCACCTATCACCTCCTGAAAGAGATCCAAAAAGAGAACCTCCTAGGAACATTGTAGCCAAATTGCAGCATTCCCAGATCAAGAAGAAAATATTACAAGCAGCTAGAAAGAAACAATTTGAATACTGTGGAAATACAATCAGAATAACACAGGATCTGGGAGCTTCTACATTAAGGGATCGAAGCCCTTGAAATAGGATATTCCAGAAGTCAAAGAAACTAGAATTAAAACCAAGAATCACCTACCCAGAAAAGCTGTGTATAATGCTTCAGAGGAAAATGGTCATTCAATGATGTAGAAGACTTGCAAGGATTCTTGATGAAAAGACCAGACCTGCAAAGAAAATTTCACTTTCTAGCACAAGAATCAAGAGAAGCATGAAAAGGTAAACAGAAAAGAGAAATCACAAGGGACTTTCTGTTCACATTCTTACGTGAAAAGGCAATAGTGTAACTCTTGAGACTTTTCTCAGTATTTGGGTAGTTGGAGGGATTATATACATACACACATATATATGTATATGTGTGTGTGTATATATATACATACATACATACATACATATATATATATACATATATATATATATATATACATATATATATATATATACAGAGAGAGAGAGAGAGAGAGAGAGAGAGAGAGAGAGAGAGAGAGAGAGAGAGAGAGAGAGAGAGAGAGAGAGAGAGAGAACAGGGTGAGATGAATAAGACGGGATGATATCTAAAAAAATAAAATTAAGAGGTGAGAGAGGAATATAATAGGAGGAGAAAGGAAAAAATGGAATGGGGCAAATCCTCTCTTATTAAAGAGGCAAGAATAAGCTTATTCAGTGGAGGAGAAAAGGGATGATGTGAGAGGGAGAAAGTGAAGCTTACTCTCTTCAAATCTGACTTAAGGAGGGAATAATATGCTCACTCAGTTTGGCATGAAAATCTATCACTAAAGGAAAATAGGGGAGAAGAGTCAAGGTGGTTGAGGGGGATGATAGTTGGGAGCGTAAACGGGAGAAGGGAGTAATTAAAAGTAAACACTTATGAATTGGGATAAGGTCAAAAGAGAGAATAGAGTAAATGAGGGGCAGGAAAGGATGGAGAGAAATAGAGTTGTCTTACACAACATGACTATTATGGAACTCTTTCGCAAAGCTATACATATATAACCTGTATTAAATTGCTTGCCTTCTCAGTGGAGATGGTTGTGGAGGGAGGAAGGCAGAGAAGTTGGAATTCAAAGTATTAGGAATGAATGCTGAGAATTGTTTTTGCATACAACTGGGAAATAAGAAATACAGCTAATAGGGTATAGAAATCTATCTTGCCCTACAAGAAAAGAGAGAAGATGGGAAAAACAGAAGCGAGGGGTGTGATAGAAGGGAGGGCATGTTGAGGAAAAGGATAATCAGAATGCATGGTGTCTTGAGGTTAGGGGAGGGAAGAGATGAGGAGAAAATTTGGAATTCAAAATTTTGTGGAAATGGACGTGGAAAACTAAAAATTAATAAACTTTTAAAATATAAAAAAGGAAGTCCCTTATGATTTCTCTTTTCTGTTTACCTTTTCATACTTCTTTGATTCTTGTGTGTGAAAAAAAAATCTATTCTATTTTGGTCTTTCCATCAAGAATGCTTGAAAGTCCTTTATTTCATTGAATGACCATTTCGCCCTCAAAGTATTATACTCAGCTTTTCTGGGTAGTTGATTCTTGGTTTTAATCCTAGTTCCTTTGACTTCTGGAATATCCTATTCCAAGCCCTTCCATCCCTTAATGTGGAAGCTGCCAGATCCTGTTTTATCCTGACTGTATTTCTACAATACTCAAACTGTTTCTTTCTAGCTGCTTGCAATATTTTCTCCTTGACCTGGTAACTCTGCAATTTGACTACAATATTGCTAAAAGTTTCCTTTTTTTTTGGATCTCATTCAGGAGGTGACTGGTGGATTCTTTCAATATTTATTTTGCCCTCTGGTTCTAGAATTGATATTGGTGGACAGTTTTCCTTGATATTTTCATGAAAGATGATGTCTATGCCCTTTTTTTGATCATGGCTTTCAGGTAATCCCATAATTTTTAAATTGTCTCTCCTAGATCTGTTTTCTAGATCAGTTGTTTTTCCAATGAGATATTTCACATTATCTTCTATTTTCTCATTCTTTGCTTTTGTTCTGTAATTTCTTGGTTTCTCATAAAATCATTAGTTTCCATCTGCTCCAGTCTAATTTTTAAAGAACTGTTTTGTTCAGTGAGCTTTTGAGCCTCCTTTTCCATTTGTTTAATTCTACTTATTATAGCATTCTTCTCCTCATTGGCTTTTTGAACTTCTTTTGTCATTTGGGTTAGTCTGTTTTTAAAGGTGTTATTTTCTTCAGCATTTTTTAGGTCTCCTTTAGCAAGCTGTTGACTGTCTTTTTCATGATTTTCTTGTATCACTCTCATTTCTCTTCCCAATTTTTCCTCCACCTCTCTTATTCGATTTTCAAAATTCTTTTCGAGCTATTCCATGGCCTGAGACCATTGAGTGGGCTGGGATACAGAAGCCTTGACTTCTGTGTCTTTCCCTGATGGTAAGCATTGTTCTTCCTCATCTGAAAGGATAGAGGAAAATCCCTTTTCACTAAGAAGGTAACCTTCTATAGTCTTATTTTTTTCCCTTTTGGAGGCATTTTCCCAGCCAGTTCCTTGATTCTGGAGTCCTTTGTCAAAAGAAAGGCATTCTCTGGGGACCTGTAAATTCTGAGTTCCTCCGAGGTGCAACAGTGAAGGAGAGGAGTTTATTCCTCTTATGGTCTTCACACTGGTCTGGGAGCAACCAAAAACTTTTCTGCCCAGGAACTTCAAGTAGAATTCCCTCTCCACAACTGCCTCCAAGTCCACCACGCCAGCCCTTCTCCTCACCCCAGGATGGGACTCAGGGTTGAGATTCAGATCAGCAGCTCAATTCCCCCAAGGATTTTAGGCAGAGGGCTCCAAAAATACAGGTTGCCCCTTAGTGGCTGGTGCCTGGTGTCCAGACCACATTCCCTTCTCCTGGGTAATGGAGCTTTCTCACTACCTTTGAAGTTGTCTTTGGCATTTGTGGGTTGAGCCAATCTGGTTACTGCTGCTGCCGGTGGCACCCTGAAGCCTGTTCTGGGTCCTGACTGCTGTACCATGCAGCCCATGCTGGGCTGTGCTCCACTCCATGCACGGTGTGATAGACCTTTCCTGTTGGCCTTCCAAGCTGTCTTGTTCTGGGAATCTCTTTCACTCTGTCATTTTGTGGCTTCTGCTGCTCTAAAATTTCCATTCTTTTATCTTTAAACACAATTTATTATTATGAACACCAATTAAATTCTTACTGTTGTTATTTATGGGTATTTATTTTCAGAGTGTTGCCTTGGTAATTCTTTACATGCTATTGCTCATGGGAAAACATGAAAAGTCTCTTATTTGTGCTCTATTCTCCCCCCTTTTTGGTAAATTAAAAAAAAATTGATAGGACCCTTGCCGTGAGAATGCATGTATTTTAGAGACAGATGCAAATCGATTAAGGACTTGTGTTTGTCTTTCCATATGTTAAACAACAGGAAAATTCTTAGTTTCGTATACCCTCCTATATAAAAGGACTTTCATATACTGAAGATGACATTCCACATCTCTTCATTTCTGCTGTGATATCTGAATGTGTGGGTTTCTCAGTATTAGTACAAACATGGAGTCTGCAACATTAACTGGTTCTGATGACATTCAATCACAGATGCTGTATTAGCTCAAATAGGCATTTTTACCAAGATATTGTTACTCTTACAGATATTAACACTCTTTCTCTTAAAACATTTATTATTCTTAAACAATATAAGAAACATCTTTCTATGCCCTCCTAACCATAGCTTTTAATCTCTTTAGATATGATCTGTTATCTGACTCCTAATTGTGTTTGCCTTGGTCAATGAATGTTGGCTACAAATAAGACATTTTTTGAGTTGACATTCATTATGTAATTTGTAACTATGATCCGTATGATAGGCACGGTGTTGTTTTGTCCTTTTGTAAGATGTACTGTCTTCCTGATTAAGTTATCCGTTTCATCCTGTTTGCCTCAGTTTCCTTATCTGCAAAATGCACTGGAGAGGAAATGGCAAACCATTCTGTTATCTTTGCCAAGAAAACCCCATATGAGGTCACAAAGAGTCAGACATCACACAACAACAAGGATAACAAAGCACTTAGAAGAGTACTTGGTATGTAGACATTTAATGATTGTTTGTTCAATTGAATTAAAAACTTCAAGTTAACAAATGCAGTTAAGCTACATCCTACAGACAACTGGCAAATGTGATTCCAAATCTACTGTCAATGATTTTTTAAAGTCATGGAGAAGGAGAAAGGTATCATAAAACTGGATAAGGACAAAGATTATCGCTATTAAAAAAGAAAAGAGATGGAACATATAAAGTGCATGCCAGTGAGTTTGAATTACATTACTAGAAAAATACTAGAAATATGATTGAAAAGGTGGTTAGTGAACATCCAATAAAGAAAGAAAGGGATTTTTTTTAAGATGCATTCTTTTCGTCAAGTATATGTAAAGCCAATCTTATTTCTTTTGTATAAGGTTACTAAACTTATAAACTAGAGGAATGCTATAGATTTAGCTTGCCTAGATTTTAGGATATCATTTCATAGAAGGTACTCAGTAAATACGTGATGGATTTATTGATGTCTTCCCTACCAGCTCCCTTTGAAATACACTCTGCATAAACGTCTTATGGAAAAGACAAAAGCTTGTGCAGTAGATGATAGAACACAATTAAATGTGACACAAAATTGACTGAGTAGCTCAAAGGTTAGTCTTTAATGACTCATCTGTGCTATGTTATAATTTTATTAATGGTTTGAAGAAGTCATAGCATTCTTACCAAATCTGAAAATAATAAAAAGGCCATTGGATAACTGAGTCAGGAGCCAAAATAATCTTGACTGGCTAGGAAACTGGGCTCAATCAAATAAAATGAAGTTTAGTGTAGATCGATGAACCCAAATCTAACACTTGGGTTCAAAATATCTACTTCCAAAGTATAAGATGAAGACAGCAGGATTAGATAGAAGTTTTCTTCCCTGAAAAAAAAAAGATAAGGAGCTTTTACATCATGATGTGATTGCCGACAGAAATGTTATGCAATCTTTTAATAGAGGCATTGCAATCAGGATTGAGGAGGTAACAGTCCGACTGCACTAAATTCCATTCCGATTACACTATATTCATTTTTTTGGACCCCATGTTTCAGGAAGGCTGTTGATAAATTGGAGAAAATCCAGAGAAAAGAAACCAGGAGGGTGAGGTTCTATGTCCATATAACTGGAGGTTTAGTTGAAGAGTTTCAATTTGAAGAACAGAAGACTGGAGGAGATAGGATATCGGTTCTGAAATATTAGAAAGGCTGTGATACTCAAGAGTGATTGAACTTATTCTCTGGTTTCAAGAGTGCAGAATTTGGCTTAATGTGAAGCATCAAAAAGGGAGGAAATTATACTTAAGAACAGGCTCTCACAGGAGGAGGTGGGAAGATATTTTCCTCCATTATTGGAGTTCTTGAAGCAAAAGCTAAATCACCATTTTTTTTTTTTGTCAGGGCATTAGAATGAAGATTCTTTTTCAGATACGAGTCTGAATGTAAAGCATTTAACCTTAACCTTAACTTAAATCTTGTAACTGTGAAAAATATTCAATTTTTGTATGAAGTCCCATAATCTGTATAATATATTAAATGTAGTTATATTTATGTAATTATGAAATGCCATAATTTATCCCAGTGCTAGGCATGTGAGATTAAAAGCAATAATTGTTTAAGGAAGTCTTAATAAATCAGAATTTGATTTGCCTACCGTAATGTTATTTCCTGGTACATATTCACCTCTGGGTGTAGAAATAATAATAACAAATAGCAATAATAGCTAGCATTTATGTATTGTGTTTTAAGATGTGAAATGCATCATCCATTTTTAATCCCAGCTGACCTTTACAACAAACCTGGGTAGTAGGTGTTACTGTTATTTCCTTTTTACCGATTAGGAATTTGAGGGAGAAAGATGCTGAATAACCTGGCCAGGGCCATACAGTCAGGTATTATCTAAGGCTTGGTTTGAATTAAGGTCTACATTTACTCCAGGTTACTTAAGAGAAAAATGGTGCCAAGCTCTTTTTGTTAAGAAGGGCATATGGGATAAGGATGTGATGGCAGTCAAATCAGGATCTTTTCCTGTTTTTGTTGGTCTAAAAGTGACTCACATTGAATAATGTGATTAAAGAAGATCTTTCTCACCCATTGAGGGAAGCTTGCTTAGGGAAATTGTTTTGTAGGAGGGTCTCAAGTACTTTTTGTTTTTTCTACTGAGGCACTGGGTCAGAGGGTTATACTCTCTGGCTCTGGAAAGAGTATAAATATTCTGAGGGTGAGGTTTTATTTTGGGGCTTACTGGAAGTGTTTGTTTGGCCAGATGAAGACTCTGGGAAGCTGTTAAGGAGGCACTGGTTGGGAATCCAAGATGTTGGTGCTTCCCTCTCTGATAAATATGGTCAGATAGTTGGACCTATCTGTTGTTGGTCAGGCAGAGGAAGCCATGACTGCTGATCTTTGATTTCTCTATATTTTCTTTGAAGGTCAGGGTGCTCACTCCCTTGAACTAAGGGAATGATATAGTGCGTGGTTAAAGGAATGATACATGTGCTTGATTAAAGTGATTGTTAACCCCTCAAAAGTTGCTTTTCCTTTTATCAATACAGATCTAAGATCTGTGATAGCATCCCCCCCCCCCCCATATGTGTTCGGTGCTTACTGATACTAAGGCTAAGAATAAAAGACTTAAAGATCTCACTACACCTGAATATGGCAGGTGTCTTTTTAGCTTGTTATACTTTCTGCCTCAAAGATGAATGGCATCCCCAATAAATGAACCACTAATATAAGGCCTGTGTAAATTTTTGTTGCACTATTAAATTCTTAGAACTGGAAAGACCACCGGAGATCAGGAGGCTAAATTTTGAGTGGTTTTTTGGTAAAAGAAAGATAGGAGAGAGAAACAGAGATAAAGAGACAGAGACAGAGAGAGGAAAACAACTAAGATGACACACAAATACATAGATGGATGGATAGAAGGGTAGATAAGTAGATAAATGATGGATAGATAGATAAATACAGAGATATATGGTTAGATGGATGGATGACAGATTAGTGAATAGAAGAATGGATAGATAAATGGCTAGATGGGTGGATGGATGGATAGATAAGTGGATAAATAGATGGATAGAAATATACGTAGATGAATAAAT
The DNA here is from genome assembly GCF_028372415.1 of Notamacropus eugenii. Lineage (NCBI taxonomy): Eukaryota > Metazoa > Chordata > Mammalia > Diprotodontia > Macropodidae > Notamacropus > Notamacropus eugenii. The sequence continues at coordinate 5,545,762 of NC_092879.1, read as the reverse complement.
GGATGGATGGGTAGATGGATAAATATATAGATGGATAGATAGGTGAATAAATAAATAGATAGAAGTTTAAAAAGTTGCTCTTGCAGTTTAATTTTATTTTTCCAGCTGCAGGCTATTAGATCTCTCAAAACAACCATCTCAGCACACATCCTGGCTCTTGTTATTATAATCATTTCATTTCTTAAAAGCAGCAGTGAAAGGCCCAAGTCATGCCTGATGTTTATTTCTAACACAATATTCCCTTCAATTAAGCTAACTATTGAAACATTTGGACAAATGAGCCAGTATTTCCAACCCTTTTTTTTGCTTTTTCTCATATAAACTATGAGTTACTTTTCTCCCCACTAGGAAAGGTATATGAGAGAGGGACTTTCACTTGTTTTCAGTTATAAGGCAATCATCTGAGGGGAAGCTAATCAAATCCTTTATTCATGTGTTAAATTTTTAGCCTCTTTTTCTTCTCTTCTAAGACAGTTACTTTTGGGAAATGTCATTTTGGCTCTGTTCTCATAATATATAAAGGACCACTCTTATTTTCTGGAATGTTAAGGGTAAATTCTCAGTAATTAGCAAAAATTGATGGTTGTTAGCAATCTATATGTGTATGTACGTTTATATATATATATATATATATATATATATATATATATATATATATATATATATATACACATATATATATATATACACACACGCACACATATACATAAGTATGTACATATATTTGCATTGCCTATCACATACTAAGCATTTAATAAAAGTCTTTGATTCATTCTTTCATTTTCTTATTTGTGTAAATTCATACTGATATTGCCTATTTATCTTTCTATCTCTGTGTATATGTACATACTTTTACTCTGGACAGCTAGGTGGCAAAGTGGATAGGGTACAGGCCCAGGAGTACGGAAGACTCATTTCCAGAGTTCAAATGCAGCCTCAGATATTTACCATTTGTGTGACCATGAGCAAGTCACTTAACCTTGTTTGCCTCAGTTTCCTCATCTGTAAAATGAGGTGGAGAAGGAAATGGCGAGCCATTCCAGTGTCTTTTCCAAGAAAACCCCAAATGGTGTCACAAATAGTTGGAAACAACTGAACTACAACTTTACTTTGTTTAAGAATTGTTCTTTTCTTTTCTTTCTTTCAATATATCCTCCTTTTTGGTATCTAGGCAGCATAGTGTATAGACTGCCAGACTTGCCACTAAGACCTGAGTTCAAACCCTACCTCAGACATTCTAGCAGTGTGATTTCCAGTAGGTCACTAAACTTGTGCGTAAAACAGGTATAATAATAACACCTACCTACTAGCATAAGATAGCATGTGTAAAGCAGTGGTGTCCAATACATAAACCGTCCCAGAGTGGCCCAAGTCAGATGTAACTTGGAAATAGTTTACAAAGTAAATAAGAATGTCATAGAACGTAGGTAATGTTAATGTGGTTTTCTAAGTCAACATGTGGCCCACATGGTTTTTCCATTCCTGTTTGGGTCTGACACACTGCTCTAAAGTGTTTTAACCAGACAGGGAGATGTGGATCAAGTGCTGGATTAATGGTTAGGAAGACTTGAACTTAAATCCTGCCACAAACATTTAACCTTGGACAAATTATTTAACCTCTCTCAGACTCAGTTTCCTCAGATATAAAATGGGAACAGTAATGATGTTTTACATGCTTGTTATGAGGATTGAATAATGGACCATAGACTTCATTAACCTGACAGCACTACATGAGTGCCAGCTATGATAGTCCACCATCATTTTTCTATATTTCTTCTAATTCTCAAATTCAGTGACTCAATGAATTTTGATTAATTGCACCAAACTATCTTGGTTCCAAAAAACAGAAGATAAAATGCACACTTTCATTCCGTGAAGAGGTGGGGCCCAGGGGTGTAGAGTAATGTATACATTCACATACTTGGTGACTGAGTCAGTTTTGTTTGTTTGCCTCCAACCTCTATTTTCAGAATGACTTCACATTTTACCCATCATGAGCCTGATGTTCCAGCCATAAGGGACCATTGCTTTGACCTGAAATAAATATCCTACCTTCTGTCTGTATGACTTTGTAAAGGCTTTTGCCCAAGCCCTCTTCATTCAATACTTCAGAGATGCCCTGGCTCAGCCCATGTGTCATCTACTATGAGACATTTCCTACCTTGCCGCTCTATATTCGTTTCATGGAGATTTCCTGTCTGTTTGTGGAGGATATCTAGAGAGTCAGGACACTTCTGACCTACTCTGTCATCACCCCACAATGTCCTGAGAAGTGTTTGTCCAGCCCAATTTCCCCCTAGTTACTTTGCATATAGTTTGTATTTTCTAACCTGTGCATATGTTGATTTCACCAGAAGATTATAAACTCTTTGAGTACAAAGACTATTTTTGTTTTTCTCTTTGTATTCTGCCTGCCATATAGTAAGTAGATCCCTGTTAAACATAGTATGTCCCAAAAGTCTTAGTGCAGTTTTAAACTATTAAAGCTTTTGGGATACTCTGTACTTGTGCAATTGAATTAAATGTGAGCAAGGAATAGGTCCGTTTTCCCCACCTTCATGAACACACCAAACACCTGTGATTATGCTTTTGTATGAATTCCTGGTAGAGAAACTCCTTCCATCAAGGCAATCATAATCATGATTAACTTATAGTTACTCAAGCCTCAGAAGAAGGTAAATGACCTTTCCAGGGTCACACAATGACCAAGTGTCAGAGGCAAGTTTTTGACCCAGGTTCAACACTCCTACCATTATGCCACTACCGTCTCTCATTCATCCCACGATAAAACTAATTTTGTGATGTAATTTTGCAAATATATCACTTTGTACTGAAAGCATGAAACATTACAGTTGGCAGTTCCAATCTGTTTATTTGCAGAGCCAAGGGGCTACACGTATTTACTACGTACCACACATGCAAACACTAAATATTAGGAAAATAAATTGCTCTTTCATTCCTTCCCTCTTTCTGTTTTCCTAAGTGGTAGGACTATAACAACTCTGTCAAAACAAGAGTATTAATTATGGTACCTTGGCATTAAGAGGTTATTAATCTAGATGAAACTCTTGAAATATTATAACAATCTCCGTGGAATGAACATTTGAATCATCACTGGAACAGAGAATGAGTACTTTCCAAATATGATGGGCCATCATAAACAAAAGGGGATTAGCACAATTGTGAAAATAGCATCTTTTAAATTTTACTTATTTATCTTTGGGAATGCTGCCACACAAGATACTGTGACTCTGAATTCCTCCATATTAAAGAAAGGGACAGGCCACAAAGAGCAGATCCAAGCATCCTGCTCTCTTTTAGAGGTTACTTGTTTCCAGGCCACGTATTGTGAGTCTGCAAAATATGCTGTAAGGTTTTGTTTCATCCAGTCTAGCCAAGAGCAGAATCAAGGCAAGATTCCTAGGCTAGAGAAGGACAATGCTTTGGATTTATCTGGTGTTTAATATGTGTTTATTAAATTGGAATTATTGAGCCCAAATGCAATGGTTGTAGGGATAGAGCCTGCTCAACTGAAAATCTGTCAAGCCCCTTTGTGTATAAAGTCCTTTCATAGACACCATGTGGATTGCACAGATTTTGTCAGACCTGGACTTTCAATCTCCTCTCCCTATGTGTGCTGGCCTGTTTCCTCATTCCCACCTGTCCATATATCACAGTTATCCCTTTAAGGCCTCGTTACCAGCTCTGTGAAGTTTTCTCTGCTTCTTTCAGGCTCTTCTCTAATTTCATTTGCAAATGTCCAGGGCATGCAATTACCCAGTAGAGAATTAGAAAATAAGAAAGGTAACAAAACAAACTTGATCTGGCCAATAAAGGCTTATTGAAGGATCATTTCTCTCACAGACCAAGCAAAAGATGATTGCAGTGGTCTAAGGGTGAAATGATAAGAGGTACACCAGCGTGATAACAGTGTCAAGGAGAAAAAGGTACACATACAAGAAATACCATCGAGGGAGAATCATCAGGACACAAAGGACTGGATGAAGAGGTGAGAACGGAAAGTTGAGAATGACACCAAGGTCTGAACCTGAGTGACTGGGAGGCGAAAGATATCACCTCTCCTACATTTTACTTATGTGTTCATGGGCAAGTCACTTACCTTTACTCACTTTCAGTCTCTGCTTCTGTAAAATGGGGCTGATCATATCTCAAGTATCTATTTCATAGGGTTATATTAGGGAACTTCAATTAGAATAAACACTAAGTAAATATTGGCTATAAATATTATCATTATTCTCTCTGGTTCTTCATTGTCATTTGTCTTTTTTTCTTCAAGTAAACTATGAACATCTCGTGGTCAGAAAGCCAATCTTTGTGTCTTTCTTGGTAGCTTCATACAGTTATAGGCACACAGAAGGTGCTCTTTAAAGATCAAATCATGTATGTTTCCTCTACCACCGCCCTTTGAAATCTAGAATGAATGGGCCTAAGAGAGGTCTCTATCCCAAATATCCTTTCCACAATCCACAAGATTTATTTCCTAACCTCCATCTTCAGGACTCGTTTCTATTCTGCATTTTTTCTCACAAGCTGCTTTCCTTTCTTGTCCTTTCCTTAAACCTGTAAAGGATCCTAGAGGTCTTCTTGTCCAACTTCCTCAATGTGTAGTTAGGGAAATTATGTCCCCGAGAGTTCTGGTAACATGCCCAGGGTCACATAGTCAGACATGAGACAAGTAATAATAGCTGACATTTTTCTGTAAGCTTTGCAATATGTTTTACATACATTATCTATCCCACTGGAGTCCCACAATAACCCTGTAAGGTAGAGACTAGAAGTATTATGATTCCTACTTACATGTAAGAGAACTAAGGAGAAGTAACAATACATGACACAGATTCAGAGTTTCATATACATGCTTTTATTTTCCATTGTATTTATGGAAGTATTCATTTTTTCAGTCGATGTTCATTAAGGGCAGAATTCTTCTCCTTCCCCTTCTCTTCCTCCTCCTACTTTTTCTCCTTCTCCAACTTCTCTTTCTTCTCTTCCTTTTCCTCAAACTTCTCCTCCTCCTCCTCCTCAAAAGGTTAAGTCATACGCCTTTGATCACCTAGTCAGTATCTGAAATGTGATTTAAAGTCAGATTGAGGACTGAGCTCTGTGTCCTATGCTTTGTTATATTGTCTTTCAAGAATGCAGATTTTCTGGAATCTTAATCTGATGATCTCCGGAGTCCATTCAAAGGGCAGGTATCTTGCTTGGTAATCCTTTGTATTTTAATTATATCTTTGGATTCTCCACATTTGCCTTATTCCTCTTTTCTTCCCTTGTAGCCGCGAGTAATAGCAAATTATTATTGTATTAAACAGACCTGGCAGGATGCTAGCAGAATATAGACATTTTCTCTCTATTAATTTCAGTGATAGTGTCACAATAAGAAGGGTATAGAATGAGATATAAAAAGGCAATGACTTCTCATTTTCCTAAAAGGTAATGCATACTCTATTGCGGAACATCTGAATAGAATCCAGAATTAGAGCATGTTGGTGCAAACAGATTCTATGTGCCAATATGTTTTGTACTGGAAACCCATACTTTGTCTTCTGCCATGATCATCAACCAATTTATGCATTATACCATTGTTTTGCCTTCAGCTCTCAAGGCTAAGGATTTAAGGAAGATCTTTGAATTTAGTAACATGTATTAAGTAATTAGCATATGAAATTCATTTCCAATTCACATGAGGATGCTGGTTTCAGTCTTTCAGATACTTGAGAGCTCATATTAATGATTCCTGAAACAAACAGAAAACAGCAGCAAAAAATAATGATTTTTCTGATCTAGAAAGTTAAAATGAAACACAGTCCATGAATTTACTACTAGTTTTTCACTTATTTTGCACATTAGTCAGAATTCAAACTAAATCCCTAAGGACAAGCTAATTTATCTGACTTTCTATTAACTAGATGACAGTGAAAGTGGAAAGTTTTTGCTTTCCCTTCCCCAAGGGATGATGATAAATATGATAATTCTCTATTGAATTAAAAAGAAGTATAACCAGACCAGGTAACCAAGAGCTTATTTAATTTCTGCTTCCCCAGATTCCAGACTCACACATGAATACCACTGAGCTGGGGCAAGTGAGTTCAGCCGGCATATCAGCTGTGTACCTGCTGACAGGTACAGTTTGTTACCAAAAGGCATCACAGGTTTGTCTCATCACAGTGGGAGGCAAGTGGAAACTCTTCAGAGATGGATTAGGAACCCCAAACTGCCTCCTTAGGTTTTACCTCTATAATGAACACATTGGTCCCAATTTAGAAAAGATTAAGATTTTTCAAAGAATTAGCAGTTTGCATGTGTGATCAGTGAACTTGGTCTCCTACTCCCATTCAGGTGGTTCAGAGGTCATGCTGAGTTGGGATAAGCTTCTGAGATGTCACTAAAAAGGCAAATCACATTTTGGACTGCACTAAACTAGGCTACCTAACTTTTCCCACTGACTGGTGTTCCTGGAGGAGATAATAATAATATAGTACTACTAGATGTATCAGAAATATATAAAGATGTTCATTTGGAATAAGATGAGTTGAGAAAGTAACTGACTTGAAGAGTCCCACAATTCTTATCTAGCTTTCTAGATAAGGAAGAATCTTTTAAAGAAAAGGAGATACATATAGGTACCTACATGATAGTGGGACATAGTCATAAGAACACTATAGTTGGAGTCAGTGCACCTGGTTTCAGTTCTTAGATCTATTACTCACCAAGTTAGTCAGTCAAAAAAAAATCATTTATCAAGATCTGTGTCTGGCACTATGCTAAGCATTAAACACAGCAATATGAAGAAAGAGTCCTTGCCCTCAAGGAACTTACAACCTAATGGGGGAAACAACACAAAAAGAAGTAGAAAAGAGGGAGGGAAAAGGCACCCCCAGAGTTCCAGAGAAATCCAGAAACTGGTGGGAAATTGGGAGAAAAATGTGTTAAGCCTCATCTTGAGATAAAGGCCAAGGAGCCCATGGTCTTGCTCTGTAGCCAGAGGGTCCAAAGAGTGGGACAGAGGAGATTGATGAAATGTGGGTACTAGGAAGATACAGTCTTGTAGCAGGATGAATTTTGGGAGAAATTATGATTATACAATTATAATAATAGCCAATTATGAAACTGGGTTCTAAGCTTTTCTCCTATTTCTGCATTAAGGCCCAAATCTTGTTAAAATCAGTCTCAGAAGGATATGATTGATGGATGAGATTACTCTTAGCCTTCAAGGAACATATTTTTCAATCTTGGGTGGGACCCCATGCAGCTGGGAGACTTAACTTTTGTTATAAACAGCATGGAGTCTGGGTTACTTCTTACCCTGGGGAAAAACACCCCTGTCCTTACACCCCTCCAGTTTAGGGTGACCCAGTTCATGGAGGGGAAAACCAACCAGAGTAGTCTGGATAAGGATGGATTCTCCTGTCAGGATGCTGGAGGTGGCTGACTTTTGTGATCGAGCTTCGTTCTTAGCAGGAGGGGCTGCAAACTTTAACCCACCTTCTCATTAAATATCCATCAATCAGTGTTGATTTTCACTTGTAAGGAAATTCTTTTTCAAAAAGACTATTTAAAGCTTTCAGGGTCTGCCAGGCCTAGAGGCCTGTGGGCTACCCGAGTCTTACCTTACCTCTATCGGAGGTCTTTGGCTGGCCAAACCGGATACTCGTATGAGAGAAGAGACCTATCAGAGTCGAACAAGGGTTGAGCTTTATTTCAGGGTCTCGGTTACAAGTGCAGGGGGAATTCTTCCTTAGGAGGGAGAGAGAAAGATCTCCCAAGGAGGCAAAGATCTTACAATAAGAGATTGGAAGTAGAAGTGTAAGTGGGGAGAGAGGGGGAGGGGAGAGAGGAGAGAGGAAAAGCGGAGCCTTCTGTCCTCACACGTGGCACCTCCGCCCAAGAGAGCCTTCAGGCTTTCCTGACCCCAATTAAGCTCTCCAGTCGCATAGTTTGCATCTGAATACCGTGCCTGTTAGATAACAATAGGCGTGCCCAGATCCGGGACAGTCTCGAGGGGGATGCTCCTCCCATCACGTTTCTCACGGGAAGAGGCGGAAATACACGAGATAGCTCGGTTCACCTCGATTCCCAGCCGTTTTCCTGGGGGGCCTCGTGAGAACTCTAAAATTTAGAAGTTCCCACCTTTACCCGCCCGAGACTGTCCACATGGAATTGAGCTTCCATTCCCAGCAAGGGTCTCCATTAAGCATCTGGTTACTGAGAGAACATGGCTATCAATTTTTAGATTATGGCTAACTTAGTCGATATATTGACTAGTAATTACCCAGAAACTCTGTCTCTCAGGATTTTTCATTTATTACAGTTTCGTAGGGAAAGAAGGCATGTTCAAAAGCCATATAGCTTTTAACTAATTTTGAAGTATTCATTCTAAGACTTTCAGACTCCTAGTCTGTAAAATGAAGGACTAATAAATTGGGGTAGCTAGGTGTGACAGTGGATAGAACACTAGGTGTGGAATCAGGAGTTCAAATCCAGCCTCAGATACTTACAAGATGTGTGACTCTGGGCAAGTCACTTAACCCTGTTTACTTCCATTTTCTCAACTGTAAAAGGAATTGGACAAGGAAATCTCAAATCATTCCAGTGTCTATGCCAAGAAAATCCCATAGACAAGTCCATGGGGTCACAAAGAATCAGACATGACTGAGCAACAATAAAGTAAATGGCCTCTTATGTTCCTTTCAGCTCAAAATCAATGATCCTGTTTTCGTTAGGAATAATATTCTTGGCATATCTCACATGTCAGGACACATGTGCCTATACCTAACTCTTTTTCTCCGTAGAAAAATATTACAGGATGTTGATCATCCATTCTCATTGCTGTAAAGATCCTTATGTCCCTGATCATCCTGGAACATTTTTCTATGGAGAAACAGCTCAGGGGTCATCTCCTTCATGAAGCTTACCTTGATCCCCCTAGGGGCTAATGCCCTCTCTCTTCTCTATCTTGTATTATACTTAGCTGGGTGCGTGCTTTATGCCACCCTCTCATAGGTAGACTTGTTTTATTTTGTTGGGTTTTTTTTTAAAACCATTAGTGCCTACAACCATTAGTGCTTCATAAACAGTAAGTGTGAGAAGACTTCGAGAATTTGAATTTCAAAATCATGAGGGTCGCTGGACCTGTTTCATATAATTACCAAAAAATATATTGAAAAGCTCTCTTGACAGTACAGGAACACCCTGGCTATGCCCAGGGCCAGGAAATCAGCTATCCTCCATGGCACAGTCAGCTTGTAGTTGTATGGGGGGAAGGGCATGAGCATATTAATAGCACATAGGCCCACAACATTTCGAAATATGGGAGGAACTGAAGATAATCCCTAATGATAATGTAAATCTAATTCTTTCATCTTTTAAGTTGTTCAAGTTAAGTTCTCAAAGACTGAAAATTTAACGAATATTATTAAATGAGTTTCACTGGTTTTTATTCTTTTTACCTTTGAAGAAAATTTCATATTTTCATTCCTGATATACCTCTTTCAACACATGTTAACAGTTCAGTTGATCTGGAATGGGACTAGTGTTTTTCTCTGTCTGGGTAGGGCTGATTTGCACATTCACAGGCATTTAGCAGCCACTATCATATTACTAACGACTAATGCAATCTTATTTCCCCTAAGAACTAAGTTCTGGGTAGTGCCATACACAATTTAAATTTATGCATTCCACCGACTACCAGAATGGAAACAGCTCTCTATGATTCTTATAGAGTTGCCACCCTACTAGGCCCTCACTCTACCTCACTCTGGATGAGATGCTCATATAGACAGATTAGGGGGTGGCCGATGCCAACGTATACAATCAGAATGATTCTTGAGTTCCCACCTACTCAGAAACACTTCCTGCTTGAGTCCAATTGCATCCCAGTCATGCAAACATCATGTAAACATTAAAAAATGGAGGCAGTATGGCATGATTACTATACACAATATTTTCCTCTCATAAGTGTTTTTCTCAACAAGAGAACAAAATCAATAATATATACTTTTAAAAATATTATGTGGACTATTTGACCATACTCTGAAACCAGGAGTTTTAGGAGAGCTTTCCTCTACCCCCAACTCCAACCCCAAGATTGAGTAAAAGAAGCTAATATAACAAAGCATGTTTCTCAAGTGCTTATTCATTCACAGACTCCAGGAGGATTGCAGTCTGTTTATGAAATTGACAATCTGGGTCAATTCAACTCCTCATGGTAAGGGAATGTAACACCAATGTGATATCCACAGCAGCCACTATGTATATGCATGCATATTTTCAAGGTAAATTCGCAAAATATAAGCTCTCTTCCTCAAAGAAGAAAGTAAGATATTTATTCAGATACCAGAAAGCCAGTTCCACCATGCTAACAAAGAAATTTATACATGTCACCAGTATAGGGAGCATCAATATCCCCAAGCCTTCCCTCTGTTAGGCCTCCCCACAAACAAGATCCCTTAGGCAAAACTCCTGTTCCACTCATGCTAGCTGCTCTGCCTCCCTCTCTCTTCCTGCTCCACCTGTTTCACAAACTCCTTCCACCATGCCATGGGACTCAGGCTCCATGGGACTCAGGGTGTGGGCTGGGCCATAGCTCAAAGCAGGTCACATGGACCTATTAATGGGCAGGGAAGATCTTCAAATTTCCTAAACGTTACAGGGAGCATGGATGCAGAAGAACCTCCTAGGTAAAGAGAACCTCTCGACTTCCTCCTGGAGTTGTCCTCTACTGGTGACATCTTCCCTTAGCCACACACCTCATGACCTGGATGATATCTCAAGGCATTAGGGTCTTATTGGTGAAATATAGAAATTCACATCAATTCTTCTCCTTTCTGATTGCCATCTTTCCTTATCTCTCCTTGGATTCCTTTGTAACTTCTTTTTCTCTCTCAAAGTTGGGTTGGCCCATATCTACAGTTTGATCGTGAATCCCTCCACTCTTCAGTTCTTTCTGCTGCATTTCTGCAACCAAGATTCTGTTTTTGGGGCTCAGAGTTCTTCAAGTACACCAGAAATGTTGTTTAGTCATTTTCAGACCTGTACAACTCTTCATGAACCATTTTGAGGCTTTTATGGCAAATATATGGCAGTGGTTTGCCATTTTTTTTTCTCCAGCATCTTTTACAAATGAAGAAACTGAGGCAAACAGGGTTAAGTGACTCACCCAGGGTCACACAGCTAGTAAGTGTCTGAGACCAGATTTGAACTCAGGAAGATGAGTCTTCTTGAATCCAGACCCAGCTCTATCCACTGTGCCGCCTAGCTTCCCCTAGGTTTGGATGTCACCTCAAATGTGTGTCTGCTTTGTCATCATGGGCAAACTACTTAATATAGAAGAACTTTGCTTTCCTTCCCTTTCTGACCACTAACTCCAAACCCTGCCACTGGCACTAAGGTCACTATCTCTACTTTTATCTCCCCTTTTCACCCCACCGTGCCAGAACCTTAGACTCTTATTTTTTAATTACTCTGGACTTTGACAGTGAGCCTTTCACATTATCTTGCCCAGAGCTAGTATTCCTCCTCAGAGACCATTCGCTCCAAGTCATACTGCTGCAATATAGTACCCTCTCCCCGCTTTCTAACTTATCTTTATATGTTGTTTTCCCCTATTAAAATGAAAGTTAAAAAAAGTTAAAATAAAAGGAATTACTTGAGGGCAATGACTATGTTGTTTGCTTTTGAATTATCCCTAATCCTAACCGCAGTGTCTAGCATATACTAAGCACTTAATAAATAACTCTCTGTCCTTCCTCCTCTTCCTCTTCTTCTTCCTCATCATTCATGAAATAGTAATAATTATTCCTGTACTGTCTACCTCCCAAGTTAGCTGCAAATAAAATGCCTTACAAATGTTAAAGCATATGTAAATGCGAGAGATTATTAATAGTGACATTTGCTACACTTTATACTTGGTTCATATTGCACATTACTTTTAACAGTTTGTGAAGAATAAAACTTGAGGTAGCAAGAATACACTTTTGTGTTACAATCAAGGAAAAGCTGCCTCAGTGTTCTGTAGTCCATTATCTATTTCCTTTTTATTAAAGCTGTAAGATATTTGTCTGAGTTAATACTTACCCTTTGAAAGTAGTTGGATCAAATGTCCATCCTGAGAGCTAGAGTTGAAACTGAATGATAACACACCTTTTGAATTTTACACTGCCCAAAACAACCCCCTTCCCATGTTTTGTATCTCACTGGCCACCAGTTATGAAAGTATTTCTGGATTCTTCTAATTAACATGAAACTCTCTCTCCAATGCCTCACCATGTTATGGATTATAGCCTGGGATTCTTGATAGCTAACTGAGTGGAATGGCTTCTCTATCAATTTATATCAATTGGGAAAGGTTTGGGGTATTGTCTTGGCACCTGCTCACAATCTTGCTCCAGACCAGTACTTTGCAGACCAACTCAACTGTGCTCTTCTTCACACATGACACCCCATCTTTCACTTCTTTGTGTTTTTATGCTGATTGTTCCCATTCCTAGAACATACCTCCCCTTTATCTCTGCCTCTTAGAATCTCTAGTTTCCATCAATGTTCAGTTCAAATGTTTCTTCTATATGAAGCCTTTCTGAATCCCCTGAGTTACTTGAGACTTCTCGCCACTGAACTTAATTACTTTGTTTTCTTTTGCATATATTCACATATGTACATGTTTCCTTCCTCAGGAGGATGTAAACTCCTTGAGGGCAAGAAATATTTGACTTTGTCTTTGTAACTTCAGCACTTGGCTATGAGCCTGGCACATAATGTAGAGTTGATAAATGTGTGTTGATTGATTGATTCATCACTGTTGCTCACCAGCAGATAGGCTGCTAGAGAATAAATTCTTCAGCTATGAATAAAAGCAGGCAAGAGTGCAGAATGGCCCTCAATCCCAAATGTCCCCTGTGCTTCAGTTGTTACAGTAAGTGTGATTGTACAGCCAAAAAGAGCATGAAGTTGCTAAAAATTACACTAATTTTGTACTACCTACTAAGATATTAACTCTAAAATTACAATCTTTGTCCAGTGACCAGTTGGACAGGTGATCCATCTCTGAAAAGACTTAGCCATATTGATGTTGGCACTAGTCAAAAAGTCATTCTTCGTATGACTGATGTGGACAGAATAAAGAAGAACATGGGCCAAAACGCCAATAATGGGGCATTAGTTGCCAGTCTCAAAACTCAAGAAAACCACTTACAGTAAATCTACTATACTTACAAAATCTGTTGTGAATTTCACCAAAGCACTACTTTCTAATGTCATTTCTGTGCTAAGAGAATTCTTGAGAGTGACACTGGACAAAGAAACCCCAAATAGGCTATAAGGATTGAAATTCCAAACATTTTAGTTTGTGCATGAGTAAGAGAAGAAGCAAAATCATTGTCTCTCAAAATAATTGTCTGTCAAAATCAAAATCTTTCTTTCATTTTCTTTCCTTCCTTCCTTCTTTCCTCCCTCCCTCCCTTCTTTTTTTTTCTTCCCTTTCTTCCTTTCTCTCTTTCTCTTTCTCTCTATTTATTTATTTATTTCTCTCTCTCTTTCTTCCTTCTTTCACAAAACCTTAAACCCAGTTTGCTCTGAAGCTCATAGATTGGACCACAAAGATTCCTGCCAAAGCTGCACTTAATCACTTATATTTTGGGCCCTCCTGGCCTAGAGTGAATGTCAAAGGCAACTCTTTCTTTTTGGAATAGCAACCCTGAGGCTCTTTCCCTCCCAGCTTTATTTTTTCTTTTTTTCTAATTAAAGTGATCATCCCTTGACTGACTTCTTAAAGAGGCCTATTCACTGAATGGGCATTACCTCACTCTAAGTGACTGCCAGAAGAGGCCTTAGATTAAAAGAACCAAGATCTCCCATTGCATACTGGTCCATCTCTAGTCAACCTGATGAAGTCACTGGATCCAGATGGCTGTGGAGGAGAAAGTGAGGCTGGTGACGTTGCACAGCCCTCCCTCACTCAAATGAAAGTCACATCGTCATTTGCCTGACGTCACGGTCCTCTTCAAAAGAGAAGGACAAACACAACAATCACAAGGAAAGACAATCTTCCCTCAAAACGCTTAAGGAGTTGCTGAGTAGCTGAAAAACAAACACCGAGTTCAATGTTTCTGTTTTACTGGATTTTAATTCAATTCTCTTTAGAAACAAACAAAGAAACAAACACCACTGGCTGACCACCCGCTGCCTGTTCATCACAGTGCTAGGCTTAATGGAGATGTGAGGAGACAGAGAAAGAGTGGAGATTCCTCCTCCCCCAAGGCCAAAGTTGAGTGAAGTGGTCTCTCAGATCCAGATGAGCTTGCTGTCTTACTCTCCTCATTTTCCCTCCACTTTGTTTCTCTGGCTTTAATGAATTAGAAGCTGCTTTTTACAATAACATTTTGGTTTTTTTTCTGATTTATATGTTTAACTTTTAGCATTTATTTTCACAAAATTTTGGGTTCCAAATTTTCTCCCCATTTGTCCCCTCCTCCCACCCCAAAACATCGAGCATTCTAATTGCCCCTATCACCAGTCTGCCCTCTCTTGTATCATCCCTCCCTTCCCTTGTCCCCATCTTATCTTTTGTCCTGTAGGGCCAGATAACTTTCTATGCCCCATTACCTGTATTTCTTATTTCCTAGTAGAAAGAACAGTACTCGACAGTTGTTCCTAAAACTTTGAGTTCCAACTTCTCTTTATCCCTCCCTCCCGACACATTCCCTATGGGAAGGCAAGCAATTCAATATAGGCCATATCTGTGTAGTTTTGCAAATAACTTCCATAATAGTCGTGTTGTGTAAGACTAACTATTTTTCCCTCCATACTATCCTGCCCCCCATTGCTTCTGTTCTCTCTTTTGATCCTGTCCCTCCCCAAGAGTGTTGACTTCAAATTGCTCCCTCCTCCCATTGCCCTCCCTTCCATCATCACCCCCACCCTGCTTATCCCCTTCTCCCACACTTCCCTGTATGGTAAGATAGGTTTTCATAGGAAAATGAGTGTGCATTTTATTCCTTCCTTTAGTGTAATGCGATGAGAGTAAACTTTATGTTTTTCTCTCAACTACCCTCTTTTTCCCTCCACTATTTCCTTGATAATGTCATGAAGGATGATGTCTAGGCTCTTTTCTTGGTCATGACTTTCAGGTAGTCCCGTAATTTTTAAATTGTTCCTCCTGGATCTATTTTCGAGGTCAATTGTTTTTCCAATGAGATATTTCACTTTATCTTCCATTTTTTCTTTCTTTCGATTTTGTTTTGTGATTTCTTGGTTTCTCATAAAGTCATTAGCTTCCATCTGTTCCATTCTAATTTTGAAAGAACTATTTTCTTCAGTGAGCTTCTGAACCTCCTTTTCCATTTGACTAATTCTGCTTTTTTATTATTTTTTAAATTTAATTTAATTATTATTATTTTTTAATGTTTTACAATCACTGCCATAAAATTAAGATTTTATCCCCCCTCCCCCACCTACCTCCCTCCCCACGACAGCATACAATTCTGTATAGGTTCTACATATACTTTTCTATTGAATACATTTTCACTATAGTCATGCTATGTAGTCAAACTAAAATAAATGGAAATCATATAACAAATCAAAACAGGATACACAAACACACACACACACACACACACACACACAAACATGATCTGCTACATTCTGTGAATGACTTCCGTATTTCTTTCTCTGAGTGTAGAAGTTGTTTTGCCTTAGAAAACCACCACTGGGATTTTTTAAAAAATAAATTCTTCTGTTATTAAGAAATTCCAAGTCTACCAGAAAAAACTCTCGCACACTGTGGTCGTTGCTGTGCACAAAGTTCTCCTGGTTCTTCTCCTTTCCCTCAGCATCAGATCATATAAGTCCTTCCTGGTCTCTCTGGAGTCTTTTTGTTCATCATTTCTTATGGCACAATAGTACTCCATGACATTCATATACCATAATTTATTCAGTCGTTCCCAAATTGATGGACATCCCCTTGACTTCCAGTTTTTGGCAACTACAAGGAGTGCTGCTATAAATATTTTTGTACATGTGGGACCCTTTCCCATTTTTATGATCTCTTGGGGAAATGGTCCTAGTAGTGATATTCCTGGGTCAAAGGGTATGCACATTTTTGTGGCCCTTTGGGCATAGTTACAAATTGCTCTCCAGAATGGTTGGATGAGCTCACAGCTCCACCAACAATGAATTAGTGTTCCAACTCTCCCACATCCTCTCTAGCATTTATCATTTTCTGGTTCTGTCATGTTTGCTAATCTTATATGTGTGATATGGAACCTCAGAGTTGTTTTGATTTGCATCTCTCTAATCAAAAGTGATTTGGAGCCTTTTTTCATATAATTATAGATATCTTTAATTTCTTCTTCCGAAAATTGCCTGTTCATATCCTTTGATCATTTATCAATTGGGGAATGACTTCTATGGTGATACATTTGAGTCAGTTCTCTATATATTCTAGAAATGAGGCCTTTATCCCTTATTCTGCTTTTGAAAGCATTCTTCTCCTCCTTGGCTTTTTGAAGCTCTTTTGCCAATTGAGTTAGCCTATTTTTCAAGATGTTATTTTCTTCAGCATTTTTTTTTGAGTCTCCTTTAGCAAGGTGTTGACCTGCTTTCATGCTTTTCTTGCATCTCTCTCATTTCTCTTCCCAGTTTTTCCTCCACCTCTCTAACCTGATTTTCAAAATCCTTTTTGAGCTCTTCCATGGCCTGAGGCCATTGAACATTTATTTTGGATCTTTGGGATACAGAAGCCTTGACTTCTATGTCTTTCCCTGATGGTAAGCATTGTTCTTCCTCATCTGAAAGGATGGGAGGAGATATCTGTTCACCAAGAAAGTAACCTTCTATGGTCTTATTTTTTCCCTTTTCTGGGCATTTTCCCAGCCAGTGACTTGACTTCTGAGTTTGCTCTCCACACCCACCTTGCCTCCCGATCTGCCCAGCTAGCGCTTAGGGGCTAAGATTCAAATGCTGCTTGAAAGCCTCTGGGTTTTCAGCGGAGGCGTGGTTGCTATTCAGTGTGAGATTAAGTTCAGGTATTTGGGTGGGGGCAGGGCCACCACACGGGGCTTAGTTCCCTCAGGGGTTTTATGCAGAGGCCTTCAACAATTGGTTTAAAAATCTGCATCCATATCTGCTCATATAGTGGTTAAGTCATTTGTCAGTCATATCCAACATTCCAAGACCTTGTCTGGGGTTTTCTTGGTGGAGATACTGGAGTGGTTTTCCACTTCCTTCTCCAGCATACATATATGAATGTGTATATGTATGTATGTATGCATGTGTGGGTATGTAGAGACAGAGAGAGACCAAGACAGAGAGAGAGAGAGAGAGAGAGAGAGAAAGAGAGAGAGAGAGAGAGAGAGAGAGAGAGAGAGAGAGAGAGAGAGAGAAGTCAGAGGTGGAAATACATGTATGAATATGTATTTGTATGTGTATATATACATCCATGCTCCCTAACCAGAAGCATGTTTTCCCATAAGTATATACAGAAGCAGTGGAAAGAGGGCTACAGGTTAGATAGTACGTGTGACAAAAGGGGTCATTACTCCCAGCTCCTGGTTGCTGCAATTTTTTTTTTTCCTTTTGTAGGAGCCCCACACAATTTCCTATCAGAATGCTGTAGCTTTCTGCTGGGATCTTTGTAGATTCTTGAAAGTGCTTTTCTCTAGAGTGTCTACTCTGTTTTCAGTATGGTTTCATATGCATTTCATAAGCTTTCAATGCAGATGTGGTTCTGGGTACAAATCTTCCCTGACCTTGCAATAGGTTAAAAGGTCATCCCTGTTCTATCAAACATGAGGGTGGGAATCAGACAGAGACTTTCTCTCCCCACCACAAGCAATTCCCTCTTAGAGCCTTAGCTGAAGCTTCTCCACAGTTATGCTGTGTTGCCACTAGGATACTGGGTTCCTTACTATCTTGCTGTTTCTATCCAACCTCAATAGGGCAGCATCAACTCTTCAATCAGTCTTAGTATGCTTCTTAGGTTTGCATCTAGCTTAAGTGTTTGATTGGTTCAACAGAGGTCTGGAGCTTGTTCATGCCTGACTGATTGACTCAGTGGAGAAGCATGGGACTTCTATATTTGACTGAATGGGGGTGGGTGGAACTATCTCTATGAACACAATGAAGCAAAAAATATATTTCGTATTGTTCATGCATGAAAATGTTTCCTCCTTCTGGACATACAGCACATTACTTCTGTGGCAAGAGGCAGAAAGCATGCTTCATCATCAGTCTTTTGGAGTTATCACTGATCATTGTAATACATGCCTATAATGGGTTTGAATTTTGTTGCCTTGTCATTGGCTAGGAGAGGGGGTAGGAGAAGGGAGAGAATTCCAAACAGGAAAAAAAAAGAGTACAAGAAAGTCTCAGGGCTTTAAAAATAAATGTATAAAAATAGAATGCAATGTATTTTAAAAATAAAGGGCAAGTGTGACCGTATCAGCTCAATAAATCCCAGAGGCTCTCTACTATCTCCAGGATCCCATAAAACACTTTGCGGTATTTGAAGCATCTTGTGATCTGGCTCCTTCCTTTCTTTCCAGGCTTCTTATCCTTCTTGCAAACATCTTGGCCTTCTTGCTGTTGCTCACACACAGCACATCATCTCCAGACCCTGTACTTTTTCTATGGCTGTTCTCCCTGCTGGAATGCCCTCCCCCCTCACCTCTACCTCCGAATTCTTTGGCTTTCTTTAAGATTCAGTTCAAATGCCACTTTCTGCAGCAGGACGTTTTCTACCAGCCCCTCCCCCCCCTTTTCCCCACCCCATCCTGGTGTCTTCCCTCTGAGATTATGGCCCGTTTAGAGTGCACATAACTTGTATGTGCAATAGTGGTTTGCATATTCTCCTTTCCCCTATCCCTCCATTGGAATGTGGGCTCCATGAGGGCAGGGGTGGTATTCTTTTGCCTTTTTCCCTCCAGGTTTTGACATAGTGACTGGCAGTTGATCAGCTACTCAGTACACATTTATTAAACATCTATTAGGAGCCAGGCACAGTGCTAAGTACTAGGGACACAAAGAAAGGCAAAAGGCAGTGGAGAAGATCGCAGTCTAATAGGGAAGACAAGAGGCAAATAATTGTGTACCAACCAGTTCTATTCAGGATAACTAGAAAATAAATAGAGAAGAGACTAGATTGTGAAAGGTTTTCTATAGAAGGTGGGATTTTTATCTGGAACTTAAAGGAAGCCAAGGAGGTCAGTAGAATAATGGAGGGAGAACATTCGGGGCTCAGAGAGGAGCTAGAGAAATGCAGAGACGAGAAAAGAGTGTCTTGCTTGTGAAACAGCCAGGAAGTCAGTGTCTGCAGATCACCGATAATGTGGTTGTGGGGTTGGGGAGAGGAAGATCTGGATGTAAAGAATAAAAAGGCCAGAAAAAGAAAAAAAGGATCAGATCACAACAGGCCCCATAGAAGGTTTCACGTTTGATCCTGGCTGTGATACGGAGCCACTGGAATTTATTGAGTAGTTATGGGAGTATGACGTGGTCAGACCTGTACTTTAGGAAAATCCCTTTGGTGGCTGAACGGAGGATGGACTAGAGTGGGGAGAGATCTGAAGCAGACAAATCCCCCAGCAGGCTATTACAGTAGGTCAAGTGTGAGGTGATGAGACCTGAACCAGGGGAGTGGCAATGTCAACGTATCTGAGAGATGTTGTTGCAAAGGTGAGGTCAACAGGCCATGGCATCAGATTGGATCTGGGGAAGGGGAGAGGAGAGAGTGTGAGGAGTCCAGAATAATACTTAGGTCCCAAGCTTGGATGACTGGGAGGATGATGGTACCCTCTACAGTAAGAGAGAGATTAAGAGGGAGAAGGGAGTTTGTCTGGATGGATGATGATGAATTGCATTTTGAAGATGATGAGTGTAATATGTCTTCTGGGACTTCCAGGTAGCAATGCCCAATATTCAGTTAGAAATGTGACACTGGAGACAAGAAGAGAGGTTAAGGTTGGATAAATAGATCTGAGAACCATTAGAATAGACAATCAGGCAATAAACATATATTAAGTGCCTACTATGTGCCAGCCTAATCCCTGAGAATACAAATATGAAAAGGAGAGAACCTTTGTTCTCAAAGAGCTTATGAGGAGAGCTTATGAGAATGAGGAAGGAGACAAAACCAAAAACAAAACTGAAATGGCATGGGGAGTTACAGGGAGTGGTGTGGAGGCATAATGGAGAATCCTAAAGAGCATAGCTAGATGGGAAATGAAATGTTGGCTAGCCTGGGCACTTTTCTTGGAATGGAGATTGTGGAAGGAAGAGATAACATAGGAATCTGTGAGAACTGATGAGATCATCAAATGAAAAAGTATAGATGGAAATGAAGACCCAAGATGTTACAAAGTTAAAATCAAAAGGTCTTGGCCATATTGGATACGGGCAGGGGTGGGGTGGTGTGAGAGATAAGGAGGAATCCAGGATGGCTCCTAGTTTTGGGAGTGCGAGGGATAGGAGGATGGCATTGCCCCCTAGGGAATGTGGTGGTAAGGGCAAAGTTTTTGGGGAAAGATAATGAATTCCATTTTAGACGTTTTTAGTTTAAAGTGTCTACTGGACATCTGGTTTGAGATGCATGAAGGGCAGTTGAAAATGTGAGACTAGAGGTCAGCAGGGAGGTGAAGGCAGGATAGGGGATCATCAGCATAGACAGAGTAATTAAATCCATGGAAACTGATGAGATCACCCAGTACACTGCAGAGAGGGAGAAAATGAGAGCACTCAGGACAGGGCCCTGAGTGACATCTACAGTTAGAGGGCATGATCTGGAGGAGGAAGGTGAGGTCAGGAATTTCTCCACCTGGGGAACCTGTACCTCCCCCAAAACTGTGAGGTGTTCTTTTGATACCAAAGAAAGAGACCAAGGAGCTTCAGACTGACAATAGGTAGTAGTTTAATCAGTTGGGATTACTTACAGTTGGGGCAGTAGGATGGATCCCTTCCAGGATATTAATCATCCTAAGTATGGGGTGGGCAGCCAGACCAGTTCTGTGGATCCCCACTGAAGAACTTCCAAATCCCTGCGGTAATTATAGAAAACAGGAAAAGGCAAGAGGAACTAGAGAGTACAACATTACTGATTGGTGGTTGTTTTTGGTTTTCTGCTTAGTAATGAGCTTTGGCATTGAGCCAATGTTATGTCCAAATATAAGTTTGTATATTGATCAATATAGACCAGTCCTATATGGGTCACGATATTCTTATACGGCTTTCATAGATCATAGTATCTTAACTTTTGAGTCAGTGTCTAAAGTATAATTTAAACAGGTCACCAAGTTCAGGCTTCTGCCTTTCACAGAGTTGAAGTTTTTATGGCTTTTCACTTATGTAACACAGGAACTCTGCTTCCAGCAGGTTCATACTGGATTCAGCCAAACCAAAGAAAGACAATGGAGAAGTAGCAGCTGACAAGAAAAGTGAGGAAAAGACACCTATACCCCTTAACCAGTGCTCGCTTGATTTATAGGGTAACAAACAAAGAAGGCCTTTTGCCAAGGAGTGGCTTCATAAGGTTACTTTAAGTTTGAGCAATGTCATATCAATTCAGCATAGCACACACGCAGTACATGTTTATGACTTTAAGCACAAATGTTTATATTTTGCAGGGTTACTAATGTGCAAGTGTACTAAAACTTTTGCAGGCAAGAAGTCTGGGAAAAATTATCTGAAAAAGAATAACAAAAATCGACATTGCACACACTAAAATCCATCTTACATACAATTTAGTTACTCTATTTTAGGGCTTTTTCCAAATTCAAACCCTACAAGGATTCAGCAAAGGAGACTGAGAAGGAGCTGTCATTGCTGTAGGAAGAGAACCAGAAGAGAATGATGTTCCTCAAATATAGAGACAAGAGACTATCAAGGAGAATGAAAAGGGAGTCAGTCAGTATTGATCACATTGATTTACTTTTAGTTTGATTATAGAATGAAGCTCCATTCTTTAGGGAAAGCCAAAGGCTGGCAGCTGGAAAATGCGGAGGGGCGGGGGAGAGGGGATGATTGCTAACTCCAAACCACTAGTCCCTCTTTTCAAGTGAGCTTTTCTGGTTACAAAATACACCACCTGAAGGGCAAAGATTTCTGTGATAGGATTAAGAAAATCTGGGAGAAATTAGCTAGCCAGGTGACGTGCCTTGCCCAAATCAATTGTATTCACAACAAGTATCTCTGTTTTTTATCCTAATTTTCTGTGATAAAAATCAGCTCTGTAAATCACTCCTTGACTCTGACATCCGAGGAGTCAGATGACCTGATCTGACATGCCAACGCTAGCTTTCCCAATTAAATCATAAATGAAATGGACAGACCGAGACAAGCACAGGCAAGAGTCAATTGAGAATTTGGGAGCGTCTTTATTAGCCGGCAGCTGTCCTCAGAAGAGGCAGCCTTGAACAAAGGTGTATGTGCCTTTTAAGCATCTTAGCACCTCCCAGTACAGCCTTGCTGTTCCAATAGCACACATTTTTCACAGAACAGTTTTGACAGGGGTTCCTAGGTGCTGCTAGGCAAGGGGGCACAACAGAAAGTGGCTACTAGGCCCAACCCTGCCTAGAAACTCAACAGACATTTCTCAACCCAGGGGCTTGGGGGGGTGGAGAATAACGTTCACTTCACTCCCCCCTTTTCATGTAACTAATTTAAACGGTGGACTCATCAGAATCCAAAGGGGTATAACTGGCTTTTTCTTAAAACCAAACCCTAGTTTTATTTTTGATTTCAGTGGTTTTCTTACACTCAACTTTGTTAATCTCACCTTTAGTTATTAAGATTTATCATGTTTAATTGGGTTTTTTAAATTTATTCTTTTCCTGGTTTGTTTTATTGTGTACCCAATTCATTGGTCTGCTCTTTCACTGTTTTTTTAATATAAGCATTTTGAGATACAACTTTTCTGCTGGTTACTGTTTTTATCGCATCCTATAGATTTTGACATGTTGTTTCATTGTCATTCTGGAAATCATTTAAAAAAGTAATCTCTACTCTAGATTAAACCTTTTTTGTAAAAAGCTGTAAGTCATCAATATAGTTTATGAAGCCTTGCAAACTTCAAATTATAATGCAGATTTCCCAGTGGAGATGTCTTCTCATTTCGTCTTTAAATTTAATTTTACACTTCATTCTTTCAGGGAGGCCAAAAGAAAATTATGATCTTTTAGTGTAGTTACTACTAGGTCTTGTGTGATTCCTATTGTGGTAGTACCTAAAGTCATTTTTTTTCTTTTTGCTCATATTATTTTATCCTTTAGTTGGGGGTTTCAGAATTTGAGTATAATACTCCTGTGAGTTTTCCTCTATCCTGCCCCACCCTCCATTTATTGTTCTCTCCTTTAACTTCTCCTTCCAACAAAGTGTTTGTTTCTGATCACACCTTCCCCAATCTGCAGGCACTTCTACTGTGCCCCCTCTCTTATCCCTTTCCTCCCTGCTTTCTTGTAGGGTAAGATAAACTTCCATAACCAAATGAGTGTGTATGTTATTTCCTACAGTAGCCAAATCTGATGAAAGTAAGGCCCATTATTCCCTCTCATCTTGGCCTTCTTCCCACTCATTCGAAAAGGTCTTGCTTGCCTCTTTTATGTGACATGATTTACTACATTCTACCTCCCCCTTTCTCTTTCTCCTAGTATATTCCAGTCACCATTTAATTTTCTTTTTTAGATATCTTCCCTTCATATTCAACTCATTCCCTATATGCTCTCTCTCTCTGTCTCTATCTCTGTCTGTCTCTCTGTATCTTTCTCTTTGCTTTCTCTCCCTATTGATATATACATACATATACCACACATATACCACACCCACACGTATATGTATACATGTATACCATATATCACACACACACACACACACTCACATATACATGTATACACACACACAGACACACACATACAAATATCATGTTTCTATGTAGATAAGCAAAGAGTTAGACTTTAATAAGTCCCTTATGGTTTTCTCTCCTGTTTACCTTTTTGTGCATGTCTTGATTCTTGTATTTCAAAGTTACATTTTTAATTCAGTTCTGATCTTTTCAACAAAAATGTTTGGAAATTCTCTATTTCATTGAAGTTCCATTTTTGCATTCAGTATTATACTCAGTTTTGTTGGGTAGGTGATTCTTGGTTTTAATCCTATCCTTTTTGAAATCTGGAATATCATATTTCAAGTCCTCTGATCCCTTAGGGGAGAACTTACTAAATCCTGAGTTATCCTGATTGTATTTCCACAATACTTGAATTGTTTCTTTCTGACTGCTTGTAAAATTTTCTCCTTGACATGGGAATTCTGAAATTTGGCCACAATATTCCTAGGTGTTTTCTTTTGGGAACCTCTTTCAGGAGCTGATCTGTACATTCTTTGCATTTCTATTTTACCCTCTGGTTCTAGAATATCACAGAAGTTTTCTTGATAATTTCTTGAAGTATGATGTCAAAGCTATTTTTTTTGTCATGGTTTTCAGGTGATCCAATAATTGGTAAATTATCTCTCCTGGATTCATTTCCAGCTTATTTGTTTTTTCAAAGAGATACTTCACATTGTCTTCTTTTTTTCATTGTTTTAGCACTGTTTTATAATTCCTTGATTGCTTGTACAGTTCATTAGCTTCCATTTGCTATATTCTAATTTATAAGGAATTATTTTTTTTCAGTGAAATTTTGGACTTCTTTTTCTATTTGACCTCCTCTGCGTTATAAGGCTTTCTACTCGTCATTGACCTTTTGGACCTTTTTTACCATTTGGGTTAGTCTAATTTTAAAGCTGTTATTCTCTTCAGCATTCTTTTTTTTTGTTTGTTTTTTTTAGGAAGTCGTTAACTTGATTTTCATGATTTTCTTGCATCACTCTCATTTCTCTTCCCAATTTTTCCACTACTTCTCTTACTTGCTTTTCAAAATCCTTGTTTAACTCTTCCATGATTTGAGACAAATTAATTTTTTTTCTTGGAGGCTTGGATACAGGAACTTTGGATTTGTTGTCTTCTTCTGGTTAAATATCTTGATCTTCCATATCACCAATGACATAAGAAAATACCGCTTCACCAAGAAAGTAAGAATCTGTAGTCCGTTTCATTAACGTCTTCAGACACAGAATTAGAACTAATCTTATAACACAGAATTATAATTAAAATCGTAGAACATGGAATTGGAATGAAGCTCTATGAAGAGAGAATCAGAATTAGTCCTAGAAAATATAATTAGAATTAGTCGTAGAACACAGAATTAGAACTAAAAACTTACAGCACAGAATTAGAATTGTAGTAGAATGTAGAATTAGAATGAAAAATCTTAGAACACAGAATTAGAATTAACTTCTTGGAACACAGAATTAGCATTATAGTCTTAGACCAGAGAATTCGAATTTGGCTGAGAACACAAAGTTCACTTGGAAAGGGAAACTGGTTATTTGGAGTTAGCAGTCATCGTCCACCCCACCCCTCTCCCATTTGCTAGCTGCCAAACTTTAGCTATCCCTAACGAATGGAGGTTTATCTTATAATCAAACTAAAATAAATCAAGGTGATCAATGCTAACTGGTTCCCTTTTCATTCTCCTTGATATTTCGTCTCTATATTTGAGAGGCAGCATTCCATTCCAGTTCTCTTCCTACTGATATGGCAGCTCCTTTTCAATCTCCTTTGTTGCATGCTTGTAGGATTCGAATTTGTTACAATGCCCTTAAACAGAGTAATTAAATTGACTGAAAGGTGGATTTTAGTGTGCTCAATGTCGATTTTTGTTATTCTCTTTCAGATAATTTTTCCAAAGTGTCTGTCTTGAAAACAGTTTGACTACACTTGCGCATTATTACATAACCCTGCAAAATAGAAACATTTGTACTTAATGTCATAAACGTGTGCTGTTTGTGTGTGCTATGCTGAATTGACCTGGTATTGCTAAAACCTAAGGTAGCCTTGTGAAGCTACTCCTCAGAAAAACGCCTTCTTTGTTTGTTACCTTATAAATCAAGTGGGCACTGGCTAAGGGTCATGGGTGTCTTTTCCTCACTTCTCCTTGCCAGCAGCTTTTCCTCCATTGCCTTTCTGTGGTGTGCCTGAATCCAGTGTAATCCTGCTTCCAACTGGGTTCCCCTGTTGCATAAGTGAAAAGCCATAAAAGCTTTAACTCTATAAAGCCAAAAACCTGAACTTGGTAACCTGATTAAATTATATTTTAGTCACTGAGTGAAAACTGTAGATACTATGATCTTCCAAAGCCATATAAGAATATCGTGACCCATACATGACAGGTCAATATTAATCAATACAAAAACTTATGTTTGGGTATAACACTGGCTCAATGACCAAGTTCATTAGTAAACAGAAAACCAAAAATGACCACCAGTCAGTAGTGTTGTGCTCTCTAGCTGCTCCTGCCTTTGTCCCTTTTCAATAATTATCACAAAGATTTGGGGTTTCTTCAGTGGGGATTCATAGAATTTTTCTGGCTTCCCTCCCCAGACTGAGGATGATTAGTATCTAAGCAAGGATCTATCATACTGCCCCAAATGTAAGTAACCCCAATTGATTAAACTACTACCAATTATCAGTATGGAGCTCCTTGGCGTCTTCCTTTGGTATCAAACAACATCCCACAATTATGGGGGAGGTACACAATTCACCAGATGGGGAAATTCAAGACCTTTACTTCCTCTAGATCATGTAAGTATTGATGTCCCTCAGGGCCCTTTCCTGGGTCCTCTCCTCTTCTTCCTCTCTGCACTGTACTCGGTGCTCTAATCAGATTTCATCAAATTAAATACTGTGTCTATGCTGATGATCCTTAGTTCGAGCTATCCTGCATTAACTTCTCTGCTGACCTCTCATATTTTCTGACTTCTCATATTTTCAACTTCATTGCACGCATCTCAAACTACAGGTCCACTACACATTTTAAACTAGTGATGTTCCAAATGGAATTCATTACCTTTCCTCAAAGCTCTCCCCTTGCCACCACATTCCCTAGAGGGCAATGCCATCTTCCTATCCCTTGTACTCCCAATCTAGGAGTCATCCTGCATGCTTCCCTATCTCTCACATGCCACCACATTCATGCCCATATCCAAAATCGCCAAGACCTGTTGTTTTTAACTTTGTAGCATCTTTGGCCCTCTTCTCTATCTATACTTTTTCATTTGATATTCTCATCGGTTCTCACAGATTTGTCTGTCATCTCTTCTTTCCACAGTCACCACTGGTGGAAAGTGGCCAGGCTAGTCATTTTTTCATTTCCCTCCTAGATATGCTTCTTTGGGCTTCTCCATTAAACCTCCACACCACTCCCTCCATCCCTCCATGCTTTTTCATCTTTCTTTTTGGTTTTGTCTCCCTCTGCATTCAATTGTAAGCTCTTTGAGAACAAAGGTTCTCTCCTTTTCATATTTGTATCCTTGGGGATTAGCCTGGCACACAGTAGGCACTTTATATATTTTTCTTGCCAGATTGTCTATTCTAATGGTTCTCAGATCTATTTATCCAACCCTAACCTCTCTGCTGATCTCTAGTGTCACATTTCCAACTGAGTACTGGACACCGCAACTTGGAAGTCCCAAAAGACATTACACTCATCATCTTCAAAATGCAATTCATCATCATCCATCCCGACAAACTCCCCTGGTCCCCTTCACCTCTCTCTTACTGTAGAGGGTATCATCATCCTTCCAGTCATCCAGACTTGTTGTCTAAGTGTTATTCTGGACTCCACCCACTCTCTCCCCTTCCCTTCCCCCAGATATAATCTGATGCCATGGTCTGCTGACCTCACCATTGCAACAGTATCTTTCCAATTCATCCCTATGCTTACGTTACCACGCCCTTGCTTCAGGCGCTCATCACCTCACACTGGGCCTACTGTAATGGCCTGCTGAGGGATTTACCTACTTCGGATCTCTCCCTGTTGTAGACCATCCTCCGTTCAGCCACCAGAGGGGTTTGCCTAAAGCACAGGTCTGACCAGGTCACACTCCCATAACTACTCGTTAAACTCCAGTAGCTCCCTATCACAGTCAGTATAAAATGTCAAACCCTCTATGGGGCCTTTTGTGATCTGGCTCGTTCTTATCTTTCTGGCCTTTGTATTCTTTACATCCAGACCTCTCCCTTCCCAGTCTCCCAACCACATTATGAGTGGTCTAGGGACACTGGACACCTGGCTGTTTCATAAGCAAGACTCTCTGTCTCTCATCTCTGCTTTTTCTCTCCCTCTCCTCTGTGCCTGGAATATTCTCCCTCCACTATTCTACTGATCTCCCTGGTTTCCTTTAAGTACCAGCTAAAATCCCAACTTCTACAGGAAGGCTTTCACAATCTAGTGTCTTCTCTAATTATTTCCTAGTTATGCCGTATAGAACTCGTTGCTACACGATTATTTGCCTTTTGTCTCCCCCTTCTCTACCCTCTCTGGCTTTTCTTTGTGTCCGTACTAGTTACCACTGTGCCTGGCAAATAGTAGGCACGTCATTAATGTGTATTGACTATCAAGTGCCAGTCACTATGTTAAAACCTTAAGGGAAAAATAAAGACAAAAGTCTGTCCACCTTGCCCTCAAGGAGCCCACATTCCAGTGGAGGGAGAGGGGAAAAGAAAACATACAAACCAATATTGCACATACAAGATATGTACAGTATGAACAGGACAGAATCTCAGAGGGAAGGCACCAGGATTGGGTGGGGGAAAGGGGCGGTGAGAGAAAGCTTCCTCTCGGAGAAAGTGACATTTGAACGGAATCTTAAAGAAAGCAAAGAATTCAGGGGGTAGAGGTGAGGAGGGAGGGCATTGCAGGCAGGGAGAACAGCCACAAAAAAAGTACAGGGTCAGGAGATGATGTGCTGTGTGTGAGCAACAGCAGGAAATCCAAGATGTATGCAAAGAGGATAAGAAGCCTGGAAAGAAAGGAAGGGTCTAGATCTCAAAAGGCTTCAAATACCACAAGGTATTCTATAGGATCTTGGAGACAGTAGAGAGGCTCTGGGGTTAATTGAGCTGGTACGGTCACACTTGCTCTTTATTATTAAAATACATTACATTTTATTTTTATACATTTGTTTTTACAGCACTGAGACTTCTATGTATTCTTTTTTCCCTGTTCGAAATTCTCTCCATCCTCCTACCCCATCTCCTACCCAATGACAAGGCAACAGAATTCAAACACATTATAGATATGTATTAAAATGATCAATGATAACTCCAGAAGAGTAATAATACAACATGCTTCCTTTCTCTTCCCACAGAAGTAATATCTCGTACCTCCAGAAAGAGGAAACGTTTTCAGGCACGAACAACACAAAATAAATCTCATTTTCTTCACTATATTCATATAAAGGTTTACACCCATCCTCCTCCAGCTAAATATAGAAGGTCCATGCTTCTCCAGTGAGCCAGTCATGCAGAGGCATGAACAAGCTGCAGACCTCTGCTGAGCCAATTAATCAAACCTTTAAGCTAGAAGGAAACCAGCTGGGGAGGAAACTGGGACTGATTGAAGAGTTGATCCCACCCTGTGGAGGTTGGATAAAAGCAGGAAGATAGTGTAGAACCCAGCATCCCAGTGGCAAGACAGCCTAATGGTGGAGAAGCTTCGGCTACAGCTCTACGAAGGAACTGTTCGTGGGGGAGAGAGACTCTCTCTGTCTCATTTCCACCCTCATGCTTTATAGATGAGGGGAGAGCTTTTAATCTATTTCAAGGTCAGGAGAGATTTCTCCCCAAAACCACATTTGCACTGAAAGCTTATGAAGATCATATGAAATTATACTGAAAACAGAGTAGACACTCTACAGAAAAGCATCTTCAAGAATCTACAAAAATCCCAGCAGAAAGATACAGCATTCTGATAGGAAACTGTGTGAGGCTGCTGCAGCAGGGAATAAAAAACTTTCAGAAACCAGGAGCTGGGGGTAATGAGTCTTTTTGTCACACAAACTATCGAATCTGAGCCCTCTTTCCACTGCCTCTGCATGTACTCACGATAGAACATGTTTCTGGTTAGGGAGCATGTATGTGTGTATATCTATATATTTATCTATATCTCTATATCTATCTATCTATCTATCCAAATACATATTCATACGTGTATCTCCACCTCTGACTTCTTTCCCCTCTCTCTCTCTCTCTCTCTCTCTCTCTCTCTCTCTCTCTCTTTCTCTCTGTCTGTCTTTTTTCCATACACACACTCACACACTAACATACATATGCACACGCATATATGTATGCTGGAGAACAAAATGGAAAAAGACTCCATTACCTCACTGAAGAAAACCCCAAATAGGGTCGCGGAGAGTTGGGTATGACTGAAAAATGACTAAACAACCACAGTATGAGGAGATATGGATGTGGATCCTTAAAAAACCAGTAGTTCTTAACGTACCATATTGCTGTGCTAGGGTGGTAACCGTATCAAATCCTTCTAAAAACCTAGGGCAGCATGTTCTGCCTGCTATCAGTACGTGTGGGAAAGGCTGGAGAGACTACTTACAGAAAGGCATGATGACATGCAATGGAAATACCCTGCGTATAGCTATTCTGACTCCTTCTTGTCCCTTAACATGTGAGGAAAAGGAGCCCCTGACTTCTTGCAAAGCCCGAACAGTGAACTGAATATATTACAGTTTCTTTGGAAAATCCCAGAGAATCAGCAAAGATACAAATAGAAACCATTAATAGAAGCAGCAAAGATACAAACATAGACCATTAATAGCTTCAGCAAAGATGTAGGCTACACAGTAAACACTCAAATATTAGCAGCATTTCCAAATAGTAATAAAAGGAGGCCATTACAGGGAAATCCCATTGTAGATATCTTCAAGATGCATAACGTGTCTGAAAGTCAGTCTGTCAAAGCAGAGAAAAGACATGTAGTGATTCAATTACAAAATAATCCTGGAAGTAACAAAGGAAAAGTTTAAATAACTGGAGAAACTTTCCATGCTCATGGCTGAGCTGTACCACTCAAATAGAAATGACAATGTAACTCAGGTCCAGATTAATGCAAAGAAAGAATTTTGTGAAGTGGTCACACTTTGTGAATTTACAATGCATATATGATTGAGCTGGGAATAATTAACTATATTTTACATCACTTTACCAACGAATAGTGCAAATTCCAAAACACCCAACTGCATGAATTTCATTTCTCACTGTAGTCAGATCCTAGGTATACTACCAAAGTCAATTTTTACCTTCAATGTCATGCCAATCAAATTATCAAAGGTATACTTTAAAACCTTGGCAAATTCCCCATTTGATAAATGGTCAGAGGGTATGAACAGGCACTTTTCAGGGGAAGAAATTAAAGATAAATATAGTCATATGGAAAAATGCTCTAAATCACTATGGATTAGAGAGATAGAAAAAAAGACAACTCTGAGATACCACATCATACCTATCAGATTGTCTAACACGACAAAACAGGGAGGTGATAAATGTTGGAGAAAATGTGAGAGAGTTAGAATACTAATTCATTGCTGTTGGAGCAATTTGGAACTATGCCCAAAGGGCTACAAAAATGTGCATACCCTTTGAGCCAGCAAGACCACTTCTAGGAATATATCCCCAAGAGACCATAAAAATGGGAAAAGGCCCCACATGTACAAAAATTTTTATAGCAGCACTCATTGTGGTGTCCAAAAATTGGAAATCAAGGGGATGCCTATCAATTGCGGAGTGCCTGAGTAAATTATGATACATATATATAAAACGAAATACTACTGTGCTATAAGAAATGATGAGCAGGAAGACTTCATAGAGGCCTAGAAAGACCTATAAGATCTGATGGTGAGTGAAAGGAGCAGAATCAGAACATTGTACAGAGCAGCAACCACAGTGTGTGAGGATTTTTTTCTGATAGACTTAGAACTTCATTGCAGTGCAATGACTTAAGCACTTCTCAATGGTCTTTTAAGGCAAAATGCCTTCCACATCCAGAGAAAGAAGTAACGAATTCAATCATAGAATGCAGCAGCACATTTCTTTTGTATTACGTTTCGGTTTGTTATATAATTTCTCCCATTCATTTTAATTCTTCTATGCAACATGATTATGGTGAAAATGTGCTAAATAGGAATGCACGTGTAGAGGCTACGTAAAATTGTATGCAGTGACAGGAGGGAGGAGGGAGGAGCGAGGTAAGGGGGAAGAAAGAAGAGGGAGGGGACAAAATCTAAGCTATATATTAGTGATTGTAAAACACTGAAAATAATTTTTAAAAATAAAGTAAAAATAATAATATGCAAATAATAAAAAAAAATTTCTAATGAGACACTAGTTCAGGGGGTCCTGTCCTCTAGCTCTGAAAAGTATATAAGTACTCTGAGGTAAGGTTGTGTTTTGTGGCTTATACATTGGAAGTGTTTGTTTGGCCATTTTAGACTCTGGGAAGCAGCTAAGGAGCCCCCTGGCTTTGACAACGAAGACGTTGGTGCTTCTTTCTCTGGTAACTGTGTATGTATTGCTTATGGTCAGACAATTGGAAGCCCTGTCTGTTGATCTTTACTTCTCTGCATTTTTTCTGTAGTTCATGGCACCCACTTTTTACCCTGAACTAAATAAACGATATATGCTTGATTCAAGTGATTGTTGGCCCCTCAAAAAAAACCTCGTTAAAATAATAACACAAATACTTTTCTTTTTAAAAAATTGTTTTGAGTGTGCCAAGGGAACAGATGATAAGGGTTAATGGAAAAGGGGTAATAATTCTCCCAAACCTTAAAGTGCATTATAAAGCTTGTTGTTCTTTAATACTTTTCAGCTGTATCCAACACTTTGTGACGCCTTTTGGGGTTTTTATTGACAAAGATACTGGAGTGGTTTCCCATTTCCATCTCCATCTAGAGGGAAGGTAGAAGGTTGGCCTTGTCTCTTCTTGTGAGATAGGAGTAAAGCAAGAGATAATAGCAGAAACCATCTGTGTGATAGGCCATGGAAAAGAGAGGAAAAGGTGGAGATCATGGCAAATGGCTTCCATTTTTATATAAAATATGATGCAAGGTTCTGAGCTGATAGGGTTGAGGAGAGGGAGCCATGGGAGGATTGAGGAGGAATTCTTTGGAAGAGCCACTATGGAGACAGGAGAGTGAGTTGATAAGGGAGGGGTCAAAGGGTCACCTAAGTTAGCTGAGGTTGGGTAACTCATTTGTAGTAGACCCAGTCAAAATGATTTCCAGATATTCTCCATCTTCATTCAGCAGCAGTGTTTGATGGGAGCATTTAAAGGCTGATTGGGTCTAGGGACTCAAGAGAAAAGAAGAACGTAGAGTTGAATTGGTTTTCCAAAGGGTCAAGAGGCAGTGGCCAGTGCAAGGGAAATGGTTTGGGAGATAACTGAGGAATTATAGGTCATAATGTAGAACAAGACTAGGGTATTGTAAAGGAAGGTGGTGGGAGAGATGAGAGATAAGGCCATTTCAGAATTCTTGAATACGAAGGTCATGCATTTGTGGGTGATGACAATATCATGAGTTTGCCCATCTTTGTGTATGGCTGAAGTGGGGCAGAGCCATGGAAAGTGTACTCCTTTTGTAAGTAGGGTTTTTGAGAGAAAAAAAAACAAATAATAATTTTACCCATAGACACAGAGATACAGACAGACAGACACACGCAGAGGGAAGTCCCATAGAATGAGAGCAGAATTTGGGGAGGAGAGTAAGATTGTGAAGCAGATAGGGAACTAAACTGAGGAAGGAAGTGGAGTGATCTAGTTGGGGTGTGAGACCCAGAGGCAGGGCTGTAGACAATAGGTACCAGGAGTTTGATGAGGAGGTAAAGATAAATTTCATTAATCTCAAAGGAGGAGAGGTTACTATGTCATAGACGTAAGGGGAGAACCTGGCTTTCTAGATAAAAGGTTTACCAGTTCTCCCCAAGTATACAGACATGAGCATACCCTTTCTGCTTTAAGGACAACCTTGCACTACAACTGTGTATTCAGCATTCAGATCCAAACAGCAGCTAACCTCCAATAAAGGCATTTCACTCCAGGTATCATTCTCTTCAATTAGTCTTATTTCTTATATAACGTTTTACAAAATCATAAAGGAAGAAATCAAGCATAATACTATCATAATAGTATGAATTTTCAACAGAGACATCAAACGAAAACTTATTGCAATGCAAATGACATTCATCCATTTGAAGACATTGTGAAATATCTTAGAGAAAAATAAAACAAGGAGAAACCAAAATGTTTCTCTCTTCTATACTAGGTGTATTCAGATACTAGTATAGGATAAATAAAATCCTGTTCCATCTATAGTTACCAAAACCTCTCTTGCTCTTGATATCTATGAACAGTTTGTCTGATCTACGGGTGCCGGATATCTTCCTACAAAGCATAATTATTAGGAGGAGAAGGCGGAAGATGGATATTAGAACAAGGGAAGGAATGTGTGTCCCTGTTAGCTCAGTCATTTACACTAAGTTCCCACACTAACCTTTGTTTATCAGTCTTAATTCAGGCTGGATAAATCGAAGGGGAAGGATTTTTCGAAGACCTCTCAAGTCCTACCACCTGGCTCATCTCACCTAATGCCCTCCAGGCCACGTATGGATGAGGTGCGGTACTTAACTGTGTTTTTGGAAGCAGTCCAATACTTTATTTTCCAGTCTCCCCTGACGAATTTTTTTGGATTTTTTTCCCCCTTTTGGTCCTCCTATTATTGCTCATAGTCTGAATTCTGTAGTTGCTACAGGACAGCACTGAGGGGAACCACTGGTACCCAGTGATCCCTGCAGGAATGCCCGGGGTACAAGTGCAGGCTGTGCACTGGCCAGGACTGAGTGAAGGGTTAATGGAAGATCAAGATCTTCCCAATACACATATGGCCTATGAGACTACTCATTTTTCCTTCTGCTTTCCCAGGTCTAAAGGTACACAGGTATTTTGCCCCATCAATCGTAGAAATATTGGTCCGTTTAACTCTGCTCTAGTTCACAGCTGTTACACATCAGATGCTGAGTCAATTTGAGTCAATTAGACACTGAGTTAGGTAGGCACTGGCACCTTTGGCATTAAGCCAATGAGGTGCTAGGCCAAGTAGGCTTTGAAGCCTGTCTGCACTGAGCCCATCAGGTGCCAAGTCTTTGTTTGAAAACTGTATATATTTTGAAGACTGATTTTATCTAGGGGCTCGCAGAGAGGAAGGGTGTTTCACTTGAAATCTTTTTGATTTACCATATTAGGGACACTGAGTAGCCAGTATCAAGACTCCTCATCCACTTACTCCCCTCCTGTGATCGAGAACTCAGAAGTAAGTGCCCAGGTCTGGTGCTGTATGTAAATATCTGCGTTAGTCTGTTAAGCTTTGTTTTTCTATATTTCTGAATTGAGATTTTATGTTGTCCTTGTGCTCAGAATAAATGTTGTACTGCTTTGGTTTCCAGTGAAGATTGCTTATTATACTAAGCTATTAGATGCTTAATATCTGCATCCATATAATATTACATATGTATGTATAATATATACATACATAACATACATACATACACAAATGTCTGAAGAAATTTATAGCAGTAGCTCATATTTCATTGACGATACACTGCCCTCTGTTCCTATACTGTGGAATGGCACCAGTGGGTGGTGGGAGCACCTCCAGAGGACCTACGGTTATAGGAGCACAACTGGGATGAATTCCCTAACTGCTGTTGCGTTCAGGAAGGACGCCACCAAACTGAGTACATCTCTCGGGCTGACTCTGAAGCAGGAGAGAGCGGCCTCGGCAAAACCTCCACAAGGGTCGGCTGAGAATCCCTCTCTCGGTACTGGTGAGTTCCCCAAGCCTCCCGGCCCCTGGGCACAGGCGACTGGCCCCGTGAGGCCGTGCCCCTCCAAGCTACAAGGCCTTCCCAAAGAGCTACTGTCTGCAGACTCAGGGGCTCCAAGTTGAGGCGCCTTGCCAGCCAGCCTTCCAGAGGGCTGAATGGAAGCCGAAACTCCCCCCCCCCCACCCCAGTCCAACCTGGACTCCACCTTCCTCTCGCCCCGGCCCTGAGTCCGGTGGTTGCCATAGCCACCTCCAGAGGTGGCGGGATTAGTGGATTGAAGGTTCCAGACCCAGTGCAGACAAAGGGAAATACGACTAGCCCTGCACCTCCCCTCCCAGTTACGATGGTTACCACCACGCTTGGATGCTCTGCCTGGCCCTCCTGGCCTCTGCAAGTCTCCTTCGCAGGCTCTCTCGGCCCCAAGGAGGCAAACTTCTCGGAACTCCTTTAGGGTGCAGTGAGTTGGACAATTGACCAGGTGGCCACCAGACCCGCTAAGGACAGGAGAAGGTCCCGGGAACTCAAGTCCGTCCCCGTCAGGGTCGGAAAAACTAGTTCGGGCTCCTCCTTGTCTCTGGACAGGGGAATGATCCTTTTTGACTCCCAGCCCCACCCGCCTTGGTCCACCCCGCTTCCTGTCCTACGGACTTTCCCTGCACTCTCCCCACGCACCAGGCCTGCCCTTTTCCCGGGACTTGAATCTCGTTTGGAGTCAAGGGGAGGGAACCCGAGGCACTACTGGGTAGGGAGCCCGGATGGGGTGGCGGGGGTCACTGCCGACCGCAGCCCTGGACTGCTGAGAGAAGCGAGGTTGAAGAGCGTGTGACCGTCCTTCTGCCAATCCGGAGGTCGAGGAAGGTCCGGAAGGATCCAGTCAGCCTCAGCCAGGCCTGGAAATGAAGATGGCTAAGGCCATGGGTCAGTCAGGTAGTTCGCTCCTAGGGTTACCTGTTCAGATTCAGTAAGGGCAGGGAGGCTCGTGGCAGCAGGGTCCGTGTTGAGGGCCAGGTCCGAACTTGGGAGGCGGCTTTGACGTTTGCTGTGAAAGGTCCACGGGTAACCAGGGCTGGGACCCTCTCTGCTGGGGTATTGCAAACTTGCCTGCTGAGGCATGGGGTGGACAGATACTCGGGATACTGGCGCCACACATAAATAAATAAATAATTGGGTGAGTGAATGAATAAATACATAAATAAATAAACTCATAAATAAATAAGTTCAAAAATGAATAAATTAAAAATGAATAAAAACATAAATGAATAAATGCATAAATGAATAAATGCATAAGTGAATAAATTCATAAATGAATAAATTCATTAAAATGAATACATAAATGAATAAATTCATAAATGCATGAATGAATCAATTCATTAACGAATAATTTCACAAATACTTATCTAGACTAATACCTAGATTAGTAAACACACAGATAAATAAGTGAAAAAATACATGAATGAATAAATACATAATGAATAAATACATAGATGAATAAATGCATAGATGAATAAATGAACAGATGAATGAAAGAGTAGATAAATGAATGAATAAATGAATACATAAATGAATCAATGGATAAATAAATCAATGAATGGACAAATGAATGGATGAATGGATGAATGGATAAATGGATGAATGAATGGATAAATGAATGAACGACTGGATAAATAAATGAATGAATGGGTAAATCAATGAATGGTTAAATGAATGAAGAAATGAATGAATGAATAAATGAATGAATGAATGGACAAATGGATTGATCAATGGATAAATGAATGAATGAATGGATTAATGAATGAATGGTTGAAGGAATGAAAAAATGAGTGAATGAATGAATGGAACCTGTGCTTGACAAACTGGGAAATATAAATTACCTAGGAATATACTGATGAGAACACCAATACAGTCAAAATGGGACAAAATGTTTGTGTTAATGATTATACTACTAAAAGCTTTAAAAGAAAAAGAGGTCAAATACCTCTCAGAGCTATGTGTAAGAGATGAATTCTTAAATCAAAGAAGAGATAGAGCCAATTATAAAAAAAGAAAGAAAGAAATAGAATCCTTTCCTAACATGAAACTGCAAAGCTTCTGCTCAGGTAAAATTAAATGCACCTTGGATAAAAAGAAAAGTGATTGAATGGGAAATAAGTTTTTGTGTCAAAATTATACTATAAGCACCTAAAAAAGAAATCATATAAATAATATATAGACATGTATAGTGCACACATGTGTGTGATTAATAGTCATTCTGAAATGGATATGTGATCAAAAATATGAGCAAATAGTTCTCAGCAGAACTTCTGAGTGTTGAAAAATACAAGAAAAAAGGCTCTAAATGATCAATAAGAGAACAAGACAACAAAAATCTTTGAAAATTTACCTCATACTCGGCAAATTAGCAAAGATTACCCCCAAATGACAACATTAAATTTTGCAGGGCATGTGGGAACGATAGCCGCAATAATGCATTGTTGAGGGAACAAAGAGATGGTATAACTACTTTGAAAATTAATTGGAAGTAATGCAAATTAAGAGATCCATACCATTTGAACTAGATAATCAATTACTGGGTATATGTACTTGGGTACACCAAGAGAGTCACTGATCGAAAGAAACCCCTATATACATAAAAATATTATACTTACTGTGATAACAAAGAATTGGAAACAAATTAAATGTTTACTGATTGGGGAATGTTTACACAAATTATGGTGCATAAGAGTAGTGGAGTGTAATTGTGCTGTAAGAAATTATGTATGTGATGAACAGAAGGAAGCGTGGAAAGATCTACATGAATTGATGCAGAGGAAAGTAAGCAGAGCCAAGAAAGAAAAAAAGAAGAAGAAAAACAAGCAATGGCTTCAACCATAGAAATAAAAAGAACGTTTTCTCTCCCACAGAAACAAATTAAAAGTGAATGTTACAGAAGCATAAATATCAAGGCCAAGAGAGAGAAGACATGTGAGAGGACACCACCCACATATCCATTTATGAAGGGTTGAAATCCATAACTGTTAGATGTTAAACAAATATTTAAATTTTTCCAGTATATAAATTAGTTGTGATGATTTATTCCTTCTAAATTGTTTTATCTTAAAGAAATACTATTTACTGTATAGTGGATGAATATCTGGGTGGGGATAGGGATGAATAGTGGGGATAACTATGATGATATAAAAAATATGACATCAGTAAAAACTTATTGTAAAATGTTTTTAAAAATGGCTCCCAAACTCTGACTTCTTAGGATTCCTCTATGACTTCTGAAAATCATAGAGTTCTGTGGGGATGGGGAGTGGTATATATCATATGTATTAAAGTGGAAAGAGTTTATTCTTGTTTAGATTCTTATACTTTTTCATTAATATTCACTTTGATATTCTTCTCTGTTCTTCAATGTTTGTATATTCAAGTTTCTATACAGCTCTGGATTTTGCATCAGGAATTCTTGGAAACCCTCTATTTCTTTTCCCCTTCTTGCACTAAATCTGCAATTAAGGGAAACCGAGATATAAAAGTCACAGAATAATCTATCTATTGGTAGGCTTAGCAGTTAGCACTAATAGAGGTAAATGATCCCTCAGTGATGAAATTCCCACCCCTGCAATTTGATCACCCATTTATACAATATGAATTCATAAGCTCATTACATAATGTCAGCTGGTGCCAACTAAACTAAGACTGACTGGTCCATAATTACTCTGATTTGCAAAATAATCTTACGGACCTCGTGGTAACAGGGACACAGAGGTAGTCAATATCCTCAGAAAGTCCCCAATTCCCATACCCTGTACTACAGAAACCCAATGCTAGGAAAAAACATCCCATGACCAGGTTGAATCATTCTTCATTGGTTTGTGTTCTATATCTCCTTCAATGGTAGATTCACTCATAGTGACAAGTACACTCTCCCATCAAATATTATACTACTCAAAGTTACAAAGAAAATCTTCTATCAAGTATCTTACCACCAAGGCGTCTGCAAAATATTTCCAAATCTAAGACTTTAGAAATTAGTTAAAATGACTATTGATATGAATAACCAAAGTCTTAACTACCGACCAATGAATAATCAGTTATCAGTTTCACACTTTATCTTTACACGCAGTTTTGCTGGGTGAGTTCTTGGTTTTAAGCTTATTTTCTTGCCTCCTATGTTATAATACTCTACATTCTCCAATCCTATAATGGTGGGTATTACATTTAGTGTTGATTGGCTACTTGGAATTTCATTTTTTTTCTTGCTGCTTGTAGTATTTTTTTATTTAACTAAGAAGCTTGGGATATGGGTGAATATGTTCTTAGGAGTTTTATTTTGGGATGTCTTTCAGAAGGTGATTGATGGATTCTTCTCATTTCTAAATTGCTTCCTCATTCTAAGATGTCTGATCAGATATAATATTTCTTGAGATATAATATCTGACCCCATCCATGGTCATGGTTCTTAGATAAACTATTTGTTCTTAAGTGATCTCTCTTTGATCCATTTTACAGGTCAGTTGTTTTTACTATAAGATACCTTACGTTTTCTTCTGTTGATTTTTCAATTTGGTTTTGCTTTTGTATTAATAAATGTTCTTGTCTCATAGAGCTATTATCTTCTTATTAAGATCATCCTAATTTTTACAGGTGGTGCAGTGTATAGGCTACTAGCTGTATGATCCTTGGCAAGCCACTTAACCCTGTTTACATTAGTTTCCTCATCTGTAAAATGAGCTGGAGAAGGAAATGGCACAATACTTCAGTATCCGTGCCAGGAAAGCCCAAAAAAGGGTCCGTAGGGTCAGACACATCAGAAAAATGACTAGACAACGACAAAGTTTGACGCAATTTCTGCACAAAATCTGTTTTATTTTGAAGTTTTTTCTGTAGAGGTTTTGAAGTCATTCACTTATTCTGAGTTTGCTGCTTGAGCATCCCTGTCATTCTCATGCCTCTTTATGATAAGATTCTTTGGTTTCCTCATTTTTCAGGCCCTTCTTCTGGATTTTGAACGTTTTCCTAGTGCTTGCCTCTCTGGACTTATGGAGAAAATATCTGGGGCATGTTTGTGTTCTCTTGGATCTTGCTGCTGCTTCCTTAGAGTATTGAGTGGCACGTTATTCCAGTATGTCAGGAACAGCACCTGCAAACTTTCTTTTTTCTCAAATGTCTGCCTGATCTGGGTGATTCTGGACCTTGTACTGTGGGTCTCAACTCTGAGATTTAGTGCTCTTGGTTTCAGGTTTCAATCTAATTCAACTCCTTCTGGACTCAAGCCACTATGAAGTAGCTGGAAAGATCTACAGTTTCATGCTGACAGAACTTGGGTCTGGTTTTCTTACTTTGACTATTCAATGGCAGTCTCCAAGAATTATTGGCAGTGGATCTCTGAGCCTGATCTGCTTTTGGGGTCAAAGTCTCCCAGTTTCTGCCTTCTTCTCTAGGTGCTCCTTGATGAGGTCAAAGTCTAGGGCCCATGAAGACTCCTTACCCTAATCTTCCACTCCTAATTAAGCACAGGGCCCTCTCTCAGTCTCTCACTGGGTCTATGACCTAGCCCTGAGTAGCAAGCAGTGCATTCTCTAGTGGGTCCATGATACTTCCATATGAACGAGGACAAGGCCTCCATGTAGGCTTGAGCAGTATCTCTTCTCACCCTAGTGAACAATTATCTACAGGTTCTCATTGAGCCTGAATGATAAAAAGGTCCAAAAAGCATAATAAGGGCTAGAGTGAAAGAGAGCTTCATTGTCCCCAGACCTCAGAGTCACAGCTGACCCATCCTGACCTGAGCTGGAGAATGACTCAGTCTGAATTTGTCCTTGTATTTCACATTCAGTACTCAGGCTGGTGCATTTTCAATGTCTTTGTGGTT
This sequence comes from Notamacropus eugenii, assembly GCF_028372415.1. Classification (NCBI taxonomy): domain Eukaryota; kingdom Metazoa; phylum Chordata; class Mammalia; order Diprotodontia; family Macropodidae; genus Notamacropus; species Notamacropus eugenii. The sequence continues at coordinate 5,504,132 of NC_092879.1, read as the reverse complement.
CTTTCATGGGGTCGAGTTTGCCTGTCCTTCTTCCTGCTGCTCTACCATCTCAGCTGGTCTCTTCTGTTCATATTGCCATAACTCTATCAGGAAGTTCCTTTCCACTCTTGCAATGGTAGATAATTGATACAGGAAGGCTGGAATAATCGTTAATTATCTGAAAAAAGCATTTCCTATTTTGAGATAATCAGAGTCCAAGAGGTTTACAGTATTTTGCATTTAAATTGTGTTGCCATTTCAAATGAATGTAAAGGTATTTCTCCTATGTAATTGTTTGCATCTTTCCAATGGAGTTACTCTCCCACTTTGCAGAGGATGAACAGGGTGTTCCTGGTGATGTGCTTCATGCTGGCATTTCCCTTGGCATCCACATAAGTTCGCCATTATCTTTTATTTTTAATGTTTTTTTTTCATTTATTTTTAGTTTATAACATTCATTTCCACAATATTTTGAGTCCTAAATTTTCTCCTCATCTCTCCCCTCCTCTCACCCCATTGTGCCCTGCATTCTGATTACCCCTTCCCTCTATATGCCTTCCTTTCTATAACATCCCTCCTTTCCCGTATCCTCATCTTCTCTCTTTTCTTGTAGGGCAAGATTTTTTTTTATATCCCACTACCTGTATTTCTTATTTCCCAGTTGTATAGAAAAACAATTCTCAACATTCATTCCTGAAACTTTGAGTTCCAACTTCTCTCCCTTCCTCCCTCCCCCACTCCCATCACCATTGAAAAGGCAGGCAATTCAAGAAAATACCTGTGCACCAAGAAAGTAACTTTTCATACTCTTATTTTTTCCCCTTTTTGGGACATTTTCCCAGCCAAGTAATTGAATTTTGAGTCCTTTGTTAAAAGGAGGGCATACTCTGGGGACCTGTAAATTCTCAGTTCCTGCAAGGTGGAACAATCCGGGGAGAGGGGTTTACTCCTCTCCTGGCCTGCTCAACGATCTGGGAGCACCCAAAAACTTTTCTTCCCAGAATCTGTGAGTAGTAGAATTCCCTCTCTGCTGCTTTCTCCAACTCCTTCAGCACTTCTCATCCTCACCCTAGGGCAGGGCTCAGGGTTGAGATTTAGATCAGTTGCTCAGTTCCCCTAGGGGCTTTTAGGCTGAGAGCTCCAAAAATAAACTCTGCTACTGCAGTGGTTGCTCGCTCCAATTATACAACAAATTTAAAACACTAAATATCCAAGGAGATAACAAAATGGAAAACAATAATACCATTTAACTGACAAGCAAAACTAGGTACTTGATATATGAAAAAATAAAACTTGATGTTAAAAAGAAAGAAAACCAAATTAAAACTAAATCAAAAAGGAAAAGAGTGAACATAAGATCAATGATAATGAAATTAAAGCAAAATTTAGGAGCTAGTTTATGCAACTACATGCCAATAAAACTAGCAATCTAAGTGAAATGGATATAAGCTGCTCAGATTAATAGAAGAGTAAATGGAATAACTAAGTAGTGCTATCTTTTTAAGAAAAAACAAAAACTGTTTAACCAAGCATAGATGAGCTAACTCTGTGAGAACAAATTCACAATCCCAGATGAAGTGACAGGTGAATTTTACAAAACATTTAAAGAACAGTTAATTTGAACCCAAAAAACTATTTTTTTTTAAAAAAAGGCATCAAAGTAGATTCCTTCTATGACAAAAGTATAGTTTTTATACCTAAGGAAGGTAGAGCACAAAGAGAGAAACAAAAGTATAAGCCAAATTTCCTAACGAACATTGATATAAAAAATTTAAACAAAATGCTAGAAAGTAGATTAGAGTAATATTTCACAACAATTGAATACTCTGATCAGGTTGCATTACTACTAGGAGTAAAGGTCTTGTTCAATATTAAGCAGACTACAAGGATAAATGACCATGTCAACAATAAATTTAATAAAAATTATAGTTATATCAATAGATGCAGAAAAAGCTTTTGCAACAAAGTAACACCCAGAGGGGTGGAGCCAAGATGGCGGAGTAGAAAGATGCACATACACATAGCTCCGAACCCACAACGCATAGAAAAACTACAAAGAAGTAACTCACTGCGAATTCTGCACCCAGAGGCCACAGAACATTGGAGCGAGGGAAATTTCTGTTCTGGAGAGACCGGAAAACCTCTTGCAAAAGGTCCTTCACGCGGTGGACTGGGCGCCGGGACTGGGAGCTGAGTACAGACCTGCCACGGCCGCGGCACCGAGAGTAACAGATCCGAGCAGGCTTCAGGGACGGGATCTCCAGTGGCCACACAAGTCCCTCCACCCACAGGTGACCGGGGTCGGTGAGAGAGTCTCTTTGGTGGGTCGAGGGGGGAGTGGGGTGCCCCCATGGCTCGGGCCCCCTCGGGAGAGAGAAACTGAGGGGCGGCGGCAGACTGGGGCTACCCAAGCAGGCAGGAGCCTGGATCCATTGTTGAAGGTCTGTGCATAAACTCCCTGAGGGAACTGAGCCTGGAGGCGGCCCTGCCCCCACCTGAGCATCTGAACTTAATCTCACACTGAATAGCAGCCCTGCCCCACCCAAAGCCCTGAGGCTGGAAAGCAGCATTTGAATCTCAGACCCCAAACGCTGGCTGGGAGGATCAGGAGGCAAGGTGGGTGTGAGGAAAATATTCAGAGGTCAAGTCACTGGCTGGGAAAATGCCCAGAAAAGGGAAAAGAAATAAGACTATAGAAGGTTACTTTTTTGGTGAACAGGCATTTCCTCCCTTCCTATCTGATGAGGAAGAACAATGCTTACCATCAGGCAAAGACACAGAAATCAAGGCTTCTGTGTCCCAGCCCACCCAATGGGCTCAGGCCATGGAAGAGCTCAAAAAGAATTTTGAAAATCAAGTTAGAGAGGTGGAGGAAAAGCTGGGAAGAGAAATGAGAGATATGAAGTCAAAGCATGAACGGCAAATCAGCTCCCTGCTAAAGGAGACCCAAAAAAATGTTGAAGAAAATAACACCTTGAAAACTAGCCTAACTCAATTGGCAAAAGAGGTTCAAAAAGCCAATGAGGAGAAGAATGCTTTCAAAAGCAAAATTAGCCAAATGGAAAAGGAGATTTAAAAGGTCACTGAAGAAAATAGTTCTTTCAAAATCAGAATGGCAGAGATGGAGGCTAAGCACTTTACAATAAAGCAAGAAATCACAGAACAAAGCCAGAAGAATGGAAAAATGGAAGATAATGTGAAATATCTCATTGGAAAAACAACTGACCTGGAAAATAGATCCAGGAGAGACAATTTAAAAATTCTGGGACTACCTGAAAGCCATGATCAAAAGAAGAGCCTAGACATCATCTTTCATGAAATTATCAAGGAAAACTGCCCTGAGATTCTAGAACCAGAGGGCAAAATAAGTATCCAAGGAATCCACAGATCACCGCCTGAAAGAAATCCAAAAAGAGAAACTCCTAGAAACATTGTGGCCAAATTCCAGAGTTCCCAGGTCAAGGAGAAAATATTGCAAGCAGCTAGAAAGAAACAATTCAAGTACTGTGGAAATACAATCAGGATAACACAAGATCTAGCAGCTTCTACATTAAGGGATCGAAGGGCATGGAATAGGATATTCCAGAAGTCAAAGGAACTAGGAATAAAACCAAGAATCACCTACCCAGCAAAACTGAGTATAATACTTCAGGGGAAAAATTGGTCTTTCAATGAAATAGAGGATTTTCAAGCATTCCTGACGAAAAGACCAGAGCTGAAAAGAAAATTTGACTTCCAAACACAAGAATGAAGAGAACCATGAAAAGGTGAACAGCAAGGAGAAGTCATAAGGGATTTACTAAATTTGAACTGTTTACATTCCTACATGGAAAGACAATATTTGTAACTCTTGAAACATTTCAGTATCTGGGTACTGGGTGAGATTACACACACACACGTGCACACACGCACACATACATAGAGACAGAGTGCACAGAGTGAATTGAAGAGGATGGGATCATATCTTTAAAAAAAAATGAAATCAAGCAGTGAGAGAGAAAGAAATTGGGAGGAGAAAGTGAGAAATGGAATGGGGAAAATTATCTCTCATAAAATAGGCAAGCAAAAGACTCATTAGTGGAGGGATAAAGAGGGGAGGTGAGAGAAAAACATGAAGTCTACTCTCATCACATTCCACTAAAGGAAAGAATAAAATGCACACTCATTTTGGTATGAAAACCTATCTTACAATACAGGAAAATGGGGGATAAGGGCATAAGCAGGGTGGGGGGGATGATAGAAAGGAGGGCATGGGGAGGAGAGTGCAATTTGAGGTCGACACTCATGGGGAGGGATAGGATGAAAAGAGAATAGAAGTAATGGGGGACAGGATAGGATGGAGGGAAATATAGTTAGTCTTATACAACACAAGTATTATGGAAGTCATTTACAAAACTACACAGATTTGGCCTGTATTGAATTGCTTGCCTTCCAAAGGGAAGGGGTGGAGAGGGAGGGAGGTAAAGAAGTTGGAACTCAAAGTGTTAGGATCAACTGTCGAGTAATGTTCTTGCCACTAGGAAATAAGAAATACAGGTAAAGGGGTATAGAAAGCTATCTGGCCCTACAGGACAAAAGAGAAGACGGAGACAAGGGCAGAGAGGGATGATAGAAGAGAGAGCAGATTGGTCATAGGGGCAATTAGAATGCTTGGTGTTTGAGGGGGGAGGGGATAAAAGTGGAGACAATTTGTAACCCAAAATTTTGTGAAAATGAATGTTAAAAGTTAAATAATAAAAAAAAAGTAACACCCATTCCAGTTAAAAATCCTAGAAAACTCAGGATTACATGGCACTCTTTTTCATTAATTAATTTATGTGTAAGTGGAGCTTTTCATAAAGCGATAAGTTGTACCTATCGAAAACCAAGAGCAAACATTACCTGTAATGGGAATGAACTAGGAGCCCTCGTCGTAAGACCAGCGATGAAGCTGGAATACCTACTATTACGATAAGGATTCACTATCATACAAGAAATGGGACTTCTTGCAATAACATAAGAAAAATAATCAATGAAGGTAATAGAATATATAATATTCCATGAGATTGTAAAAGTTCTTTTAAAGTAACTGGAGATTATATAAAATATTTGGGAATCTGGGTGTCAAGACAAACTTGGGAATTTTATTAACACAATTTCAGAACACTTCACAAAAATAAAGACAGGTAACAACAACTGGAGAAATATTAATTGTTCATATGTAGGCCTGAGGAAATATTAAAAAATGACAATTCTACCCAAATTAATCTCCTTATTCAGTGGCAAGCCAATCAAGCTACCAAAGAATTATTTTAGAAAGCTGGGAAAAATAATTTGGAAGATCAAAAGGTCATCGATGGTGTCAATGGGAAAAAAAAGTGCTATAAGGCAGCCAGACTTCACACTATGTTATAAGGTGATAATTATCAAAACAGTCTGATACGGGCTAAGAAATAAAGTAGTAGACCATTGCAGTAGATTAAGTACATAATATCTAGCAGTTAATAAGTATATTTATGTAGTGTCTGAAAAACACAAAGATCCAAACTTTGGGGGCAAGAGCTAACTACTTGGGGAAAAAAAAAACTGTTAGGAATACTGGAAAGCAGTTAGGAAGAAACTAGGTTTAGGTCAACATCTCACACCATGTAACAAGTGGCTAAGCTCACTTACCTTGGTAATATACTTCCAGGGCTGTGCACATATATGATCAGGAGGATGCACACATAGACCTAGCTTTGTGTTTGGGAGGCTCTGAAACCAAAAGTGGGAAAGAAGATGTGTGAAGCTGCCGACCAAAGCATAACTCTACACAGCTGTTGTGTTGAGTTCTTGTGGTAAACCTGTGAAATTTGGACAGTCTACCAGCTCCATGCCAGGAAATTGAATTACTTCCACTTGATTCGTCTTGGGAAGATTCTGAAGATCGTCTAGCAAGAGAAAGTCCTGAACATAGGTCTTTTCTCTAGTAGAACTCCTAAACGTTCGGACTGTACTGCAGAGAGCACGGCTTCAAAGGGCTATTCACGTTGTTCAAATACCAAACCTAAAACTCAATTTTATGAAGAACTCACATAAGGAAATGATTACATGAAGTTCAGAAGAAGTGATACAAGGACACTCTCAAGATCTCTCTGAAGAATTTTGGAATCCAATGTAAGGCACTAACACAGGATAACCCAGCATGGCATTCCCATATCAAAGTAGGTACTGTACTCTATCAGCAAAGCAGAATTGCAGTATCTTAAAAGAAGTGTGAGATGGACAAATTTAGAGACATTTCCACTCTAAGTGTTGATAGGAACCATTTCTGCCTGATCAGAGACTTCTGAGTTTTTCTTTATCTGATACTCCTCAGTTGGATACACTGTACCTTGACCTCAAGTGTGAGATGTCAATTTGGTTGTCCTTAAGGAAGAAAGACAAGAACTGACCAACGATCACCAGTAAGTTAAAAATGGATACATGATTTAGAAGTAAACAGTGACATCATAAGCAAGTCAGATGAACATGGGAAAATTTACTTATCAGATCTGTTAATAAGAAAAGACAGAGAAGATTACAGGAAGGAAAACATAACTTTGATTACATAAAACGCAAAGTTTTTTGACAAACAAAACAGATTCAGCAAAATTAAAAGGAAAACAGAAAAATGAGGAAAAAATTTACATCAAATATCTCAGATAAAAGCTTCATTTCTCGAATATAGAGGGATCAGAGTCAAATTATGGAAGTCATTCACAGAATGTAGCAGATCATGTTTGTGTATGTGTATGTTTTTGTGTATCATGTTTTGATTTGTTATATGATTTCTTCCATTTATTTTAGTCCGACTACATAGCATGACTATAGTGAAAATGTACTCAATAGGAAAGGATATGTAGAACCTATACAGAACTGTATGCAGTCGTGGGGAGGGAGGGGGGTAGTGGGGGGGGTAGGTGTGGGGGGGATAAAATCTCAATTGTATGGCAGTGATTGTTAAACATTAAAAAATAATTTAAAAAAATAAAAGTTAGCTAGTCCCAAGTGACAAATGGACAAAAATAAGAAGAGGCAGTTTTGTAAGAAGAAACCAAAGGTATGTTTAGTCATGAAGAAAAGTTCCAAACCAGTACTGATTAGAGAAATAGAAATTGACAGTACCTCATACTTGTCAGATTGTTAAAATGATAGAAAAGGAAAATGACATATGCTGCAGGAGATGTAGAAAGTTAGGAACACTGAGGCATGGTTGGTGGATTTGTGAAGTGATCCAACTCTTCTGGAGAACAGTTTACACCTATTCCCAGTAATCTCTCAAACTTTCCTTATCCATTGACCCAGAAATACCAATACAACACCTGCATCAGGAAGAGATTTATTTTTTAAAAGAGGAAAAGGACCTATATGTAGAAAAATATTAATAGCAGTTCTTTTTTATGTTGGAAAAGACTTGGAAGCTGAGGAAAAGCTCATCAGTTGGGGAATGGCTGAACCAATTGTGCTATATGATTTTGATGGAATACCATTATTGTGGAATAAGAAATCATGAAGGGAATGTTTTCAGAAAAACCGGAGAAGATATATATATATATATACATACATACATATATATATATATATACACACACATATATATGTATATATATATGTATATATATATGTATATATATGTATATATGTATATATATGTATGTATACATATATACATACATATATATATATGAATGGATGCAATGTGAAGTGAGTAAAAGTCAAAGAAAATCTGAGAGATTTCTGAGAATTCTGAGTGCATACTGAAGCGTACTTTTAAAACTTACTTTAATTTTCTTAGTTTATATTTTGCAACAAGGCTAATATTGAAATATGCTTTGCATAACTTCATATGTATCATTGATTTATTCCTTCACCTCTCAAATTTGAGGGGGAGGGGCTGGAGCAAGGGAGAGAATTTGGAACTCAAAGTTTTCAAAATAATTGTCAAAACCAAATAAATTTTACGAGACAAAAAAAAAAAAAAGGTTTGTTACGTCTTCTAAATGAGAGAGCCAAATAATAAACATGGTCCTCTGCATCACATGAAATTTTTTTAAAAATTTGTCATGTGCTTAGGCACGCGATATTGCAAACAATTATAAAAAGGTAGAAGTGTTCAGTTCATACATTATACGCCATAATGTAAGAAGAAACTGGTTCAGAGATCATAACCAAAAGATATTGACGGAAGTAAAATTTAAGGGTGAAATCTTAGATAAGGAGTGGGCTAAAGAACAAATTGTAGAAATAAGTAACAGCAATAGAAAAGAAAAATATAATTAAGAAATAATATATAAAAATTTGGAGGATGAAGGTAGAGCAGTCCACAGGTGAAAAGTCATATCCTAAAAATCATACATTAACAAAATAGCAAAAGTGAAATTAATAAAGTGAGTAAGCATTTTATAAATTAGAGAATCAATAAGTAAGCTAACCTTAAAGTAGCACAAAAGAAGACATATTAGTAGGATAGCATTATCCTTTTGTCTTGGCAGCTATGATGTATTGGAGGCCAAAGGGAGCCACCGCACATATGAGTCAGCTCCATCTCTACCTCTTAAATTTTCAGAGTTGCCTGGGACCCACAGAGGTTAAGAACTGAAAGATCAGAATCAGTATTTGAACGTGTATTCCTGGCTGTTGGGTTGACTCTCTAACCACTATACAACACTGTCTCTCATTCATTCTTATTCATTGTCAGCCTTCATCCTCTGGAAATGATTACTTGTTTGTTTGTTGTTGTTGTTTTTTTTAATAAGAAACAGCCGTTGCAGAGGTGCAGAAAAGATGGCTGAGAAACGGTGATGGCTCGCCTGCTGTCTCCCCAGACCGTTCCAAACACCTTTAAATAATGTCCTAAAACAAATTCTGGAGCAGCAGAACCCACAAAAGGAAATCGTGAAATAATTTTCCAGGCCCAGACAATTTAGAAGGTGGGCAGGGAAGTCCTGTCCCAGTGGTGTGAGAGTGGGGCACAGTCCCAAGCATGCCACTGTGCAGATCACCCCCCCAAACCCAGAGCTGGCATTGGGGGCCACTAGGTAGTGGCAACGGCTGTTCCCAGAGCTCTCAGGCTCCACGCTGTAAGGGGTCTCTTTCCTGGCACTGGGGCAGGCCTTTGTTGCTTTGCCTGTACTAGGACACAGGTCACAGTCCTAGCTGGCAGGCCCAGGCCAAGGGGGAGCACCAATACATCAGAGGTGGTGGTCACAGTGAGGAAGGGACCACCTTCCTCACAGTCCACGGCAGAAAAGATTGGTTGTGGTCACTGACAGACTAGAGCACAGGCCAGGAGAGCAGTAAAAAGCCCCCTTCATAGAGTATAGTACCTTGGAAAAGCTTTCATTTACTTGTGTTTTGACTCTTTTAGTGACTTGTCCAAGGTCACACAGGTAGGAAATTTCTGAGACTGGATTTGAACTCAGGAAGATGAGATGTCCTAACCAGGTTGGCATTCTGTTCACCTGCTCATGAGAGAGCTCTTATTATGCACAAATCTATGGACCAGAAGCAGTTTAAAAACAAGATTGTAATTCTTCTCTGTTCAGGGGAGTGATGTAAGGGCAGGGATTGGACAAATTATTAAACACTAACAGAAAATACTTATGATAAAAACTACATTTTAATAAAATTGATGTCAGGTCTTCATTGTTGTTGCAAATTAAAACTTAGACCCTACAACACAAAGCCTAGAAGAAAACATGAAAACACAATGAAAAGGGAAAATCAAACATGTAATTTTGTGTAGTACCATCATCAGATAAGACAAGTACTGATGTTATTATGATTAGCAATGAATGCAGTCTTTTTTAAAAGTGAGGGTTTTTTCTTTTTACCTTCTGCTGTGCACATGGTAATGCCTTTTTATTTTCTTATTTTGCATTTAAGTTTAATTTGTAAATTTTTATGTTACTTTTTATTTTCTCATTGTGTGCTGGTTTTTGTATTTAACTTTAAAAGAAATTAATCTTTTAAAAGTAAGGTTTTAAGCTGACAGAATTTGAATGGAATCACTTTTGTCCTTTGAAATGCCTGTGTGGTTACCACATATAAAATAAAATAAAATAATTAAAAAATATATTAAAAGAAACAAATCCTAGACTTTCAGATAAGGATGGGGCCTTAGCTCATAGAACAACAAAGCTGTTAGAGAGATTGGAATAAGCGATGTCTAGTCTGGGAGATGACACAGAGTGTTAGACCTGGCAGGCCACTTGGAAGAAGGGATATCAGTGATGGGAGAGCCCTTTACACCATACTACATCAGAAGAAGGAGAGGCTGGAATAACACAGTTTGTTGAGAATTAAAGGGCCTTCAGAATACAGAAATTAGCTGGCTTTTATTAAGAGCTTTTTAGGCTTTAAGCCCTTGGCCAATACTGCCTCCTGCAATCCTCACCATAAACCAGTAAGGTGGATGCCCTTACCATCCTCATTTGGGAGGAGAGGAAAGGGAGCCAAGAAAAGCTGAAGAGCCTCCCCCATGTCACAAACCTGGGAAGTGTCCAAGGTCATGTTTGAGCTGAGCTGTTTCTGACTCCAGGCCAAGGGCTCTAAGCCCTCTGCCAGTATACTGCTTATCTTTTTTTTTTTTTTGTACTTGATAATTTTTTATTCAATTACATTAAAAGACAGTTTTCAGCATTTATTTTTGTAAGTTTCTTTCAATTTATTTATTTAGCATTTTTTTTACTAAACTTTGAGTTCTAAAATTTCTGTCTTCCTTCTCCCCTATACTTCAGAAGACAAGCAATTACATGGTTTCTAAGTGACACATATGTAGTCATATAAAATGCATCCATAATAGTCATGTTGTGAAAGAAAACAGACAAAAATCCCAAGAGAAATGAGGAAATTAAGATAAAATGTATGCTTCAGTCTGTATTCGGACACCATCAATTCTTTCTCTGGGAATGGATGTCATTTTTCACCATAAATCCTTTGGAGAAGTCTTGGGTCACTGTATTGCTGGGATAGGTAACTCACTCACAGCTGATCATCTTATAGTATTGTGGATACTTTTTACACAGTATAGCTCACTTTTCACCAGCCCGTGCCAAGTTTTTCCTAGTTTTTCTGAGAGCTACCTGCTCATCATTTCTTACAGCACCATTGTATTCCATAATAATCATATGCCACAATTTGTTCAGTGATTCCCTAATTGATGAGGGTATCCCCTCAACTTCTACCTATTTACCCCAGAAAAGAGCTGCTTTAAATATTTTTGTACATAGAGGTCTTTTACATTTTTTAAATCTCTTTTGGGATAGAGATCTAGTAGTGGTGCCACTAGGTCAAAGGTGTCAAGTGGGGAACGGTTTGTATTCTTGTACATTTGACTCAGTTCTCTATTTATTTTAGAAATGAGGACTTTATCACAGACACTGGCTGTAAAAATTGTTTCCCAGTTTTCCGCTTTCCATCTAGTCTTGGTTTTATTGGCTTTGTTTGTGCAAAAGCTTTTCAATTTTACGTAAATAATAGTATCCATTTTGCATTTTTAATGTTCTGTATCTCTTGCTTATTCATAAATTCTCCCATACATCTGATGGTCAAGCTTTTTCTTGCTCACCTAGTTGGCTTATAGTATCAGCCTTTATATCTAAGTCATGCACCCATTTTTACTTTATGTAGTGTGTATGATGTTGATATAGGTCTGGTTTCTGCTGTACTATTTTCCAGTTTTCTAGCATTTTTTGTTGAATAGTGAGTTCTTATCTGAGAAACTGGAGTCTTTGGGTTATCAAACAGTTGATTACTATAGTGATTAACTATTGTGTCTTGTGGACCTGACCTATTCCACTGAACCACCATTCTATTTCTTAGCCAGTAGCAAGTACTTTTGTTGACTGGAGCTTTATAATACAATTTAAGATTTGGTACAGGTAAGTCACTTCCCCTAACATTTCTTTTCATTAATTCCCTTAATATTCTGGGAATTTGGTTCTGCCAAATGATTTTTGTTATTATTTTTTCCAGTTCTGTAAAAAAAAAAAATGGTAGTTTGCTTGGTATGGAACTGAATAAGGAAATTAATGTGGGTAGAGTTGTCACTTTTATTATAATAGCTCAGCCCATCCTTGAGTAACTGATGTTTTTCTGACTTTACTTATGTGAAAAGTGTTTTGTAGTTGTGTTCACATAGTTCCTGAGTTTGTCTTGGCAGGGAGAATACCAAATATTTTAAAATGCCTACTGTAACTTTAAATAAAATTTCTCTTTCTCTCTCTTGCTGTTGGACTTTGTAAGTCATATACAGAAATGCCAATGATTTATGTGGGTTGATTTAATGTCTTACAACTTTCACAAAGTTCTTTAGTATTTAAGTGTTTTTTAATTCATTCTCTAGTATTCTCTATTTATATGCCATCACATTATTTGTGAAGAGCAATAGCCTTGTTTTTTCTTTACCTATTCTAAGTTTTTCAATTTCTTTTTCTTTTCTTATTGCTAAAGCTAACATTTCTAGTACAATATTGGATAACAGTCGTGAAAATAAATATTCTTGTTTCACCCCTGATCTTACTGGAAATGCTTCTGGCCTATAACCATTACATGTAATGCTTACTGATGGTTTTAGATAGATGCTACCTATTATTGTATGGAAGACTCCATTTATTCCTATGCTCTCTCTCTCTTTTTTTAAATAAGACTGGGTGTTTTATTTTGTCAAATGCTTTTTCTGCATCTATTGAGATAATAATATCATTCTGGTCAGTTTTTTCATGCATGTCGTCACCTATGCTGATCGCTTTCCTAATATTGAACAAGATTTGCATTCTTGGCATAAATCCTTCCTCATCATGGTGTATTATTCTCATGAAAAGTTGCTGTAATCTCTTCGTTGATATTTTATATAAAATTTTTGAATCTGTATTCATTAGGGAAATTTGTCTGTAATTTTCTTTCTCTATTTTTCTCTTCCCTTTTAGGCATCAAAATCATATTTATATCATTAAAAGAATTTGGTAAAAGTGTTTCTTTGCCCATTTTCCCAAATAAGTTATATAGTAGTGGAATCAATTGTTCTTTAAATGTTTGATAGAGTTCACTTGTAAGTCCATCTGAGCCTGGAGATTTTTTTCTTAGAGAGTTCATGCATGACTTATTTAATTTCTTTTTTCTGAAATGGACTATTTAAGTATTTTATGTCCTGTTCTGTTAATCTGGGCAATTTATATTTGTGTACATATTCATCCATTTTACTAAGACCAAGAAATTTATTGCCTAAGAGTGCAAAACAGCTCCTAATTATTGTTTTACTTTCTTCTTCATTGGTAGTTAATTCATTCTTTTCATTTTTGATACTGGTAATTTGGTTTTCTTCTTTTTTAATATCAACTTAGTGAAAAGTTTACCTATTTCATTGGTTTTCTCATAAAACCAGCTCTTGGTTTTATATATTAGTTCAATAGTTTTCTTAATTTTAGTTTTATCAGTTTCTCTTTTAGTTCTCAGAATTTCTAATTTCATATTTATTTGAACATTTTCAATTTGTCCTTTTTCTAGCTTTTTTCTGGCTCAGCAGGAAATCATGGGCTCCTTTTCCTCACATGTTAAGGGACCAGAAGGAGTCAGAATGGCTGTAAGCAGGACCTTTCCATTACATTTCAAAATGCCTTTCTATAACCAGTCTCTCCAACCTCTCCCATATGTATTGAGAACAGGCAGAACATTCTGCCCTAGGTTTTTGGAAGGAGTTGTCACAGACTACCACCCTAGTACACAAAGACGGGAGATTAAGAACAATTGGTTTTTAAAAATCCATATCCATATCTCTCATATTGTGGTTGTTAAGTCATTTTTCAGCCATAGTCAACTCTCCATGACCCCAGTTGTGGTTTTCTTGGCAGAGATAATGGAGTTCTCTTCCATTGCATTCTCCAGTATACATATATGAGTGTGTATGTGTGTGTGTGTGTGTGTGTGTGCGTGTGTGTGTGTGCGTGTGGAGAGAGAGAGAGAAGTTAGAGGTGGAGACACATGCATGAATATATATTTCAATATATACATATGTACAAATACACATGCATGCTTCCTAACCAGAAATATGTTATCTCGTGAGTACATGCAGAGGCATTGGAAAGATGGCTTCAGACTAGATAGTACATGTGAGAAAAGGGGTCATTACTCCCAACTCCTGGTTCCTGGAAGGTTTTTCTTCCCTTTTGTAAGAGCCTTACACAGTTTTTTATCGGAATGCTGTACCTTTCTGCTGGGAGCCTTGTAGGTTCTTGAAGATGCTTTTCATTAAAGTGTCTGCACTGTCTTCAATACGATTTCATATGCACTTCATCAGCTTTCAGTGCAGATGTGGTTTTGGGCACAAATCTTTCCTGACCTTGAAATAGGTTGAAAGGTCCTTGCTGATCTATCAAGCCTGAGGGTGAGAATGAAACAGAGTCTCTCTCCCCCCACAAACAATTCCTTCTTAGAGCTTTAGCTGAAGCTTCTACATCATTAGGTTGTATTGCCACTGGGATGCTGGATTCCATACTATTTTGCTGCTTTTTTCCAGTCTCCATAGAGCGAGATCAACTCTTCAATCAGTCCCAGTTTCCCCCTCACCCCAGGTTTGCATCTAGCTTAAATGTTTGAATGATTGGTTCAACATAATTCTGAATCTTGTTCTTGCCTCTGACTGATAGGCTCAGTGGAGAAGCACGGGCCTTCTATATTTGACTGGAAGGGGGTTGGTGGAACCCTCTATATGAATATAGTGAAGCGAAACAGATTTACTCTGTATTGCTGATGCCTGAAAGTATTTCCTCCTTCTGGACATACAGGACATTACTTCTGTGGCAAGAAGCAGAAATCATGTTTTATCGTTAGTATTCTGGTATTATCATTGTTTATTGTAATACATATCTGTAATGGGTTTGAATTTTGTTACCTTGTAATTGGGTAGGAGATGTGGTAGGAGGAGGGAGAGAATTTAGAACAGGAAAAATAAGAATACAAGAAAGTCTCAGTGCTTTAAGAAACAAATGTATAAACATAAAATGTAATATATTTTAAAAAATAAAGGACAACTGTGACCATATCACCTCAATAAACCCCAGAGTCCCTCTACTGTCTCCAGGATCCCATAGAACACCTTGTGGTGTTTGAAACCTTTTGTGGTTTGGCCCCTTCCTTTCTTTCCAGGCTTCTTATCCTCCCTGCATACATCTTGGCTTTCTTACTGTTGCTCACACACAGCACATCATCTCCTGACCCTGCACTTTTTCTGTGGCTCTTTTCCCTGGCTGGAATGCCCTCCCTCCTCACCTCTCTCCCTTGAATTTTTTGGCTTTCTTTAAGATTCAGTTCAAATGCCACTTTCTGCAAGAGTATGTTTTCTGTCACCACCCCTTTCATCCAGCCCCTCCTGGTACCTTCCCTCTGAGACTATGTCCTCTTTACACTGTACATATCTTGTATGTGAATTAGTGGTTTGCATGTTCTCCTTTCCCTTATCCCTCCAATGGAATGTGGACTCCTTCAGGGCAGGGGTGGCAGTCTTTTGCTTTTCTTTTTCCCTTGAGGTTTTAACATGGTGACTGGCAGTTAGTCAGATAGTCAATACATATTTATTAAGTGCCTACTATGTGTCAGGTGCAGTGGTAAGTACTAGGGACAAAAAGAAAGGACAGAGACAGTGCAGAAGGAGGAGACAAAAGGCAAATAATGGTGTAGAAACAAGTTCCATATAGCATAAGTAGGAAATAAATAGAGAAGACACTAGATTGTGAAAGGTTTCCTGCAGAAGGTGGGATTTTAGCTGGTACTTATAGGAAGCCAGGGAAGTCAGTAGAATAGTGGAGGAAGAACATTCCAGGCACAGGGGAGAGCTAGAGAAAATGCACAGATGAGAGGTAGAGTGTCTTTCTTGTGAAACAGCCAGGTGACCAGTATCCCTAGACCACTCAAAATATGGTTTGGGGGTTGGAGAGGAGGAGGTCTGGATGTAAAGAATAAAAAGTAAGAAAAGTGACAATTTCTTACCAAAAAATAAGGTCACAAAAGACTCCATAGAGAATTTGACATTTGATCCTGGCTGTGATAGGGAGCCACTAGAGTTTATTGAGTAGTTATGGGAGTGTGACCTGGTCAGACTTGTGCTTTAGAAAAATCTCTTTGGTTGCTGAATGGAGGATGGACTAGAGTGGGGAGAGATCTGAAGCAGGCAAATACCCCAGCAGGCTATTGTGATGTGATGAGGACCTGAAGCAGGGGAGTGGCAATGTCAAAGTAGGGATGAATTGGAGAGATGCTGTTGCAAAGGTGAGGTCAACAGGCCATGGCATCAGATTGGATCTGGGGAAAGGGAAGGGGAGAGAGTGTGAGGAGTCAAGAATAACACTTAGTTCCCAAGCCTGGATGACTGGGAGGATGATGGTACCCTCTACAGTAAGTGAGAGGTTAAGGGAGCAAGGGGAGTTTTTCTAGATGGATGATACTGAATTGCATTTTGAAGATGATGAGTGTAATATATCTTCTGGTACTTCCAGGTTGCAATGTTCAGGACTCATTTGGAAATGTGACACTAGAGATCAGTAGAGAGGTTAGGGTTGGATAAGCAGATCCGAGAACCATTAGAATAGACAGTCTGGCAATAAAAATATATTAAGTGCCTCCTGTGTGCCAGGCTAATCTCCGAGGATACAAATACGTAAAGGAGAAAATCTTTCTTCTCAAAGAGCTTACAACTGAATGGGGAGGGAGACAAAAACAGAAAGAAAGCTGAAAAGGCAAGAGAGTTGGAGGGAGTGGTGTGGGAGCCTAGTGGAGAAGTCCAAAGGAGGATATCTAGATGGGAAATGAAAAGATGGATAGCCTGGGCACTTTTCTTCATTGGTGGTTATGGAAGGAAGAGATGACGGATAAATCTGTGAGAACCGATGAGACTATCAAACGAAAAAGTACAGATGGAGAAGAGGGCCAAAGATGTTACAAAGTTAAAATTAACAGGTGTTGGCCATTTTGGATATGGACAGGGGTGTGGTGGCATGTGAGAGATAGGGAGGAATCCAGGATGACTCCTAGGTTGGGAGTACGAGGGATAGGAAGATGACGTTACCCTCTAGGGAATATGGTGGTAAGGGGAAAGTTGTGGGGAAAGATAATGAATTCCATTTTGGACATCTTTAGTTTAAAATGTGGACTGGACTTATAGTTTAAGGTGCATGAAATGCAGTTGAAAATATGAGACGAGACGTCAGCAGAGAGGTTAACACAGAATAGGTCGATCTGAGGATCATCAGCATAGACACGGTAATTGAATTGATGGAAACTGATGAGAGCACCGAGTACAGTGCAGAAAGGGAGAAGAAGAGAGGACTGAGGAAAGGGCGCTGAGGGACATCAATACTTACATTATCTGGAGGGGGAAAGTAAGGTCTGGAATTCTCCCACCTGGTGAACTGTGTACCTACCCCATAATTGTGGGGTGTTGTTTTGATATCAAAGGAAGAGGCCAAGGAGTTTCAAACTGATTATTGGTAGTAATTTAATCAATTGGAGTTACTAACATTTGGGGCAGTATGATAGATCCCTGCTAAGATATTAATCATCCTCAGTCTGGGGAAGGCAGTCAGACCAATTGTGTGAATCCCCACTGAAGAACCCCCAAATTGCTATGATAATTATAGAAAACAGGCAAAGTCAGGAGGAGCTAGAAAGCACAACACCACTGACTGGTGGCCATTTTTGGTTTTTTGTTTAGTAATGAGCTTGGTCGTGAGCCAATGTTATGCCCAAACACAAGTTTGTGTATTGATTAGTATTGACCTGTTATATATGGGTCATGATATTCTTATATGGCTTTTGAAGATCATAGTATCTAAAGTTTTGACTCAGTGAGTAAAATATAATTTAATCAGGTCACCAAGTTTAGGTTTTGCCTTTCACAGTTTTAGTTTTTATGGCTTTTCACTTATGTAACATAGGAAATCAGCTTCAAGCAGGTTCACACTGGATTCAGCCACACCAAAGAAAGGTGATGGAGGAATGGTGGCTGACAAGGAGAAGTGAGGAAAAGACACCCACTCTCCTGAGCCAGTGCCCACTTGATTTATAGGATAACAAAAAAAGAAGGCGTTTTGCCAAGGAGTAGCTTCATAAGGTAACTTAAAGTTCTAGCAATATCATGTCAATTCAACACAGCACACATAAACAGCACATAGTTATGACTTTAAGTACAACTGTTTATATTTTGCAGGGTTATATAATAATGCGCAAGCATAGTAAAACTGTTTTTCAGGCCAGAAACCTTGAAAACATTATTTGAAAAAGAACAAAAATCAACGTTGCACACAGTAAAATCCATCTCACATTCAGTTTAATTACTGTATTTTAGGGCTTTTTTTTTTTCCAAATTCGAACCCTACAAGGATGCAGCAAAGGAGACTGGCAAGGAACTGTCATCTTGATAGGAAGAGAACTGGAATAGTGTGGTGCCCCTCAAATATAGAGACAAGAGAATATCAAGGAGAATGTAAGGGGAACCAGTTAGTATTGATCACATTGATTTATTTTTAGTTTGAGTATGAGAGAAACCTCCACTCTTTAGGGAAAGCTAAAGGTTGGCAGCTAGAAAATGGGGGAGGGGTGGGACGGCTGATGACTGCTAACTCCAAACAACCAGTTTCTCTTTCCAAGAGACCTTTGTGTTCTCAGACAAATTCTAATTCTGTGGTCTAAGACGGTAATTCTAATTCTGTGTTCCAAGACATTAATTCTAATTTTGTGTTCTAAGATTTTTTTCATTCTATTTCTGCTTACTATGACTAATTCTGATTCTGTATTCTAAGATTTTCGTTCCAATTCTGTGTTCTGAGACTAGTTCTATTTTTTCTCTAGGATTAATTCTGATTCTCTCTTCTTAGACATTCATTCTAATTTTATGTTCTAAGATTTTAATTATAATTCTATATTATAAGATTAATTCTAATTCTGTGTCTGAAGACATTAATGAAACAGACTACAGATTCTTACTTTCTTGGTGACGAGATTTTTTTTTATGTCATTGGTGACAAGGAAGATCAAAACATCTAACCAGAAGAAGACAACAAATCCAAAGCTCCTATATCTAAAGCCCCCAAGAATATTAATTTGTCTCACGCCATGGAAGAGCTAAAAAAGGATTTTTAAAAGCAGGTAAGAGAAGTATAGGAAAAATTGGGACGAGAAAGGAGAGTGAAGCAAGAAAATCATGAGAAACAAGTCAACATCGTGCTAAAAGAAACCGAAAAAAAATCCTGAAGAAAATAACAGTTTTAAAATTAGAGTAACCCAAATGGCAAAAGAGATCCAAAAAGTCAATGAAGAAAAGAAAGCTTTAAAAAGCAGAATGGGTCAAATGGAAAAAGAAGTCCAAAAGTTCACTGAAGAAAATAATTCCTCATAAATTAGAATGGAGCAAATGGAAGCTAATTGACTCGATAAGAAATCAAAAAATTATAAAATAAAACTGAAAGAATGAAAAAAATAGAAGACAATGTAAAGTATCTCCTTGAAAAAACAACTGACTTAGAAATGGATCCAGGAGAGATAATTTAAAAATTATTGGACCATCGGAAAACCATGATCAAAAAACTGCCTTGACATGATCTTTCAAGAAATTGTCAAGAAAACTGCCCTGATATTCTAGAACCAGAAATTAAAATAGAAACGCAAAGAATCCACTGATCACCTCTTGAAAGAGATCCCAAAAAGAAAACAACTAGGAATATTGTAGACAAGTTTTAGAGTTCCCCGGTTAAGGACAAAATATTACAATCAACCAGAAAATAACAATTTAAGTATTGTGGAAATACAATCAGGAAAACACAGGATTTAGCAGCTTCTCCCCTAAAGGATCAGAGGGCATGGAATACGATATTCCAGATTTCAAAGGAGGTAGGATTAAAACCAAGAATCACCAATCCAATAAAACTGAGTATAATACTTAATGCAAAAAAAAAATGGAACTTCAATGAAACAGAGAAGTTCCAAATATTCTTGTCGAAAAGACCAGAACTGAATAGAAAATTTACCTTTGAAATACAAGAATCAAGACATGCGTTTAAAGGTAAATAGGAAAGAGAACGCATAAGGACTTATTAAAGTTTAACTGTTTATATTCCTACATGGAAAGATGATATTTATAATTCAGAAGACCTTTCTCAGTATTAGGTTAATTGGAAGAGTTGAAAGGAGTGTGTGTGAGTGTGTGTGTGTGTGTGTGTGTGTGTGTGTGTGTGTGTGTGTATGGTATATGTATGTATATATGAAGACAGAGAGAGAGCCCGAGAGAGAGACAGAGACAGAGAGAGAGAGAGAGATACAGAGGGCATAGAGTGAGTTGAATGTGAAGGGAAGATATCTAAAAAACAAAAATTAAGTGTTGACCAGAATATACTAGGAGTAAGAGAAAGGGAGGTGTAGAATGTTGTAAATCATATCACA